>NC_141695.1:282320356-282956477 GCF_964263255.1 Lissotriton vulgaris | reverse complement strand
ATAATTGCCTGGCACTCCAGGACTTCTGGGGACTCGCACACCATCCCCTGAGGCTAACACATGACTCATGTGCTGTGTGACTGTCTGTCTGGAACAGATTTCCTGTCCCCTGTACACCTGACAGTGCGTGGAGATCCTCCAGAACAGAGGTGGTGTCACCATGGTTACTCCAAGGGAACGTAGCCCAACTGGCTAGTCCCTGACCCACTGGTTCTCCCACTGGGGAACACATCCCCCATTCACTCCTCATTTCGGACTTCTGTGCCCTTCCAACTGGAGTGGGACTGCCGGACACTAGAACCACTGTAGCACTAGTTACAGGTACTCCAGGCTCTCTAGACACTAGGAGATCCTCCTCAAGGGGTCTAACAGAACAGCCTAGGTCCCCAACCTGGTGTTCCCTAAAGAAACCATCCAGGTTCTGAGTCTGGGTTTAGGACACCTGGGAAAACTCAGTCCCAAATTCACTCCTACTCCACTGAGACAAGACGTGAGCCCCTACACCCCTCTCGCTACACTGGGACCTAGCTGGGCTACTCTGAGCCTCTTCCACCACGCTGGGCTGGAAGATACCTGAACCACTACTTTCGGGTTCACTCACCAATGACGTGTCAGAACCTCTGGCACATTCCCAGCGGTCTGCTTCCTTTGCAATGTCCCAAGGACAAATGTAGTCACCCCTCGACAGGTGTTGGCGCAACTCTGGCACAAAACAATTGAGCAGGTGCTCTCTGATAACCTGGTTGAGCAGTCCATCAAAATCAGGTTCCCCGTGAACCTCTATCCAATCAAGCAGTGCATCTTGACAATCATCCACAAAATCCCCCCAATCCTGGTGAGGCAGTCTCCTACTGCCCCTGAACTTCAACCTGTACTTGTCCTCTCTGGAACAAGGTACTATTCTTTGGAAACGGGGAATGGCACTTCCTGCACCGAACTCTCTATTGCTGCCACCACTGGATCCAACCCTCCCTGGGGAATCCAGAAAACTATAACTGCGGTCAGGGGATAACCTACCCTCTAGGGCTATCTTCTCCCTTGCCAAGGCCCTCTCAGTCTCTGCAATCCTCTCCTGCACACCCAGCTGCGCTATCTCCTTGGCATGCTCTAATCTGAGCTTCTCCAAAGCCAGCTGGTGCTCCCTCTCTTCCCTCCTATCCAACCACTCCTCTGGGGACAGGGAAAGGGATGGGGTGCTGCACCTGACACTGGACCCAGCAAGGGACTCCCTATCTATGGGGTCCTCACTATCTGCTAGTGCACATTCACTGTTATCTTCCTCCTCCTCTTCAGACTCTTCAGTGCTCCCCTCAGACCCACCACCCTCATGGCATGCGGCCCGGGCCCTCTCTTCCTCACTGCGCTCACGTTCCCATTCATCCTTCTGCCACAGGATTAGGTTGTCCCTCAATTTGGACGGGGTGTCTGACTCATTCACTGCTATGTCTCTTTCTTCACAAAATTCTATCAACTCATACATATTGTAGCTAAGTAGCCCACAGAAGTTAAAAGCAGACTCCATCTTAGCAGGACGCTCAGGGACACGTGAAACACAGGGGACCTAACCAGTCTGAGCTGAAGCAAGAGTACACACACTCTGAAAATGACACTCTAAGGAGAGGAATTAATGGAACTTCAAAAAAACCAAAAATCCCCAACATGTAATTACCCAAACAAAATTGCAGAGTTTTATGGTGCAGCCAGTTGCTGCTGCGGTACAGCGCAAACGCAAGTCCTATCCTCACCGCTGATCACCAATGTTAGAAATGGCGATTTCCGGTTGGCTAAGGCTTGCGCCAAAGCCAGGTAGAAACCACCACTCTTGTCAGGGCAAGGAAGTTACCCGCCAAGATAACCCCTGCTCACCCCCTTGGTAGTTTGGCACGAGCAGTGAATACTACCGCAATTAACTTTTATCCTTCTTGTACCGCCTGCTGGTCCCCGGTCCGCCGCGGCTTGTGCCGGTTGTTACGGAGGGACACTCAGCAACGGAATACACAGCAGCGTCATCAGAGCTGCCCCGCCCCTTCCTCCTACATATTCCCCTCATCTGTGCGGACGCGCGCAGCGGTGCGCCGAAGGCGCGCCAAAGGCAAGCCCGTCTGTGCCCGTCCGTGCCAGGACGCCGCCTGCCGCCCGACCCCTGCCTATTTCCTCAGCTGTTTAGCGGTAAGCCTTTTCCATTAGCCATCATGCTCTATTACCCTCTGGAAGAATTATTCGCCATCAATCCCAGAAATCTGCCAAATGTATGTAAAGTCCAGGCTGTGCAGGATAGTACTTGTAAATCCACTGCTTCCGCTATGCCCATACCCAGCCTTGTTCGCTCCCCCCCATGAACCTGGATGCAACCAAAGGATGTATTCAGATATCAGCTCTATACCTCAATACTAGATCCATCCCCAAGCATGCCCTTGAGGTTTGGAGCCTTTTAGACATGGAGCGGCCTGACATTTGTTTCTTCACTGAAACCTGGTTACATAGCCTCGCCTCGCCAGATGTGGCTACTGCCTTTCCACAGGACTACCATCTAATCAGGCAAGATAGAGGTAGGAGAGGTGGAAGTGTCGTGGTGGCGGCCAGAGCTCCCGTCTCCATTACCCTTCTCGAATCTTTCGTCAAACCGATGCTTGAAATACTAATAGTTAACATCTTGTATAATAAAACATCACTGGGAAGGGCTGCCCTAGTTTACAGACCTCCGAGAGACAAAACTAAATTTGTCAATGTTCTTCTTGACACTATAGCCTCCCATGTACTGGCCACAGATAATTTTATCTTGATAGGCGACTTTAATTTCCACGCTGAACTTGCCCACGATGAAGATACCTACCATCTATTCTCAACTTTAGAAACGCTATCATTATTTCAAAGAGTCACTGGATCCACACATCAGGCGGGGCACACTCTTGATTTGATTTTTACCAATTTCTCTAGCCTTAATTGTGAGCCCCCATTACCTATGACGTGGACCGATCACCACCTTGTAAAATTTAGCTTTTGCAAACCAACTGACTCTAGACCTTTTAATCGCTCAGACACCAAATCAATACGGCCCTGGCGTAAGTTGACCTTAGAAGCTTTTTCCTCCGCTTTTACTCCACCTAACCCTAATATAACAAACATCAACTTAACCGCAGTCCAGCTAGAAGCATCAATTAGGGGTACTTTGGACACTATTATACCTGAAACCACAGTCAAGGTGAAATCTATAGCATCGCCTTGGTTTACGGATGAACTCAAAGCGGATAAATCCGCCAGTAGATCAGCAGAAAGACTGTGGAGAAAGACCGGAACACCAGAAAATCGTCTGAACTGTAAACGGGTTCATGCAAACTACCTGAAAAACATAAAAGCTGCTAAATCCGCTTACCTCATGTCTAGGATGAATAAATCTGCCCACTTGACCAAAGAACTATATAAAATAGTTAATGAGTTCACCTCCCCACAGGTGGAGCAGTCGGCATTTTTGCCCACTGCTCAGTGGGTCGACTCACTTGCAGTTTATTTTGATAATAAAATTAAGACGATCTACTCCACATTTGCTGCCCCTAAATCAGATACCCATCAAATTAGAGAGGCCCCTCCCTGCTATCCTTCTACCCCTGCCCACACTGAGTCCCCTTCCATTCTGGAATTTGAGCCCACCACTACAGCGGAAGTGTTAGAAACCCTCCTGACGGTAAAATCCGGTTCCCCTACAGATTCTGTGGTCCCGCGTAAGTGTAATAAGATCTTTCCATCACTGATTAGTTCCCTTACCAACATTTTTAATGCTTCATTTGACCTCGCCTCGTTCCCCAGTTGTTGGAAGGTGACTCAGATTAAGCCTATTCTAAAAAAAACTAACAGTGATCCTACCATCCTGTCTAACTATAGGCCCATCTAGCTTTTGCCTTACTTTGGTAAGGTACTGGAGCATCTTGTCAACAAGCGAGTTTCAACATTCATAGAGTTCCAAATGCCTCCTGGTCCAACCAAGGGCCAGAACTACGAGAAATGGCTGTCGGGCCTTCTCTTATATAGCCCCCCTACTCTGGAACAAACTGCCCCTTCATCTTTTGTCCATTTCTAACCACTTGGCCTTTCGGAAGGGTCTGAAAACATGGCTCTTCCCTAACTAACCAGGGAGGGCAGGCCAACCTCACTACACGCACGCACTTTACCCTGGGACACAGGGGTAAAGTGCGCAGAAAGGTTAGGGGTGAACCTGCCAGAAGGGCCAAGTCCAACAGTGAGCGTCTGCTTTAATGGCTATATAGGTTGGGGAGTATGTGAGTGGCTGTTTTGGTGACCGTGCTGTGTGAGTGGCTCTTTGGGTATGTGTGTTAATGGCTGAGTGGTTAAATTAGTGGCTGATTGAATGGATGAATGGGTAAGTGAGTGGTTGTGAGTTGCTGTTTTGCACAGTAAGTGTTTGTGGGAGTGGCTGAGTAGGTGAGTGAGTGGGTGTGTGACTGCTTGTATGAATGTGTCAATTGGTTTGTAAGTGGTTAACTGGATTAGTGAGTGGATGTGTAAGTAGCTGTATGGGTAAGTGAGTGAATGTGTGAGTAGCTGTATGGGTGAGTGAGTGCTAGTGTGAGTGGCTATACTGGTAAGTGAATGATTGTATTAGTGAGTGAATAGCTTTATGTATGAGTGAATGTTAGTGTGAACATTTGTATGGTTGAGCAAGTGGGCGTTTGAGTGGTTATATTGGTGAGTGAGTGGATGTGTAAGTGGCTTTATGGGTGGGTGAATTGGCTATGCTAGTGGCTGTATGAGTGAGTGAGTGAGTGAGTGGGTGGGTGGGTGGGTGGGTGTGAGTCATTGAATGGGTTTGTGACTGGGTATGTGAATGGTTCTATATGTGTGTGAGTGAGTGTATGAGTGACTATATGGGGTGTCAGTGGATCTGTGGATGATATCATCAGGGATATAATTTGAGATGTCATGAGTGATGTCACTGGCCATGTCATGAGTGATGTTCTATGTGAGGCCATAAGCAGCGAATTGTGGGGGCGTAAATTATAGTTAGCGCAGGTAACTATAACTGATGATAATCTATCAAATGGTAACCAGTAAGGAATAAGGGTGCTCTGCTAATCTTGGTAAAGTAAAATCAAACGTGACAGTACAATGTGGTTCTCCAGGATGGTAAACGTGGCCGGTTACCACAGCCACATAAATCCACTTGGTGGAAAAAAAACAAAAGAACCCCTTCGAGCACACCAAAAGTCTCTGACAAGTGTCCACTTAGTCCATCTTCAAGTATGTAATGTATCAGTTAGAGCAATCGGATAAATAATCTTCCAAGTTTTAGATCTTCCAACAGGTTTATTTACAAGTTCATGTTCCAAAATCCAACGCAAGAATAACAGCCAACACGTGTTTCGTCTTGCTAAATATAGCAGTCGACTTCTTCAGGGCTGCAGCCCAAATAACAATATATAAATGTATAGCTAGGAAGTTATTTAAATTATTGAAGACATTAATAGAGTTGATAGAATTATACATCCTTAGCCAAAACCCGTGTCAGAAGGAAAATTGAAGGGAAAGGACCAAGTCCCAAGAGAAACTCATCACCCAAAGTAAGTGCTCCTAAATGATGAATTACTTTATTCGATATTTGCATATCATAAAAGTACATAACATATCATTTGTAGGGACACACATACATTTAAAAAATGTGTCCATTACACAAATATAAAAACTATAAAAACTTTAAAACTAATCTATGTACACTGTATTTACTATATAAAAAAAAAACCTGATAGCGGGAGGTAAAGTGCAAAAATACATATGGGGTTTCTAAACAGGTAAATTTACAGCTTTGTTTGAATCTATATGCCTACTGCGAATCAGCCAAGCACTTGATAAATATTTTGCAACCCCACAAACAATGAACAGAGATGTTGTGTCTGAGGAGAGTATACGTAGGGCAATCCTAAAGTCTCTGGCTCCCAATTCCCTGCATACTGGTTTCAACCATCTTGATCTTGGACTTTGGTATGCTTTGCAGGCAAACAGGAAGTGGGGTAAGGATTCTGGCACGCATGGACAGTTTGGGCAGGTAGGGAGAAAAGCTTGTGATCCTTTCCAGCCCTCCATAAATGTGTTAAGGGGAAGTGTCCCATACCTCAGTTTCAAATAAAGAGATCTATCTTTTGGAACTTGAATAAAGTCCAAAAATGGTTCCAACTTCCTCGTGGGCTTGTGTTCCAAATAATACAAAAAACATTTTCAGTACAACATAATCTACCAAGCTTGTATTCCACTTGTTTATCAGTGAAATATTCTTCATTCATAACCATCAACAAAGTTTGGATTGTCAAAATCAGTCTTCAAATTCCTATAATAAAGTTAATCATATCTCTAAATATATAATCCAATCCTCAAACCACAGTTTAGAAATAAAACAATTGTAATTAAATGTAATCCGCCAAAACATAATATTAACAATCCATCCAGTTAAGAAAGTAAGTTACAATACTGTCCAATTCCAACTGAGCTAATAACCAATGTGTGTCAGAACAAACTACAGAACAGAATATCAAGAATCACATTTGTACGTAAATCTTATAACTCGTATCTAATCAATAACATAGAAGTAGGGAACCCTACATGTTGCCATAATACTTGTAATATCATGGTAACCCCACCACGCGCTCCCTCTCACCTCAATATAGTTCATATCAATAAGACTCCAGATTTCACAATAAGAGCAAGTATCCACAATAATCATCCGAGTATAAGGATTCTGTAAATAAAACATTGGGGTAAGTATAGTCCCTTCTTAAAGTAAACCCCAATCCCAGGAACGTCACTCCCGACATCGTACACTCACCGAAAGTAAACGGCAGCTCTCCCGCAGGTAACTCGGCGTGCTACGCAGGCGCCCTCTTGGATAGGTCTTAAATACTATTCGTATATGTGCCTTTGTGGGTCTGTGAGTGGGTGTGTCACTAGCTGCATGAATGTATACATTGGTGTGTCAATCAATCAAAAATATACTTTATTCGGCATAAAGCAATACCATAAAAGTACAGTGTTAGAAAAAAGTATCTCATACATTATAAAAACCACACTAAAAACTTGTTTAACAGCAATACATAAGATATAAATGATTCAGCACAGGGATCATCTTATAAAAATGACAAGGAGGTACCCAGTTAAAAATATTTCATCCATATATAGTGCAATCAGTAGGACATATTAAACACACAAGACCATTATTCCTCCCCTCTACTGGTTCTGAGTTTCATCGCTAATCTTAGAAAATGTACTACACAGTAAAGCGTTAAAGGTTCTACTGACAATTTCAGAAACAGTAGGGCCACCTTAGCTTGTTTGAACTTGGCCTTCCTTAAAATACCTTTTAAAAATAGTCGTCTAGGGTTAAGCTTAAAATGGGCATAGGAGGACCAAATGGAGATAACCATTGGTGTGTCATTGTTTGAGTGGGTGGGTGAGTGACTGTGTGAGTCTGTGAGTGGATATATGATTGGTTCTCTGGGTCTGTAAGTGGGTGTGTAAATCGCTGTATGAGTGTGTAAATGGGTGTAGGCGTGGTTTGTGGGCCTCTCTCTCAGGGTGTGTGAGTAGCTCTTTGGGTATGTGAATGGAAGTGTGAGTGGTTTTCAGAGTCTCTAAATGGGGTTGTGAGTGCCTGTGTGGGTCTGTGATTGGGTGTGGGAATGCTTCTCTGAGTGGTTGTATCTGTGACTGCATGCATGTGTGAGAGAGGGTATGTGAGTGGCTGTATGGATGTGTGACTAGGTGTTTGAGTATCTGTTTGGCTGGTGGGTGGTTTTATGAGTCTCTGAGTGGGTGTGGGAGTGGCTGTATGGGTATGTGACTAAGTGTACAAGTGGCTGTGTGGGTTTGTAGCTGTGAATGTGAGTGTGTAATGGGTGGGTTTATGAATAAGTGTGTAAGTGGATGTGTTGGTCTCTGAGTGGTTGTGAGTAACTGGATCGGTGTGCGAGTGGGTATATAAGTGGGTGGATCCGTGTATAGGTGGCTGTGTGAGTGCCTGTGTGGATCTGTGAGTGGGTGCAAAAGTGGTTCTTTGGGCGTGTTAGCAGATATAGCAGTGACTGTATCGATATGTGAGATGGCGTGTGAGTGACTACATAGGTGTGTGAGTGGGTACATGACTGTGTAAGTGGGTCTGTGAGAGGTTGGATGGGTGTTTGAGAGAGTATGCACGGTTCCTCGCACATGAAAAATAAAATGTTTTGGACAATTACTTGCGCATGAGGGGTCCCTCACAGACCCCTCGGTAAATCCAATGGGGTGAGGATACCTCTATCCTTACCCCTTATATCCTATTTATACTTTATCCCCCCACTCAGAACCGTGTCCTGAATCACAAAATGGTAGCGGGAACTTTTCTCTCAGGTAGCAACCAGCCAATCACAGCATTGCTGTTGGCTTGTGGATCCACGTCTCTAGATATACATAAATCTTTTTTTCTTTAATAACTCCAAAATTACTAAACAGATTAACATCAAAAACCACTCTTTTTGGAGAAAGATCTAGCTTTCTGCGAAAATTTCAGCTGGTCGGGCTGTAGCCATGTCCAAATTTCCCTATGGAAAATTGCATGGTGAAAACACGTTGGGGGACACCACTAGACATATCACCCCAACACTTTTCAGACAGCAGGTGAAGTGATTAGCAAACTAGTTGTGATCATTCCATGAGGATTCGTCAAAAGGCGCCATAAATATTAGCTAAACAAAAAATGCTTTTTTCTGTGGAAACTAGGTACTAACTATTCAAATGTATATGACTTTCTCTTGCCTCTTTAATGATTTATCTCACAAAACAACACTATTGCCAGTACTGGATAACGTTTCTTGGTTCTCACAACAGACTGCTATGAATAAAACATGGCAGTCTTATATAACTTTTGTTACTAATTTATTATAACCATTTTTTGTTTACTCAGAAAACGTTTTCATTTTTTCAAAAACATTTATGTGCATGTGCGAATATAAATAGACAACATATACAAATATATACAAATGTTACAAAATAAAGGACAATTCCTTATTTCATTAACTACACATCCATACTAAACCTTTCACACTACAGTCTCTCTATTCACATTCTCACACAAACAAGAAACCAACAACAAAAATGAGCCAATTAGGCTATGCCTCTGAGGTATAGGTCAGTGTCAACACAAATTATTTGAAATACAAACAGTTGGCAGAATAAAATGAATCCTAGATTTACAAAAAATTCTAAAGGATCAAGAAAAATATAATCGGTTTGAATCCAATCTTTATAGTCTATTCATATTGTTGACAATTGACCCTATAAGATCGACGCGTTTCGAACTCCCTGATTTACCGGGTTCTCCTCAGGATCACTACAATTTCTACAAAACAAAAACAAACGATACTATGTTAGGCTCCATCAACTATCAAATTGTGAATCACTAACTAGAGCAGCCATCAACCGGCTTAAACCGACCTACCTTAACCTCCTATGTCAGATATCTTTCATAGTGGGTGTAAGTAGTATGATGTGTGGACACTGTAACACAAAAGGTAGAAAACACCAATGACAACCTATTTCCTATACTATTTCGAACAACCGGCCGAAATCTAATGGCAATGCATTCAAACTCACCTCACAAGCTCAACAAACTGCTTGGAGTGTCTGTAAAAAAGGGGAAATACATCATGGTTGGTAACTCCATTGTAAACGTGTGTGGAGAAAGTCCACTTCACTAAATGTGGTCACCTACCCGGTGTGGAGTTCAGAATTGCTTTGCCGGGAGGCGCCAGGCGTGTATCTCTAGAAGCGTTCGATTTACTCGGGCTGCCACAGGTCCAGGATGCCCTGTAACAAATAGACGTGCCTAAGAGAAGGATGTTTCCGTCGGATCTTTTGTAGCTATAGATGCCGGGTTAGCCCGCTCTACCCTGTTTATACAATCGGTGTAGTTTAAAATGTTACGCTGAGAAACTGGATAGGGAAGAAAGAGACAAATTAGGCCTACCGCTAACATTGCAGGAGATTAAAATGGCAGTGAATAATTTACCAGGAGGCAAGGCTACAGGGCCAGATCAAATACCAGCTGAATTTTACAAAATATTCTGGGAAAGACTTGGGGAAAATATGCTGGAGACTTTTAGACAGGCACAGATGCAAAAATCAGCGCCACTGTCCTGGGATGATGTAAATATCATTGTGATACTGAAAAAAGACAAACCCCCATTAGACCCAGGGTCATATAGACCTATTACTCTTCTGAATGCGGATGCAAAAATGTACGCCAAAGCATTAGTACAAAGACTGAGCCGAGTTATCGAGAAACTAGTAAGCAAGACACAACATGGTTTTATTCCCGGGAAAAGGACTACTCAGCATACCAGACAGTTAATTACTATATTAGATGCTGCTGAGGTAGCAGGAGACCCTGTCACAGCCATATTCCTTGATGCTGAAAAAGCATTTGACAGGGTCTCCTGGCAATTTTTGTGGAATGTAATGGACTGGTTTGACATAGGCAAAGGGTTTATTAGCGCTATACAGGTATTGTATCTGCAGCCAAAGGTGAGGGTGAAAATAAACAAGGCATATACTAAAATGGTAAAGATCACACGAGGAACCAGACAGGGTTGCCCGGCATCACCCCTACTTTTTGCCTTATATCTAGATCCGTTACTCAGGAGACTAATAGGTAATATTAACATCTCGCCAGTAGTGATACAGGAGGCAGAGTACAAAGTGTTCGCATATGCAGACGATGTGGCACTGATAACTCCGGAACCAGGAAGGGCTTTGAGGGAAATAAAGCAGGAAGCAGCAGTTTTTTGGGGCTTATCAGGATATTCAATCAATAAAGGGAAAACCCAGATTATTATGAATGAATACACACTCTTTGCGGATCCCAGAGTGGAAAAGGAGGCAGTGTACCTAGGAGTAAGAGTATCAGCAGACTTGGCGGAGTTAGTTAAAATAAATATGGAACCGTTACTAACTAAGGTAAAAAGCAACACAGAAAGAATTCACAAACTACACTTGACACTAATGGGACGCATAAATGTAATCAAAATGGTTACATTACCGAATTTTTTTTATCTGTTTAGGGCTATACCTCTATTCTTTGAACAACTCTGGTTCACTAAGTTAGAAATAATACTTAATAGACTAGTATGGGCACAAGGGAAAACTAGAAGGGCCTACAGACACATGACACTTGCACGTGAGAAAGGGGGATGGGGAGCACCGGATTTTAAATTGTATTATTGGGCCGCAGCTCTGCAATATTTCCAAGGACTAATCGGAGGGAGACGGGAGCATACAAATGTGTATAGAACTATACTGGGGGAGGCCGCGGTTGATGGGTTTCGGAACACAATTGATTATAGACTTTTCAAGAACACCAGGTTTAAAACACTAAAAGCTGCATATATGATCTGGAAAGGTGTGGGAAAAAAACTTGGAATTTGCAGATTTAGCAGATATACTAGGTTGCTAGATAACGAAACCCTTCCGGGGGATATCTTCAGGGATGGAACGATGAAGATATGGAATGATAGGGGCATTAGGAAAATAGGAGATCTCCTGGATATAGAAGGGGGGATAATACCATTTGAAGAAATACAAAGCAGATTCGAAATACCCACTAACACTTTTTTAAGTATCTACAGGTGAGGAGTTACTTGAGGGACAAAAAGGGTGGACGGATAGGTTTTAAACACTGTAGGCTATTGGATTGTATAGAACAGAGAAAACAATGTAAGATACGGCAGCTACATGCAGAACTGTATGCATACAAATTAGATGATAGAGAGAAATTCTCAAAAAAATGGACAGAAAAAGTGGGGACCTCCCCGGAAGGACTCCAGAAGTCTTTAGACTTAGGAAGATCGGTCCTATGCTCGGCAACGTTGCAGTCACAGCACTATAAAACATTATATTGCCTTTACCATACGCCGGCAAAAATAGCGCAGTGGGGTTGAGGGTCCGTGACAATTGTAAGTGGTGTTTTCGACTCGCTCGAATATGGTTGAGTCTGGTATCTATGAACCGCAAATGACGAGTTTAGTGGGTGTACGCGTTTTCGCTGTACTAGCCTGAACCGTTCGTTTGTTTCGTGGGTTTCTTCATCTGAACCCACGGGTTCCATCTTAGATACGGCATCCATTTTGTTTCTTGCCCTCAAGTAGCCAGCGAACGGACGCTGTCCGCTTCGCGACCCTGGGATTCCCAAGCTCTTGCGGAAGACACGTGTTCCTTTGAGGGTATCTTAATGATAAGGGGAATGACACTGTAAGGCAGATGGCCCCGCTCGAGGCTCATCTTGCCGTGCCGGTCTATTGTCTCAGTTGTGCATTCATTAGGCACGTCCCCTTTGATGCCTGCAACTCGTGTTTCCTGATACCACCCCTTTTACACCCTCTTCGATCTGTTCACTGTCTTCGTCTTCCTCTGCACCTGTTTCTGTCTCTTCCCTGATACGTTTACTGCTGAAAGGAATGTACTAATGGTGGGAAGACGTACTTTTACAGTTGGGAACTGCCAAATGCTACTGTAATTATGTTCCGGGCTCTGAATACATGAAAGCGACCCCTTACGATCTTTACGATGGGAACCAGGTCGTAATCCTTTGTGCACCATGTTATCCTATGCTCAAAAACTGTATAAAAGGAGCGATCCACAGATACAATTTGAATCAGGCTCCGCGAACCTACATGTTATGTACTTCACGTGACTTCTGTGTTCCCTGCAGTAAATAAACCTCGAATCTTTGACGCCGAAGGAAGTGTCCCGTGTCTCTGTTATTTGTACGCCGGAACAGGTAACCCACGAAGGTTTCAGGTGTTATCCCTGGCACCGCTGGGTCTTAAATTAACCCAGTCCTTCAGGGTGGGACAGAAGGTATTACATGCCCTAGATGTAATTCAACGGAAGCTGATATAGTACATATGTTCACCCAATGCCCACAATTGTATACCCTGAAAACGGCCATAGAAGAATTCCTGGGGAATACACTCGATATTAAGATAATATTAAACAACGAAATATTATTGTTGGGGGTGAAGACCGAGGATGAAAATGAGCCCACAGAGTTTTTGTTTATGGTGGCAGCTGTATATAGAATTTGTATTGCACAGGCTTGGCTAGATAAGACACCTCCTACATTTCAAACTTGGATAGCTAGATTGTTAGCCTCATATAATCTAGAGAAGGCTATATATGAGAGAAAAGGAAAAAGGGTAAAAAAATTGGGAGAGGAACCCATTATAAGGTGGAAACATAAGCAAAATAGGGTAGGGGTTGGCTAAACAGCTGTATGTAGGAAAGGTTAACCTGTGTGTTTAGGTACATAATTTTTTTTCTCTTCTTCTTTCTTTTCTTTCTCTTTTAATTACAAATTTTGCGGAGTACTGTTGAGAGAATGTATTTGCACTGTATTTACTCTATACCATAATAGGATATATAATATACGCATTTTGTGTTGTAAAGTTGATGACTGTAATTCGGGGGGGTAAAATTGCTTTTAAAAAAATTACAATAAAAATATTTTTTTAAAAATAAAATGTTACGCTTACTTTACAGGTTGATTGTTGTTGAGCTCACCACAGTGTCTCCGATCTATCCTTTCCGCACGGATCTGTTTCTGGTCATGTGACCGGTTTAAATTTAAAGGGAACGCACTCGATATTGAGGGTTTGTTTACAGGAACCAACTGCCGAAAAAGTGTTAAAATTTACATATTCCTTGACCCATTGTTTTAAGGAAGTCTTTTTTGTGTATGCAAGTCCAAAATTTACGGAATTAACTGTCAAGCCGATTAGAGCACGATTTAGCCTGAACCGAGGCATTATGGTTGTAGTAGTTTCATTCTGTATACAGTCAAGAGAGCTCGGAGCGTCACTGGGATTCCTAAGGGGCTCAGAGGTTGCCTCTAAAGATTTCTGAAATTTCATTCAACCCTGAGGTATCTTTGTTAAATTTCATTATGAGAAGAGCCTCCCGTTGAGCCAGTCTTGCGTCTAGATTGCCACCTCGTGTATCATTCTCGATTTTTGAGATAATCGTCCAATGGAGGTCGTCTTCATTATGTCCATGAGCAGTCCAATGTTGAACTAATGGTGCATTGGGGACCTGGCGTCTTACTCTTGATTTATGTTGAGTTATTCGCTGTCGCGCCTCCTGTGTAGTTTTCCCAATGTACAGTTTTGGGCAGGGACACCAGATTCCGTATACTATATTCTTTGTCTGACAGTTTGTGAAGGTAAGGTGTTTCCAATGTATTCTCTCAAAAGTAAATACAGATCCTTCCTCTGTCGATGAACAGCAGGTGCAGTTACCGCATTTATGATGCCCAACTACTGGAGGTAGTCCCAGCATCCCCCTTAGTGTTGATTTTGGTTCACGAGGTAGAGCTGCTCTGACTATATGGTTAGCCACACTTTTTTCTTTTTTAAAAGCAAAAAGAGGTGGTTCATGAAATTCAGAATGTAAATCTTTTACTAAATGCCAATTTTGCATTACCATCTTGTGTAGTTGGTGTGTATTGGGGCTGAAAGTGGTGACACACACTATCCTTCTTTGTTCCTCATGTATTTTCTTTTTCAACAATGTTTCCCTTGGGACCCACCATGCTCTTCTCATTGAATGCTTGAGAAGTTTCTTGGGATAGCCTCTATCCAATAGCCGATCCATGAGTGCATTTGCATGTAAAAAATACTCCTCTTTGCTAGAACAATTCCTTTTTATTCTTAAAAACTGGCCGAATAGCAGATTTTGTTTGAGGCTCCTTGGGTGGTGACTTGTGTAGTGCAAGGCTTTATTCCTGTCAGTAGGTTTTCGGAATAGGGTTGTACCCAATGTACCTTCAGTTGCATATATTTGAACATCTAAGAAGTTGATTGATGCATTACTGGCAAATATGGCTGAATTTGATATCTTCGGTTCTACTATTGAGCCATGTGACAAATTCCTTTAACTTTTCATGTAATTCTGACCATATAAAGAAAACATTGTCTATATAACGCGGTATACAACGTTTACAACAAAGTTTTTACCACGCACTACCACTACAACGCAGGCATTACCACGCATACCATTACAACGCATTGCGCTGGGGGGCGCTCTAGGATAGGGAATAAGTATAATTTTATATCCAACACCTTCCCTAGTGTCCACGGGGACTGGAGTTGGAATATAAAATTATACTTACCACTATCCAGCACCTCTAAGCGCTATGCGTTGTAACGGTATGCGTTGTAAATACCGCGTTGTAATGGTATGCGTGGTAAAAGTATGCGTTGTAACGTCATACATCCATATAACGCATATATTTTGTAAAATATCCTGCATAGGGATTGTTGTTATAGATGAAATGATTCTCATAAAGCCCCATAAACGAGACGGCCAACTCCGGTGCAAAGGGGCAGCCCATAGCAACCCTTTGATTTGAAAGAAAAATTCAGTGTCAAATTCAAAATAATTCTTCTGCAGGGAAAATTTGGCTAATCGCATGATGAAATCTGTGGGGACCCTACTGGGTTGCTCTCTTTGGTTAAGAAAAAATGCCATGGTTTCTAATGCCTGATCTTGAGGTATCTGCGTGTATAAGGACACGACATCCATAGTCACCATGAGTTGTTTGTGTACATCAAATTCCATAGATATTAATTGGTTGATAAAAGAGGTAGTATCTTTGAGATGTGCTTGAACATTGCTCACCAATGGTTTAAAAAGATAATCGATGTATTTAGACACAGGTTCTATCAATGATTCACATCCTGAATTTATTGGACGGCCAGGGGGCTTTATAGGGTCTTTATGTATCTTGGGTAAGATATAGAAGACTGGTGTTCTAGGATTCTTGTTTTGTAGGAAGGATAGTTCTTTTGGTCCAAGGATACCTTGCTCATGGCCTTCTTGGAGGATTTTGAAGAGTTCATGTTGTAGTTCCTTAACCAGGTTATGAGTGATTTTTCTGTAACAAGTGGGATCATCCAGTTGACGTCTGACCTCCTCTTTATATTTGTTAATATCCCAGAGGACTACTGCTCCCCCTTTATCCGCTTGCTTTATTACAAGTGATTTGTCATTTTTTAATGAAAAGATAGCATCTTTTTCGTTTTTACTCAAGTTATAGTGTACAAAATGTTTTCTTTTTTCCAGAGCTGTAATACCTGATAGAATTGCTCTTTCGAATGTAAGAACCTCCTTTGGTGTTTTATGAGCTGGTGGGCAAAATGAAGATTTTGGTCGGAATCCTGTGATTTCTGTGTTATTTGACTCAGGTGTATCCACAAAGAATGTTTTCAAGCGTAATTTCCTACAGAACTCTATAGCTTCTAATTTCATTTTGACAAAATCCGTCCGTTTTACTGGAACAAAAGAAAGGCCCTTCTCTAGAACAGTTATTTCGGAAGGAGACAACTCTCGATCTGTTAAATTAAAGAGGGCTGACGATGTCGCTAGTTCCTGTAGTGCTGGCGTCTGGTCCTCATTTCCCATGGTTGGTTCCCGGTTCGTGACCTTCCTCTTCCCCGCTGCTGGCCACGCTTCTAGAGATACACGCCTGGCACCTCCCGGTGAAGCAATTCTGAACTCCACACCGGGTAGGTGACCACATTTAGTGAAGTGGACTTTCTCTACACACGTTTACAATGGAGTTACCAACCATGATGTATTTCCCCTTTTTTACAGACACTCCAAGCAGTTTCTTGAGCTTGTGAGGTGAGTTTGAATGCATTGTCATTAGATTTCGGCCGGTTGTTCGAAATAGTATAAGAAATAGGTTGTCATTGGTGTTTTGTACCTTTTGTGTTACAGTGTCCACACATCATACTACTTACACCCACCATGAAAGATATCTGACATAGGAGGTTAAGGTAGGTCGGTTTAGGCCGGTTGATGGCTGCTCGAGTTAGTGATTCACAATGTGATAGTTGATGGAGCCTAACATAGTATCGTTTGTTTTTGTTTTGTAGAAATTGTAGTGATCCTGAGGAGAACCCCGTAAATCAGGGAGTTCGAAACGCGTCGTTCTTATAGGGTCAATTGTCAATAATATGAATAGACTATAAGGATTAGATTCAAACCGATTATATTTTTCTTGATCCTTTAGAATTTTTTGTAAATCTAGGATTCATTTGATTCTGCCAACTTTTTGTATTTCAAATAATTTGTGTTGACCCTGACCTATACCTCAGAGGTATAGCCTAATTGGCTCATTTTTGTTGTTGGTTTCTTGTTTGTGTGAGAATGTGAATAGAGCAACTGTAGTGTGAAAGGTTTAGTATGGATGTGTAGTTAATGAAATAAGGAATTCTCCTTTATTTTGTAACATTTGTATATATTTGTATATTTTGTATATTTATATTCGCACATGCACATAAATGTTTTTGAAAAAATGAAAACGTTTTCTGAGTAAACAAAAAATGGTTATAATAAATTAGTAACAAAAGTTATATAAGACTGCCATGTTTTATTCATAAAAGGGGGTAGTGATGAACAGAGTGTCTGAATTAAGCAGACCACTCTTACCCAGTCCAAAGATCAGGGCTTGATCCATCACTGTTATTTATCTCACTGCACCATCCCAGCTCAGAACCTGGCTATATGCAAATCAGTCTGTCCCTGGCCCAGTGCATCATGGGAACAGGGCAGACTAAACTACCAAGCCAATTCTTCACCAGAAAGGAGACAAGCTACCGGGGACCGGTTTCTGGCATTTCAGCCTTCTTAGGCCCGGCTTGCTTGAATCCTGATGGTGCAGTGAGAAAGGGACTCATGTCTGAGTATACCCTGCCTCACATATAGTGGCCAAAAACGATTCAGAAAAGGGGGTGGTGATGAACAGAGTGTCTGAATTAAGCAGACCACTCTTACCCAGTCCAAAGATCAGGGCTTGATCCATCACCGTTATTTATCTCACTGCACCATCCCAGCTCAGAACCTGGCTATATGCAAATCAGTCTGTCCCTGGCCCAGTGCATCATGGGAACAGGGTAGACTAAACTACCAAGCCAATTATTCACCAGAAAGGAGACAAGCTACTGGGGACCACCACCCCTTGTTGTTAAATATTTTGTCCACCCTAAGCGTGGAAGGGTATACTCAGATGTGAGTCCCTTGCTCATTGCACCATCAGGATTCAAGCAAGCCGGGCCGACGACGGCTGAAATGCCAGAAACCGGTCCCCGGAAGCTTGTTTCCTTCCCAGTGTAAGAATTGGCTTGGTAGTTTGGTTTGCCCTGTTCCCATCATGCACTGGGACAGGAACAGACTAATTTGCATATAGCCAGGTTCTGAGCTGGGATGGTGCAGTGAGCTAAAAAACGGTGTTGGATCTAGCCCTGATCTCTTGACTGAGTGATAGTATTCTGCTTAATTCAGAAACTCTGTCCATCACCACCCCTTGTTGTTAAATATATTGTCCACCCTAAGCGCGGTAGGATATACTCAGATGTGAGTCCCTTGCTCATTGCACCATCAGGATTCAAGCAAGCCAGGCCGACGACGGCTGAAATGCCAGAAACCGGTCCCCGGAAGCTTGTTTCCTTCCCAGTGTAAGAATTGGCTTGGTAGTTTGGTTTGCCCTGTTCCCATCATGCACTGGGACAGGAACAGACTAATTTGCATATAGCCAGGTTCTGAGCTGGGATGGTGCAGTGAGCTAAAAAACGGTGTTGGATCTAGCCCTGATCTCTTGACTGGGTGAGAGTATTCTGCTTAATTCAGAAACTCTGTCCATCACCACCCCTTGTTGTTAAATGTTTTATTCATAGCAGTCTGTTGTGAGATAACCAAGAAATGTTATCCAGTACTGGCAATAGTGTTGTTTTGTGAGTTTAATTAGGCTTAGCCTTACTGTTGAGGAGCCAGGACCCAGTTTTGTTCCTACGTTCTTTATTGATTTATGGCATTTCTCTTCTATTTGTTGCACACGTTTTAATCATACTACTCTTTGTTGTAAAGTGCTTTGTCACTCTTCAGAGACTAGCAGTAGGATTTAAAAAACTCTGAGATCGGTTGGGAAGGAAGCTCACTGAGTTTTAATCAATGGTGATTAGAGAAGTGACAGATTAGGACACAGCTAGATACATGTGAATAATAGTGTGGGGACTCTTTCTAAGGTGTGCTTATAGTGATTACTTAATGTGCTGTTAAATATCTCATTGGCTTCAAGTAGGTAAAACCATATGCGAAATGCAGCCTTTCCGGATTTAGGCGGTGTTGATGTTTGTAAAATTAGTAACTACATTTTTGCTCTCAGACATTTGCCCGCGCCTGGACTGGCTATCTATAACTAAATTAGAAGAAGGAGTCATAGAAAATTAAATAATTCTTTATTTATTTGGAATGACAAAGTTATGGCTAATTGTTCTAGAAAAAGTCATAATAGGACAATCTTAGACGGCCATTTGGAAAGAACCTCTAACCAGCAGGTAGTGAAACACGTGTGGACTTGACTCCTTCAAAGACTTTCCTTTGCTCTTCCATTCATGGTATAGTCACACTTATCAATATCAGGTAAGACTTCGTCTGTAGGGGCAAGAGGGTGAAGCCCATAGACTCAAATATTCCCCCGGTCCACGAGTCCTGCAGCACTTAATTACACCACATACAGGCCCCAGAGCAGTGCGAAGGAACAGCCTCTCCCTACTTCCTGTCTGCAGAATCAAGAGAGAAAAAGGAAAGGAGCGCTCATTTGCATACCTCACTGCCAAATTATGTAACTCTCTCGCTGTCCACCTCAGGTCAAATAACAACGTGTTCAGCTTTAGAAAACAACAAAAAACCCATCTCTTCAGATGAAACTTCAATCAACACCCTCTTAGACAATCCGTTGCTTCTCCTACGGTCAGCGCCGGAAAACCTGAGCTGGGCAGTCGAACACTCTACAAAACCGATTAACATAACATAACATGACATAACATAACATAACATGACATAATATAAAAGAATGTCTCGCAAATTTCCAGTGGCAACAATGTATGTGGAAGATCCAAGGTGATGGTTGAAAGCAAAAAGTGCACATGGTCACAATGATCTTGTTAGCTGAGACTCAAGCAAGGGGGCTTGGGAAGAAGTTATATTGGATGTAAAGTAAATACATAAAGATATATGTTGATGCCCTAAGTTTTTCCTAAGTGTCCGTCACATGAAAGGCTGAATTCTAGGATTGCAAACTATCAAGGCAACCCATTCAAGCCTATTTCATACATGTCGTTGACAAACCGGCCCCCCCTGGGCTATGTCACCTAATGTGAGCCCTGGAAGCCCCAAGGGGCATATTTATGAGGGGAGTGTGTCTCTCTTGCACCATGGTGCAAGGTGGTGAGTAGGCAGTGGCAGTGTCTACAGCCACTGTGCTCGGCGCTGAGGCAGCTCCTAACCTGTTTAAAATTGGATGTTTTTTTATCTTATTTTAACCTGGCTGCTGGAATAATCACTGCACAGAGGCATTCACGGGACAGTGAGAAAGACTTCCCTGTGAAACGCGCTTGCCGGATTAGCTCTACAGGCTTACCTGATAGATCCCGACGCCGAGGGCTGATCTCTCCCCTCCTTCCCACCCTGGTCCGACGCGGTGGCTAGCACCGTTGCGCGGAGGGCGAGGAAGGTCGAGACTCCCACTTCCGGTGCGCGGGGGGCCGGGTAGGGGTCTAGTGCTCCAGAGGCACTCACGCTGTGGGGATAAAAGACGGATGCAACCTCGGACGCGCAGCGGGCGAGCGCAGCGGGCGCGACGAAGGCGCGCCGAAGTCGCGCTTAAGTCAAGCCCGTCTGCGCCCGTCCGCGGCCGGCTGCGGGCTAGGGCGATGCCCCCTGCGCTCATCACTCCAAAGACTGATCATGTTCGCTGGAGTAGAGATGATCTACTATCCCTCCGCAACCTATGCAACGGTACAGCTTGTTTGCATAGTATGTCAGTTGACAACAGCACGGGTTGCGAACATTGCCAGTTTTCCTTTAGCAGATTCTTGCCGGCTAAGAAAGATCACCAAAAGCTGGATTGTGGTTTGCTAAATGTCCGGTCAATGCGTGCTCATAGACTGGACATCATCGATCTCCTTAGCGAAAAGCAATGGGATCTTGTTTTTCTCACCGAGACGTGGCTGGACTGTGACTCCTCCTCAGAGGCCCTCGAGGCCATTCCAGAGGGCTATACTCTGATAAGGCAAGATAGACCGAAGGGGAGAGGAGGAGGAATGGCCATTGTTGCCCGGCAGGGATTGCGCTGTCATTTTGAGCCGACAGTTATTAACAATAGCGAGGCGGGTGAGTTTTCCATTCAGGTCAATGGGGGGTTCTGTGTAAAGGGCCTTCTGATTTACAGACCCCCTGGCCCTGCTACAGGGTTTGTTGATAGCCTAGTTGAAGGCGTCACTGAGCTTGCCCTATGTACGGATAAGCTCCTGGTGTTGGGTGACCTTAACCTGCACCTGGAAGACCCTGTGGATAAGATAGCCGGGGACTTTTGTAAAGCCATGAGTGCACTTCAACTTGAGCTGATGGGCAAACTTCCCACTCACTCACGGGGTCATCTATTGGATCCAGTCTTTGCTAACTGGGAACAAGTGGAGGTTGTTACTCCCGTACCCATTCTCTGGTCCGATCATTTCCTGGTGCCCTTTTCAATCTATATCCCGGGAAATAGAACACCGGAACAGGTAGTACTACATCACCCCAGGCGGAGATGGGCTAACTTTTCCCAAGATAGATTCAATGAGGCACTCATGAGGGAAGGTGACCCGGGGGGCGAGGATGCAGAGACAGCCAATAAGAATTTGAACAAGTGCATCGTGGCTGCCTTAGATCAGGTTGCCCCGCTTGCCCCGGCTAGATCACAGGGACGTGCCCTGAAATCGGCACCTTGGTACACAGACGAGGTGCGTATGGCTAAGAGCGCATGTAAGCGCGCAGAAAGACAGTGGTGATTAGATTATGCCGCTCAATCCAGGATGAACTATCTTGCAAGCAGGCGTAACTATCACAGACTGATTAGAAAGGCCAAAAAGCTGTATTTCAACACTAGGATTAAGGAGGCAGAAAATTCCTCGAAGGAACTGTTTTTAATTTATAAATCTCTTTCGATCGGAAAGCCCGCAGCAGTCCCTGAGGAATTTTGCACGGTGGATAGCTGCAACGGAGTAGCAGAGTTCTTTGCTAATAAAGTGGCCACTATCTACTCGGCCTTTCCTAGTCAAACCATCATTTCCGCTAAGACTGCAGAGGACTGTAGGGTAAGGGTGGGGCGTAAGATGCTAACCAAATTTGTCACACCACCCACTGAAAATCTTATTCAGATCTGTGGTTCGATAAAATCAGGCTCCCCGAAAGATCCTACCACCCCTAGGCGGTTGCTGGGCAGTCTGCCCACTTTAGAGCCATACATTCGACATCTTTTGAACACCTCTTTTCGGACTCACTCTGTCCCTGAGGCCTGGAAGCAAGCGGTAGTCCTTCCGCTACAAAAGAAGACCAATATTAGCTATGATAGGCTGGACAACCTTCGCCCTATCTCTCTTCTGCCATATATGGCAAAGGTTGCTGAGAAAATCGCAAACCTTCAACTAATGCGCTTTGTAGAGGAAGCCTCCTTGCTTCATGACTCGCAGTTTGGATTCCGTCCGCGGCATTCAACAGAGTCAGCACTGCTGATGGCAGTTGAATCTCTACGGCAAGGAGTGGATGAGGGCCAGACTATGGCTCTGATCCTCTTGGACCTCAGCGCAGCATTCGACACTGTAGCTCACTCCATCTTGCTACAGTGTCTGAGTGATGGTGGAGTATCAGGGGCTGCGCTTGGGTGGATCCAGTCTTTCCTGACAGGCAGATGCCTCCAGGTCCGCCAGGGAGAGTGTTACTCTAGGGAGATTGGGCTGGGATAGGGTGTGCCGCAAGGCTCGTCCCTGAGCCCGACCCTGTTCAATCTGTATGTCTCCCCGCTGGCGGCCATAGTGGAAAGCTATGGCCTGCGTCTGGTGTCCTACGCCGACGACACGCAGCTGGTCATCTCCCTTTCGCGCGCGCCCGGTTTGGTGGCGGACAATTTCAGAGCTTGCATGCAAGAACTGGCAGCCTGGATGTCCGCCAACTGCCTGAAACTTAATGGCAGTAAAACCGAGGTGCTCGTGGTGGAGGGATGTCCGTCTGTGTGGATGTCGGCGTGGTGGCCATCCTGCCTCGGAGAGACACCGGTTCCCTGCCAGGAAGCCAGGAATCTTGGGATGTGGCTAGACACCAACCTTGCCTTTGAATCCCAGATTGGTCGTGTGGTGGGGACATGCTTTGGAGTCGTAAGAACTCTGAGAAAGGTCTTGGATTTCCTGCCCACTTCCGCTCGTCGGACGCTGGTGCATGCCTTAGTCACCTCACGCCTAGACTACGGCAATTTGCTGTATCTGGGGGCCACGGGAAAGGCTCTCAATCGCCTACAGGTGCTGCAAAATGCTGCCGCTCGCCTTATCTTGAGGCTCCCAAGAAGATCTTCCTCTAGGGCAGCACTTCAGGCTCTGCACTGGCTACCTGTGAGGAGCAGGGTGGAATTCAAAGCCCTTGCCACATGTCACCGGATTCTGGGTGGCAAAGCCCCTGCCCCGCTACAAAGCCTGGTGACCAGGTATGAGCCCACAAGGACTCTACGCTCCTCTTGTACAGGCCTCCTGAAAATTCCTAGAATTAGGAAAGCGCGTATGGGGGGAAGGTCGTTCAGATTTCTGGCACCGAAGCACTGGAATGACCTTCCGTCTGAGATACGCCTGGAGTCATCAGAATCTCTGTTCAGAACCAAACTTAAGACCTACCTATTCAGACGGTAGCCGGTTGCGCTTGCTGTTAACTGCTTACTCCACTTTCATAGTGCGGGGACACGCCTGTAGGCGTACACCAGGCGCTTTACAAATGCCCCTAATAATAAATAATAATGCAACGTGGTGTAAGTGCGACGCAAGCCCAAAATACGATTTGTGGAGCCATGCAAGGCCAGATTGCATGGCCCTGAGCGGCTTTGTAAATCTAGAGTGAAGTAATGCAGCCCGATCGCTGTATTACTGTGCCCTGGGAAGGCGGTCCATGCGTGTTACTTAGGTGTTCTCACACAACTCCCTTGGTGTTTGACGCATGCCCAAGTTTATTAAAAGTGGTAGTTCTACGAATGTTCCAAAAAGATATCCCTTCTCAGGGGAGGCGTAACGAGAAGAAATATCTTTATTTCTCCTAGTTGCTTGCTCTTGCTATGTGTGCTGCATTATGTAGCACACATAGACAGAGGGATGTGCCTTTTTTTCTTTCAATTTGTGCTGCAGAATGCAACCCACATGGAAAGAGGAAAACAGAGGAAAAATAGACATATTTCTCATTGTTACGTCTTACCTCAGGAGGCTTACAGATTCGGATTCCCTAGGTTTACATCACTTGGTAAGTTTGGAGCAGTGCCATATTCGATGGGTGTTGCATGGGAAAACTCACTGCAATGCCTTTCCAGTAGTCAGTGATCTGCACTACGTCACCTCACTTATGATGTATAAGGCGTCAACTCAAGTTATAGCCTGGAGTCACGCATGCGCCACTTTACATGGTGCAAAAGTGACGTAGGGCTCTCATAAATAAGCCCCTCAATCTGTGCCATCATTTTGAGCTGACTATTGACTCAAGTTGTCGAATCGCAGGGGCAGTGCAGTGCTATTTTACCACCCTAGACAGTGTCGAATGGTTACTTGCTATGGGAAGTTTAAAGTCCAGTTTTAGGCTGGTAATGTAGAAGCACTGGTTAAGATAGCTAGAGTAAATAACATAACACAGCCCAATACGATACACAAAGCAGCATAACAACACATTTAAAACATAACTGAGGACTGCGGAAGACAGTCAAAAGAGAAGCAACAGAACTACTGCACTAGAATACAGATTGCATTGCAATAATGCAGCGTAAAAACACAGCAGTATAAAAAACACAACAGAACGCATCAACACCACAAAACACCATACTACAAATATGCACAAACCATATTGTGCTACTTTACCAGCTCTAGAATTCTATTGCCCTCATACGTGCTAAAGGTGTCTGGAGCAAGAACTGCTTCAACGTAACTACCAAGGGCATGTAATAATGATACTCAAAAAAAGGTGTTCAGATCTACCTCCTGTCTCCTTAGCTCACTGTTACAGGTTCCTTTGATCCCTGATTTCTCGCTTTGCCAATGTTTTTCTACCTTTATATTTCTCATTATTTCCCTCTTATCTGCCTTCTGTTTACTTGGTGTGGGCAAACTTATAAAAATAAGACTAGTCCCCAATAATGGGTTCCAGTGCGATTGTCCGCAATCAACGCCGAAAATTAGGCAAACAGGGTAAACATTTTTGAATCACTGGTCAGCCAAGGAAAGCCGCAGTCACAGTGGCTTTGTTGCACAATGTAGCAATATCTCTTCGGAAAACGTGCAGAGAAGCCTTTCTAAGGTCACATGGAGCTCTATCGCCCCCTGCTGCACGTCTTCGCCATTCCTCTCTTCCGTGAGAGAGCTTGCGGTGGTCTATTATGATAAGTAAAGCTGCCTGGTACGCTCTGCAATATATAATGCAGACAGTGAACAGGGCCTGTTATTATTATTTAAAGTGACATGACCGGTTTTGAACACAAAAAAAACAAATTTCATTTTGGGTGAAACTGTTTTTGAGCCTGAAACAGGATCTGAAGGGACAGATTTATGAAGATTTTTACAGAGTAACGCCAAGTGCTGTAAAGCCGCTCAAAGGTCCCTCGTCCCTCCGATGCGTCACTATTTGTGACACTCCTGCGGCGCACATAACAATATTAGGGGGCATATTTACAAGGCGCTAACGCCACTGCAGCATCACTATTTTTTGACGCAGCGGTGGCTACATCATTGTGCCACACTGCTCCATATTTACAAATGGACGCATTGGGCCCAATACGTCAATTTGTAGAGGCCCGAATCACATTATACCTGCGCCAGGTATAATGTATGCAGGGTAGGGGTTCCCATGTGAAAAGCTACATAGAACTGACGCAGTGAAATGTACAACTTTTCATTGTGTTCCTCTACTACTTGACTGCGTCAAATCCCTATGTCTTCTCAAACCAGGAGTAAGGATTGACGCAGGGCCTTTAACATTGGACTCTCTTCTGTTATCTGATACAGTGCTGGAGTTGAGCCAGTCACATTAGCGCAAAAAAATGCGTCTGAATTTCTGACAAATCCGTGAATCTTTGCACCATGGAGCAGTACATTGTAAATGCAGCGCACCCATTGTATTGTTAGGAGATCGCAGCAAATCGTCCTCTATTGTATTGGAGGCATCTGTGGGCGACTCCTGAGCTCTCGAGCTATAGGGATGACCTGAGAGACATTCTGCAGAGGGGGAACACAAGGAAAATACCCTGGTTGAATTATATCAAGCAACTCTGCCAGGCTCTAGGCAGAGGAGACATGTGGTTGTCTCCCCAAGATTCCTGTCCTTTGCTTTCTAAAAAACTACTGAATGTAGCTCTTAGGAGGTATCGCACGGAGTCTACAACAAGTAACCTCTCGATGGGTAGGCTAACGGACACTTTTCTGAACATCAAGGCTTATCCCCGCTTTGAAGTCTTTTCGGATGAAATCCAGCCCTTCTTGGCTAAGAAACTTTACACCCAGTTCAGACACAGCGCACTACCATTGAGGGAGGTAACGCACAAATGGCAGAACGCCCCCTCAACGGCAAGTACCTGCCCGGGGTGTTCGAGCGGCAGTGAGACAGATCTGCACGTTCTGCTCTTCTGCCCCACTTACTCTAGGGCTAGGGAGAAATGGATTCTGCAGCTATATAGGGCTAGGGGCTTTAGGGATTACAGTGAGGTCTTCAGGATTCTTAAATACGACACTTCCCCCCTGATAGTTTTTGCCACAGCAAGGTTTCTTCAATCTATGTGGTACAAGAGATGTGCAATACTAAAGCTGGAGGCTCATATTTTGTACTAAGGGCTACTTTTTAAGAGGTGTCATACTTTTTACACAATTTTACATATTTTATATACTGACATTTAGGCGTAATAGTCTGATGTTTTAAATATTTGCAGGAACTGTTTGTATGTGATTTTTAATACAAGGTTTTATCTGTTTTATCTTCTATTATAGTGTTGTTTATGTGCATGTATGGCCTTTTTATGGTATCTCACCGAAATAAAGTAATTTGACTGACTGACTGACTGTTAGGGTATTTGTTGCAGGAACAAGAAATCTGGCACATTGATGCTGATGCATCAGTTCTTGTAAATATGCCCCCATATCAATGAAGCCACGCAAAGCCACTATGTCTGACTTTGAATAGCCTCAGAGCTATGGAGTAAGGCAAGGCAAGGGAAATAGCTGTGTTGTCTTACTCGGCCCTCGGGAGGTGTTCCATGGGCAATGTGGTGGGTTTTCCTACGCAATACCCATGGTATGTTATGTTAAAAATATTTGTAGAGCGCACTTACATGTTGGGGGGGAAATGGAAGCCCTCTGGGGTGTGGTCACGAGTCACAACCTACAAACAACCCTGCTGTGGTCACGAGCCGTGGTCACAGGTCACCGACGCACACTTCACTGAGGAACAAGGAGCAATGATATGAGGTGACAAACATCACATTTAAAGTGGCATTTTATTTGTTAAGTCTTAAGTACATCAGAAAAACGCATTTATTAATTGATCAGCCTGAGCAATGAAATGTTTGAAAGTCTGACTTTAATCTGTCAGGGTTAAAACAAAACGCAAGTTCACATTCAGAATACATTCAAAGAAACCATAGCGCCTACAAAGGTGCTTTTCTGAAGAGTATTACCCATGCAAGTTTTTACATTCCAAAGAGATCCAAGGTGCAAAAAGGACTGGGATCTTTTAAAAGGCACAATAGAAATTAGTTAGGGAAAGCAGAACACTCTATAAAGTCTAGTGCCTTGAAGCACCTTAACTATGAAGACTATCCCAGCAGGGCCTAGTAGTTTAAGGGAACCTAAAAATGCAAGGAATTGGGTGTGAATGGAAAATACAGAGCAAGGACAGAGATTTAAAAAGACAAAAGTATTATCTGGCTTAGGAAGTCTACCACCTGAGAGAGAGGATTTGAAGTCCCAAGTCAGACAATCGGCTAGCCGGAGAGCTTGCATGCAAAGGTCGCATCAGCAGAGCTCTGGCTTCAGATTTGACGTTTGGGCCTGATATACCCAAAATTGAGGAACTAGGGTTCTATGATGACGCTGACCTACGCCCTTTCAGTCCAGGTGGTTTACACCGGAAGGAAATGTTTTCAGTACATCATGTTCCGTACATTTTTAGGACAGAACGTCTTGTACCTTTGAAAGAGAACATTTTGTACTTTTGAAAGAGAACATTTTGTACTTTTGAAAGAGAACATTTTGTACTTTTGAAAGAGAACATTTCCGGAACATCTTTCTAACCACAATGGTTACATGTTGTACATTACTAAAAAAGGACATTTTTCTGTCACGCACATTTCTACATCTTTGAAAGTGTGAATTCCCATGATAGATGCTGTTTATTGCTAGAAATTGCTGCTTATACTTGTGCAAGCTATGTTTCAAAATATAACGTTAGCAAGGGTTTCAGGAAGCTTTACCAACGGGCACCCGTCTGTGTGTGTATGTGTTCGTCTTGAAGCTGGCAATGAAACTAACTAATCTTTGAAGGCCTAATTTTACCTTGTTCAGTTCAATGCACAGAAACGTGTGTTTTTAAGCCTTAAGCATAGTGGGCCCTGGGGCCTTTATTTACTAATGAGGAAAGCTAGTTATTTTGGCTAGTTAGTTTACTAATGAGGAAAGCTAGTTATTTTGGCATGTTTTCAGATTTCTATCACGCAGGGCCATGTAGGGCCTTCAGGCTACCAGGGTCGATAAAAAGGCCCCTCTATCATCTCCCTGCTCTTGTTCATTCTATGAACACTCTTTTAACTGAGTATCTCTGTGACCCTTCAGCCAGTGGCGGTATCCAGGGCATGTCATTAACATCACACTTAAAGCTACCTTGTTGTTGATCTATTTCATTGGTTTTGTCTTCATTTGGCCTAATGAGTATTTTCGCATACTCTGCATCTTGCTCATTAAGCAGGCGTTCATATTGGGCTGCTGTTGGGCTCTTACTCAGACAGTCTCTACCTGGGAGAAGTGGAGGAGCTATTTGTATTCCATAGTGGGTGCTAGGTGCTGCTAACTCGCTCATCTCCATTCGTATTCCGGTCCCATCCCTATGAACACGATCTTTGTCCTCATACTCAGCTATCTGTAAATCCCTATGGTAGTGTAGTTTGTCCCTACTATCTTGGTGCTAACTTTCTTTTCCTACAATGGCACTCATCTGCGGGATGCAACACAAAAAGAAACAGCAAAAAATAAAAACTTTTTAGAACTGCCACAAAGGTATCCAGTCAAAGTTCAACAAATCTGTGGCTCTCTACTATGGCATCTCCTCCAGCAATCCATTTCTTTTCTATCTTGTTCAAGTTGTTGATGGCATTGGTCAGTTGAGCCATGTTCTTCGTTGTTAGTAATGTACAGCTCACTCCTTATCCAAAGGCATACTCTCCTCTTGGTATTTCGAAGCCAGAGTCCTTCAGCCTTAGTCTGGAGCATCACAATGATGGTAAAGGGAAAAGAACTGGACTCTGTTCAACCGGCAAACCTCCTTTGGTGGGTCTTTGAACACTGTCCACCCTTAGAACTGAGCACACTGCTCTTGTCCGTGGAGCCAGATAACAGAGCCAGAGATGGGCATCGATGTTGGAGATATTTGCTGGTGGAACCATCATGGAGACTCGGTGCAATGTCCTAGTGAGCTCAGGCTGCTTCTTCGTTAGGGCTGTTGGAGATAGAGCCATTCTCTGCAGGCCCAGAAAAAGTCGATTCGGTCAGAGATGCCATATTTATTGTCTGAAAAAACTGCTGTTTTCAATTTGAGTGTCGCCCCACAGGTAACATGCCATTCTAGAAAAGAGAGAAGAGGTGTCTTTTAGTTTGAAATCAGTTCATGCTTTTGGACATTTTTATTTTAAACACCCTAAGTGGACAACCTGTCTATCTTATTTTATAATCTTAGTCTACCCTATGTTGCCCTAAGAGCGCTTCTTTATACCTTAACTGACCTCGGGCACTGAATTTTGCCATGGGCGTAACTTTTTGCGAATAACAACAGCGCCGTTCTAATCTGTTATGGGCAATGTAGGGTGTGGGAGACGGAGCAATGTTAGTCTAACATAGAACCCGCTATCATAAACCCATTGATGCTGCAAAAAACTACACTATGGGCCATATCATGAACAGTGATCTAAAATAGCCTTGTTGCCTTTACTTCCATTCTGCATGTGTCAGTGATGACCTCATGCATCAGTGAGGTGGAGGTATTGTCCCTTCCTGTTCTATGTATAAACACTTTAGGGACAGTGGCCTCAATAATCTGACATTAGTTTGTATATCCTGCAGGAGGTGTTCTACAGTCTGTGGTCGTATCTTCCTAGGTGAGAAAATCTATCTGTTCTCCCTGCATGGGGAGTGTATGAGTCATGTAACAGTGCCTTAGTCTTCTGTCTACCTATTGTTGTCATCTAACTGTATCTCATACTCTGCAGAGAATCGTGAGCAGGATGCTGTCTAGCTGCTTGGGCACTATTTCTTATTATTGCATTATTACTTCCATCAGAGGAGGGCGATGAGGACACATGTTGCAAACACAATTAATCTGGGGTGCTAACTGTGCTAGTAGAGGGGGTGTTGAACCTTTCTACATGCTTGCAAGGGCCATTTACTTCATGTGCTAACAGATATATTGGAGGTGACTTTGTTGCTATTGGGGCAACTTCATGAATGTGAGCAATACAAGTCTTCCTATTAACACGATGATACAAAACCAATTCAATCCACCTAATTCCACTTCTGCCAGTATTGCAAAATATTATAATACAAAATACATAACTTTAGATAAGACACTTCTGTGCTGCAGGTGTTGTGGCTACGTCTGAATCCATAAACAACCAAGCTGTCACCGCCTTCTTCCTTTTGGACAGTCAAATGGAAACAAGTTATTCTTCTCTGATTTGTAGAGTTGACCCTGAAGTCTGTTCCGTTATTTCTTTCCCCTTGGCAATGGGGACAGCTGCTGGTTAGTAGTCTATTATTTCCAAAAGTCTTTGGGCCAAGATCTGTGTTCCATTATTCATATGTCGAAGCCCAGAACTGATGTGGCCCCACTTCCTGGACCTGACTTTGAAAGAAACTTCGCAGTGCATGTTAGTGTATACAAACTTTTGTTATTTTTAATATTTTTCATTATTTCAGAAGATTTTTCACTTGTGTTGATGCATACATAATACTTTTGTGAAACCTTAGAACATTGGTTCCCTGACCGGGAAATACACTAAACACCTAAAACATGATACTGTCATAATTCCAGGGTATTTAAACTTTTAAAGCAGGTAAAAAATATGTACAACCATCTGAAGTCTGCAACTGTACTTCAACCGGCCTGGCAATAGTAGTGCTATTCACTGCTGTATGTTGTGTGTTGGCTAGCTGGGGTATGAAGGGAACTCCAAATGAAGGAAAGAATCTGATACTTTAAAGAAAAATCCATTATCTAAAAAAAGGAACTTTAAAAAATGTTGGGCTATAGCTTGTCTCAACGTCAAACATATTTGAAAATCTTTGTCACAGTGACACCTTGTCCACAACCTGCCCCAGGCTCATAAACCGAAATTCTAAAACATTTCACTAAACTACCTGAATCAGGAATGTGCCATTTCTTTGCAACATAAAAATAAACAAGCCTTGCCACGTCCAGTATGCTTCAAATATTTTGTTAGCCTTTTGTCTTTGTCAATGCACAATATTTCCTGCAATTTTGAAGAACCTAGAAATAAAATTATTAATATACCTACATATTACTTCTGTTATGCACATATATTTATATTTTTATATATACACATGTGTATATTTCTCATTTTGTGTGATCCTGCGATCATCGATGTTCCAACTGCAAAAAAATTCTCGTTGCAGACCACAGGAAATGTATTTCCTGCCTGGCTCAACGCCCAGAATCTGTGGTTGGTTACTTCCAACGGCAGAGAAAGCCTGTTAACTCTTTTGTCACCTTGTAACATCTAAAAACATGTGCTTTTTTAATTGTAGGCTATGCTGACCAGAATATTTAACATCACATTAAACACAGGCTCATGTTCTCTATTTGTCGTGCATGCTGAGTAAACGCCGTATATTCCATTCCATCATTTTATCCCCCTATTCTCTCACTATTTCTGTGCATAAGAAATTGTGGGAGATTCTTTTATTTCATTATTATCTGCTCCGACATCTACGTTGCTCTAAGGCCAGTGGCATCATTCAACTTGAACGCAAGCCAAAATTTCACAAACCCTATTTTGTAATGGCGAACATCAACTGTCAGTGCCCTGTTGTAACACCCTCCCCGATCTGTTCCTGCATTCAGACCATTGCTTGCCTACTTAAACTGGGACTGAATTCGGGTACTGGTACGAATAAATTATTTTGCACTTAGTACCTGGGTGCTGCAGCATTTTTTCCTTTTCGGGGCATTATTTTGTGTATAGGTGTCTATTGTTGCTGTTGTATGGGAACGTGCATTCACAGGAACTATTGTTGGACTTGGGCCACATTCATAGGGCCATAGGGGCTTAGTCCTTGTTGTGCTGGACTCATAAGTTGCTGGCTTTGGTCTCGAAGCCTATTGCGGCACTGTCTTTGCATGTGACCTATTTTGTGGCAATAATAACAAGTGCGCTGTGTAGGCTGTGATTGGAGCCTCAGTTGTACCATTCCATTTACTCTTCCCAGTATACCTGATTTTCTGGTGGCATTCTTTCTGTTATTTATATAATAATTTTGTTGGTCATTTCTGTAGGCATGCTGTGCTGCTATGTATGGTACTGGGGGCTGTGGCTGTATGTACTGATCAGCTGGCTGTCGTTGGGCCTGAACGTATTGTGCATATTGTTGTGGCTGGGTCGCTACGTATAATATGGCAGGCTGTAATGGGGCCTGGATGTATTGCATGGTGAGCTGTTGTAGCAGTGCAGGCGGTATATTGACTGCCGTCATTTGAGTGACAGGTGCAGCTATCATGACAACTTATTAGTTTAGAATGACTATTTAAAAGTTCAATAGCAATCAGTCAGAAATCCCTAAATGCGGAAATTTTAACCGTGCACGAATTTACAACTTTAAAGCACATAAAAATGCAATGAAAGGGTGAACTGTCATGGTCCTGTGGCACTAAACCAAGGCGGCTTTTATTTGAGGGGGTGCTTTGCAAATTTATGACATAAATAGATGTGCACGTTATAGAGAAAATACCTCATTTATATGGTCGAAGAACTGTTTTCAACATTACACTGGGCATTTGGCAAAGTCTTGGCATTTACATGCACATTTCTAGAGTGCAAATCAGACTCATTCAAAATGCAAAGAATAATATCTTAAATCAATGGAACTACTTAAAAATGTAACCTACAATGAAAAACACACTACATGCTCATGTCAACCACCACTGCTTTGTGATTGCAACAAGCTTCTCCAACCAGTAGCTCTTGAGCTACTGGTAGCTCTCCAGTATGCAGTTCAATTTACGAAATTAAAACCTATTTAGTGCTTTGTTGAATTAATGTATGTATATCAAAATTGAAACGCACATATTTGATATAAAAGATTGGTATATTCTAAACGCGTAATGTTATTTTTGAAGAAACAATTTTTGAATTTGCCAATATTTGTAAAGCTTATTTTGGAGTAATAAATCATGCAGCATTGGGAGTCTTATTCCTCATACCATTTCCTTGGTGCTAGGGTCATTGAAGCTTTAGCTGCTATTTATTGCCCACCTAGAAGCATTCCATGTTAAACGCCCCCCAGTTAAATGTATAAATGCAGGATAATCTTTTAATGGGGGTCTATGGTGTGACACTCTCTGCCTATACTCTTCCTTCTTAGTTGCTGTAATTGAGATCTTGTATAGGTCCCTCTTCTACACCCTTAATGACACAGAGGTATATACCGTCTTATAATTCTTGATTCTGTGCAGCAGCGCAACCAGGGTAGTGGAGCTGGCTGCCACAACTCGCATAGGCAATCTTAGACTGACATGGGTATTTTGTTCAAAAGCTTGATAGAACTAGCAGTCTTTCCCAATTTTCAATTTTAAGATAAAATATATGTCAAAGTCAGTAGGTATTCTTATATTTAGTAGAACTCAGTATCTTATTCATAGGGACACTAGTATCTATGTTGTTCACTGTGAGCCTGTGAGGAGAAATGCTATTCGCTTGCTTGGGTGTGCCCTGCTTGTATCTTTACCCTAGATGTTGGGAAAGTTGGGGAATCGATCTAGTGTTCCTTTCTCTGCCTGAAGCGTCCGCATGGGGCTATTTGTCTTGGTGGTGACGAATGGGTGGACTTACAACAGACTGCGTAGAATCTGATGAATCTGAGTCTTCCCCATCAGTGATGACAATGGAGTTTGAGCCGTCTGAGAGACAGGAATGGATCGATTGAGCGGAATGAGACGTGGATAGGGCGTCAGAGCTAGACGAGTTGCAGAATAATGCATGTGTGCTGGCAAATACGTCAGTCATGGAAATGGTAGAGATGTTAACCTGGGTGTCGGGAGTGAAGATGAACCCCAGAAGGTCCCAAGCGATAGCTAGTCTCTCTCGGCTCTTGTTATCAAGGTATGTTATCGTGTTAAAAGTGGTGTTATGGACTGAGGTAGGGACGTCATGCACCAGATGGATAGAGCAATTTATAGTACGTGGGGTGGTGTTGGACATCACGGATATAGAGGATGTGATGAGGACGTCAAGGGGCTAGGAGGAATACTTGGATACCCGTCCCCCCTTTTTGGCTATCAGTCGCTATAGCTAATGATAGACAAGAACCCTCGTTATTCCAGAGGAAAGGAGAAGCAACGTCAGTGCGTATCTTTAGACTGCTAGCCACCTACCTAGCAGGGCTGCGATAAGGAAAGGGAGATACAACTCAGACAGCAATGGGAAAGGGAAGGCCGAGTAGGGCACCTGGCGGCTGTGGGAGATGGTGCAACTAGGACTGAGACGCTATGTCACTGGACGCACAGAGAAGCACCTTCAAAGCACAACTACTACACAGAGCAAAGCAATGGACAATTTACATGGAACAAAAACAAATATCCACCTTGACAATACTTTCAAAGACAAATCAAACAGCAAGGCAAAAAACAAATAGCAACCATGACAACATATTCAAAGACAAATCAAAAACATATGAAGATGCATCATAAAAACTGAAAGCACAGTAAAAAGGACCTAGATATTAAATCTCACTAAACACGGTGGAGCACCATGGTGCGCAAGAATGGGCGAGGAAGGAGGGGGGAATCTGAAATTACCACAAGTTACTTCCTCTTTCTGTACCTTCGCGGAACGAGAGAACACGGCAGCAGCTGACAAAGGCAGTCAGTAAAGCAGACTAAAAGTGGAACTGGACAAAAGATATGGACACCCAAACCTTGCTAAAATAAATCGTGAGGAGTAGAAAGTAAACAATGGAAGGGCGTGAAGGCAGCCCTCATGGAAGAGAACTTAGGGGCACAAGTGGCATAGGAAGGGCGCGGGAGAGAAGAATGGGCAACAAGGAAGTGCGAAGATGAGGACTGAATAGACCGGAACAGAGGAAGAGCACAAAATGCTATGTAAATAGGCAATAAACCGTTTGGAGAAAAAAAGTAAATAAAAACATACAATATGCAAAATAGTAATGTGTTATCAACCTAGAACATGGCACAGAACAAAATGCGATTGCACGTCAAACCAAAATGCAACAATGGAGAACTAGGGGAGCCTTCAACTCCGACCCCGGACACAGAGGCTCCGGGGGACACCCTGCACACAGACTTGAACTGGAGAGGGATCATAAACCTGCCCACAGATTTGAACTGTAGAAGGGGAGACTCTACCTCCGACCCCGGACACAGAGGCTCCGGGGGACACCCTGCGCACAGACCTTAACTGTCGAGGGATCAAAAACCTAGAACCATTGATGCTATAATCATTCCCTCCGGACCGGAACCGGCAGGGCAAACAAGAGTGCAAAACAGGAAAACCACCAACCTTGAAGGCACAACAGTTATGAACCAATATGCAGCAGAAAAGCCTATACTGGCCTCTGACAAGAAAGTGACAAATCGTGACCTCGCAAAGACAGAAAGAGAGAGGGTTCAAATCGTGACTAGAGATAGTGCTGCAGGGGACAGGTGTCAGCCAGAGACAGTCCAAAAAGAGTCAGTCACACCCTCAGGCAGCAGAAACCCAGGAGAATCAAGGGAAAAAAAACCTTGTCTTACCCGTGGTCTCTGCCGCAAAGGAGCGGAGCCCGGACCCCTCAGGGACCTGTCGTGGATGTGCACCGGATCCTCTGCAAACAGTACGTAGTACGATTTTACGTTGGGCGCCAGCTGTTGGGGGGGAAATGGAAGCCCTCTGGGGTGTGGTCACGAGTCACAACCTACAAACAACCCTGCTGTGGTCACGAGCCGTGGTCACAGGTCACCGACGCACACTTCACTGAGGAACAAGGAGCAATGATATGAGGTGACAAACATCACATTTAAAGTGGCATTTTATTTGTTAAGTCTTAAGTACATCAGAAAAACGCATTTATTAATTGATCAGCCTGAGCAATGAAATGTTTGAAAGTCTGACTTTAATCTGTCAGGGTTAAAACAAAACGCAAGTTCACATTCAGAATACATTCAAAGAAACCATAGCGCCTACAAAGGTGCTTTTCTGAAGAGTATTACCCATGCAAGTTTTTACATTCCAAAGAGATCCAAGGTGCAAAAAGGACTGGGATCTTTTAAAAGGCACAATAGAAATTAGTTAGGGAAAGCAGAACACTCTATAAAGTCTAGTGCCTTGAAGCACCTTAACTATGAAGACTATCCCAGCAGGGCCTAGTAGTTTAAGGGAACCTAAAAATGCAAGGAATTGGGTGTGAATGGAAAATACAGAGCAAGGACAGAGATTTAAAAAGACAAAAGTATTATCTGGCTTAGGAAGTCTACCACCTGAGAGAGAGGATTTGAAGTCCCAAGTCAGACAATCGGCTAGCCGGAGAGCTTGCATGCAAAGGTCGCATCAGCAGAGCTCTGGCTTCAGATTTGACGTTTGGGCCTGATATACCCAAAATTGAGGAACTAGGGTTCTATGATGACGCTGACCTACGCCCTTTCAGTCCAGGTGGTTTACACCGGAAGGAAATGTTTTCAGTACATCATGTTCCGTACATTTTTAGGACAGAACGTCTTGTACCTTTGAAAGAGAACATTTTGTACTTTTGAAAGAGAACATTTTGTACTTTTGAAAGAGAACATTTTGTACTTTTGAAAGAGAACATTTTGTACTTTTGAAAGAGAACATTTCCGGAACATCTTTCTAACCACAATGGTTACATGTTGTACATTACTAAAAAAGGACATTTTTCTGTCACGCACATTTCTACATCTTTGAAAGTGTGAATTCCCATGATAGATGCTGTTTATTGCTAGAAATTGCTGCTTATACTTGTGCAAGCTATGTTTCAAAATATAACGTTAGCAAGGGTTTCAGGAAGCTTTACCAACGGGCACCCGTCTGTGTGTGTATGTGTTCGTCTTGAAGCTGGCAATGAAACTAACTAATCTTTGAAGGCCTAATTTTACCTTGTTCAGTTCAATGCACAGAAACGTGTGTTTTTAAGCCTTAAGCATAGTGGGCCCTGGGGCCTTTATTTACTAATGAGGAAAGCTAGTTATTTTGGCTAGTTAGTTTACTAATGAGGAAAGCTAGTTATTTTGGCATGTTTTCAGATTTCTATCACGCAGGGCCATGTAGGGCCTTCAGGCTACCAGGGTCGATAAAAAGGCCCCTCTATCATACACCAGGCGGTTCATGGCGCTGTGGGCGGGAAGGCGACAGTGGTATAATGACAGGAGCTTTACTCATATGCCTGAGAAAACAGAAGGGTCTTAAGGAGCGTTCTGAATTGGGCGTAAGAGGTTACTGATCTGAGTTCCGTGGGAAGGGAGTTCCTGAATTGAGGGGCCAGGAGAGAGAATCTAAGGCCACCGTGTTTTTTCCATTTAAAGGTGGGGATAGTAAGCAGGTTCAGATGGGAGGATCGAAATTCGCGGAATTTGATACTTCCCGACGTTTACAAGAGATTGTAAACCTGGTGCGCACAAAATCCTTATGCCTCCAGAGGTGAGGCATAAAGAGGAAAAATATCTTTATTTCTCCTAGTTTTTTCCTCTTTCTATGTGTGCTGCATGATGCAGCACACTAAAAAGAGGGAAACGCCTCTTAGGATTGTTTCTATGCAGGAAGGTGCAAGCTGATGCAATGGCGCCACTGCAGGGGTAATTATTAGGAATGCACCGCATTGCATAAATACCGTGGATTCCTGTCCTTTCACTTTGGTGTAGGGCAGCACAGCAAGCTGACTTACTGCTCTGCTGTACGTCAAATACCCATAACAGTCTTGATGGGGGGGCTAATTTATGAGAAAGTGACGCATTCCTTCCCCCTGTGCTGGCACTCTTTTGGCAGGCTAGCGCCAACACAGACACTTTTGCACCATGATGCAGTAAGCTCTCATATGTACTAAGTTTTTTATCGTTTTTACCTGGTCTTTTTTTTTGTGCTATGACCCTGTATTACCCTATTGTATTCTGTAAAGCGCTCTGATACCCTCACAGGTCATATTCGCGCTCTAGAAAACTTTAAAATAAATAAATAAATAAATAAAAGAAAGGGGCCCCTTCTGCAAAAAAGCGTGTCAGCTAAAGTCCTATTCCGAGTTGGGACTTGAAACATTTTTAGTAGGAACTTTCAAAAGCTTTGGGTGAGGAAGATGTTGTGAGCAAAATGAGTAATGCTTGAAGAGGGCTGGGTAAGCATGTACTGAGTCTGGGGTGATGAGAGGAGAGCAGTCAGATAGGAATACAGAATGGTGAAGGTGGAGGATGACACTGGTGAAGGATGGGGATAATGAGGTCTACATTTCCTCTATGTTTTCCTTAAGGTATATTCTGCTCAAAGAACTCACAACAAAATAGTGGTTGAGAAACTAGCCATCAAGTTGGAATTCCAGTCACCAACCTTAGATAATCAGTGAGGATATCGAAGATAGTGAGAAAAATATTAAGTTGTGGGGGAGAGAAGAAAGGTCAATTGGAAAGACTGAAGCAGGTGAGCAAGAGTGAAAGGAGGGCAAGGAACAGAGAAAAGTGTGAGGAAGAACGAGAAAGATAAGGTGGAAGGGGAAAAGTGAGATGGAAGTAGAAGGGTGAAGTGAAGTGAAAGTTACTTGAAGAACAGTGAGAGGATGACAAGGTCAGGAGAGAGTGAAAGTAGGATAAGGCGGAAGAAGAGGAAGATGAGCTGAGAGAAATATGAGGTGAAGCTGAAAAAGTGAAGGGCACAATAGGGAAACAGGTTATAAGTTTGAGAGAGGTGAGCAGAGTGAGGTGGGTGTTGTGTCCTGTGGGAGGGGAGTGACTGCCCTAGGGGTATCAATCTGGGACCTACACTCCGGGGCATCTAGGTCTGACTAGGCCTGACACGTGGCCCTAGAAATAACTGAGTCGGTCCTGTTTACCACAGACACGGCCGCTGCTCCACGCTGCTCCCGACCTGCCTCCCCTAACTGCCTGGTATCGTTGTTCTCCCCAGCTGCTTGCACTCGGCGCTACCACGATTTCTTCTCGCTTTGCAGGACCGCTTATTTGCATACAGCGCTGCTAATCATTTATTCATTTAAATAGCTCGCATTGTAGGAGAGCCTTATTTGTTTGTATACAGCGCTGCTATTCACTCATTTGTTTATTTAATTAGCTCACATTGTAGGAGCGCTCCATTTGTTTGCATACAGAGCTGCTAATTTGTCATTTCATCTTTCACTGCACGCTTTAATTGCAAACATCGATTTGAATCACGTAACCTATTGACATTGCAAGATTGTTATCTTTGTAAGTTAATGTGCCTTTAGAACGCTGCTTCACCTCGCCTGCTAAGTAGTTGCAGAGATATTTGTGCCCTCGCTGTGTTGGCTTTACTGACTTCTGCACTTTGCATTATTTTGCCTGTTTGTTTGCTCCGTCCCGCCGGCCATTTTGTTGTTGATATTATTGTTGTCGGCCCTGCCCGAGTCTCCGCCCCGCTCCCGCCTTCCCAGCTCACCCTCCCTCGCCCCTCCCCTCTCACTATCTACATATGACAGTTGCTCTTGCGCGCAGCGTTCACGTGCAGCGACCGCGCCCCATTCGCGCCGAAGGTGCGCCAAAGGTAAGCCCGTCTACGCCCATCCACGCCTGGACCGCGCCCAGCGCCAGACCCCCTGCCCACCCCTCCCGCATTACTTACGATGCCACCACCCTCCTAGCCCTTAACCCTGGCCGCTCCCCCATCTGCGTCCAAGCCGCTCCTGGACACACCCATGGACCCTTTTCCTGCTACTCCTGCAAGTTCGACTGCACCAAGAACAACTCCTCATCTACGAACACACAACAGATATCCGACCCCAGCCACCTACAATGCTTCCTGCTCAACACCCGCTCGGTCCACAGACACGCCAATGACCTCTGGAATCTACTCGACACCATCTCTCCGGACGTCGCCTTCCTAACAGAAACATGGATGAATGCCTCTTCAGCCCCAGACATCACCATCGCCATCCCGGAAGGCTATAGGATCATTCGCAAGGACCGTACCGGCCACACAGGAGGAGGCATCGCTATCGTCCATAAGAAATCCATCCGCATCTCAACCAGCTCAGACGCCAATCTCGCCAACTCTGAACACCTTCACTTCCAGATCCACATCGACCCCAAGACCACACTCAGAGGCACCCTCCTTTACAGGCCACCAGGACCCCGTGCACAATTTAGTGAAGACATCACGGACTTCATCACTCCACACGCGCTCCCCTCCGAGGACTACATCCTTTTGGGAGACCTCAACTTTCACCTTGAAAAGAACAACGACCGCAACACCACCACCCTTTTGGACAACCTCGCAAACCTCGGACTTAAACAACTTGTCACTACCCCCACCCACATCGCAGGTCACACACTCGACCCTATCTTCACCTCCAGCAAGCATGTTTCCTTCAGCCACACCACAGCTCTCCTTTGGACTGACCACAGCTGCGTTCACTTCACCTACAACAAGCCCACATCCAACAACCACCCCCAACCCACTCTGCAAAGAAACTGGAACAAAATCACCATCGACCAGATCTCCTCATCGCTTCTTCAAAAGCCCCCCGCCCACTCCTCAAACCCAGACCAAGCAGCCACCAACCTCACCCAATGGTTATCCAACAGCGCCGACATCCTAGCACCACTGAAAAAACGACAAATCAAACTAGGCAGCAAGAAGGCCTCCTGGTTCAACGATGATCTTAAGAAATCCAAGAAACTCTGTCGCAACTCGAGAAGGCCTGGAAAAAAGACTCAACCACCAGCACCAAGGACGCCTTCAAAAACGCCACCCGCATACACCACCAACTAATCCGAAATGCCAAGAAAGCAGCCTTCAAGGACCGTCTAGATAACAACGCCCACAACAGCAAGGAATTATTCAACATCGTCAAGGAATTTACCAACACCTCAGCCAACTCCAACGACATCACCCCCTCTCAAGCCCTCTGCGACTCCCTAGCCTCATTCTTCCACAACAAAATCGCAGACATCCACAACAGCTTCGACGACCAACCCGAAGACCAACCCACCCAATCCCCTGCAGGACCCCCACCCCCCCTGAACATCCTCAATGACTGGAAGCCAATCTCCACTGAGGACACCATCTGTCTGATGAACTCTATCCACTCAGGATCCCCACAGACCCTTGCCCTCACCACATCTTTAACAAAGCAGACTCCATTATTGCACCGCACCTCCGAGACGTCATCAACTGCTCCCTCAACTCCGCAACCTTCCCGGAAAGCTGGAAACATGCCGAACTCAGCGCCCTCCTGAAGAAACCCACAGCTGACCCCAACAAACTCAAAAACTATTGCCCTATCTCACTCCTTCCATTCCCGGCCAAAGTCATCGAGAAAGCTGTCAACAACCAGCTCGCCGCATTCCTCGAAACCAACAAATCCCTCGACTCCTCACAGTCCGGCTTCCGAGCCAAGCACAGCACCGAAACCGCCCTCATCGCAGCAACAGACGACATTCGAACTCTACTGGACAATGGAGACACAGTCGCCCTCATCCTCCTCGACCTCTCCGCAGCCTTCAACACAGTCTGCCATAGCACCCTTCTACAGCGCCTCAAAAACATTGTAATCCAAGGAAAAGCACTGGAATGGATCACCTCGTTCCTCTCCGGAAGAACCCAGAGAGTCCGCCTTCCACCATTCAAGTCAGAGGCCACTGAAGTCATCTGCGGCGTACCTCAAGGGTCCTTACTCAGTCCCACCCTCTTCAACGTTTACATGAGCCCCCTCGCGGCCATCGCACGCCAACATAACCTCAACATCATCTCCTACGCCGACAACACTCAACTGATCCTATCACTCACCAGAGACCCTAACACGGCCAAAACCAACCTACACGAAGGAATAAAAGAAGTAGCCGAATGGATGAAGCACAGCCGTCTGAAACTGAACTCAGACAAAACAGAAGTCCTCATCTTAGGTACCTCCCCCTCCGCCTGGGACGACTCTTGGTGGCCAGAGGCCCTTGGAAAAGCACCCATCCCGACGGACCACGCACGGAACCTGGGCGTCATCCTGGATTCCTCACTCTCGATGAACAGACAAGTCAATGCCGTTTCTTCATCTTGCTTCAACATTCTTCGCATGCTCAAAAAAACATTTCGCTGGATCCCTACCGAAACTAGAAAAATAGTCACCCACGCTCTGGTCACGAGCCGACTGGACTACGGAAACACCCTCTACGCCGGCACCACCGCAAAACTCCAGAAAAAACTACAACGCATCCAGAACGCCTCAGCCAGGCTCATATTAGACATCCCGCGTAAAGAACACATCTCTGATCACCTGAAAAACCTCCACTGGCTCCCCGTCAATAAGAGGATCACTTTCCGGCTCCTAACCCACGCACACAAAGCACTCTACGAAATCGGACACGAATGCCTCAACACACGACTATCCTTCTACACCCCCTCCCGCCAGCTACGATCCTCCAACCAAGCCCTTGCCACTGTACCTCGCATCAACAAAACCACCATGGGAGGTAGATCCTTCTCCTACCTAGCAGCTAAAACTTGGAACTCACTTCCCACTCACCTTCGCCTTACTCAGAACCACCTAGCATTCAGAAAGCAACTCAAAACGTGGATATTCGACAAGTAACTCCCCACCCTTCTACAAGCGCCTTGAGACCCTCTGGGTATGTAGCGCGCTATATAAATCTTTGACTTGACTTGACTTGACTTGACTGGGAATAACTTGGTGGCTCGGTCTGCGCGCATCAGAATACGTGCGTGCGTGCAAGACCTCTTTTTATTATAGGGAGTCACATGACTGGCACGCCACACGCCCAGGGCGTCGGGGGCCTGCCTCCAGGAACATAACAGTGGGGTACGTAGAGGGTGAGGTGAGCTGGACAACTGAGTGAAGTGGAGAGAGAAGAGGATGAAGTCGGGAGAGAGAAGTGCAAGGATAAGACATGGCGCCAGAGTTGCTGAATAATTTAAAACTACAAGTCCTAGAAGACTTTGTGTGGTTGAGATTGTCTCCTTGACTCCAGGGCTGAAAAGTCTTTTTGAGCGTTCACATTTGTTCACAATCTGGTTCTGTTAGCTATGAAGACTTCTAACAAACGTTTATTGTACGCTGGTGTTCCCCATCTAACCTTTTCTGTGAGATGTGCACTTTCCACCTTTTATGCGTGCACTCCTCAAGATTTCTAAGCTTGGTACTCTTCACTGTTCAATATTATTCACCTGTACAAGGTACTTTGCTCACCACTGCAATGTGCATCACTCTCTAATGCCTAATACTGTCCACCAGTGCCAAGTACACCAGTGTTTGAGTATTGCTCTTCAATGTTCAGTACTTTTCCCCTGTGCATAGTACTGCCTACCATATCTAAGTACACTGCTCATCAGCACTGCAGCTATTGGCCACGACTCCTTAGTGAACCAACTTTCATCGTTATTTGCAAATGAAATCATTTTCATGCTTGGCGTTACAACTTCTGTTGTCATGATGTGGCTTAACGGCTAACGGTTAAGAGGCTAAAACATTCTGTGATTCTGGGCAACATCATGTACTCTCCCTGTGCCTAAAAAAAATAATGTAAAGCAACTGGTGCTAATGTAAAGCGCTTTGATACCTTCGGCCGAGGTCTCACTATCGTCGATGCGGCAAGTACATGGTAGGTGGTTTTATTAATTTTTGTATTTTACCTATACTGTCATCTTTTGACTCCCCACACCAGCCCCACCGCTCTAACCTGTGCCGACCACCCCTCCCTATCAGCCCTGGCACTGATGCACCTTTTAGGCAAATGTGCATGAAATGCCACTGGTCAAGAAAAACAATGGCTGTCTGGGCTGATCTATATCAATGTGTTCTATGCTGCAGTGGACAATGTGAATGACTTTCGAACAGGCCATCGGTTGTAGAGTGCTGACTGAAAACCCCTCTATGTGTCCATATAATTTATTTATTAGTATGATTCTTTTGAAAAACATAAAGCTGGCAACACAGCTAATGCTGTCTGTATGCCATATCTTAAAACGCTTCTTACACATCATTCACAGTGGGCACTAAATGCCTCATTATGCACTCGCCTAGTAAAGATGTTAGCTTTAACCATCAAGCATATTTTAGAATGCTGGGAGTTGCAAGAAAAAGAACTGAATGCATAAACAGAGCTGGAGCACTTCCACCACAGGCAGAACTCTAAGGTTTCCCAGGTTTAGACATGAGTAGTTCTTTGAATCCATGTTTTTCTCTGCATTCTGGGACTTGTAGTGGAGATTTTATAATCTATCAACAGGACTATAACAATGTATACAAAATAACCTACACTGGATTAGCTGGTCTCTCATGAAACCAGAAGAAATTCCTCGATTACTTACCAGTAGACGGTATACAACCTTTAGCATGCATTTTTTACAACGCACTACCATTACAACGCAGTCATTACCACGCATACCATTACAACGCATTGCGCTGGGGGGCGCTCTAGGATAGGGAATAAGTTTAATTTTCTATCCAACACCTTCCTTAGTGTCCACGGGGACTGGAGTTGGAATAGAAAATTATACTTACCACTATCCAGCACCTCTAAGCGCTATGCGTTGTAACGTCATACATCCCCAGTAGAAGCATTATTTCAAGTCCATCTCTCGCAGTGATGACTTACACAGTGAGACCCCTGCGCCTCTAATCACAACCCCTTCCCACATCTAAAAATCCCCCATACTTCCTGTTCCCTACCAAGCCCAAACACCGCAAGGTTGGACTGGGTGAAAGGGGGCGGGGATCCTAAGTCATCTCAGCGAGAGAAGGATTCAGACTATTGCTATTACCTGGTTTTAAAGCCTAGAACCTTCCTTGTATCGAAGGGCACAGCCTTAATGAATATTTTGTAGGTTTACTTTGGCAGCTATTCTCCCATGTTTAAATAATATTATAGAAATACCTTGCATAGGGTTGAAGTGTGTCAGCAAGTTATTTTTGCTTTTGTTGCCAACGTGAACACCTTTTGTCATACTGGTGAATTGTATATATATATATATATATATATATATATATTTAGTTTGTATCGTATAATTGCAGGCCAATCTCGTACCGGAAGAAGAAGAACATATTGTGAGGAATGTTCAAAAAGATGACCTAGATTTGTCAACACACAGTACACGCCAGCGAGATGGCTCTGAAGATGAGCACTTGCTGGAGACGTTTGTTGTGGCACACAAGTTGCTAGTGTGAATTCTTCTAGGTCACATCCAAGCCTTTTATCCGACCAACATTGATCCATAAAATAGCGCTAGATTGGATGCCTTGCACCTTCTGTTTATACCACGGAAAAATGTGAACCAAGTGATAAATATAAAGCAACATCTCACTATCCAGAAAGCACTGCCGACAAACTTGAGGCTTTGTGTACTGCACAGTGTACTGTACCATGTTTCTTGCACAGTGTTTCTTATAAATAACCCTTATGCAGTTTCCAAACATTGTTCATAGCAAATTTTTCTATTAGCAATTTAACCACCTCACAAGGATGGAAGGATCGAGGCCTGCAATAGTGTATAAAATATTGTCTTTAATGTCCTTATTACAGGCGAATTATGGCATATCTAGCCACCAGTACTAATAAAATTACCTATCTACTCACCTGTAATAGCTTATTACATTTGAGTTCTGACATCACAGTGCCTGTTCCCAAAGCAAGCAGCCAATGAGAAAAGCAGGAATTATTACATGTGGAGGAGGTCAAAAGGTGCTCACACAATCTCCCATTGCCTTGAGGGCGTGGAAAAGTATGATTGGGTGCTTTGACAAACAACACATCTACTAACATAAAGTATATTATGGGGAATTGATAAAGAAATTACCAAAGTCAGAAATCCATATTTTTCTGGAGCTCAATAATCATGTTATAATCAGTGTGTCTCAGAATATAAAAAATAAAATAAATGTAAATCCGTATTTGTAAAGCGCAAACTACTCACCCTTAAGGGTCTCAAGGCGCTGGGGGCCGTCGTGACTGCACCACACCTCTCCACTGTATATACAAATGTCGAGTTTATTCCAACTGCTTTTTTATAAAAACAATCCATGAGATACAAAAATGTGTATACAATCATCTTGTGATAGGATACAGCCAAATATCTAATGCAATTGGTTAAAACACACTAGGAGCAACAGTACAAAGGGTTTCCCTGTAGATATTTGATGTGTCCTAAATATATTAGTTCTGCGATGTAAATTCAGCTTGATCTTGAATTGATGTTAACAGCATTGTACAGTGCAATCATATGTGGTATAAAAGAGAAATACAACCAACACATGTTTCGTCAGAATCAACCTATTCAGGGCTAATAACAAAGTTCCTGATGTCATTCGAACACAAATGCCACAGGAACAAAAGCCAAAATTAATTTTCCAGTGTTTCTAAGAAACACAACAAATGTGTAGAGAACCACTCAAGGTTCCTTACCGTTAGACCTGGCATCTTTAGGTGTGGTTTCTCCTGTTTTTTTGCCTTCTGAACTCCTGTCTTTGACTGTGTGCTGAACTTCACTTTTGCTGGCTTTAGGGCTCTGTGCACTTTTTTTACTGCTGAACACTGTAGAAGTGCATGTGCTCCGTGTCTAAAATGTAATGACATTGGTTTCTCCATGATTGGCATATTTTACTTATTTGTAAGTCCCTAGTACAGTGCACTACATGTGCCCTGGGCCTGTAAAGCAAATGTACTAGTGGTGATGTCACTGACCATGTCCTGAGAGATGTTATATGTGACATAATCAGCAGTGCATTGTGGGCATGCGAGTTATAGTTAGCTGAACTAACTATAACGGGAGAATTTCAAAGGTTTTGTATAAGTGAAATGTCCAGCTAACTATAACATGTATGAAACCTATGTTTTTTTCAGTGAAGATATATATATATATATATATCTTCACTGAAAAAAACATAGGTTTGACCCACGTTATAGTTAGGAATTAGCATTTAAAAAACCTTGGAAATTCACCGAAAAAAACATAGGTTTCATACATGTTTAGTTAGCTGGACATTTCACTTATACAAAACCTTTGAAATTCTCCCGTTATAGTTAGTTCAGCTAACTATAACTCGCATGCCCACAATGCACTGCTGATTATGTCACATATAACATCTCTCAGGACATGGTCAGTGACATCACTCATGACATCACTGATGACATCTCAAATAACATCACTGATGACATCACTGATGACATCATCCTTGTGAAAGAGTGGCAGACCTCTTCTCAGCGTAATACAACCTTTGATACACCCGTCTCAAAAATATAAACTAACATTTTCAAAAAATTTGAGATACTGATACCACTTACCAACAAGCCTTTCAGTAATTCCACCATCTACATACACATCCACTCATTCACCAACAGTTCTTTATAGTCACTTATACATGTACTCACTGATCATATGTACTCATACACTTATACATCCTGTTAAACACCAACACTCATCCATACACTTACTCACACATATACTCACACATGCAAATAAACTATCAAACATACATTTATTTTCATATACAGCATATACACACAACACTACACTTACTTTTAGAGAAACGTACATATACTTACTCTCTTAAACAATCAGTTACAGAAACACATACTTATTTATACAGGAACTCTTTCAATCTCTCACTCTCACATATAATCACTTATATACATCAATACTCATATATAGTAGATTAAAACATATGTAGCTACTCATAAAGATACTATTGAGACATTCAATCTCTCACTAACACACCCATAAACACACTCATCCACCCATACAGTCCTGCATATATACTGTCTTCAAAACACATACAGTGAGTCACTCATTCATGCACTTATGCGCTAAGTAATACTCCCCACCAAACCATACAGACACTCATGCTGATACTCAAAAAGCCAACTAATAACTCATACAGACACTCATGTAGCTACTCACCAACCCATGCAGCCAATTATAGACAAAGTGAGACACTGATACAGATATTTACATATTTAAACATTACTTGCTAATACATGTATTCACTTAATAAGTCAGTTATGCAATCATTTTAACAACAAAAAAACATCCATTGAGACATTTATTTATTTATTTCTTCTTCCATCGACCTTGTGATACACATATAGAAAACATATTCAATTTTTTTTAAAAACATTCACTGGATGATGTCATCAGTGATGTTATAAGTGATGTCATTTGAGATGTCATGAGGGATGTCATGAGTGATGTCACTGACTATGTCATGAGTGATGTTATATGTGACGTCATCAGCAGTGCATTGTGGGCACGCGAGTTATAGTTAGCTGAACTAACGATAATGGGAGAATTTCAAAGGTTTTGTAAAAGTGAAATGTTTAGCTAACTATAAAATGTATGAAACATATGTTTTTTTCAGTGATTTCCAAGGTTTTTTAAATGCTAATTCCTAACTATAACGTGTGTCAAACCTATGGTTTCTTCAGTGAATTTTCAAGGTTTTTTAAATGCTAATTCCTACTTGTAACATGGCTGAAATCTATGTATTTTTCAGTGAATATATATATATGCACTGGAAAACTAAACACCCACTTCCTTTACAAAGAAATGGAAAGTTTGCATCTCTGCAACCTCTCTAATGTTTCACCTTAGTCATCTTCCACTCAATCAACACAACAACCACAAATGCACACGCCTACTTGCTACCATTCTTCGCTGAACTTATCAATTATTATTCTTTAATTCAAATTCAAAGTGCAGGCCATTTATTCAGCCTTCTTGGTAACTACTACCCATGAATAGCAGTGGTTAATTTCCACACTTCCGTCCTTTCTTGCGTCTTTTCTACCACACACTGGGGCAGGTTTACAAGCCCATTGCGCCACTTTTGCATCATTTTTCCCACGAGCTTGTAAATCTGCCGAACTGTGGGTACTTTATGCACTAGCTTTCTTCATTAGATGTAGTACTAGTTTCTCTTGCTCCCACTGCAGAATCCAACACCCTATCTGTGTAATGACCTGGAAATTCAAAGATCCACTTCACTAACAATGCAGTAGGTAGTTTGCGTCTCTCCAGCCTTTCTTATTTTTCACGTTTTTCATCTTCCACTCAATCTACACATCATCCACACATACACACATCTAATTACTGCATTCCTTAGCTGTGATTATCAACTATTCTTCAATTGTATATTCATATACAAAATGCAAGCCCTTTATCGGACCTTTTTGTTGTAACTACTGTTCCAGAAATTCTGCTCATACACAGAAATATGCATAGAGACTTTGGACCTTCGTGAATTATGGTGTACCAAAACCAACCTTACTACACAAACCCCCTACCAGACTAGCAATCAGTCACTCATTGGTTCTTCGCCCTAGAGAAAAAACACTAATAACTAGTCAACCAAGAACATGCGACTTAAATTACATGAAGTAAACTGGATAACAAGAGCACTCTTTCATTATAGTCTTACACGAGTCCAAAACAAGATGTAAATAAAGACAGTGCAACTTTGAAATGTTTATTTCTAACACCATAATCTCATGCACAGTACCTTAGATAATACAACCAAACATATTATCAGAAACAAGGTTGTCAGCATTGTTACTATTCTATCAAATACAAATTTAAAAAGCATCCTATAATGTTAAAGGTATTCGCGGATTTTGCGGATTGCGAGTTCGCAAGCACGCAAATTCGCGAACGCCAGATTCGCAAAATTCGCCCATGCTTATTCTCGTCTGCTGCAAGATGTGCATCCATATTTAAGTAAACAAATTATTACAAGTACACCGGCAACTAATGTGAGAATTAAGGAGAATCCACCAAAGATGCTGGAAAAAATCGAATGGAAAAACACCGACAAGAAACCAAATATACTCTCTACAGAAGTCACACTTCTAACTTTAGAAAAGTAAGGTAACCCCATAGTCAAGGACACATTGAAGATACTTTAAATTAACTCCCCAAAATTCAAGAGCACGTCTGTATTTAATAAGTCATGCACTTCTGTGCGGGTGTTTGCTACATGAAGGACAAATGTTTCTGTAGCAGATATAACAGCGACCTCTTTTTGAGACAATAACGCTCTTATATGACTCATTTGGTTGACTCTGCTTTCAAGGTCGAAATCAACAGCCAGATGGAAACATCCAGCTTCCCATGCAAAAGAGTTAACACAACTTTTTTTTAATCAAACCACACGCTCAGTTACCGTAATCATGTAAGCGATGTCTGCTAACATTGCACATCAATCTCCATTATTTCAAAGTAAATAACTCCTGTTTCCAGTAAACTGAACATTGTTATGATAGCAGGTGTCGGACTACCTTTCCAAACTCAGTCCAAATTAGGCGCATCTTGTTTACAAGAGCCATGCAATTGTATGTGTCTACAAATTAAGGAGTGATCTGCTGCTATTGTGCAATCCTCGCCATTCATATAGACTTCTTTTCCCTCCCTCAGGCAACTATATGTAAATGGTAATAACCAAGCTTCATGGATATAAGCGCTGCCTAAACATCTATAGCTGCCTATAGCATAGTATTTCATGCAAACCTCAAACTTAAACAGGTTAAAAAATAACGTTATGATACTGTGGATAAGCCACACACCTGAATTGGATCTCCAATGACTGACCACTTCTAACCATTCTCATAGCACGCCTTGTGCTCTGATTTGACAGTGACAGAATGATCGCACCATAGTTTGTACTGCTAATCATTCTCAGCATATGCTATGAATACGCTTTGACGTTACGCGGCGCATCAAAGCTTCCGTGTGACGTCATGTACGGCGCCCCGTACGTGAAACACGCAAATGTTTTTAATTGTTTAAACACATATATTCATGTATTTAATGAACGTACTAACAAAAGACTTAATCTAGGATAATTATGAAATCTGTTGTATCTATGTCTTTAAATACGTGCATTCTCAAGTGAGAATGCAGCCATGTCACTCTGGAATTCATGATGTAGTTCAGTTGGTTTTGCTGTTCTTGGACGTGGACGACTTGCCTCCCTGTTGGGCTAATAAACCTGTTTTAACCTACTACCTGTGTATTGATCTTTACAATACTGGCGACGAGGAGCCCAGCAGGTGATAATGAACCCAGCGCCTCGAAGATAAAGACTTTCTTTTAATTTGACTTTCGTTTTTGGAAAAGAAAACCACCGTTTTCCTGTTCAACTTTGTGCTCTTCGTGAGTTAGCGTTCTGTATTTGATTGGCAGCGCCAGGACCCAGCGGAAGGTACATTTTTGTAATTTTGCCTGAAATTGGATTATTTAACGAAGTATCCCTACCTCCGTTGCTCGGCATCTTTCAAATCCTACTCGAGCTGTTGGAGCGTGCCTGCTTGGAACGCGATCTTCACGAGCTGTTCCACTAGAGCGTGCCTGCCTGGAGCGCCATTGTCTCTGCGCATCTTTCTACGTGATCTTGACTGGTGTCACGTCACACGCAACGTGTCTGGCGTTCTCCAAACTTCACGTCAGACGCTTCGTGTTGCTAGGTGACAAATTAACAAACGCGTCTTTGTTTCCTTACGCGCAGCTCCATCACCTAGCAACCGCGCGTTTGCCAGCGCGACGTGCCTATTCCTCGGCCATTTGTTTTAACGTGCTGAAGATTTTCTCCTGAGCACGGTATTTCTTTCTTGATTACACATTTTGATTGAGGCAAGTCACATTTTTGTTTGATACAGTTTGTCTGAAACTACTATACTCAAGACTGATTGATGTTGTACTTTTGCATATCTGACTGACGCTGTAGAATTTCAGTTTCTATTTTTGAACTGTCTGAAGCAATAGACCACCAGTGTCTATTTTTGAAGTTATTTCTATTTTTGAACTGTCTGAAGCAATAGACCACCAGTGTCTATTTTTGAAGTTACCGCAGTACACAGTCTACAGTGAGCAAAGAAGCTTTCTCGTGAAGCGGGACAAGCATGGCACACTAAGGAAGTTGTGTATCCCTTTGTTATTTTAACTCCTTATTTTAAATTGTTATTTTAGATTGTTGTGTTAGCTTATTTAGTTAACTTGTTATTTTAGTTTGTTTAGTTGTTTTCTTTCAGCATGTCGTCTTCTACTAGTGGAATGAACCAACCTCCCCAGTTTTTAAGTGAACAGGGTGAACCCATTTTACCTTGGAAAAAATGGAAACCTATCTTTGATTCTTATCTACTTGCAATTGGCGGAGAGAAGTTTTCTGCTGTCAGGAAACAGGCTGTTTTACTTAACAACCTTGGAATTGAGGGAAGAAACATTTATGACAGTCTAGATCCGATACCCATTGGCAGGGGTGCTGGTGAACCTTCAGATGTTTTTGAGATGAGTGTTCTTCTCCTTAAAAATCATTTTGGTGCACGCATTAACGTTGTTATGGAAAGACACAAATTTTTCATGCGTGTCCAAGCTAAGAGTGAGAGAGTTGGAAACTACGTTGCAGCACTCAAATCCCTTGCGCAGACCTGCGAATTTGAACTTTTAACGGATTCCCTCATTCGTGATCAACTTGTTCGTTGCACAAATGATCTCAAAATTCAAGAGAAACTGTTGTCGAAAAATCCCAATTTAAAAGAGGCTATACTTATTGTTGAGAGTGTTGAACATACCTCTACTTGGGTCAAGGAGATCAGGAAGGGTCCCTCCCAGAATGATCCGGTTTCCAGTGTTGGTCATGAGCACCGACAAACTCCCCAAGCTGAATGTAATGTTGCTGCTGTTGGTAAAATTTCTCCCAGGCAAGAGAAAACCCTTGTTAAAACTGAAAAACCTAAACAGAACTTTAGCAGTAATAATTTTAATAAGGACAAATTTAAATGTCCCAGATGCGGTAGTGAGAAACATGGTCCGAATTATCCGAACTGTTTTGCTAAGAGTACTGTTTGTAGAAATTGCGGGAGGAAAGGTCATTACGCAAGGATGTGTAAAAGTAACAAAGTCAATTGTATTGATGAAGATGAAGCTTATTACCAAGATTCTATTCATTGCATTACGGATGATGTTATCAATGGTGTGAATCAAGTTGATGACGACATAGTGGTTATGCCCTCTTGTGACATCCAAATTGCCAACAAAGTGGTTCCCGTGCTAGCCGATTCTGGCTCACTGTTCACCCTTATTAGCGATAAGTTTTGGTTTGCAAATTTTGATGGGGATAAGATTAAACTTACAGCTTCTGATAATAATCCTGTGGGGTATGCCAAACAAAAGATTGAAGTATTGGGATATTCCATCCAAACCATTACTTTCAAAGGCAGGGAAACTGTTGGTAAGGTTTATATTGCTAAGAGGGGAGATAACCTCCTTGGTTGGCGTCACCAAAGAAATCTGGGGATCACTTTGAATCCCAATGCACCCGAACAAGTTATGTTGGTTTCTGAAGGGGGTGATTTTTCAGATGTTCTTGTGAAATTCCCTGAAGTTTTTACTGAAGATCTGGGGTTACTCAAAGGTTTCAAACACAGGATAATTTTGAAAAGTAGTGCCAAGCCTGTGGTGCACAAGGTTAGGAAGGTGCCCAACCTTATGTTGCAACCTTTGCAAGTTGAGATTGACAGGTTATTGAAGCTTGGTGTTGTTGAGGAGATAGAATCCTCGGAATGGCTTGCGCCAATTGTTTTGGCACCTAAGGACAAGGGTACCAAAATTAGGATGTGTGTGGACCTCAGGAGTTTAAACAGTTCCATCTGGGTAGACAGGCAGCCTTTACCTAATATCAATGAGATTTTGACCAAGTTAGGTGGTGCCACCTTGTTTAGCGTTATGGATTTGTCGGCTGCCTACCACCAGGTTCTTTTACATGAAGAGTCGAGGCATCTCACTTCTTTTGTCACTCCCATCGGTGCATATAGATTCATTAGGATGCCTTTTGGGTTAGCCAGCGCTGCTGCTTGTTTTCAGAGAATCATGAAAAATGTTCTTTCTGGTATTGATTGTGTCCTCTTTTTCCAGGATGACATTTTAGTCCACGGTGTTGATGCAAACAGACATGATGTTACCCTTTTTGCTGTTTTGTCCAGGCTCAAGGATGCCGGTCTGACTCTTAAACAAGAGAAATGCAAATTCAGGGTTAGGTCTGTATCTTATTTGGGGCACAACATATCTGGGAAGGCATCAGTCCTAAGTTTGATCTTGCTGAGGCCATTCTCAAAGCTCAACCTCCTTCTAATAAGGACCAAGTTAAGTCTTTTAATGGATTATCGGAGTATTACTCCAAGTTTATTCCCAACTTTGCCAGCGTTATGCAACCCATTAGACTTCTCCTTAAGAAGGGTGCCGTTTTTGATTGGAACCAAGATTGTTCAATTGCTTTTGACACAGTCAAGTCAGTGATTGCTAAGATGCCTACCTTGGGGCATTTTGATGTGCGCAAAAAGACCATTTTATCCACCGATGCCAGCTTACGTGGTTTGGGGGCTGTTTTGGCCCAGCTCGTAGATGGTTCAGAGAAAGTTATCGGTTTCGCGTCACGTTCCTTGAAGGGTGCGGAGGAGCGCTATTCTGTCATTGAGCGCGAGGCTTTGGCTTGCTTTTGGGCCATCAAACACTTCAGATTCTATCTGTGGGGCTTACCGTTTGTAGTGAGATCTGATCACAAACCCCTAGTGCAGTTGTTCTCGTGTAGGAATGTCGAATGTACTACCCCCAGAATTAAGAGATGGGTTGAGGGTCTCATGGAATACAATTTTTGTGTTGAATACTTACCTGGTCCCAAGAACGTTCCCGCTGATTTTCTTTCTAGGTTGCCTGTCGATAAGTTGGTCACGTATGACCTGGATGTTCCCATTGTTTCCTGGGTGAGAGAGTCTGCTTTAAATGAAGTAGAATGGAAAGGGTGTTTTTCTGATGATCCTGCTAGAGATTTTATCTTGGAAGCTACGGTCAATGGTTGGCCTGTCTTGAGGGAAGTTCCTGATTCTGCCAAAGGTTTTTGGAACATTAGGGACGAGTTGAACATTGTTCAGGGTGAATTATTTAGAGGTGACAGACTAATTCCTCCTTCTGGTATGAGAGAAAAGATAATCAACCTAGCCCATGAGGGACATTTAGGTCGCAGTCTCACCAAAGCAAGGGTGAGAGAATCCTACTGGTGGCCTGAGTTAGACCGGGAGGTTGAAGCTGTCGTTAAAGACTGCCACATTTGTGCCAGTAACGATAAATATAGGAAGGTGTGCACCGCTCCGCTTTCTCCCATTGCCATTCCTGAACGACCTTGGTCCAAGGTTGCCATTGATATAGTTGGACCTTTCGTGAATCTGGGACTCGCTGAAAGATTTGTCGTTGTCCTTGTAGATTACACTTCTAAGTGGTTGTCTGCTGCCTGTATGGGAACTGTTTTGAGTAGGAATATCATTGAATTTCTTAAGGATGCCTTTACCTGTGAAGGGATTCCGGAGACCTTGGTTTCCGATAATGGTGTCCAATTCACCTCCCAAGAAATGTCTGTTTTCCTTAAAGACCTCTCCATCTCCCATCATAGGACTGCCCTCTATGCTCCACAGGCGAATGGTTTAGTGGAAAGTATGAATAGACTGATTAGAGCATGTGCTCAGACTGCTTTAGAGAGAGGACTTCCCCTGAAACCCATTCTCAGGGAAAAATTGTGGGCGCACAGGAACACCCCGAACAGTGTGACAGGTATTTCACCTTTTGAGAAACTTAGGGGACGTGTGGCTGGATCAAAGCTCAATCCTTTGTGGTTGTCTATTAAAGATAGAGGTGTAGTACTCAACAAACCCAGATTAAGTGATTATCAGGATGGTTACAAGCGCAGATATGATGCTTTGAAGGGTGTGAAAGATCCTTTTTGGAAAGTGGGCGATTTGGTTTTTGTCAAAAAAGGCCTTTGGTCCCCTAAGGGTGTGTCCAAGTTCTTTGGGCCAAGGCGCATTGCAAAAGTCATGAAGAATGTAGTCATGCTTGAGGGGGGTGATGTGTGGAGCATGTCACGTTTGTCGAGGTGTGTGGAGGGGGATAATGCTGTTAGGGAACATTCTACTCCTCGTGATGGTGTTGGTTGCCCATCATCTTCTCAAGATTATTCTACTCCTCGTGATGGTGTTGGTTGCCCATCATCTTCTCAAGATGCGTGTGTTTCATCTCGTGGGATGAACCCTAGAATCAGGAGACCACCTTTGTATCTCCAAGATTACTGTACCGTATAATTTCTTTCTTTTCAAGTTTTCTTTTTGCTCTTTGTTCTTTTCCTTTTCATTGTCATTATTATTATAAGGGAGATGTGTTGTATCTATGTCTTTAAATACGTGCATTCTCAAGTGAGAATGCAGCCATGTCACTCTGGAATTCATGATGTAGTTCAGTTGGTTTTGCTGTTCTTGGACGTGGACGACTTGCCTCCCTGTTGGGCTAATAAACCTGTTTTAACCTACTACCTGTGTATTGATCTTTACAATAAAATCATTTTTTGAAATTTTTTAAAAATCCTATATTACTTCTATATTGTATGAGTGGAACTGCGTGGCCCTCCGTCTGCTGCCCTAGACTCCACCACGCCCAGACCCAGTTCATAGGCACGCGTGATCATCACCACAAAACCATTAGCACGCCTATCGCTTTACCACACATGCTTTTACAACTAGTATGCATTTACCACGCATAATAAACGCACAATCTTAATAATATTTTTTTCTTGACGAACACGCGTTCTAATGGCTGTGGCTTACATCCTTCAAATTAGTTTCTAGGTATACGTGTGACCAAGTCTGATAAGATCGGAGCCCAAGGACAAACACTGTGGTGTCTGTGGCAAGAAATCTCATCGATCACAGAGAAAATATGTGCAGGGTAAACTGAAAGTAACAGGTATAATAAAAATAATGGAGGAAAACTACTAAAATGGTGGTTGAATGGAGTATGTAATCGACGTTTGGCGCCTCGACACTACATTTCAAATAAATAAACATACAATATGTTTATTAATATTTTACAAAAGTATAGCACCGGATGACACACACGACCCGGGAAAACAAAGCGGAAAATTTAATACCTAAAATCAGGAAAGATTTGCTTGGCGAACTTGAAGAAAAAAAAAAAAGTGCACTTGCAAACAAGGCTGTGCATGCGTAGAGAGTACAACTGATGCAGGGAAAAAAACCTGAAAGTTTTACATACTAGTATAGAAATATAGCTCAAAAAATTGCCCCTGGAATTTCCCCCCCGAGACCTAATGAATAAAACGGACTTCTAGTTTTTCTTCCCTTTTCCACTGCGTACGAGTACCATACGCGTACGCCGCAATTTTTTATTTTAAAAAAATAATTCCATGTACGACCCCCTGAGCAAGCCTATAAGGTCAGAATGTTTCTACTCTGGCCCCTTTCCTTATTTCTCAACTTTGTTTTACTGTTTAGTTGTGGCTCGGTTCTACCGAGGCACAAGATGGCTGCCAACACTTCCTGGTTTCGAGTGTTGTCAGACAGTTGACAGGCAATCAGTAAGCAGCTCGCGCTCGTAATTGAACGGATCTCCTTCCGCGTGTAGAACTCTGTCTCTAGATATCACTATGATTTTACTTGTGATTTTCTCAGAAACTACTGAACGGATATACACCATTTAACAAAAAGCACAATCGGCGAACCAAACTCTACCTTTTTGCTAAATTTGGTGTAATTCCGTTCAGCCGCTCGGCTGTAGCCCTGGCTAAAGGTCCCAATGGAATATTGCATGGGGAAAACACGTTTTGGGACCCCCTTTTTTTCTTGGCCCGCGCTTGACGAACCACGCCCAAACTTTCAGAGAAGGACCGGAACTGAGCAGGCCATTTTCTTGGAGAAATTTGCGAAGATTCGTCCACCGGCGCCAAAGTTATTCCAAATAGAATGTTGTGGATTTCCTATGGAAAGTAGGTCCTAACTATAACTACCTACTGGCGACCGCCAGTAGGTAATATGTATATATATATTCACTTAAAAAACCATAGGTTTCAGGCCTTATATAGTATTATAGTTAGGAATTAGGATTTTAAAAACCTTGCAAATTCACTTAATAACCATAGGTTTCAGGCCTTATATAGTTAGGAATTAGCATTTTAAAAACCTTTCAAATTCACTTAAAAAACCATAGGTTTCAGGCCTTATATAGTTAGGAATTAGCATTTAAAAAACCATTGAAATTGCTCCTATATAGTTAGTTATACTAACTATATTTTACGCACCCGCAATCCACTGCTGATGATGCCACATATTACATCATTCATGACATGGTCAGTGACATCACTGATGACATCACTGATGACATCTCAAATGATATCACTGATGACATCACTGATGACATCTCATTTGACATCAGTGATGACATCACTGATGACATCTAAGCATGGGCGAATTTTGCGAATCTGGCGTTCACGAATTTTGCGAATTTGCGAACTCGCAATCCGCAAAATCCGCGAATTCTCGTGAATTTGCGGATTTTTTTTTGTGTTCGCAAGGGTTTCTGCCAGTTCGCGAGGGTTTGGTACCAGTTCGCGATTGCGAACTTACTTGTCAGCTCGCAACGGTCGCGACTATGTTGTTTCTACATCTGGTTCATCATCACAGGTTCCCAGCACCCTCTGTTTCACCACTGCCACCCTCTGTTTCACCCATGCCACCCTCTGTTACATCAATGCCACCCTCTGGTTCATCATCACTGTAGATTATGGGGAGGGAAAGCAAGCACACCTGCCCTGCTTCAACTGACATGAATTATTTTGGGGTTAGTTTATTAATGTGTCACTGTTTTAAAATTCCAGGTCTGGCACTTGCTTCCTTATCAGTAATTTGCTTTCTGTTGCAGTGCAATTTTTTTTCCAGGACCTTTGTGGCCTACTTGTAGCTATATGGCCGGGATGCCCGCCACCCCCTCCCAACACAATCCCCAAGGATGGGAGAAGTCGGACACAGGTTTGAACTTTTGGAAGGCGGGAGGGAGTCACCCTCCCGGCCGTATTTATTAAAATATGAAACAAAATTTAAAACATTAAATAAAAGTTTCATAATTATGTACAATTTTACGTTTATTACATTTTGATGAAGACATGTTCTTTGGCTAACCTTAACAGATCTCTAATACAAAGGTTTCCTAGCCGAGTCTAACATCCTGCAAATGCATCCATTCTAAATTAAAATTGTACATCCTAGCATTAAGGGCCAACGGCAAGGTCTTAACCAGTGTCAGATCCCTACTACCAAAAACTCTCGCCCTCACGGTGTGAATGGCGCATGCGCAGAGGACTCTACCCTCGTTGCCAACTGTAACTTCCCTTGTCGTGGTGGGGGCCCCCTTTCCACTCGACGCCATCTTAAAGGTCGTCCGAGTTCCCGTGTGAGGTATCTGTAGGAAGGACAGCGTGGACTCCCCCCCATCCCCACACTCTCTATCCACCGTCGCGGATATCCGGCCCCCGGGAAATTAGTAGGAGGGGCATCTAGCCACCTCCCCCCTTGGAGGGGCCTATGGCCGTCTCCCCCTAGGCGACCCATCCTTAGTGGGTGCCGCCTCCCCGTGGGAGGGGCCAATGGCCACCTCCCCCCGGGCGCTCCCATCCATTCTGGGTGGCGCCCCCCTCTAGGGACCTTGAAAGTACTGCTCACCGATCATGACCTTACCGCCCGACCAAAATAAATACGACAGTTGTTTTACCTACTAAGGAAGAAAAATTCTGACATCGCCTCGATGTGTCATCGACTGCTCACTCCTACCAAAAAAGAACATTATCCTACAGACAGAAGTCATATCCTTATCAAAACATTCCATTACTTTTCTACCAAGGAAAAAAGGCCTATCTCAGCAAAACTTTATTTAAGACAAACATTGCCATAAGGGGCTGGGTCAAAATTGCTGCTTGTTCCGTCGAGGGCTCACGAGCAACGAGTGGGTGCAGCCTTCAGAGCACAGGAACAAGAGGACGAATCTTCGGATTCCTGCTCTATTTATTCTTCTGCGGGAGGGCGTGTACCCTCCTCCGGTACGCCTACTGGGCGTGGTCTTCGGTGTAGGTGTCTAGGACAACCCCTCTTGGGCGGGAAAAGTCGCGCCCCGGCTACGCCGCTTCGGGCATACCAGCCGAGCCACGCCCCCCGCCCAAAATGGTTTCCCGGGGGGATCGGGGCACCCAACCATACGTTCGGGGGGACCGAGTGGTCGCCCCTTTCCATATGGCCGGGATGCCTGCCACCCCCTCCCAACACAATCCCCAAGGATGGGAGAAGTCGGACACAGGTTTGAACTTTTGGAAGGCGGGAGGGAGTCACCCTCCTGGCCTTATTTATTAAAATATGGTACAAAATTTAAAACATTAAATAAAAGTTTCATAATTATGTACAATTTTACGTTTATTACATTTCGATGAAGACATGTTCTTTGGCTAACCTTAACAGATCTCTAATACAAAGGTTTCCTAGCCGAGTCTAACATCCTGCAAATGCATCCATTCTAAATTAAAATTGTACATCCTAGCAGTAAGGGCCAACGGCAAGGTCTTAACCGGTGTCAGATCCCTACTACCAAAAACTCTCGCCCTCACGGTGTGAGTGGCGCATGCGCAGAGGACTCTACCCTCGTTGCCAACTGTAACTTCCCTTGTCGTGGTGGGGGCCCCCTTTCCACTCGACGCCATCTTAAAGGTCGTCTGAGTTCCCGTGTGAGGTATCTGTAGGAAGGACAGCGTGGACTCCCCCCCATCCCCACACTCTCTATCCGCCGTCGCGGATATCCGGCCCCCGGGAAATTAGTAGGAGGGGCATCTAGCCGCCTCCCCCCTTGGAGGGGCCTATGGCCGTCTCCCCCTAGGCGACCCATCCTTAGTGGGTGCCGCCTCCCCCTGGGAGGGGCCAATGGCCGCCTCCCCGGGCTCCCATCCATTCTGGATGGCACCCCCCTCTAGGGACCTTGAAATTACTGCTCACTGATCATGACCTTATCGCCACAGGCCGGATAGTTGACCGACTATCCGGCCCCCCCTACTCCTCCTAAAGGTCATGCTTCCTCAAACCCCTTAGCCATGCTATGAAGTCTCCTATGAGTAAATCATTCCCCTCCCTGGACAGGTGAACCCCATCATTCAGATACATGAGATCACCCCGAATACACCCGTGAGGAATGCTATGCAACTGCGAAGAGCGAAACAATTTACCAATTTTATTGTTAACACTTTTCACCGAATGGTTCAGTGCTGACACCGAAAGGCCCCCCCGCCATACCTTCCTGGGAATCATGTGGGACCAGGCAATCGTGCACCCCGGGATTCGTTTAGCCAACCAGGTAGGTTATGAATAAGTCTAAACTCCCCTGGGTCTTTCTTCGGGACAACCCCCAACGGGGAACAGATGAACTCCGCCACCGGCGGGCGATGAAAAGGCCCTGCCACTCGCCCTAAACTGACTTCTTTTGCTATTTTCTTCTCTGCCACGCCTGGGTTGTGCTGTACCGATAACTGGTTTCTACAAAAGTAGTCCCCCCGAAAATCCCCCGCCGGGATGTGGAAGCCATGTAAGAATCCCTTCCTCAACACCCCAGCGGATACATGATCAGGGTATTTGTTCAACCAAGGAGTCATAGCCATGAGATCAACGGGTGTAGGCAGTCGGTCACAACGTTCTACCTCACTCATGCTTAGACCCTCCTTTTCCTCCCGTCCCGCTATTTTTAGATCTACATGAACTTTTCGGGTGTGAGGAATTCCCACAGCCGGCACACACATGCTTAAACCTACATGTTCCCTGCGGTCTGTTACAGTTGCCTCGATTAAAGCCCCAACAGACCCCACGCTTGCTGCCATTCCCGCCGGTCTTAGGCTGGTAATCCCCACCGGCGCCCGCTCGAAAGGGCACCGCGGGCTTTTGGCGAACGACTCCTGACCCACTCCCGCCTGGCGAGGACGTACCTGCCTCCCCTGGCAGGAGCTGCTTGTGCCATGACACCGAGTCCAGGCAATCCCAAATCAAAGTAGCATCATATTCTTTCGCTTTCCGGAATTTCATGTCATAACCTTTCCATTCCTCCCCCTCATACATTGAATAAAAATCCATAATACGATTTTGATAGCAAGTCAACTCAGTCATAACCTCGGGTTTACGTTCCCCCATAACTGCGGTAAATATAGAAAAGGCCTTAACCCAGTTCGTTACTGTCTCATCCACCCTAAATTCCGCCATCTTGGCGCGCCAGACGCTCGGGTGCCACAAATCCTTCTGGGTTTTAGCATATTCCATCTCGCGATGGTCAGTTAATAATGAAAACATGTTAACATATTTGTCTCCCCATATTAACTCTTTCGTGGCCATAGGGATGTGCTGTGCCACCTTCTCCAGCCACGAGGGTATTGAACCCTCCCCCTCCATTGGCAATGCGAGCTTACCCGGTTCGGCCGTTGTTCCCGCCGTCTTCTCGTGACCAACTGCAGGTCCTACCGGTGCCACCTGTGGGGGAACAAGAGGAACATTCGCCTTTGCAACATCTCTCGACTGCCGCAATTCCTCGATTAGTATTCTGGCCTCTTCGGCCGGGTCGCCAGGGGCCACTGCGCCCCCTGCCTTTTTCTTGAGCCATGCTGCCAACTGGATGGCCAATTCGGGAGGTATTTCCTCATTATTAGCGGGAGTGATCACAACCGGGATCGGCTGACCTATATCTGGGTTTTGTACCGGGTTGTCTGCCGGCATGAGGGGGGCGACTGGGGGTACCTCTGGAACAGGGACCTCCCCCAAAACCGCCCTCTTCTTGACCCGTTTCCCTCTACCCTCGCGGACGACTCCCGGCAAGGCCGGGCCTACTACCTTCTTAGGATGACCCGGGTTGCTCAGTGCAGCCAGCTGTTTCTTGACCTCCGCCAAACCTCTACCGATCGATTGGACTTGTCCGAGTTTTTGGTCCATGCAAGCCATCCGGTTCGACAATAGGCGTAACACCTTATCCGTCTCGGAACCCTTTCCTGCTTTCTTGCCAGCCATGGTTTCGAGTATTCCGCCCTTAGTCGATCAACGAGGTCCTGGACTCTTCGAACTCCAAATAACTGAAAGAGAAACAACAAGATTACAAGTTCCTCAAAATTGCTGCTTGTTCCGTCGAGGGCTCACGAGCAACGAGTGGGTGCAGCCTTCAGAGCACAGGAACAAGAGGACGCATCTTCGGATTCCCGCTCTATTTATTCTTCTGCGGGAGGGCGTGTACCCTCCTCCGGTACGCCTACTGGGCGTGGTCTTCGGTGTAGGTGTCTAGGACAACCCCTCTTGGGCGGGAAAAGGCGCGCCCCGGCTACGCCGCTTCGGGCATACCAGCCGAGCCACGCCCCCCGCCCAAAATGGTTTCCCGGGGGGATCGGGGCACCCAACCATGCGTTCGGGGGGACCGAGTGGTCGCCCCTTTCCATTCTATGAGCCTGCTGTGAGGGTCAGAGCAGGGTCATACAATTGTTGCAACTAGCAACTGAACTTTGGAGGGGCCCCAGTCAGGAAGCACTACAGGGAATGGTTACAAAGGATGAGTTTGAACTCTTGCACCTGCCGAGTGCTTTCAGTTTTGCAAAACTCGTTTTTCTGCAATTTCGCGGGATTCGCGGGGCGCGAACACGCACAAGATCGGATTCGGAAGCCGCAAATTCGTGCGAATATGCGATTTGTATTTTTGCGGCGTGTTAGTTCGCAAGGTTTTGTGCGTTTTCGCGAGCCGCTTGTAGCGCAAGGCGCGAAGTTACCCTCGCGGTCGTTCAAGGGCACAGCCATCTTGTTTGCATGACGTATTTCCGTTTCCGGGCGCGAAGTGTAATCTCGCAAAGTGTGCGGCTCGCCAGTACAATTTCGCGGGTGTTCGCGAGGAAAATCTCGCGCGAACTTACCCACGCGGTCGTGAACGGGCGCGGCCATCTTGTTTCTCATTCATTGCTATGGTTCTGGGCATGCTTTTGGTATCCTCTCTGTATCTCTGCCATCCTTTGCTTGTTTGAAGTTTTTTTTAAATCTATTTTACTTATTATCTATCTCTCTATTTTTCTTGCTCTATATTTTTGTGTTTTCTGCTACTTTTGGTTAATTTTAAACTACTTTTTTCAACTATTTACTTTTCTTCTCTTCCCTATTCTATTTTCTTTATTATTTAGCTCCCTTTCTGCCCAGACCATGGTGAAGGGAGCTGGGAAGCATCCCGAGAAGGGGAAGGGTCCCGCAACCCGTGCCCGGCTCCCGTGCGGGCGTTTGAGGGGGGAGCAGGTCGTACCCCGGGAGATCTTTAGCCCGGAGGAGGTGGCCGCACTAATTTTTTATGTTCAGCGCCGTCTCCCCAGGACCATCATGGCAGGCGGCAGGATCGGTGTCGGATACGGGATCCGGGAGCGCTGGAAGCGGTGGGAGAAGGTGTGCCGGGCCATGTACCACCACTCTCGGGTCCGGCGCACCTACAACCAGACCACCCACCGCTGGACGGATGTCCTGGACCGTGAACGAGATCTGCTCGACCTGCTTGGCCTTGAGATCCCCGGGCTTGGTGAGTAGTAGTAGCTATTTCTTTACTACTCTGTTTTCTCCTGCTCTGTGTGTTATTATATTGCAAATTTTTGTTTTTTACCAAGAGCAATAATGCTGCTCATTACATTGTAGGTAAATTATATTTCAAAATCTTCTGTGCATTTCAGGTGCACTGCTCTCCTTCTCAGTAGTGTTGCTACTATGCTTATTTGTTTTCGATTTTGTGTTCATTTCATTGGCCTGTGAAATTATGCATGAGTGTAGTTTAAAGAACTGCGTAATGCTAGACACTAAGGTTCGGATTTTTAATTACCGGCGCATTCCTGCAAAGTAGCAGGGATGCGCCAGTAATTGTGCGCCACGCCACCACCACCCATGGTGCGCCGTACTTACAATGCGGCGCACCATGGGCCCAAAACGTCACCAAAGTGTTACGCATCTGTGCCGTAAAGGCGGCGCATTGCTGGAGTTGCGTCGCAATGATGGCGCAGCTCTATCAATGCTCTGGGGTGCCCTATCTCCCCAATGCTGCGTCAAGCCATACGTCTGCTTCAAGCAGGCGCAGGGTTTGAGTCACGCATCATTGTCGTTAAAGTGAGTGATTGAAATCTTGTAGATTTCCCTCAGCCACTTTTAGGATGCGTTCCTGCGCAGGAACGCCCTCCCTTGCGCCGGAACGCCCCCTGATGGCGCAGGGCTTTACAACGTGATGCATCTCCCATATGCACCACGTTGTTGATATACGCCGCACCATTGCGCCTCTTTTGTTCTGCCGCTGCGTCACAAAAGTCACGCAACAATGGAGCAAAAGAGCCGCAAGGGGCTTCTAAATCAGCCCCTACAGACTCAAGTCCAGTCCTTCCTTTGTACACATGGCGATAAGAAGAAATAGTGGTGGTGGATTGATAGTTTGAGTATTTTAATGACTGGTTAATGTAGTAGGAAACTTTAGTGTTGTCGCTGATCTGCAATCACGATGGACTTTGTCTGTCACTTCGCGTGCTGCGGACTGCTGCCTGCCAATCCTAGGCAAACCTTTTTAGTACTTTGTTTAGTGAGTTACATAAGAAGTTTCCAATTCGACGGTCCGCAAATCAAGCAATACTAATAACGTAGTAGACCACATGAGATCGGTCAATAATATATCCCGTGGAATAGTTGTCTATTTGCTATTTCGCCAAAATATTTTGTTATTGTTCTTTTGAACGTTTGATTTGGTTGACAAATATCATCCATGTTTTCTGGTCTTTCTTTCGTTCATGTTGTACATCAGCTCCCCCCAGGGGCAAGAGGACACAGGAGGAGGAGGAGGGTGCTGTTCAGGATGCAGGCCAGGATCGGGCAGGCGAGGGCTCCTTTGCTGGCCCCAGTAAGTTTTAATTTTAATATAGAGTACTTATTTTTTCCTAGCGTTCCTCATTCGATTTTTTCTAAATCGTCTTTGATCTTCTTGTGGACTGGATCTAAATTCTTATCCTGCCTCGACTATGACTCCCTGGGGTATTACTAGATTAATCTTATTAGTCTGTCTGTGTAGCTAACTAAGATTGCACATTTGGCAATTCCATTGGACTCCCATTCTAGTCAGCAATAGCTCTATGCACTGAGTGCAGTCCTCTGGGATTGTCTATAATTTCTTTTCAAGTCTTCTAAATGTTTATGCTTTGACAATTGCCAACAATAAAAAGGTGAATGACCACCAAGAAAGAATAAGATACTACTTTTCTTTTGGTTTGGATAGTAGGACAATCCATTCTACTACTGTTGCAGGGACAAATCTGCACAAACAGATCTATGGACACTAAATAATGCATTGCTTAGCTTATCAATTATAATAGGTGCTGTTAGACTTTCCATATACCTCAGTGATAACAGACTTTGTAGTTGAACCCCCAATCTCCTTACTGACTAGATAGTGTGGCAGAGTCATTTAGCTCCCAAAGTCACCGATGATTGATCCCCAATGATGTCAGAGGCACGGACTCATGCTTGCAAAAATTCCAAAACCTTTAGCTCATCCACTCTAGTCTGGAGGACCAAAAACCACAGAGTCTATTTAAGTTTAAAAGCTTTATTAAAAGTAAACACATTTATTAAAATCAAGTTTGTCATAAAAGTAAACGTTTAACTGAAAATGGAAAAGTGCTTAGTGCTGACGATTAATTGGACACATTTCTTGTGGTCGAGCCGAGCTCTCACCTGGTTTGAACTTGATCCTGCTTGTGTTCTTAGAAGTCAAGCTTCTGTCTGTTAGGAGAAAAAGTGGTGCGTTTTAAAAATAAAAAGCAAGCATTCATCAGTTGTGCCAAAAAGTGCAGCAAGACAACGGCCTTCCCTGGAAAAAGGGACATTTTTACTTTAGAGTAGACAGTCACAAATATTACATTGTATTCTGTTTTTTTCAAATTTCTTTCTTCCTCCTAGACCAAATATTATATAGTAGTGAGTGGTGTATTCTAACATTATTAAATGTACTTTGTAGGTGGAACATCTGGAGGTGGGGCCAGCGCGGAGGTGGTGGCATTGGACGAGGGGAACAACTCTGGGGAGGAGGCGGTGCAAGTGCCGGACAATCCTGTGAGGGATAACACGGTGGTGGCGGGCAGAGGTAAGCTATATATTCCTTACTTATTGAGATTGAAGACTGCAAAGTGTGCTTTCTGCACGGGTGTAATATAAATCAACCAGGTAGTAGCCTCCTCTAAATGTACTTCAACTTAGCTGTGAAGTTTTGGCGAGAAGAATCCCAATCAGATCTGAGATGAACTTGATGGATGGGATGAACGAAAAGCAAAAGAAGGGTGTAAGTAAGTGTGGAAGGACGAGAAATGTAATGATGACTGGCAAAGAAGAATGATATGTGTTTGCTTAGTCCCCGAGGTGGCTGGGAAGGAAAGAATATGGTATGGTGCATGGCTGGGTGAATGATGAAGCAAGGATGGGTGGAAGGAGAACAGCCTGGGTGGGTGAAACCGAAACTGTATGTGTGCATATACTTTGAATGGATGGATGCCTGGATCATGGTACTATCTGACTCTTAGATAGCATATGTGTATCTAGAGAGAGTAGACGGTCACTGGATGAACTAAGTGTTACTTTGAAGAGCATGTAACACCGCACCCGCACGTCCATTCCAGTGTAGGAAAGGCAAGGAAAAGAAGTTGTAATTTTGTCCAAATACTACCATGAATAGTAGCAGTAGTTTGTATTGCAACTGCAAGCACAGCATATATCCGGTTATTACGGTGGACACTCCCTACCTCTCTTAATAACTTTAGTTTAGTATTAGTACGTCATTCATGTGTGGGTGTATCACTGTTCACTCAATAATAAGCAAAGCACCTAAAGTCATCCCATATGTCATCAAATACATCCCATGTGAAGTGATAGATAATCAGATTATTTAGCTTCTTCATTTTCCTTTTCTAATACTCATTTGCACTATAGGGTGAAAGCTAAATTAATTAAGCAGTAGCCCTTTTAACAGAGTATTCTCAGTTCCACCCGTAATAGAAAAGTAAGAAGTTCATCAACACCTGCATGTACTGGACCAGTACAGTAATGCAAGTCTGTCTCACTCATCATGGTGTGCGTCTGTTTTTCTCGGGTGCAAGTTCACTGCTCTGGCATTATGCCGGCTTGCATACGATAACGTACCAATTTTCCTAAACAAGAGAGAAGAATAAGAATAGGACTGGTGTACTGTCATAGTCGACTGTAATGGAAGTCCATAGTGCTCATAGAATTTGTTCCTTAAACTCCCACTAATGTTAGAGCAAGGATGAAGAAGTCGGAGGTTACATAGATACTGTCCTCAATAGTTATGTACTGTGCTTTCAATTTGCTACTTGTACTGTGACACAACTTTCTGCTCAATCATTTTGTGTTAATCTTAAGGAGCATTGGTTACAGACTATGTCTTTCTTTCTTCATATAGTTGCTCCTTCCAAATCAAAGAGACCATCAAGGAGGAGGGAGCTGGCTCGAATGGCCCGGCAACGGAGGCTGAATGCCACTGTCGCCGAATATCGGTGGCTGGTGGCCCTGGAGGAGGAGGAGACGCAGTCTACCGGTACAACAACAACATCCACTGGGACAGCTGCATCCTCCTCCATGCCCCCACGGGCTGCCAGCCGGCGCAGTGCTCCAGCGCCACCGCCGAGCAGCAAAGACAGCAGCTGCCCCCCACAGGATTTGCAAGGCACGCCAGCGCCGCTTATGCCTCAGAGTGTCCTACCTGGAGCAGGAGGTCCTAAGCTATAAGAACTTGGTGGAGGGCCTCCGCTTCGACCATGCCACCCTCCGCAAGGAGCATGATGCCCTGGCCGCTAAAGTCAACAGCACCCTGCCGTAGTGTCCCTTGCCCCTTTTTTAGAGACTTTTGGGGGGTGGGAATTGGGAGTTGGTTTTTTTGGGGACTTTTGAAGGACAATCGTTGGGGTTAGGGAGGGTCTTGCTGGAGATTATTTTGTTAGGGCTATAAAAATATACTTTTTGAAACTTTATCTGACCATACCTGTTTTTTTACTGCTTTTGAGTCTGGTGGGAGGGGGTTTAACAGTAAGTTTGTTTTCCTGAATAGTGCTAGGACTTTAGTAGTACTACCGTCAATCTCTCGTCTCTCATAATACTCCATTATACTACCTCCAACCAAACGCTTATCTTACCTGTAATTTGTGTTTGAAAGTAGGGCTAGGCCCAGGGCTGGCTCTACGGGAAATGGCGATTAAGGTTGGCAATTCAGGGCAGATGAAATTTCCTCCTCATTGCGGTGGTACTAGTGGTGTGACACAGTGGCAGTTGCATGCCTATGGAAAAAAAGAAAATGAAACCTGGTTTGTCCTTACTGTAGCATTACAACGGTACGATAGAGAATATAGCAGGTGACAGTACACTAGAACAGTGCCACAATGTAGCCTAACAAATGGTAAAGTATTGATAGTATAACTTGTACTTGTGTTGGATTTCTTTGACATTGGCTACTACTACAAGAAATAGTACTGAAGCTGAGTAAGTCTAGAATATATCCTCGGATTCCTTCACCAGCCTGTTGCTATGACCTTATCCTCCCCAGCAAGTGTGTGGAATTATTGATGTCATTTAGTCACACATCAAGCACAACCACACAGCCCGGGGGAAGAGGGTTAGGGTTTGTAAAATGGATGGGAATGGGGGTTTCTTTTTGGGTAGGTTTTGTTGAGAGAAAAAAAAAAAGCACAGCATGGACAAACAATAATTGAACATAAAGACATTTTTGGGTACAAAGCTAACCATAAATCTTTTACGTGACATAAAGGAAGTGCATGCCCTACTGAATGCATTGTTACTGAAAAGTAAGTAGTACTTTCGACAACCGTGAATGACAGAATGCGACAGTACAGGGCTACATTAAATTAGGTTTAAAAAATAGCCGAAGTAAAACCTATAGAATGGCTGGAAGGATCAATTTGGAAGCAGAGAGAGATCCAAGAAATGCAGTCACACTCATAGAAGAAAACAATGGATATTGTATCTGTATGTTGTTGTAGTTGTCCTTTTGAATTTGGCATGCAGCAAACAATTCCTCTTATTAGCGGCACTCCTCCATTCCAGCTGACGCTTCGTCCATCAATGTTGGTGACCAGAAGACACCCTGTCCACTGCCTGCCTGGCGGATGCTGAATTGCGGCTCGCTAATATGAAGCCTGACTCCATCCTTTTTTCCCCATTGCACAGACTGAAACCCGGCCTGTAATTATTGAACGAAAAACAGGAAGTGATATAATATTACAACACCACTGTTAAATAAATATAAGGTATGTATGCTGTGTAGTGCAAAAAGTCACACTTTGATTTTCCTAATAGACAGTACAATATTTTTGAAAGTGCGTACTCTGTCTGAGTCACCTTTTGAAGGATAAATAAGTATGGGCAAATTAATTTAGCGGATCTTTCCCCTCAAGCTAGGTGTGCTGTAAACTGTGTTTTAGAACAAAATTAGACCTTCCCAGCAGTGCTCCCACCCAGACCCTTACTAAAGCCAGTCGCAAAAATGTAGAAGACCCCCAATCAGATCTCAAAAAACGAGGCCTAGCGGAAAACTGGTGACAATACGTACTTTGAAAGTAAAAGTAGACCCAAATACCCCCTTACCCACCGTGGATTGTATTCAAACCACTTGCAAGCAAGCAAAAGTATCCATAGCCAGCATCGCTCCAAGACTCGAAAACCCCCCCACCCAAACACATGCAATAGAAATACTGCTAACCCTAACGAGCCCTAAGTTAAGAATAGTGGCAAAGGCTTTCTTTAACTATGCCAAATCCTCCCTTTCCCACCATGGATTTTCTTCAAATGACTTGCAACCAACATTACACATTCTCACGAGTGCTCTAAGACCCCAGAACTCAGTTGCAAAAATCTAGAACACCCCGAAACACATGCAATCCTGCTGCTAGGGCTAACCCTAACGAACCCTAAGTTACAAAAAGTGCCAAAAGGCTTTTCCTTATGGATTTTGTCCCAACCACTTCTATCCGGTATTAGACCTTCCCAGGAATGCCCCAAGACCCGCCAACCCACCCGCCAAAAAGCACAACACCCCCAAACAGCCAAAAAGGAAAATCTCATACTTACAATATTTCTCGGCCTTCGGTCCAAACGCGCTGTGCAGCTAGGCCATAACTCCCGTTTTCCACCACAGATTTCCTGAAAAGCAAATGCAATCAAGATTAGACTGTCCCAGCAGTGCTCCCAGACCCCAAAACTCACCCACAAACACCCGGAACCCCCCCAAGGAGCACCTCAAAGGCAAGCAAGTCAGCAAAAACACAAAAAAATGTCCGCCTTCGATTTGGTCCAAACCACTTTTATCCGGTATTAGAGCTTCCCAGCAATGGCCCCAGAGCCGTCAACTCGCCCGCAAAGAAGTAGAACACCCCCACAAGTGCTGAGTCTTTCTTCATTGGGCGTAATCCAGCCCTCTGCTTTGAGGGAAATTGGAGTCTGGAGGAGGAGGATAGAGGAGCATGTTCTTCTGAACTTGTGAACCTGAGGAATGCAGACTGCGGCACCTTCAAATCAATAAGCAAACAAGTGAAGACAGTTCTGCTGATGGGCTTGTTTTTGTGATTAGGTGATTAAAGTTTGAATTATATTAACTGTGCACAACAAAGAAAGACAGACACACAGGAAAAAAAGTGAAAAAGGACGAAAAAGAAAGTTATTGATTCATTGTCTCATTTTCAGGGCTCGGTGTCAGGAATAAGAATAAGGCTTTGTCATCATACTCTGCGAATTCAGGCAGGGTGAGCTCAGTGTAACCTAACAGAGAAGAAATTCCCTCATCTACGTTGCTGTCCACCTCGTCTTCATCCGGCGTGCTTTCTCGTACTTTGTAATCTAGTGGTATGAGGTGCTGATTCATCTTGATCATTGTTAACCTCTCCACATTTTTGGGCGAGAGGCGGCTCCGTTTGGGAGTTACAATGCCACCAGCAGCACTGAAAACACGTTCAGAAGACACGCTTGCGAGTGGGCAAGACAAGTAGTTTAAAGCCAGGTTGGAGAGCTGTGGCCACAATTCTCTTTTCCCATGCCAATACGCCAATGGGTCAGCATTAACATAGACCTCTGTTGAGTTATTCAGATAGTCCTACACCATCGGCTCAAGGTCCTCCAAGGTTCCTCCACTTTACTTAGCTGTTGCTGTGACCTTTTGAGAACCAAACCCAAGCAGAGTTAGCCAATCCTCTTCAGCATCCAATGTTACTGTTGTGTCTGGTGCAGATGATCCGGTTGCTGGTGTCTTTAACGGCTGAGAGGCCACTTGTGCCACAGCCACAGGTGCTGAAGTGGATTGTTTTGACTGGGGATGGCCTGCTGATGCTGATGCTTATGTACCGCCTTTTCCTTCAATGAGCTGCCGTTCTCTTTCAAACCTCTTGGCTGACAAGGCTAGCCAACGTTTGTACTTTGTAACATCTTCATCAGCAAAAGGAAAGAATGCTCGGCCTGCCAGCGCCTTTTTGTAGCGTGGATCCAGAATAGTAGCACAAATGTAATGCTGTTCTGAGTGGATCATTTTAAGACGTTCATCACCTTGTAGGCACTCTAATAATTTCTCCGCCAAAAGAAAAGGGTCTTGGTTTTTTTCATCTTTTTGAAACATAGAAGACACCGCCTTCAGTTGGTGCTCCAGCATGTACAACAATGGGATAGCTTTTCCCAAATTACAGTCCTCCTTGCTGACTGCACGCGTGAAGACCTCAAAAGGACGAAGCATGTCTGTGAGGCTTTTAACCATTTCCCATTGCGCCGCATCCATCCTCAGGTCCTTCTGAGCTGTACCCTGTTTTAAGAAATAGTGATCGAGTACCGTATACTGCTCATACAGACGCTCAAGCATGTAGAAGGTTGAGTTCCAACGTGTTGCCACCTCCTGGATGAGTGCTTTCACTGGCATTCGACGTTCATGTAGCAGGCTCCTCAGATGCTTCCGGGCCTTAAAAGAATGGCTGAAATGGTTGCACATTTTTCGGCAGGTGTCCACTACCTCGTACGCTGGACTGTCTTTATCACTCAAGAATGTTTTAACAACCAGGTTTATACAGTGCGCCAAACATGGCACTCTGAAATAGTGACCCAGCTCCATGGCCTTAACTACATTGGCGCCATTATCCGTGGAAACATAACCAATCTGGCGTTTTTTTGGGGACAGCCAGTGAAGGACCTTTGTGTTAAACTCATCCAAAATGTTTTGTGCTGTGTGACGTTTCTCCACGCTAAACATGGCTAGTGTTGCATGTTTCCGAGCAGCTTTAAAAACTTGGTCCGGGTCAACACCTGCGTTTAGCTTTGCTTTAACCCCTGAAAAAGAGACCGAGTGTGCAGTGATGCACATGTAATCAGCGCCTGCGCCTCTGGTCCACATGTCTGTTGTCAGATGTATCGTGTGAACAGCACTCTTCTGCAAAGCTGTTCCAATCACCTCCAGCACATCTTCATGTAGTGCTGGAACCGCAACTCTGGCAAAATAGAACCGGCTAGGAACCTTCCATTTAGGGCAGAGCGCTGCCACTAATTCTAGAAAACCAACCCCTTCTACAAAAGAAAAAGGGAGAAGGCCCAGAGCTAGCATTTTAGCCAGCTTAGTGTTATACAGATGCGTCAGTGGGTGGTTGCGTTCATATGGCGCTTCTGTAAACAACATCTTTTTAATGTTGCCCTGGACCAAGCATTTACGGGATGATGATGATTTCTTCGACCCAGTTACGCTCGCTGATGAACTTTTTCGCATTGGTGCCTCACTCTCTCCCACACTCTTAGTGTGGCTCACATGGGGTGTGCTGCTGACAGGGGTACTGGGTGTAAGTGAAGTGTTTGACACGTCTTCTTCCTCCTCGTCATCATCAGATGGAGCATCAACGTTTTCATTACGTGCAATTCGGGCTTCCTTGATCGCCTGTAGGTGCGCAAACCATTTGACAGTGTGCTTTCTTTCAAGATGACCTCTCTGGCCTCCGGTACCATAGTTGGAACCAAACTTACCACGACTAACTGCAAACTTACAAATGCTACAAATGGCGAGGTTTTCCTTTTTTGGGCAAACACTAAAGAAGTCCCAAACTGCGGACTTGAAATGTCTTTGGGGGCCGGAGGAGACGGCGATACTGGTGGTGGTGGTCCTGCTGCTAATGCCAGATGAAGTGGAGGATGTGGATTGCCGAACTTCAGTACGTTTTGCACTCTCACCACCACTAATTGAGGTCGAGGTGGATGGAGGTCCCTTCTGGTGAGTAAGAAATATGGAAGCAGTAGGTGTTGGTGTACTAGTTAACTTCAATGATTGTGGTGTTTCTTCCATTGCCTCCTTGTCGACAACATCATCACGCTCAGCAGCTTCTCGGGTTAGGGTCAAAATGTCTGTGTGCTGCATGCCCGCTGGGGCTGCAGTGACCTTTATGATGACTGGGTCGTCGTCGTGAGAGCCTTCATCAGCAGCAGTATCCGCCACTTCTTGTTGAGCCTCATCACACTCCATAACTATGAGTTTTTCGACGACCTTCCTTTTACGCTTAAGTACCTTTGTCAGATCATGGTGTGCCTCACTCTCAGACGGCCGAGGTGGTTCCCAATTTTCATCCATATCATCAGAAGGAGGTGGGCTTGAAGAAGATGTAGACACCGCCCTTGATCTTTTCCTTGCTAGGGATGTGGAAGACAATGAATGATCATCAGGAGGAGTGGCTTCCTCAAATGATACCTCGGCTTGATTGTCGATTTCCTGATGTGCCCCTACTTCGGGAGGAACAACTATTGTGGGCACTTGTGACCCTCCATGCACCTCTGCTTGCGCATCTCCTTGCGCTGCCTCTCCTTCCACATGTACTTGGGCTTGTACTTGCACATGTGGTTGTTGTTGCGGCTGTGGTTGTTCAACACTCGTCAGATGAGTCACAACAACCTGTGTTGATTGAGGGACATTGCTGCTACTTTCTTGCGATGAGCCAACATCACTGGTCGATGGTGATTGAAGAAATACACTGACTGCCTCTGCAGCACTCAAGGGCTTGGACTTAAGTTGGCGTGGTGGTGGTGGTGGCACTGAGCCCAATGGGGCGGGGGTGCTGCTCCCAGCTTGGTCCCCAGCAGATCCCGCTGCTGCTGCAGGCGTACTATTTTTTTTACTCCCAAAAAATGTGGCGGGCGGCACACCAGTCTCCTTGGTAACTTGCTTCTTCTGCTCCTTACTGGCAACTTTCTTGCTAGAGGAGCTACGGGGAACTTTTTTTGGGGCCATCTTCTTCAGAGCAGGTCGCAGTTGCACGAGTTGCAGAGTTGTCTGTGGCGAGACGTGCCGTCGCGTGACCTTATGCTGGACACACACACCGCTGCAGGACTTCTTCCTGGCACTGGTGGTTCTCTTGAGTCTTGTGCACCTAAAAGCAATGGAAGACAGAGGAACATCAGTTCAGTTATACACCCCAAAAAAATCTAAAAACACAGAAAAATCAGCACCATCCCATGCCCTCCATGATGTTTAAATTCAAGACACCCCACAGAAAGACTAGGCACATGCACCACTCACTAGCCCTGGTGAAAAGGCCACAACAACAGCCCAAAAAAACGAAAATCACAGAAAAATCAGCACAATCCCAAGCCCTCCATGATGTTTAAATTCAAGACACCCCACAGAAAGACTAGGCCTATGCACCACTCAGTACCCCTGGGCATGAAGGTTGAAAGCTAGGCAAAATGGTTGCAGAACTAAGAACACTGCCTGCATTCAAAATGGCCCCCTCCCTCCCAGCACATGGCCAGGGCCTGTAGCATCACTCAAAATGGCTCCCAGCCACATGGCCTGTCCCCATGAACACCCCAAAAAATCGAAAAACACGGAAAAATCAGCACAATCCCATGCCATCCAGGCCCTCCATGATGTTTAAATTCAAGACACCCCACAGAAAGACTAGGCACATGCACCACTCACTAGCCCTGGTGAAAAGGCCACAACAACAGCCCAAAAAAACGAAAATCACAGAAAAATCAGCACAATCCCAAGCCCTCCATGATGTTTAAATTCAAGACACCCCACAGAAAGACTAGGCCTATGCACCACTCAGTACCCCTGGGCATAAAGGTTGAAAGCTTGGCAAAATGGTTGCAGACCTAAGAACACTGCCTGCATTCAAAATGGCCCCCTCCCTCCCAGCACATGGCCAGGGCCTGTAGCAGCACGCAAAATGGCCCCCAGCCACATGGCCTGTCCCCATGAACACCCCAAAAAATCGAGAAACACAAAAAAATCAGCACAATCCCATGCCATCCAGGCCCTCCATGATGTTTAAATTCAAGACACCCCACAGAAAGACTAGGCACATGCACCACTCACTAGCCCTGGTGAAAAGGCCACAACAACAGCCCAAAAAAATGAAAATCACAGAAAAATCAGCACAATCCCAAGCCCTCCATGATGTTTAAATTCAAGACACCCCACAGAAAGACTAGGCCTATGCACCACTCAGTACCCCTGGGCATAAAGGTTGAAAGCTAGGCAAAATGGTTGCAGAGCTAAGAACACTGCCTGCATTCAAAATGGCCCCCTCCCTCCCAGCACATGGCCAGGGCCTGTAGCAGCACTCAAAATGCCCCCCAGCCACATGGCCTGTCCCCATGAACACCCCAAAAAATCGAAAAACACAGAAAAATCAGCACAATCCCATGCCATCCAGGCCCTCCATGATGTTTAAATTCAAGAAAACACCCCACAGAAAGACTAGGCACATGCACCACTCACTAGCCCTGGTGAAAAGGCCACAACAACAGCCCAAAAAATCGAAAATCACAGAAAAATCAGCACAATCCCAAGCCATCCAGGCCCTCCATGATGTTTTTATTAAAGAGACCCCACAGAAAGACTCAGTCCACCCACCACTGAGTACCCCTGGGCAAAAGGCTCCAACAACAGCCCAAAAATCGAAAATTACAAAATTGTAGTTGCAGCAACTGTAATGCCCCAAACAAACGTACTTGTGAAATTTCTAATCCAAAAGTGATCCAAAGAAAGTCAAAAAGGCCTCAAATCCAAATATCCAGCAGCATCCACAAAAAGTAATCCTTCCAGCTCCAGATCCAAATGAAAAGTGACCAGGAGATGGACAAAGCACTGGGAGGAGCCTGCTGGACAGGAACAGGAAGTTGGAGACTGTGGGGCACTTCCTTCCACCCACCCCCCACCCCAAAATGGACTCCTTGCAAAAAAAGTGCAGGCAAATGTCAACCTGAGGAGTTATTCAGATAAAAATCATCATTTTCAGAAGGTTTATGCTGCTTGCTGGTGGATTTCTTGCGCAGAATTGCAAATTTTTTATTTTCGCGAGTGCGAGATTGTTGCTGCTCGCCGCATGTACGAGTTCGCAATTGCGAACTCCCGCGATACGTGATCACGGCGTACTCGCGTTGACAAACTCTCGCTGTGCAAGGTGGCGAGCGCGATGACGTAATCTCGGTCGCCAAACTCCCGCGGGATCTCGCAGCAAGATCCAAAATGGCACAGCACTCGCAAAATATCGAGAAAAACAACTCGGAAAACGCTGAATGACGGTAAGTGAACGCCGCGCGCCGGAAAATTGTATCACCAAGAAAAAAAAATCTGCTGCGTGCAAATTTGCGGATTTTCAGTAAATTCGCGAGCGTTCGCGGATAGCGAATTAACCGAAAATCCGCAAAATCAGCGAGCGGAATGGATTTTCCGCCCATGCTTAATGACATCATCCAGTGACTGTGTGTTTCTGTAAAGTTTAAATATGTTTTACATTTTGAAGAATGAGTGGATGTATAAGTGTCTGGATGAAGGATTTAGTAGGTGTGTGACTGACTGTATGAGTGAGTGATTAAATGTGTCTTACTAAATGCATGGGTTAGTGACTAAACTGTCTGAATGTGTGCATCAGTATGTCTGTTGTTGTGTAAGCTGCCGCATGTGTTGATCAGTAGCTATATGAGTGGCTATATGGGTTTTGATTGGTTGCCCAAGTATTTGAATGGGAGACTAAGTGTGTGTGTGGGTGGCTGGGAGGTGTGTGACTCTGTGCACAGATGTGTGAGCAGTTGATTCACTAGATGTATGAGTTCAAGAGTGCATGTGGAAACAGCTATATGGGCGGTTGACTGTGTGCATGGGTGTGTTGGTGAGTGAATGGATATCTCAGTGCTACATGTCCAAGTAAGTACATATGTAAAACACAGTGCATGTGAGAGTTGGCATATATAAATGACAATACATGAGAGCCAGTGAATGTGCGAGTGGCTGTATGGATCATTGTGTACTTGTATCAGTAATTGTATAAGAGAGTAAGTATGTGTTAGTATATGTTTGAATAAGTAAGGTGTTGTGTGTATAACTGTATAGTTGAGGAAATGGAAGTGTGATTGATTCTTTTCATGACTGACTAGGTGTGTGAGTAACTCCATGGATGAGTGGCAGTGTGTGAGTGTCTGTATAAGTGTATGAGTGCATATGATAGTGTTGTATTGATGAGTGACTGTATGTATGAGTGATTCTATGGGTGAATGAGTGAATGTGTGTGTAGACCTAGGAATCAGTGAGTGCGTATGTAGTAACTGGTATTGGTGTGTCAATGGTTTCAAGAATGGTAGTCTGTATTTAACACTGGGTGTATCAAAGGTTATATTAGAGTGTGAGGAGGTGCATCGTATTATCACATGAATGATATCATCAGTGATGTGATCAGTGATGTCAAATGAGATGTCATCAGTGATGTCATCAGTGATGTCATTTGAGATGTCATCAGTGATGTCACTGACCTTGTCATGAATGATGTAATATGTGACATCATCATCAGTGGATTGCGGGTGCGCGAAATATAGTTAGTACAACTAACTATATAGGAGCAATTTCAATGGTTTTTTAATTGCTAATTCCTAACTATATAAGGCCTGAAACCTAAGGTTTTTTTAAGTGAATTTGCAAGGTTTTTAAAATGCGAATTCCTAACTATATAAGGCCTGAACCTATGGTTTTTTAAGTGAATTTGCAAGGTTTTTTAAATGCTAATTCCTAACTATAATACTATAGAAGGCCTGAAACCTATCTTTTTTAAGTGAATTTGCAAGGTTTTTTAAATGCTAATTCCTAACTATATAAGGCCTGAAACCTATGGTTTTTTCAGTGAATTTGCAAGGTTTTTTGAATGCTAATTCCTAACTATATCAGGCGTGAAAACCTATATTTTTTTTCAATACATTTCAAAGGTTTTGTAAATGCTAATTCTATTAGCGGATAACGTTTATATATGTTATTATCATTCTGGGACCACCTGAGCAGCCATCTTGTTTCTCAGGAGAAGTGAGGCACAAGAGAGCACAAAACAAGAGTGGAAAATGCGAAAAGGGGGCAGGGTAGAGATCCCCTGACCCCCTAGCCCTTCTCAGGGGGTCCCAGAAGGACCACCAAGTGCAAAATAAAATAATATTATTATTATTTTTAATCGCGGGTACGCGCACGGTACGCGTACCGTACATGTACGGTGTGCGTACCCCTCGATTTTTTTTGGTTTTTTATTTTGCCCTTGGGGGTCCTTCTGGGACCCTCTGAGAAGGGCTAGAGGGTTGGGGGGTCTCTACCCTGCCCCCTTTTCGTGTTTTCCACTCTTGTTATTGGCTCTCTTGTGCCTCAGCTCTCCTGAAAAACAAGATGGTGGCCAACACTTCCTGGTTTGGGCAGTTTGGAATGTTGACAGTCGACTGCCAGCCAATCAGAAACTCGCTCGCGCACGTAAGGGTACGCGAACCGTACGCGTACGGTGCGCGTACTGTGAGCGCATATAGATATATAATTTGCTCAAATTCAATTTTAATTTTCTCAACAACTACTGGAGGGATTTTCACCAAATATAGAAAATGCACTACTGCATACCTGTCCCTACCATTTTGCCAAGTTTGGTGTAATTCCGTTCAGCCGTTCGGGCTGTAGCCGTGTCTAAAGGTCCCATGGAAAATGCCATTTGAAAAATTTCAAATTCAATTTTCCCGAAAACTACTGGAGGGATTTTCACCAAACATAGCAAAGGCACATGTGCATACCAGGCCCTACCATTTTGTCAAGTTTGGTGTAAATCCATTCAGCCGTCCGGGCTGTAGCGGTACCTAAAGGTTCCTATGGAAATTAACATGGTGAAAACACGTTTTGGGACCTCCCTTTCGGCCCCCGCTTGACGAATCCCACGGAAACTTTCAGAGATGGAGCGGAGCAGAGCAGGCCAAAATTCTGGAAAATCCGCCCCAAAGTTATTCTCAATAGAATGTTGAGCGCAAATAGATATATAATTTGCTCAAATCAATTTTCTCAACAACTACTCGAGGGATTTTAACCAAATATAGAAAAGGCACAACTGCATACCTGTCCCTACCATTTTGCCAAGTTTGGTGTAATTCCGTTCAGCCATTCGGGCTGCAGCCGTGTCTAAAGGTCCCATAGAAAATGGCATTTGAAAAATGTCAAATTTAATTTTCTCAAGAACTACTGGAGGGATTTACGCCAAACATACAAAAGGCACTGCTGCATACCAGTCCCTACCATTTTGCCAAATCTGGTGTAATTCCGTTCAGCCGTTCGAACTGTAGCCTTGTCAGAATGTCCCTATGGAAATTATCATGGGGAAAACACGTTTTGGGACCCCCCTTTTTTCTTGGCCCCCGCTTCACGAATCCCCCCGAAACTTTCAGGGAAGGAGCGGAGCGCAGCGAGGCAAATTTAAGGAAAACTACAGGCAGATCCCTCAATAGGCGCCAATGTTATTCCAAATAGAATGTTCGGAATTTCCTATGGTAACTAGGTCCTAACTATATATACCTACTGGCGACCGCTGGTTGCAGCGTGATCAAGGGCTTCCCGCCCGAAACGCGTCGCTGGTTCTGTTTTAATCTGTAAATAAAATTACCATCTTTGCTGAATTGCTGGTCCGGTCCTCTTCCTTGCTGGCGTGGAGGCGGTGTCTGCGAGCGCAGAGCAGGCTGGGGAGGAACCTTTCTTCACATATATATATATATGTATATGTATATGTAGATAGTTATAGTTAGGACCTATTATGCATAGGAAATCCGCAACATTCTATTCCCAATAACTTTGGCGCCGATTGATGAATCTGCAAAATTTTTCAAACTTTTGGTCAGCTCTGGTCCACTCCTATCCTGAAAGTTGCGGGGTGATTTGTCAAGTGGGGGCCAAGTAAAAAGGGGTCCCAAAACATGTTTTCCCCATGCAATTTCCCATAGGACCTTTAGCCATAGCTACAGCTCGAAAGGCTGAACGGAATCACGCCAACTTTGGCAAAGAGGTAGTCCACAGTTCCGACTTGTGCCTTTTGCTCATATGGTGTCAATCTGTTCAGTAGTTCCTGAGAAAATGACAGTTAAAGTCATTTATACATCTATGGGCGCGGTGGATCCACGGAGTGTGCTGTCAACACTCAAAACCAGGAACTGTTGGAGTTTTTTTAATAATTAGTCCCCCGAAGTAAAATACCGGGGGCAAAATGATTATATTTTATGTGGGGCCCGGAGGAGCCCCCCAGCCTCGGGGATCGTCACCCTCCGGGTCTAAAAGGAAAAAAATGGTGGGGGGAGGGGTTGAAGGTCCTCAAAGCCGCAGGGTCCATCACCCCCCGGGGCTTTATGTATTGTGGGAGGGGACTGCATGGCCCCCTCCTGGAGCACTTGAGGGACCCGTTATCCCAGGGCTATAAAAAAAAACATGGCTGGGAGGGCTGTAAGGTCTCCAAAGCCCCGGGGACCACCACTCCTCGGGGCTTTATGTATTGTAGGAGGGCCGCATCCTGCAGTGTCCCGGGGCGTCCATCCTGCCCTCCCTTAGCAAGGAAATCTGTTCTCTCTTTCAAAATCTAAATCAGATTGCTTTTCCACATGGAGAGCTGCATGTTAGTAGCTCCCCATGTGTGTAATGCCGGCTCCCAAAAGCATAAAAGTTACATTCCGCTACAGCAAGTGCCGAAGGAAGACGACCCTCCAGCAGACGCACTGAGAGAGACGCTGTCTTTCTCTTGCCGAGAAATCCAGCTTCAGTGTTTCCAAGCTACCCTTGCGGGTCATTCGGAAATCGAGTCCTGAGACTGATCTCCGTCATTCTAAACCAAGGTACGGAGCTGATTAGACCCTAAGAGAAATCTTGAATAAGATTCTTGGCAAAAGAATACTAAACTTATGCTACACCACACTTACTTCTTCCCTCGTACTAGACTTAGGTTAGGTACATCGGGGTAGGCATATTTTAGAAACACCAGTTGAGTACTTTTAGTCTTTATTTATTTATGTATGTATTTATTTTTGGTCTAGGAACCATATCATGCTTTTACAGTATTATTTTATAATACTCTTCTTACTGTACGCATTATACTTTGCAACCAGTTTCGCAATTGTAGCAGTTAATTCCTTCTGCATGAGAAAGAAGACTGTTGAATAAATACTTTTATTGAAAACGCCCATCTCTCTATTTCTCTGCACCTCGGGTGAAACGAAGCATGCACAAATGACTGAGTAAAATATCTATCTACTGTTTCCACAACTCTGAACATCAGTTTTATCTTGGGGAAACAAAGTTGTCATGTTTATATGGTTGTCAGAAACGAATCCCTTCTTGTGAACTCGAGAAAGTTTCTAGTGACCTCTGACCTAGCTGGCACTCACAATTAAGTTTAATATATTCGACAGAGACCTAGTAGACCTATATCACATCTATGGGACATATTATTCCAATGCGCAGAGCCTATTGGGAATATAGGAACTACACTACAATGGAAGGGCTGAAGGCGCGAGACTCCCGCCCTCTCATAGCAAACAGCAGTTACCCGAGGGTAGGCACTACAGGGCACTGCAGGAGCCGGCTCTGGGCATGGCAGTCCCCAGGGCCCTCGAGGGCTCCAGGCGGAGGGCCACGCAGCCTGCCCCCCGGGGGGTGGTGGTTCCCGGGGTTTGAGGGGCATCGTTAAGGCCCACACACTTCTAATTTTGTAAGGGGGGGCCTTGGACGCGAAAGTGGTTCAAGGGGGTTGTAAATGTGGTACACAGTGTTTTGTTTTACTTTGCTTTCCTTTCTGTAATGTAGAGAATCCAGGGTAAATATAACAGTTTATGTACAGCCAGTACCTTTCAACTCTACCCCCAAACAGTTTTCTACCTGTTACCATAGTAACAGTTCATGGAACACTTACGTGAGCACAGAGGTTAGAAGTTCACCACACTATGTTGCTAGTGGAAAAAGTTACTGTCCTGGAGTTTTAAAACTTTTCCATAGGAACCGTTAGTCGTAGCTATAGACTCTGGTAAAGATCTGGTAAAGAGTTAGCCTCAGAATTATACTACAAATTATCAATATCATTTCTATTGGGGGGGGCGTGGCTTGGACGCCGATGGCGATGGTCGCCTGAGAGCTCGGCTCTGAGACTGAGCCCGCTTTTATCCTGCAGATCGGGGACCGTGGGACACACCGACCCCCACAAACTGGAGATCGGGTCGAGGTGGACCTGCTGAGTCACCCGGTGACACTCGAAAACCAATTGTTCCGACGAAAAAGCAAAGTTGCGAGGAGCACGGAGCGGAGCCCAAGATGGCGCCGAGACCCCGGACCCGTGGACGCCTAGCAGATCTGCATGCATCTTCTCCACATCCTATCCATCCGAGAAGCGGCTGTCCGGTTGATGGTTTGGAAGTCTCTGGACACCGTGGCCATCCCTGAATGGATCGTTAGTCAAATTTCTCGGCGCAGTCTGATCATGGATGGCCGGAGGCCTTGAGCGGAACGACGGTGCCACGGGAATCGCCCGACTGCCTCCCACCGCGTACCTGAACTCGCCGGAGCCCTGAGCACTTTATGGGCAGCACGGCGACTTGGCGCCATAGAGTCTCCGGCAGCACTGGTGACTCTCATTTGAGGTCTTCCTCGACCCGACGGGCCTACCCAGATTGGCGCCGATCGCCCCCGCCTCCCCCTCGTTGGTCTCCGGGGACACAGTGGTGGCACGTCCCGAAGATTCGGAGGAGTGGCAGGCCTTGGCGAAGACGATCGAGGGCCCTCTTCACACCGGCCACGTACCAGGAGAGCCACAGTCAACGCCCACACTTGGTGGTGACTCTGCCGAACTTTCCCCCACGAGACTCGTCCGCCATGGGGAAACCAAGGGGGCCCAAAGGGACCACCCCAGCCGCCTCGGATACGGAGGCACCAGATAAGGACGATCGAGTTGACCCGGAGAGCTCTGGTGGTCCTCACCTACAACAGCAATTCGACCGGGTCCTTGAGGCGATCGCAAACACGCGGTCGGCCCTGCAGCAAGACATCGCCCAGGTTGCGACGAGTTTGGGCCTCCTCAGGGCGGACCACGGCAAGCTCTCAGACAGAGTTAAGGAGGTAGAGAGCTCGTGAAGGATCTGGAGCCAGCACAGAAGACTCTGGCCGCGACGATGAAGGACGCCCTATCCCGGATCGATGCCTTGGAGAAACGGGAGGAAGACGCCGAAGGGCGTAACAGACGGAACAATATTCGGGTGGTGGGCCTGCCAGAAAAGATCGAAGATGGCGACATGGTGGCCTACCTGGAAGCTTGGCTCCGGGACACGGTGGTTCCAGAGGGTTTGTCCTCCTTCTACACCCTGGAACGAGCACATAGGGTGCCGGCGAGGCCGCCGCAACAAGGTCGCTCCCCACGCCCGGTGGTGGCGCGTTTACTAAATTTTCGGGACAGGGACCTGCTCCTCAACGCTGACAGGCACAATGGCCCTTATCAGGAGGAGAATAGTCAGGTGAACATTTTCCCGGACTATACGTATGAGACCCAACGGAAACGGACCTCTTTCCTGGCGGTCAAGCGAGAGCTCCGGAGCGAGGGTATCCAGTACTCGCTCCTCTTCCCTGCAAGGCTCCGTATAATCCTAGACGATAAGACCCAGTTCTTTGATACCCCGGAGGACGTCTGTAATTGGCTCGAACTATATAGGGCTGGCAAAGATGGTTTCGGCTCATCATCCCAGTTGACTACGGAACCCGGACAACAGCGTTGTTCCAAGAGACTCCGAAGCCGCCGCGGCAAACCGGGCAAGCCTTCGGCTGTGGAGACTACGGCGGAGCGGAGGGGAGTACTGGAAATGGTTTCTAATCTGTCTGGTTCACAAGGCGGCCCCATTGTTGAAGAATCGGAACCCGGCGGCGAGGGGGCTCATACGGACACAGAGGAGTCAGAGACCGATAGTGTTCACTTGCCAGTGGTTACTCCAGACTCGGCTGAGGGCATACTGGACGGGCAGGGATGACCGGGTGAGCTAATTCCATTTTGGGCGGGGGATTGCGGCGGGGGTGGTGGGGGATACGAGTTATGCCATGTTCCGCTGATGGGGTTGAGGGGGTCCCGATCGGGCTGTCGCTTTTTGACTCGGGGCTCGAATTAGTCTCGGTGGTCCGTGACTCGAAGGCCCATTTCTGGCGCCCGGCCCGCACCTAGCCCTTAAGGCTTCCCTGCGGTGGCGACTGCAGGATTAGTCGGGGATTGGGGGGTTGCTGGGGGCACGGTTTGGATGGGAACTAGATGGAACTATTTGGGTCCTGTTCTGGGGGGGTGGGGTGGGGTTTGTTTCAGACGGGTATTGTGTTTTTGGTGGGGAAGATGGCCGCCATCAGTGTTGACTTGACTGCAGCTTGTTTTTTGTTTGAGCGTTGGTGGGCATGCCCAGGACAGACATTGTGGGACAATGGCTGAGATTGCTAATGTAAAATGCATCACTTGGAATGTACGGGGACTTCACACTATGTCCAGACGTCACAAAGTTCACGCTTATCTAGTGCGTAGAGGGGTGCAGATAGCGCTGCTGCAGGAGACACATCTCACCAAGGTGGAAGGGGCGGCGCTGCAACGTAGATGGAGAGGACAGGTCTACTGCACTTCATACTCAGCTTACGCGAGGGGGGCGCTAATATGGATAAGGGCTGGGGTTCCCATGCAGGTTACAAAATCGGTGGTGGATCCGGAGGGCCGCTATGTAGCTATTTCTGGCACATTGGGAGGTAGGGACCTGAGTATTTGTTGTGTTTATGCACCTAATATGGACCAGCTCACCTTCCTCTCCAGGTTATCGGGCTCATTGGCCCATTTTCTCTCGGGAACCCTCTTACTGGGTGGTGATTTTAACTCAGTAGTGGACGTGGAGGCCGACCGCTCGCACCCCCCCCTCCCGGACTCTCCGGTCCGGCGAGTGGTTAAAGGGAGGAAGGAATGGCAGACGCACTGGGGGCTCACGGACATCTGGCGAGCGCAGCACCCCGACTCTAGAGACTATTCCTATTTTTCTGGCCTACACGAATTGCACGTGCGGCTAGATGGGTTTCTGGGATCGGCGGAGTTGGTGTCTGCAGCGGTGCGCTCTGAATATTTGACTAGGACCATCTCGGACCACAACCCCCTCCTAGCGGACTTCCGCTGGTTTCCTGGGACCCCTAGTGTGCCCACCTGGAAATTGCGCCCGTAGATCTTAGAGGACATAGTCTTTAGGGCGGACCTGGAGGAAAAAATTTCGGATTATTCGAAATTCCGCTGGTTCGAGAGCGTCTGAATGGGACGCGTTTAAGGTAGTGATCAGGGGCTATTGTATCTCTAAGAAAGTGGGTATGAGACGTGTCATCCTTGATGACCTGACCACGGCTGACCGGAAGCTCCGTGAGATGGAACTCCGCCGCCCCGGCCATCCTGAACTCCAGGAGCGTACGGCTGCGGCGAAGGAGGCTGTGGCGGCGGAAGTCGAGAGACTGCGCTACTCCGATTATAAGGCCTACACCACTAGGTCGCTCACCGAGGGAGATAAATCGGGCGCGCTGCTAGCATGGTTCGCCAATCCCACGCGCCGGACCTCTCTGACGACGTCCATGCGCACAGCGGAGGGGCTTGAGGTGCACACCCAACCGGAGATATTAGGCTGTTTCCAGCACTACTACGAACGGCTATATCTCAGTAACCCGACCAGAGACCCCGCCCTGATTGATGATTATTTGCAACCCTTGGAGATGCCAGCGCTGGAGCCCGATGTGGCGAAGGCCCTGGGCTCCGACATTGAACTGGGGGAAATCCGTAGCGCCATTAAGGGGATGGCGAGGAATAAGACCCCGGGCCTTGACGGACTTCCGGTCGAATTCTACTCCACCTATGTAGACCTATTGGCACCCCGACTGTTGGTAGTCTACAGAGAGGCGAAGCGTTTGGGACGTCTCCCCGGCTCGATGTGTGAGGCCTTAGTAGTTCCCTCCTCAAACCTGGTAGAGAGTCAACTGACCCGGCGTCTTACCGACCGTTATCAATGTTAACGGTCGATTATAAAATCCTAAGCAGCATATTGGCGTCGAGGTTGCTAGGACACATGCGCTCTTTAGTGCACGAGGACCAGGCAGGATTCATACCCAAACGTAACACGACCATGAATATACGCAGGTTGTTTTGCTTGTTAGGGGAACCGCACACGGAGGCCTTGTGCCCGATGGTCCTTTCGGTCGATCTGGAAAAGGCCTTCGATAGTTTGGAATGGGATTACCTGCGCAGAGTGTTGCTGCGCTTTGGTCTAGGGGAGGGCTTTGTCAGGTGGACCACGGTGCTTTATGCCTCGGCGTCGGCCAGGGTGAGAACAGGCCCGCTGATCTCCCAACAATATCCAGTAGAACGAGGCACGAGGCAGGGATGCTCGCTGTCCCCATTGCTTTTCGCGTTAGCGGTGGAGCCACTGGCGCTGTCAATCCGGTCCGGAGTTTCTTTCAGCGGTCTGCGGACCCTCTCTGGCCAGCATTATATTTCGCTATATGCTGATGACCTGCTGCTCTTCCTCGAGGATTCGAATTCTGCTTTGAATGGGGCTGCTGAGGCACTGACGTCCTTCGGGGAGGTCTCGGGCCTTCGGGTGAATTGGACCAAGACTTGTCTGTTCCCGGTTCTCAGAGGGACGCCCAGACCCAACACCAGTAGAGAGATCAGGTGGGAACCTAGCTGCCTCAAGTACCTGGGGGTATACATATACCATGACCCCATCGACCTCCTGGACGGCAATATAGCCCGCTGTATTCACGCGTTGCGTGGTAATATGGAATTTTGGGCTACCCTGCCGCTTTCGGTGGCGGGGCGGATTGCACTATTGAAAATGGTGGCACTTCCCCGGTTGCTATACTACTTCCGAGCGCTTCTGATTTGGATCCCGCCAGCCACCTTTCGGCTATTGCGCTCCATGGTGGTGGGGTTCCTCTGGGGATCGGGCCGCCGGAGAGTGGCTCTCAAGACGCTGATGAGACCAAAGTCAGAAGGGGGCCTTGCGGTGCCAGATTTTGAGAAATATTATCTGGCAGCTCAATTGCAGACCTTCACCCAGGAAATCGCGAGGGAGTTTCGTGGCCCGGAGGTAGGGAGGGGGACGGGAATGCCTAGGCATGTTATCTCCTTCATCGTGCTGCGCCAGCGTCTGGCCCTACAGGACCTGACGCTCGAAGAAAAGACTATTAGATTATGCTGGAAGCGCGCCCATGCCCGGGGACAGCTGAGCTTCCATATGCACCGGAAATACCGCTGGGGATGCTGACGGCCCTGCCTCACGGGGGAGACTGGTCGTGCCTGGGACAGTGGGAGGACGCGGGATTGCAATTGGTGGGGGACCTTTATGAGGACGGGGTGTTACTGCCCTTCCGAGAGATTCTAGACCGTTTCGATGTTCCCCGAGGCGACTTCCTCCTGCACACGGCTCTGGTTAGAGCGATTCAGACGTACTGGAAAAATGGGCTAGAGGAACCGCCTACGTCTCCGGTATGCCAGTACGTTACGATGTCCGCGGGGACGGTCAAGGCAGTCACGTGCCTGTATAACAGATTGATTACCGAGTGCTTGCCCCCCCTCACTACACTGGGGAATCGTTGGGAGGCCGACGTAGGGAAGGAGATACCGGAGACGACCTGGTCACAACTTATGCGCCGGGCCTGGAAGGGAGCGCGCCATGCCCGGTTTCAACTAGTTCATTTTTACATACTCCACAGGGCTTACTTGACCCCGGCGAAGATTCAGCGGTACTTCGCCACGGATTCAGCGGATTGCCCCAGATGCCGAGCGCCTGAGGCAGACCTCATTCATATGTTGTGGTCCTGCCCGGCGCTGTCCTCATACTGGCTTTTGGTCGAGGGTACTCTAAATAGGATTACGGGAAGAACTTTGTCGGTCGACGCAGCGGTGGGGCTCTTACATTGGTTCCCGCATACCCCTAAAAATAAAATTTCGAGCAAATTCATTGATTTAGGGCTCGTCCTCGCTAAACGGGAGATCACCAGGAATTGGAAGACAAGAGTTGGTCCGACGGGAGCTAAATGGCACAACGAACTTCTGAAGTGGGCTGCGGGGGAGAGCACTCTGCGATACCAACTGGCGAGGCGGCAGAATAACGAGAGGGCGCTAGAATCAGCACTGGAATGGGAGACAATAGTGCAGGCCCTTAGAGATTACTGCGCTTCCAGCAATTCCGAGGGTGATGATGCAGCACAACCTGAGTCCCGTTAGACGTCCACGAAACGGATCTCAACACAGTCAACTGGGGTTTTTCCCATAAGCTCTTTATGCACAAATCACCACACACTGATGGCGGGGTTGGGTGGGGGGAGGGAGTTGAATCATGAGACTGTTGGGGGGGAGTTTTCTGTTAGGTTGATCTAGAAAAGCAGATGAAGCCCGTGGGATTATCCGGACCAGCTTTGACGTTCTACCAGATCCCCACCTGTGTTCTCTGTAAGAAGACGCCGCCCGACCCTTGGGTTGTGGGCTGAATGGCTGTGTACCCACGATGTTTTCTCACGGGGGATCGGATGTATCTACCCTTTTATTCCTGCAAATGTGTTGCTGGTCTGACATGTAACTTTGGCTAATTCCTGCAATAAAAATCTATTTAAAAAAAAAAAAAAAATCATTTCTATTGGGGACCGCCACCCCGCAAAAAAAGAAGACGTATATAGTTTTTTAAAATTAACTTTTATTGAAACAATAATAAATAACTGGAAACGTAACTTAAAGATAACAATATAATAAATAACTAGAAACATAACTTTAACAAAACAATATAATAAACCAAATGTACGGTAGGTAATCTGCAAAAAAAAATGAAAATTAGTGTTTAAAATTAGATTGATATGACTAAATGAGGTCAAACATTACAAGTCAAGGTAAAAATTGGCGATATTTCCTTATTTTTACGTCTGCATTGTGCCTGATACATATCCCGTGTCTTATAGGCCCGTGTTCAAGAGGTGTCTGTATGAAAGTGCCTACTGCGTCAGATTTACACTATAGATCAACATCTCTTTAAAATGATTCAGAGATGAGACAGAATTGGGTGAGAGATCAAGTCATTATGCAGGACAATATTCTTTAGGGCTTATATACAAGACTTGCTCCACTTTTGTGTTACTTTTCCCATGTTGAAAGTGACGCAAAAGTGGGGCAAGGGGCTTGTAAATGAGCTCTTTTAATTCTAATGCATTTAATCAGAGGGATTGTATATCTAGGCTGCTCTGCTTGCCTTGTGTAAACACTGTGACCAACAGAGTTCACAACTTGAACTCAGCTTTTGTTCTACACGTCAGAGTGGACAGCAGCATCCATAACTTTAAAAGAGAAAGAGAAACGATGTGAGAGAGAGTGAGAGAGATAAAAGAGAGAAAAAACAACATAAAATATGTGGGAGAGAGAAAGTTATAGATGGAGCAGTAAATACTGGAGAAAATAATCATAGCTCACCTTTTGCCTCCGTTGTGTGTCCAAGCACGTGCTGGTTCATAGTGCACCCTCCAGTTTAGTGATTTGAAAGATAGTATATAGAGTTAGTAATAGCATAGTACATACAAATGCACACGTATATTTTTGGTTTATTTATTTGTAAGCTCAGGATACTATATTACAACAAATTCCACAGTAAGGTGTCTGTGCGCTGTTTTTTTCCAAAGTAGTATATCCCATGCATTCCTACTGCATTGAGGTGAGTTCTCAATATTGGGTATCTAGACTGTTGCACCCCATTGTCTCGCAGAGTCCAGCAGTGAGTGTTTTTCTTGGGAAGTCAGAGGCAGATTTTGAAGCTCCTTGCACCACTTTTCCCATGTTAAAAGTGACACAAAAGTGGCACAAGGGGCTTGTACATCTGCCCCTCAAACTGTTGTAACCTATCTATTCCCATTGCCCCGATGTAATTGTACATTCCTTCACAGTCAAGCTGCTGCACACTACTCAATATCTAGTTTCACAGATGACTTGTCATTGTTTCGGAAACAAGCTTCTTTGCTCACCTTGTGCCATTGGCCTGATTCAAAGAGGGTGCACTACGTGTCGAAGCAGCCTTCTCAGAAGTTGTTACAATGGCCAGGCATCATCGCAGAATCCTCGAACGTTGAGTTTTAGAGGTGTTGGGGGGTCGCCAATTTGTGAAACATAACCTGTAAGATAAAAAGGAAGCTAACATTGTGTGTCATTTTTTTATCAAAGGGGAGAGGAAGTGAGAGAGTGACTGCAAAGAATATTCGCAGCTCACCTTTCTGTCACCCGTGTGTTTTTCACCACATGCCGGGACATAATGCACCCTGAAGCTCTATATCTAAAAGATAATAAAAGAAAGATGTTATGATTGGTATTTGTTACTATCTTAATGTGGAGTTGATTAACATCGCCCTTTCACACACCATCCCTCTCACATTTAAAAACAACTATTTGTATAGTTTATATTCCGGTCATTTGACCGATTATAAAACCGTTCCTGCTATTGGAAAAAAAAATATATACACATGCAATAAGATACACGATATAGGACTGCGTACGCCTAAATGCTGCGTTGCTTTTTTTATCCAGTCTGCTGCAGCCCATCGACTACCTCCGATGCGCACCCAGGCATCACTGCTCAGCTTTTCGTGGACAGGACACCTTCTACATCATGCAGTTCTACTCTGCCACCAAGAAGTCTCACATATGGTGCTGAGTCTTGTTATCACTATGGCTAACAACATACTCGTGCTCCCATCATCATCATCGCAGGTTCTTCACCCACACAGTCCTCTGGGTACCACTAACTCAGTAACCAAAGAGGCCACGCATGTGTTGGTGGGTCCCCTGTTCGTTGGTTCGGGCCTACAGGAGGCGTCCGAACCACCAGGAGGGCCATCACAGCGCTTACGATGGGAGCAACTCTAAAATGGCATAGAGAGAGTGCGCCCCGTCTTTTTTATAGGTACTGTCACATGTGTAGTGACGGATGCGTTGGATGGGTGTGGTGTGGGTGTACCAGCCATGAGGGAGTGTATGTGTGCCATAATGACAACTAGACCTGGAACTAAGAAATCCCTTCAATGGAATTCTGGGCAATGTTGCATTTTTGTTTTTTCCTGGATTCGTAAGTGGAGTGGGTTGGCCTGACGTATGCCAGTGCTGCGCGAGGCTTTGAACCATGATTCCGGAGCTATGGGCGTGGTCCCGTCGTGAGCTATATGAGAAATCAAGTGATTCGAGTGTTCGTTTTGTAGTACTGATGTCACCCGTGTCTTAAAAGCAAATGTGTCATTATATCTGTAAAGTTCCACAACTTGGACAACATGGAAGGTACGGGGTATCAGTGACTCTATATTCGTTCATAGGTGCATACATAAAAAATGGCGGACATTACATATTTCTGCGATTATGAATGTTTGTTGTACATTCAGATGAGTGTTGTAGCTGTAGTAATACAGGGCTGTGAAAGATTTAAGTTGTAGTTTTTGGTACATGATGGGCAGCTAATATATATGCGTATGTGGTTATTCAGGTAGACTGTAGAACTTGATGCTGGAAATCAGTGTTTGAGTCTCGGAGTTGCGTCCACATCCTGTTATTGTAGAGTAATGGTGTAATGTATGCGTGCCTAAAAATGTATTGTAAATACGGTGCTCATGTAAATAGCTGATATAGTTTTGGGTTGATTTTGCGCTATATAAATATTTTTTTTTTATAAACGGAGGAATAGCCCGCACTGACTGTTACAGGTAAGTTGGTTGCATATGCTATTTATAGCACAATATAATGTGGTAGGGCGGAGGTGCAGCCTTTTACAAACACAATAAATACACAGACACAGATAGTTGAAGTGGGTACGGGCAAGTGTGCTTGACTCCATTTTATTACGTTGTTGATAACAAGTAGAATAGTAATCATGATATTATATACAGATATTTAATCATAAAAGTTTATGACTTCTGTTGTACAAAGGTAGGAGCATTGTATGTGAAGTAATACACAGAACATTCTATCAAAGGGTTCATGAGTTGTGGTGCACTGAGATAGGGGCGGTTTGTGTGGAGCCTGCGATGATGCGTGATTCAGGCAGACCCCACTGGTAAAAATGTGTTTTGACTATTGAATTTTGACTTAACAAGGGCACGTGGCAATTATTTACGGTGTACTGAGTTAGTGGTACATCTGGTGTTTATCGTCTGCTCACCCTGCAATGATGCGTGGTCTGAGCGGGCTGTACTGAAATCGTTCACAGTTGCATACTTGACTATATGAATTTTGAGGGGGGAAAAAACATGCATCAATGGTTATTAATTGCTCTGTAAACAAGGTCTACTGATTGCCCCCATAACTAATTAAACAAATGCATTTCACGTAGTGCATTCTGACTTTCTCAAAATGGGGACGTATGTCTGGTGGCGATGTTGAAGGTGATATCCCAGAGGTAGTTGGTATTGCCGGTGGTGGAGGTACATTTTGGCGCAATTTTCTACATTCTTTGTTATCATAGTTATCATCAGAATGCAACAATTGAAGGTGCTTGCGCATACTAGCAGTGCAACAGCACTATTCTTTTCTCTGTTTTAACTAATTCGAGGCTTAATTTAATGCTGTCTGTAGTGTAGATGAAAAGGTAAATTCAAGTTGAAAAGCCTACTGTGCACAGTGTACATGGAAGCTAGTAGTCAGTACAGTTATAGAACAATGCTTTATTCACTTTTAACAAAATTTGAATACATATAGCATAACTGTCTCTGCATTAAATAAATCAAGGTTGAATTTCCTACTGTCTGTAGTGTAGATGCAAAGGTGAATTCAAGTTGTAAACCCTGCTGTCTGCAGTGTACATCTGAGGGTGGAGTGCAACATCTGCAATTATAGTGGAAGTGGAAGATCGAACATGTATGCAGCGTGCATTTTATTATTCAACTAAATCTATAAGTGGTATAAAAAACTTTTGAAAGAAGCATACTAAAGGGATATTGTGTAGGGTGTGATAGGTGTTATACTTAGTTTGGTTTCCACTGAGTTAGTGGTACCTGAAACAACAAGGTTCTGTGGAGCCTATGATGATGTGTGGACTGGGCAGAATGTACTGACAGGGCCGGACAGGGAACCACAACCGGCCCTGGCAAAGTGCTCGGCCGGTTGGAGGTGCCGCCGAGCTCTTCGCCGGGGCCGGTTTTTGGCCGATTTTGGTGTAGGGCCGATTTTGCAGCTATGCTGCAAAAACGGCCCTGTAACAAAAACAGCCCCCAGGGGCCCAAAACCGCCCCCCACCCGTGCAGCCCACCAGGGGATTGCCCGGTGCCCGCTATGGCCAGTCCGGGCCTGCCTGCATGACACTTCAAAAAGGCTCTTGTGAGAAGTTGGCCTGATATGCAGTGTTCACTATTCTAGTGATCACTATGTATCAGTCCAAACGACCCTTATTGATGATTGGTTGTAAGTCAACCGTAGACCAGCTATCCTAGTAGCATGGACAAGAGCAGTCTTTAGGCTAGACTCTAGAGGGCGTGTTAAGCCAGCTGTTATACCATCACATACACCCCTTGAACACCAAGTGAAAGGACACCACACAAGTTGTTATGAAAATAAAAGGATATTTATTTAGAACACAACAACCCTGGACTCTTTATGAGGACAGGGTGCTAAGCACAATACAAAGCTCCTAAAGAAATACTGAAAGTCGCACAATTTACACAAATGCCCGAGGGGCACGAAAAACCATATACTCTAAAAGTGGAATGCGAAATACTAGCAGGTAAGTAACTAATCTCAAAGGCTTTGGGATCGCTAGGACTGTAATACTGAACCTTCAGATTACTAGCAGGAGGCCTAGGGGGATCAGGTGCAGAGTGTGCACTCTCACGCGGGATGCGGGACAAAGTCTATGGATGCTAGATTTCGTAAAGTTAGTGTTATCGGACAAATCCGACTAGGTAGAGCTGAAACGAAAAAAGGATCTGGACCTTTGGATAGTTAAGCTATGCTGGAGCACCGAAATGCTCAGGTTACCTAGCCCAGGGGCTGCGGCTGCATAGGTCTGAAAAGACGTCGGGAATCCTCGTTGCAGTCTATAGAGCCTGAAAGAAGAAGTTGCTGGCAGGCGACCAGTGATGAAGTTCGATGTGATCCAAGCCTGGATCGATGAAGAAGGATACCTGTAAGCAGAGGGGACCAAGTTCTGAATCACTAGCCAGTGATTAGATGGGCACCAGGATGGCACCGGATGGAGTCACCTCGACCAGGTGAGTGGGCGACGCTGGGCTCTGCAGTCTCTCGGACCAGGAGGCGTTGTCGGTGACCAGGATGGAGGTGCGAGCTGTCCTACGAAGTTATCTGCTGTTGACGTCGCTGGACCCAGGATTGGGGCAACAACTCTTGGCAAATGCAAGCCCACGCGGTGGACTTAAAATGGCGTCTGGAGTGGACCAGGAGGGTCCGGGGTGCTCCTCTGTTGGAGGGGAGCAAGGGCCAGTCTGGAGCAACCAGACCAGCGGTGTTGTCATCGTGGTGCATCGTCAGGAGGGCCACAAGCCAGCGGGCAAGTAGCCGGACAACGCGGTGAGCAGCAAAGAGCAGAAGGGCCCCACATAGATCTCGTGGATGCTGGGGGGCTGGACTTCGGTGCTGGAGCTGCTCAGGGTTAGGGCTTCTCAAACCCCAAAGCACTCACTCAAGGATCCCTCGGCGGTCATGCTGGATAAGCGTAGTGCAGTTCTGAAGATGGCCAGTCCCTCGAGGTCTTGTCACACCCACGAATCTCAGCTGGGCTGATGATGTAGGTAGAGGTCAGAGGTGCCAGGGCAGCTGGGTCTCGTCGTGCTGGTCGGTCTGGTTCCGGAGGAAGGACGTGCAGCAAACCGCAGTGTTCTTAGTTGGTGCCCGCAGATGCAGGGTGACTACTCCTTAGTCACAAGGGAGAAATCTTAGGAAGAAGTCTTGAGTTCCTTTTGTAGAAAGTAGTTTCAGGATTCAAAGATGATCTAATTTAGAAGGGGGCCCACTCCTATCTTTATACTAAGGAAAGGGGCTGGCACGCGACTAGGTCCTGCCCATGGGTGGGACCAGGAAGGGGGGGGGTTACACCCCTCTCCCATGCCGGACTTTCCCCAGCTCAGGGGCTGGTGTGCCCCTGGAACTGGTTCAAGCGGGCCTATGCATAGTGAGCACCGGGGTGCCACTTGCAGTCACCTTCCTCTAAAGCCCTGCCTACCCAGGATACACAAAACCCTGTCTGGGATGGTGCTAGCACCGCCCCTGACAGGAAACCCTTTGTCCAAGCTCTCCTCGCTGGAAGGACTCCCAGCAGCAGGAGGTCAGACTTGTGTCTGTGGTGGCAGCATCCATTTTGTGATGCTGAGGCTCGAGTTAACTTTAACCGGGGTTCACAGTTACATACATGTCGTGTCCCTCTAGAAGAGTGGAATGCTAACCCCGTCGCCAGAATTGGCGAGGGGTTAGTATTCCAATTCGTATGACACCTTACTCGACATGTTTTGATAAAGCGATACCAGAGTTGGCATATAACCGCGAGGATTATAATGCACTTAAGAGTATATGGTACTCATTATCATGGAACAGCTATTAGGACTTGGTTCCGCAAGCTGCAAACGGGCTCAGCTCATGCCAGAGCACCATCTCACATGATTCCAAGCACTCTGCCTTCAGGATTGTCAAGGCCTGCCATAGGAGTGACTGATAGGAATACATGTGTCCATTTTAGGGTTAGATATAGGTATACTATATCTACAGCAAAGGGTGATTACACCACTTTGCCCCAGCTGTCGTGCAGCCAGTTGTGTCAGATTTAGATGGCCAGCCAGGGGTGGCATAATACATGCTGCAGCCCCTGGTAGGCCCTGGGTACACCTATGACCTGAGTTACAGGGTCTGATAAGGTGGCCCAGTACCAATTGGTATATGCACCTAAGGTACATGGAATCCATTTTACAGAGTGAGCAGTAGGCCTGGGGCCCTGAATAGCAGGGTTTCGGGTCAACTAAGTCGGAAAACCAGCAAAACACCAGGCAAAAAGTTGGGGGCAACCATAGTCAGGTATCCACCCTCCTACACAACTCCCCCCCTCCTCCCCCCAAACGAAAGGAGATAAGGCTATCCTTGACCAGGTAAGCCTATATTGCCTGAGTGGCCATATGAGGTGGTACATGCACTGACATGGTTACCCCCTATATCATGGTCCACTAAGCAACCCCTCACCCTAAGGGTATCTGAGGGTCTCCACCATAGGGAATCTCTACCTGTGGTGTGCTTTGGCAAAGTAAAAGGCCGGTGTGAGAATGGAGCACTGAAGTGAGACTCCACTACTGTTGGGCTCAACTTCCTCCAATCACTATCCACCATATGTGCCTTTCTTTCCAGTACTGAGTTGCTATGAGCTCTCAGGGTCAACCTCTGGCTACCTAAAGCTGGAGGCTGAGTCCCTCTGTTTGGCTTACTGGAGGAACAGGTCAGGTTTGGGGTTTTTAGGCCCCAGGTTTGGCTGTGCCCAACAGTGTCCATCTGTGGGAGGTCCCTAGCTATTTTTAAGGGGGATCCCTCAGGAGTTTGTTTTATTTTCACTGGGCTAGGACTACTAGCTTCAGTGCCCTTAATCTGCTGATTGGGGAGTTATTTTGGACTTGGGGCCCTTTGGGGTCCACCACTGGCCTCCCTGACCTCTACAGCCCTGGGCTGACTGAGGCAGGGTAGAGAAGGGCAGGTTACCTGCTCCAGACTGGGTCCCACCTTGGAAGGGTCCACTGACATCAGGGGCTCTGCCAGGCTAGGCCTGACTACCTCTGGGGCAGTTCCTTCACAAGGGGTCAGATCAGTTCCCTGAGGAGGCTGATCCTTTCCTAAAGTCTGGTGGGAGGGAGATTTCTCTTCCTCCTCAATGCTCTCTGTCTGAGTGGAGTGATCCATAGTTTCAGGCTTCACAACACTATTATCTGTCTGATTTTGAGCTGTGGCCATCACAACTCCACCAACCTTTTCAGGAAGGGACTCAGTTTGGGTATGGGCTGTGACCATCACAGCCTTGCCAACCTGTTCAGGAAAGGCATCTTTCTGGGATAGGGCTGTGACTGGCACAGCCCTCCTAACCTGTTCAGGGGGGACATCTTGGACTGGGGCTGTGGCTATCACTGCCCCACTAACCTTACCATGGAGGTTTACCATTTTAAAATGGGTTTCTTGCTCTACCTCAGCCCAGGCTGAGATCTCTAAATCATTCCCCAGTAGGCAATCTACAGGCAGGTTTGGTGACACTGCCACTCTCTTGTGACCAGTGACACCTCCCCAGCTGAGATTTACCACTGCTATGGGATGCTCTCTCTGCACTCCATCAATGTTCATTACCTGATATGTGGCTCCAGGTATAAGTTGCCTTGAGGGGACTAGGCTCTCAGTCACCATGGTGATGCTAGCCCCTGTATCTCTATAGGCCTCAACGTTTGAACCATTGATGAGGGGCTCCTGTCTGTACTTGCCCAAAGTGTTGGGACAAGCTGTGAAGTTGGCAAACCCCATGCCAGTCTCACAGACAAGAGTATCTAAGTCAGGAGACCTGGTTAGGCCAGAGTCCCCAGGAACTCCCAAAGAAAATGCACCCAGATTCTTGGGGGCACTCCCACCACCTGGGGGATCACTACTAGTAGTAACAGGAGGCTGGGAAGTTTTATTTGGGGGTATGTTCTCCTTATTGTTGTTGGCCTTGGGGCAACTGTTGTCAGTTTTGTAATGGCCTACCTGTTTGCAGGTATGACAATAAGGTTTCTTTTGGGTATTGGGAGAAGTCTGGGACCCACCCTTTTCAGAGGATTTGTGGGGCCCTGTGTTTTGATCAGAAGATTTATTCCCACCCTTCTCTTGAGGCTTGGTTGATTCCTTCTTTTGGTCACCACCCTGGTTCTTAGGCCTGACCCTGGTTCTGACCCATTTGTCTGCCCTCTTACCCAATTCTTGTGGAGAGGTCAGATCAGAGTCTACCAGGTGCTGGTGTAATAACTGGTTCTGACAATTATTTAAGACTTGCTCTCTCATAATTAGATTGTACAATCCTTTGAAATCAGTAACCTTACTTCCCAGTAGCCAGCCTTCAAAAGCCTTAGTGGCACAATCAACAAAGTCAGCCCAATCCTGAGACTGAGTTTTCTGGGTGTCTCTGAACAGCAACCTGTACTGCTCAGTTGTTAAGCCAAACCCATCAATCAGTGTATTCTTCAGGACTTGGTAATTGTTAGCATCCTCAGCTCTAGTAGTGAGGAGCTTATCTCTACCTTTGCCTTCAAAGGAGAGCCACAAGAAAGCTGCCCACTGACTCTGGGGGACGCACTGGACAGTGCAGGCCCTCTCCAAAGCAGTTATCCATTTGTGGATGTCATCCCCTTGTTTAAAGGGGGGCACTATCTTACTCAGGTGTCTAGTGTCTAAACTCCTGTCCTTTTCTCTAGGTAAAATGCTGCCACCAGTGGGGTCTGTCCCACTCAATTTCTGCTCTCTAGCAAAGGCAAGTCTCTCTTTGGCCAGGGCAAGTTCTTCCCTTTTAATCCTCAGATTGACTTCCCTCATCTTGGCCTCATGCTCTCTCCTCTGAGGGGATGTCATCCCTCTGTGAGAAGAGGTCTGAGAGCCATTGGTTCTAATGGATCTGTTAGAGCCTCTGGATAGAGACCTAACTCTAACTCGTCCATTACCAATGTTAAGCCTGCCTGAGAGTGGGCCTGGGGCTCCCCCAGTTCCATTCTCATGCCTACTTAAGTTGGTCCTGGTGAGTCTACTGACTTCTACCTGACCCTTGTCTGCCTCATCCCCTGACAGCTCCTGATCCTCCTCCTCTCCTTCACTAACGGTTCCATTGAGTTGGAGGTCAGGGTCCCCAAGGGTTCCCTCTAAGGGGGGCATGCTCCCATCCGGATTAGAAGGGCCTGGGTTAGAAGCCCTTCTGGCATCATAAGTCTCTAAGAGACCAATCAGAAATGGGATTGTAGGGTTAGAACCCTGTTTTAGCTTCCTGGAGGTACACACTTGTCTCATCTCCTGGAAGCTAAGAGCAGCATATCTTGATATGTGTGGTAAAACAACAGCAAGCTCAAATCCCAACCGCTGCTCACCAATGTGAGAAGTTGGCCTGATATGCAGTGTTCACTATTCTAGTGATCACTATGTATCAGTCCAAACGACCCTTATTGATGTTTGGTTGTAAGTCAACCGTAGACCAGCTATCCTAGTAGCATGGACAAGAGCAGTCTTTAGGCTAGACTCTAGAGGGCGTGTTAAGCCAGCTGTTATACCATCACATATTCCCCTTGAACACCAAGTGAAAGGACACCACACAAGTTGTTATGAAAATAAAAGGATATTTATTTAGAACACAACAACCCTGGACTCTTTATGAGGACAGGGTGCTAAGCACAATACAAAGCTCCTAAAGAAATACTGAAAGTCGCACAATTTACACAAATGCCCGAGGGGCACGAAAAACCATATACTCTAAAAGTGGAATGCGAAATACTAGCAGGTAAGTAACTAATCTCAAAGGCTTTGGGATCGCTAGGACTGTAATACTGAACCTTCAGATTACTAGCAGGAGGCCTAGGGGGATCAGGTGCAGAGTGTGCACTCTCACGCGGGATGCGGGACAAAGTCTATGGATGCTAGATTTCGTAAAGTTAGTGTTATCGGACAAATCCGACTAGGTAGAGCTGAAACGAAAAAGGATCTGGACCTTTGGATAGTTAAGCTATGCTGGAGCACCGAAATGCTCAGGTTACCTAGCCCAGGGGCTGCGGCTGCATAGGTCTGAAAAGACGTCGGGAATCCTCGTTGCAGTCTATGGAGCCTGAAAGAAGAAGTTGCTGGCAGGCGACCAGTGATGAAGTTCGATGTGATCCAAGCCTGGATCGATGAAGAAGGATACCTGTAAGCAGAGGGGAACAAGTTCTGAATCACTAGCCAGTGATTAGATGGGCACCAGGATGGCACCGGATGGAGTCACCTCGACCAGGTGAGTGGGCGACACTGGGCTCTGCAGTCTCTCGGACCAGGAGGCGTTATCGGCGACCAGGATGGAGGTGCGAGCTGTCCCACGAAGGTATCTGCTGTCGATGTCGCTGGACCCAGGATTGAGGCAACAACTCTTGGCAAATGCAAGCCCACGCGGTGGACTTAAAATGGCGTCTGGAGTGGACCAGGAGGGTCCGGGGTGCTCCTCTGTTGAAGGGGAGTAAGGGCCAGTCTGGAGCAACCAGACCAGTGGTGTTGTCGTCATGGTGCGTCGTCAGGAGGGCCACAAGCCAGCGGGCAAGTAGCCGGACAACGCGGTGAGCAGCAAGGAGCAGAAGGGCCCCACGAAGATCTCGTGGATGCTGGGGGGCTGGACTTCGGTGCTGGAGCTGCTCAGGGTTAGGGCTTCTCAAACCCCAAAGCACTCACTCAAGGATCCCTCGGCGGTCATGCTGGGTAAGCGTAGTGCAGTTCTGAAGATGGCCGGTCCCTCGAGGTCTCGTCATACCCACGAATCTCAGCTGGGCTGATGATGTAGGTAGAGGTCAGAGGTGCCAGGGAAGCCGGGTCTCGTCGTGCTGGTCGGTCTGGTTCCGGAGGAAGGACATGCAGCAAATCGCAGTGTTCTTAGTTGGTGCCCGCAGATGCAGGGTGACTACTCCTTAGTCACAAGGGAGAAATCTTAGGAATAAGTCTTGAGTTCCTTTCATAGAAAGTAGTTTCAGGATTCAAAGATGATCTAATTTGGAAGGGGGCCCGCTCCTATCTTTATACTAAGGAAAGGGGCTGGCACGCGACTAGGTCCTGCCCATGGGTGGGACCAGGAAGGGGGGTGGTTACACCCCTCTCCCATGCCGGACTTCCCCCAGCTCAGGGGCTGGTGTGCCCCTGGAACTGGTTCAAGCCGGCCTATGCATAGTGAGCACCGGGGTGCCACTTGCAGTCACCTTCCTCTAAAGCCCTGCCTACCCAGGATACACAAAACCCTGTCTTGGATGGTGCTAGCACCGCCCCTGACAGAAAACCCTTTGTCCAAGCTCTCCTCGCTGGAAGGACTCCCAGCAGCAGGAGGTCAGACTTGTGTCTGTGGTGGCAGCATCCATTTTGTGATGCTGAGGCTCGAGTTAACTTTAACCGGGGTTCACAGCTACATACATGTCGTGTCCCTCTAGAAGAGTGGAATGCTAACCCCGTCGCCAGAATTGGCAAGGGGTTAGTATTCCAATTCGTATGACACCTTATTCAACATGTTTTTATAAAGCGATACCAGAGTTGGCATATAACCGCGAGGATTATAATGCATTTAAGAGTATATGGTACGCGTTATCATGGAACAGCTATTAGGACTTGGTTCCGCAAGCTGCAAACGGGCTCAGCTCATGCCAGAGCACCGTCTCACATGATTCCAAGCACTCTACCTTCACGATTGTCAAGGCCTGCCATAGGAGTGACTGATAGGAATACATGTGTCCATTTTAGGGTTAGATATAGGTATACTATATCTACAGCAAAGGGTGATTACACCACTTTGCCCCAGCTGCCGTGCAGCCAGTTGTGTCAGATTTTGATGGCCAGCCAGGGGTGGCATAATACATGCTGCAGCCCCTGGTAGGCCCTGGGTATACCTATGCCCTGAGTTACAGGGTCTGATAAGGTGGCCCAGTACCAATTGGTATATGCACCTAAGGTAAATGGAATCCATTTTACAGAGAGAGCAGTAGGCCTGGGGCCCTGAATAGCAGGGTTTCAGGTCAACTAAGTCGGAAAACCAGCAAAACACCAGGCAAAAAGTTGGGGGCAACCATAGTCAGGTATCCACCCTCCTACAGCTCTTCCTTGTTGACTTCTCTCATCCAATTCTACTTCAGGGATTAACCGTATCCCTTCCGTCAGTACTTTCATCTCCGCTTTTATAATTGCTGCCTTTACCAGCCCTAAACACACTAAAACCTTAGTGATTACCTTCCCTTTGTTGTTGTGACTGAAACTCACCTGTCTAAGGTCCTTGGTCCCAACTTCTCTTAAGCCAGGACATTTTGAGAAAGAAAATAAGAGCTGGTACGGATTTAGGGGTAGAAGCTTCCTTGTTTTTTTTCCTCCTCTCTATTTGGGATGAACAGACACATATTACCCACTGCTTTTGTTTCTACAGTATGGGAAGTCCCTCTTTCCTGCCCATTCTTCTTACTGGTGCTTAATTTTAGTTTTCTTGCTCCTTCCACTAAATTCCTGATCTTATCATGTCCTTCCACATCTTTTTCATCTGTTTTATCCTTTATTCCCTCCTTACTGTTTTTTTAAAAAGTTTTTGATTGAACCTTATTTTTCTCCACTTCGACTTTCATCTGTGTTTCTCCTGATAACCCCTTCTTCTCCCATTTTTTCCCACCATTTCTAGGGACTCTCCTCTCTTGATTGGTTGCTTGCTGTAACCCCCTTCATCCTTTCCTTTCTTCAATACTTTAACCTTCCCCTGTTGTCATACCTTCCATCCTATTTTTCTCTGTGGGATATAATGCCTATACCATGTTCGTTTGCCCGATTTCTTTATCAGCATCGGAAGTCAGAAAATATCTGCTGCAGTTGGAGGATGTGGCTTAATGGCTACAGCGGCCGAATGTGAAATTGGGGAACAAGGTTTGAGTCTGGCAGGAGGCTCAAACATCCTGTGATCCTGGACAAATCAATTAATCTCTGCATGCCTAGATATGAATGTGTGTCTGTAATGCAACCGTAAAGCGCTCTGATGCCTTCGGTTCGAGGTCGCTATATAAAAAGTGCAACAACAAAACGCTCTATAACCTGTAAATTCGTTGTCTTCTGAGGAGTAGCTCTTCTGTCTAAAGTACGACGCACTGCTCTGTAAAACCTGCGGGCTGCTTCTGTTATGAGAGGGCTTGCTAAGGATGAGCAGGGTAAGGGAGACAGTGCAGGAGGAGGTATGTGCAGGATGAGGTATGTGCCAGAATTGTTGCACCGAGGCTTTATGGCAATACTGCAGCAATCCCCAACGTGGAGTAATCATGACTGCACACTACAACTCAGCCTGAACAGTACACACTCCACCTGGATATTGTTCAAACATGCTCATACTCTGCACACCAACCTTCCCCTTGAGCTGAGCCGGAAATATCTACCCATATGTATCTATGTAATCACTCTTCACCCAGGCAGGCCCGGACTGGCCATAGCGGGCACCGGGCAAACCCGCCGGTTTCGGGCCGTTTTGTTAGAGGGCCGTTTTTGCAGCATAGCTTCAAAATCGGCCCTGCACCAAAATCGGCCGAAAACCGGCCCCGGCGAAGAGCTCGGCGGCACCTCCAACCCCCCCCCCCCCCCCCCCCCCCCCAAGTGGGGAGGGGGGGCCAGCCGAGCACTTTGCCAGGGCCAGTTGTGGTTCCCAGTCCGGCCCTGCACCCAGTAAAGCACTGGGTAGCAGCTTTTATTTAATGTTTATACCTGTGCCGTGGAGCGGCTGTAAGACGAAATATGTGTTGTTTTAAAAGCAGTCAAGGAACAAATAAGTAATACATATATACACATAAATGTAGTGGATAATTAGTGAAAAAGCAAGAAATAAATAAGCTGAATATTTGACCAGTTCATCACTGCAATTTGCCAACGTAAATTCACACAAAAAACAGAAGGGGGCAGCAGATCATAGGATATGTTGGAATTCTTACCAGTGAAATAAGGAGGAGCTGAATATGGATTTAAAAAGTATGTTGAGCGAATGAAAACACAGGCATTTTGAAAGCCAAAAAAGGCCTACCTTTTAACTATTTTTTAATACAAAATGCATCGCCGTTAAATAGTGAATTTGAGTCGGGTTGTGTGAATGTGAGGATGAGTCAATGGTTGGATGCATTTGTGGCTGAGTGATTAGATGATTGACGGGTAAGTGCATGAATGGATGGTTGAATGCATTCTTATCGAACAGGAGACCTGTACACACATGCAAGCATGGTGAAGTGAGTTGAAAAAGCCAGAACTACTTCTAAAAGCTCACACATGACAGGAAGCTCTTTGAGAACTCTGGTATCTACAAAAGGGGCACTGTGATATGTGGAGAAATAAATAACGTTAAAGTATTGCCATAAAATATTCCTCAAATTAAAGAAAGTGGTAGAAAGTATTACGTGAAACACATTTTCTTAGGCATAGAGCTCCTGAAAAACATTTTAGGTTTAATAAAAATTAAACTCTACAACGAAGGCGTTTAACTGAAAGCAGAGAGTGTCATGACCGTCAACTAGCAACAACAACAAAAACTGGCTGCCAACTAGCCCTTGTCACATGAGGGTAAGATTTCAGAGAGTCAAGGCTTTTTTCTTGCACCAATAATAACCTTCCTTTTTGCCCATACTTCCAGAAAGTAATACTACAAGTCCCAGCAAGCTTAGTACTAATGGATAAAAAGTCAAAAGATGCTCAGTGTGTCACATGGGACAGTGAACCACAGTGCTAGAGGTAAACTGCAAAGCATTGAAACACTGTTTAGGCTGCAGCATGCTCTGTGGCAGGGGCGGCTCTAGGCTCATGGTCGCCCTGGGCAGGGAGCGTAGGTAGGGGGCCCCGGAAGAGGCGGTCAGGGTGGGGCAGAGCCCCCTCCCCCCCTAACCCCCCCCCCCCCCCCCCCCCGGAGCTGAGGAAGGTGTTTGGAAGTGGAACAGAGCCAGAGACCGCCAAATCCCTGCCAGGGGCCACCACGCAAATATGTATCCATGTGGTGGCCCCTGGGGTTTGGTGGCCCTGTGCAGGTGCACAGCTTGCACATGCCTAAGACCGGCCCTGCTCTGTATTTATTTATTTTATTTTTGACATTTGTAGAGCGCAGCAAATACCCGCAGCCGTCTCGGCGCTAAAAATTCATCTGTTTCCTATTTGTTATCCCTTCTCACTGATTAAAGAGCCATGTCTTTAAAAAAATTCGAAATTGGTGGAGTGAGGGACTCGTCCTGATGTACTGGGGGAGGGTATTCCAGAGTTTGGGTGCTGCCACTGAGAAACGGCGGTCACCCCAGGACACTGTTTTTGTTCTTGGGATTACTAATTGGTGTAAGGTGGATGAACGTAGCTGTCTGTGGGGTATGTAAGGTGTTAGTTGGTCTTTAAGAGCATGTGGTCCTTGGTTGTTGAGTGTCTTGTAGACTATACACAAGGACTTGAACTTTATTCTGTTATGGATCGGTAGCCAGTGGAACTGTCTTATCGTATCCGAAATGGGATTGAACTTAGATGTTCCTGAAAGCAGTCGTGCTGCCGCGTTCTGAATGGACTGTAACTTTTTTATGACCCTGACCTGGGCGTTGAGGAATAGACCGTTGCAATAGTCTAACGATGACAGGACTAAAGCACTAACCAGAGTTTTAATTGCTGTATTCGGAAGAAAGGGGCGAATCTTCCTGATCATTTTCAATTTGTAATGGGCAGTGGTAGCAGCTTTGTTTGCATGGTCTAAAAAGGTGAGACCTTCATCAAAGATGATTCCCAGATTCCTGACTTTGGCTGTTGGAATGGGGGGTGTCCCAAAGGCTGCAGGCCACCAGCATGATGACCATGCGGGGAGAAGCGGTCCAAAGATGACTACCTCAGTTTTTTCTGAGTTGAGCTTAAGGCAATTTGTGGCCATCCACTCTCCTATTTCAAGCAGTCCATCTTTAAAGTTTTGTGCCACTTGTCCTCCGTCACCCTTGATAGCCAAGACCAACTGCGTGTCATATGCGTAGGAGGTTAGGCTCATCCCATATGCTCTGATGACATTGGCAAGGTCCGACACATAGATGTTAAATAGTGTCGGACTAAGGGATGAGCCTTGGGGGACCCCGCATGGCAGAGAGAGTTGCGCAGATTGGAATGGTCCAAGGGTGACCGCTTGAGTTCTGTCTGCAAGAAAGGAGGCAAGCAGGTCTCTGGCATGATGACGGATGCCCAACTTTTCGACACGGTCGACCATGATGTTATGATCGACCGTGTCGAAAGCTGCTGATAAATCCAACAGTACTAAAATTGCAGTACCTCCTTGGTCCCGGATGAGTCTGACATCGTCAGCTGCCTTAATAAGTGCAGTTTCGGTCCCGTGGTACCTCCGAAAGCCGAATTGAGAGTCATCCAGCAATCGGTGTCTTTCTATGTAGTCCGAAAGTTGGGAATTCATGGCCTTTTCCACCACTTTGGCTAGGAAAGGGAGGCTGGCAATTGGCCTATAGTTTTTAAGTTCGTTTTTATCTAAACAGGGTTTTTTTTAATAAAGGTTTCAATAAGGTGTTTTTTAGCGATTTCGGGTAGCTAGCTGCAGAGAGCATAGCGTTGCAGACTTGTGTCAACACAGGTGCAATGGACTCCATTACTGGTGGTAAAACTGATAAAGGACAAGGGTCCAGGGCGGAACCGGTTTTGATAGTTGAAACAATGGTTCTTATGCGGTCACCTGTGAGTGTGTTGAAGCTGGAAAAGTCATTGGCCAAATGTGCACAAGGAGGATCCATGTTGGTGATCGAAGGTTTAGAGGCAAAGGCCTGATAAATATCGTCCACCTTGGTAAAGAAAAATTCCGCCAGACGTCACATAATGCTTGTGACGGGGGGGAATGAGGTCGGGAGCATTGCCTGCCAATGTTTTAGTGATTTCGTACAGTCGCTTGCTGGAGTTTTTTGCTTGATCGATTTGGTTTGTATAAAATGATTTTTTTGCTTTAATGATCATGGATTTGTATAGTGCCAATGAGTCTTTATAGACTTTCTTGCTAGCCATGTCGTAAGTTGATCTCCAACGCCTTTCCAGATTCCTACTGGTCTGTTTTTGCAGTCTTAGCTCGTCGGAATACCATGGTGCGGTCGGTTTGGATCTATTCCTTGACAAGGATTTAGTGGGGACTGAACGCTCCGTTGCGTGGGCGAGCCATGTCTGAAATTGTAATGTAGGGTCCATGGACACCGTAGGACAAGTGTTGTCCAACTGTGTCTTCAACTCTATGTGGTTTATGTTCTCCCAGTCTTTGAAAGAAATTTGGTTGATTATACTGGGTTTCGTAATTTGGTGAGTCTTAGTTTGATTGTAGATTGACTTATGTTGTGACGCCCCATAGGGACAGCTTCTCCTTTGCAAATCAGATACCACTTGAACTTGGTGTCAGTAGCTGATCAATAGTTTGCAACCATATTCATTGATAAAAGTCATAGCAAAGGGAATGGAATGACACCCACCTTGATTCCCCCTTCTAATTATGATTTAGAATGAGTCTCAAAGCCACTTTTGAGAGATGGATCTGCACTTCTGACTCACAAAAGAGGTAGGCCTTTTTGCACCGACTGATTTTGTAATTCACAGACGTCCCGATAGTAGTGGTTGCTATAATTGTGCACTGTAAAAATACTAATGACATATTCTGACCAGCACTGTGTGATCCTCTACAGTCTACACATCACTTCACTTCTCTGTACCTCCATTCCCTCTATGAGCCAAAAGTGGAAGTTTGTAGTAATAGGCTGAGCATCAGTATTATGTGTAAGGCAAAGATGCAAGTGCCTACTCAGATTCAGTTTGTGTAGTGCTTAAAAGACATAATTTCCACAAAAAAAGCTTACACACCGAGCCACGGATATTGACGAATTTAATCCCCGATTGTGTTGTCACTGAATAATTGATGTTTACCACGCAAAACATATAATAATAATATTAATAATAATATATACCGAACACATTTACAATTCACCTTACAACCACATGTATCTCTAAAATGCAGTAAAGCTATAGCTAACAAATACTTTTCGCATATATCTTTATCATTGATTCATTGATATATACCAGTTTCAACTTCTTTACAAACTTCGGTGAGATTCCCCTATAATGTGCAATAGGATCCTGTCTGGAGTTTTTGGGGCCTGCATCTGTTGCTCATGCGCCTTCGGGAGAATGTCAAGCAGAAGTGCTAACACCCCCTCTCACAGCCTGCATAATACAGGATCGGATGGAAGAACAGGGGCTGCTGGGATATTTAACTGAGGGGATTCATTTACTATTCGGTATCCCAGAAGTCTCTGCGCTTCCCTCCGATCTAACTACTACTGAAGTAGGCAGGGCTGCTTCGATGTGTGATGGGATAGTACTGCTCTGCAGGATGGGGAGGGACAGGGAAAACAGGTGAAGGATGTGGGCTGGCTCTAACAGTACATAGGGAAGATTAGAAGGTCAGGTTGTCATTGGCACCTAGGGCTCTGGCCATGGAGGGAACTAACAGAGTATACACACCTATTCTGAAGACCCACTCTAACCCCTTGTCATCTGACACATAGGGATAAGAAATTATTGTAGGAAAAGTGAAATCAGGCCAGGTAGTGGTATGGGAGTTTGTTAGCATGGGCTCTGGATTCCCACACTGCTTGACAGAGAAAGAGGTTCTCTTAGAGAGACGGGGTCCGCATTTGTAAAGCAGCAGTGCCCCCTGCTGTGCAGATACCTGCACTGAGTTCTGAGGAATTGCTCCTGACCAGGCCAGGTGTAGCTTCCTCCGGTGTTGACTATGAGCACATCATCCCCCCCCTCCTCATCCCGCCCACTAGAGGGACACAACTAGCCATGGTATGAGCAGCAATTCGCCCTGCCTGTTCGGACTGAAGAACAGAGGCAGCACAAAAACATACATGCCAACATTTTAGAAAAATTATCGGAGAATGTATTTCTCCCATTGACTATATTGAGGCCTGATTCGAGTCAGTTATCATGTATGGGACTGTAGCGTGTGGTGCTACAGGACCGGATAACAGAAATGAAGATACATGCTTTTTTCTCTTACCTGTCAGGAGCACAGAGAAAGCACTATGTCAGACAGAGAGCACATAACAAAAATGCTGTGTGCACTGGCCTGCAGGAGCAGGTTACTGCCAGTGAATACTACAAGCCTCACTAGACCAGTCCCAGACGGCAGAGGCCTAGCGAGGAATTGGGATTTTGAATGCAGGACTCGGGAGGCAGGAGACTAGCCTTGAAATCGGAAGTCTCCACTTGAACCGGTAGGGTTGGCATGTATGCAACAAGTTTCTGTGCCATTTGCTTGTGTTCCTGCTGTGCCAGTTTACAATGCCAGCTATGGAGGTAGCTTTAAATCGCTGCTAGTTATTTTCCAAAAGTCGACCAGATGAGGCCTGGGGTGTGCAGAGTGGTGGCAGGGCTGTGAGAGTCCCACTTCAGTCACCAAGAGGGACCTTCAGCCTTCAATCTCAATGTGCACTCACAGAATATAAACACAGAATGCTGTCCCTCAGCATGACTGGGACTCAAATTGGCCAATGACTGTCATATCCGCAGGTTCAAAATGTGAATCTAATTGACAATGAGGGTGCATTTTAATAATATCGAGAAAATAATACAGTATATGATAAATGTGCAGAATGAACGTGTAGGCTTTAATGAAAATAAAATGCGTTTAAATGCAAAAAATGCACTAGGCAAACATATTTACTAGTCCTCAAATGGCAGAAGCAATATTGCCCAAAAGCCTGACATGACTAGAAATGCTTAGTTGTGCAAAAAAAGTTTTTTCTTGTCCTTTCAATGAACATACTTTTTAATATAAAATATTAGTTGCGTTTTATTGATTGGCTAAAATTAATTATCGATTTCTGTTCACATTTGATTATTTAGATTACTGCGAATAAAACGTATGACTTTGAATAAAGATGGCTTGCTAAAATTCTGAATGATAAAATCCATTAGCCGATACCAAACTTTCATAATTGACTTTAAATTGATTAGAAACTGTGAATATAATTTTTGGTGATGTGCTGCTCTGCGTCTATACTAAAACAATAGCAATGTCTATTGACCTCGTGACAGTGGGAATTAGTCTGGATGATGGTAAACTGAGTTTGCTTTTGAACTGATTTCCGCTCCAGCACATTTGGTAGCAGAGATTCAGTTTACATTATGAGAAGAAGAGCTATAACTAATTACCCGAGTTCGAGTAATGCCAGAGTCCCAAAGCTCAGAAATTGAAGACTGGTGGTTCAAAGGCGGTTGCTGTATTGAATGTTTGAGTATCAATAGGGATATTCATCATGAACTGTGATTGTTTTTGTGTTTTTTCTGTGAGGTTTTGGAGTATGTATGTTGAATGAATTGATGATTGTTATCTGTATATTGTGAAGAATTTAAAGAGGTTATCTGAAGAAGTCTAAGATTCCTGGATATCATGATAAGTGTGGAATAAATGATATGGTTTTTCTTGTCTGCTAACATTTGTAGTCTAGATCATGAGGTAAAATTATACCTGAGATGTGCAGTTCCCCATAAAAGAAGACTGAGACAGATGTCTCCAGGGAAAGGATATGTGCTCCAATAGGAGCATGGGTCCTTACACACCTGAATGGGTGTCATGCTACATCATTGGGCTTGCTTCTTCTGGGGCCGGCACTGCAATGCCCGACGGGCACACAGAAGAGGGCTCTTTGCCGGAGGTCTTTTAGTGAGTCATGTGGTGAAGTGAGTGTGTGTGGGTAAAAAAGTGAAGTGTCGAATGGTGACACAAGTGAATTGAAATAGGCAAAGTGACGTTCAGGATCTGTTAATGAATGAGATCACTAGACTAATTAAAAATGTATGAGCTATTTTGGGACATAATGTTCCTAGATAGCCTGGTGAATTAATTGGTCAACGTAATTCTTAGTTGGGTATGTCAGGAATGATCAAGTGGCAATTCTTCAGGACCTAGAAATTACCCTAAACTACACAGTGTCTGGTTTCTGTAAGTGTGAACACTCTGACCATGATAACCGGTCCCTTAACAGATAATGTGGTAAATAATGTACCTTAGATAAGATTTAGTCATCCTGGAACAGGAACACAAAGACAGACAAAAAATGTATGCATATTTGTAAATCACAAATAAACAGTTTTTGACAAGGCACAAGGCATGCAAAGCAACTTTCAACAGCATGCCCTAAATCACATATACTACAAAGACTATGTGAAATTGATACCAACGAACATTCATAACAACGTGACTCAGATGTGATCTTGAGGTACCATCGACTACACAATTGAGATAGGACTATAATGAATTGTTGTGAATGCACTAATATTGATTGGTGTTGGCAGAACCTAATTAGGCAACTAGGAAAGTGTTGTAATGTAACTTTTGAAGGTTATTTGCCCTATATTATATGTTTTTGTGTTGGTTGTTGGTGTATGCAATTGTGGGTTTTACATTGTCCTGCTGTTATTGTTTATGTATGGTGATGGGGAAGTGTGTGTGGTATGAGTAGTTGAGAGTTTGAGAGTTTTGTGCTCTCATTTGGGTTGTGGGTAACTTAGTTGGTTACCCCATAGGCTATGTGCCGTTTTCTTGGTTGTGGGTGACAACATAAGTATGTCACCCCATTAGTTTTTCAAGGTTTTTGTTGAGAGTCTGATTGTTTTGTGCTCTCATTTGGGTTGTGGGTAACTTAGTTGGTTAATCCATAGGCTATGTGCCGTTTTCTTGCTTGTGGGTGACATAAGTCTGTCACCCCATTAGTATTTTAAGGTTTTTTGGGAGGTGTTTTTCCCAATAAGGAGGCGTTTTGCCCTATACAATTTATTTCTGTGTTTTTGGGAGGTGTTTTCCCAAAAGGGAGGTGATTGCCCTATACAATTTGTTTTTGTGTTTTTGGGAGTTGTTTTCCCTATAGGGAGGTGATTTGCCCTTTACAATATGTTTCAAGGTTTTGGGGAGGTTTTTTCCCCTTAATTTTTGTATTTTCCTATGGGAAGGAGGTGGGGTGAGGATGGTTTACCTCCAATGTTGGGTGTGAAAAATCTAGTCCCTGACATTTTCTGGAGTTGCCTTAGGACTTTTGCGTGGATCTTTCGTTATTGAATTATTTATTAATGTGTTAGAAGGTTTAGAACTTGGGTGTTGAATCGCTGTGTTATTTGGCTCTTTGTTTCTGAATCTTTTTGACATTCTCTTTGTGCTTTTTCTTTGCACATTTACTTCTTTGTGAATTATTTTGCATGTGTGCTGATGATTCATTTGTTGATTTTGATAAAAGGGGGATGTGTTGTAATGTAACTTCTCTTGTGCATCCTCCCTATGCTTACCCCTGCTCTACTGCTTGGCCCTTGATGATGTCATTGGAATGTTGGGATGGTTGAACAGTAAGGAGATGTCAGTTGGCATGAGGGGCTGAGCAGTGGAACTGCTCCTGGTGGGGTCTCTACTCTATCTCATGGATCTGAAGAAGAAATAAAGTTATGATCCTGAACTACATCCACAGACTACGGATCTTTTTTTATTGTAACAGAAAGCTATATTGATTAGGGGGATTTGCCACTGGTTGAAATTTAATTTGTTCATCTGAAAAATCATTGTGTGGTAAAGTCAGTAGGCGTAAAAACCTTAATATTCTCATTGATAAATTGCTTTTATTTTCTTTAGTGGAACCAACAAAGATTGTTTATTTATGTTCGTTTAAAGTTGAAGAATAGTGTGTACGAGAGAAAATTGTAAAGGAAGGTGAATAGCTGCAGTGAGATTATACATCACAGTGTGCCGTGCTGAGATTGGTTGTTTGGTGTACTGTTGATGATGATACAGAGTACTGCATGTGTAAGTGCTGCATTGAGATTCGTTAATGAGTCTTCAAATATTAATGCTTTAACAGGATTGGAAAAAATAGATTTTATGTTTATGGAATAGAATCAGAACATTCAAATTTTAATTAAATCACTGAACATTTTTTGTTAAACTTTGCAAAAATCATGAAATGTTTCAAAGGATTTAAGAGTCTTGTGAGAGGTAATCTAACAAATCCAGTACAGGAAGGTGAAGAGGGACCTTCTGACAGTCCACCAGCACGATATATGACAACGTAAATGGGGTTGTGTACATGTTTGTCGCTTCATTAATAGGGCAAGATCACTGAAAAATAGTTTTTTTAAAATATGGTACATTCAATCTGAGAATTATCAAAGGTGGGGTGCTATGGTGGAGCTTGCTTTGTTGAAGATGTGGTGTGGTTCTCGAGGTGGAAGTTCAGGTCTGTGAGAAAGATGTAGTCCAAGGATGCAAGGGCGTGCATGCTGACGAGGTCGGCGATGAAGTCGCTGAACTGTGACCAGGGTCCGGAGGTCTGTAGATGAGGGTACCTCTGAGCGTGGTGATGGAATCGGTGTGGATCTGGAAGTGCAGGTGTTCGGCGGCGCTGAGGGTGTCATCGGTGCTGGTTGAGATTGTGAGTGTGTTCCTGTGGATGATGGCGATTCCTCCTACTACTCTGTTGGTGAGGTCCCTGCGGGTGATCTTGTCCGGGATGGCGCTGTCGGGCGCCAATGAGGTGTTCATCCAGGTCTCTGTCAGGCAGCCGACGTCCAGGGAAGCTGAATTGAGTAGGTCCCAGAGTTTGATGTCGTGCTTGTGGGCGGAGCGGGTGTTAAGTAGTGTGCAACTGAGGTGTTTGCGTCCTGCCCCGGTGGGCGGGGCGGTGGCTTGGAGTCTGGTGAAGCTGCAGTTTCGGCAGGAGAAGGGTCTGTGGGTGCGCTTTAGGGTGGCCTGAAAGCAGGTGGATGAACGGCCGGCGTTGAGTGCGTGGAGGATGTTGGCATGGTAGCAGAGTCGGGTGTCGTGGCGTTCATGTGGGCCAGGAGTTCTGGCGCTGGACGCGGTCCATGGGTAGACGGGCTAAGACAGGCTTGACATTGGCGCGGCTTTGGCGCACCAGCGGTGCGACCGCTGCGTGCGGCCGCACAGCGCCCGCCATAAGAAGGGGAGGTGGGAGGGAGGAGCAGCTCGGAAGCGTGAGCAGGCATAAATGTGCGAGCGAGGAGGGCAGGGTCACAGGAGATGCAGAGGCAGGAAGGAGAAGGCTGAAACGCTGGGAGGGCTATGGGGGTAGGGGGGAAAACAGAAAGAAAAGGTGTACAAAAGGAGTACAAGCAGAAAACCGACAACAACAGTTTAATCAATAGCAAAAAATACAGACTACAGCAGTTTAATAGAACAGTAGAACAGCATACAACAAAATGACAGACAAGTATATCAGGCATAAAAAAATGGAACAGAGCAAGCATATTGTATTTATGTCTGATACAGTGGCCCCTAAAAAAGGGATAGGGATCCCAAAATGCATTGAGCAACACCATAGAAGGAAAACAACACAGATTTGTGTTCAGAAAAAGAGTGTGATTTTGTTAAAACACAGATTTGTGTTCAGAAAAAGTGTGTAGGCCATTTTGTTTGCTTGAAGTGTACCCTTAGCAAATTGTAAAATACAAGTGTATGTCAATTTCAAATATTATTCCACATTAACAGTAGTATATTGCATATTAATTGTTTCATCATAAATTGAATTCGGATGATTAAAGCAGTGAAACCTATTTTCTGATAGAATCTTCAAGTTTTGCGCTCAGTTTGCTAGTGACAGGTGTTACTTGAAATTCAGATGCACATCCTTATGTGCCATGCCCACCAACCACTACCTGTGGCATAGGTAAGTCACCCCTCTAGCAGGCCTCTCAGCCCTGACAGGGTGCACTATACTACAGGTGAGGACACAGCTGCATAAGCAATGTGCCCCTACAGTGTCTGTGCCATTCACATGCAGTGTAGCCATATTGAGGACATGGGCTGGGAGTTTGTCATTGCGAAATTCACAGCTCCGTTATGGCTTTACTGAATGCTAAGTAGTAACATAATAAATCCACACTGATGCCAGTGTTGGATTTATTACAAAATGCACTCATAGGACATCTTAGAGATGCCCCCTGAAAAAACAACCAACTCCCTCGTGTCCAGCTGACTGGTCTGCACCCAGCCTGCCACACACAGACATGTTTCTGACCCCCTAGGGTGGGAACAATGGTGCTCTCGTGGGTCAGGGACAAAGACTGCTGGGGTGGAGGTGCTTCACACCTACCTCCAAGCAGAAACAGCATTCAGGGCCATTGACAAACATTGTAAGTGCAGTGGAGCCATGTTAGAAATGGGGTTCGCTAGTTGGCAATGGTTTGCACCTTTGTCCAAATAGGAGCCCATCCTTCTAATCAGAATACGGGGGATACAGTCCTAAAATAACCCCATCTTACCATCTTTGTAGCTTGATACGAGCAGTCAGGTTTCTTTTAGAGGCAGTGTGTAAAGAATTTGCACATAACCAACAGTAACACAGTGAAAACACTGCAGAACAACACCACACCAATTTAGAAAAATATCCAATACTTTATATATTTAAAAACAATACCAAAACAGCAAAACTCCACCCTGTAGTATGTAACGATATGCACTTTGCAAGAATAACCTTAAAAATGCAGTTCCTTAAAGTCGGTATTTCCGTTAGGTGCTACTGCAGTGCTGAGAACAACAGAATCTAATAGTTCAATCCGACCGCACCAGACTCATAAACAGTACCTTTTCGTTGAAGATGACCACGTTGATGCAGGCCGGTAGTGGCAACCTTCATGGTTGTGGTGTCTAGCGGAACAGTGCGGCGTGTGGTGCACTCAAGTCGCGATGCAGGCAGCAGCATGGTGACGGTCGTCCAGAGGCATTGGTGAAACCAGGGCTGTGGTGCGGAGTGAAGGTAGTTCTCATTGCGGTGCTGACAGATCACGGTGCAGGTGACAGTGCCGGTTGCGGGGAGCATTCGTTGGTCGGTCCAGACTGCGGTGTGGGTCCGGGTGATGTGTCGTGAGACTTACAAGTGGTGCACCCAAGCGGTCACGGGTGTCGAAGTCAGCAGGCAGCAACGGTGTCGGTGAGACCAGGGCAGAGAAGTGAAGAGAGGCGAAGGCGGAGCAGAGTGCAGTGCCCACAGGTCACGGTGCAAGCAGTGGTTCAGTGGCGGCGGTCATCGTCATCAGTGAGACCAGGGTTGCAGTGCAAGATGAAGTGGTGCCCTCCATGATGCCTTCAGGACACGGAGCCAGCGACAAAGTCGATGACGGAATAGGTTGCTTTTTCCCCTCTGTGGCAACTGAAACCACAGTTCCAGAGGCAGTACTCAGAGGTCGGTGAAGTCTTTGCCGTCCCTGAGACTTCAGAACAGGTGGCAAGCTCTACTCCGAGCCCTTGGAGATACTCAGCAACAACGTTTGAAAAAGTTCAGTCTAGTCCTTTCACTGCCCAAGGCAAAAGCAGCAACTGCTGGCCAACCCAACAAAGTAACAACTCAGCAAAGGGGCAGTACTCCTCCTGGTAGTTCTACCAGCTCTTCTTCTTGGCACGTTCCTTAATTCCAGCGAGGTCAAAAGTTCTGGGATTCGGGCACCAATTTTTATACTCCGTTTTTCTTACTAATCTTAGGCAGAGAGTGTCTGTGCCTAGTCCAACCAGTTTGGTCCTCCCTGGCCCAGCTTCCTGGCAGGAGGTGGAGATAGCATTGTCCAAGGCAGGCCAGGCTCATTCAGGTACAAGGAAATCTCCTCCCACTCCTCTAAGTGCAGCCCAGGTATATTCACCACAGCCCTGACTCATCCAGGAAGGCAGAACACACCTCGACCTACCCCCCCACCCCTCCAGTGGCTGTCTGAAGACAATGCACATCCCCAGCCATTGTTACTCCAAAGTCATACAGCCAACTCACAAACTCAGTAAAGGCACACAGGATGGCTAAGCAAGAAAATACAGACTTTCTAAAAGTGATATTTTCAAACACATAACATAAAAATCATATTTACTAAAAGATGCATTTTTACATTCTGAGTCCAGGCATTCTGAACATTTCCCTATCTTGCCCCACTGGGAAGTTATGCTTATAAGATGTTATAAGTAAACTCCCATCATATCCTGTGGGACAGATAGCCTTTACATAGTGAAAAACAAAATACACAGTAATTCACTACCCGGATATGTCACACAGACACCAGTGCATATCCTAACTTTATCATACACAGCACTCTGAATCCAGACCAACTGTTTTGTACAAAAAGTTATTACTTTATTATTTTATTTCTAGAACCAAGGGGAACTCAGTTGCAGGTAAGTAACAGTTTAAAAGTAGCAATACTTTTCAAATGCAGTATGGAATTGTTGTGCAAGGAAGTAGAAAATGGTTTACAGTAATTGTAATACTTTTCTACAATCAGTTGAGTACATTAAAAGCTTGTAATCGTAACAGATATACTGTTGTATGCAATAGGTTTTGTCAAGGTAATGAAATCCTATGGAGGAAAAACAGTGTTATGCATTGGCAGGTAAGTAATCGGTTTACAATCCTAGTCTTCAGGGTTTTGACCAGCACTGGGCAAGGTTCAGTTTCAGGTAGGTACTGCACCACCAGTGGCACTGGGGCGGCCGGGTGCAGAGGATGGTGATACTGTGAAGAGGCACAGTTTGCAGGTAGGTAACCCCTATTTCAGGGCACAGGCCCTGGAGTTCCGATCAACATGGGCAGCACCAAAGCTGCATTTCCACCTGCACAGGGGCGGCCATGTTCAAGGTGTAAAATCAACCTTGGGCACACAATGTGTTTCAAAGGAAGTTGTCGGTCACACAAAGAGGCTGCAGGCTCAGACCAGGATGCTGGTTGAAGGTGATCACGGGCAGGAAAGGTAAGATGGAGAGTTGGGGGAGGCCGAGGCACCGTTAGTTGGGCTCCCAAAGGCCAGAGGTCGGAGGACGTGGGGTACCTTTTGGTGGCGGATCTTATGGGTTGGAGCTGGGCACAGTCTGGGAGCCCATTGTGTAGAGGCTGCAGGTGACTTCATGGAGTCCAGGAGAGGTCATCCACTGATGGGGGCATATTTGATTTACCAATAAGTCCCTAGTAAAGTGCTCTGAGAGTGCCAGGGCCCGTAAATCAAATGCTGCTGGTGGACCTGCAGCACTGGTTGTGCCACCCATACAAGCAGCCATGTAAAGGGTTCGCAGACCTGGCACTGCAGTGTCTGCACACAGTTTGTAACTACTAAGTCGACTTGAGTAGAAACAAAAGCTAAATTAAGATCCAGCAACTAGTTATTGGATCGCTATCTAGGTGCCCTAGTCCATACCTGTTAGATTTGGGGGTATCTAGTTGGCAGAGGTGGGTAACTTTGACAAATAGGGACCCTTGCCCTCTAGTCAGGGTAAGGGGGTACACTCCTAAAATAACCCCTGCTCACCTCCTTGGTATCTTGGCCCGAGCAGACAGGCTTATCTCAGAGGCAGTGTGTAAAGCATTTGTGAACACATATAGTAACCCAGTGACAACACTACAGATGGACACCACACAAGCTGTAGTATAAAAATAAGTATTTTTACATAGACTTAACACAAGTCCACAAACAACACAAAATCCACAATACTGTACTTTAAAAATGGTAGAATTAGCTTAGTTCTCTTTAGATGTAAAATGCAACACTTTGAGTTCAATGTACCTTTGGCTGCGTAACGCTATACAACGAAAGTGTTGCAGGGAAGGTGATGGGTCGGTTCCTTACGCGCAAGAACGGTGATGTGTCACATCCCTACTGAGGTGTAGGGGATGCGTCAGTTCTTCTCGGCGTGGGGTGGTGATGCGTCGGTTTCTTACAACGCTTCAGTGGTGATACGATCAGCAGCGCCGTGATGCAATGAAGTTCCGGTGCCATGAAACAAAAATGGCATCTTCTCCTTGAAGCGACACGAGGCGTGCACGCCTGACGGCCGTGCGGCGACTCAACGATTCTTCTGAGCCATGACAGGTCCTGCGATATGCTTCTCCGGTGATGCGACGGTGCCTGATGCGACGTCGACCCTCTTCTGTGGTGATGCAAGATGCTTCCGCGATGCAATGTGACAGCTGCAGCAGTGACGCCCTTCTTCACAGATGCAACGACAGCCGCTGCGGCCGCGACACGCTTCCTGATGATGCGACGGCGTCTGATGTGACGTCAACACTCTTCTCCAGCGATGCGGGGTGCTTCTGCGAGGCCAAGCGACAGCAGCAGTGGCGACACCGTTCTTCAGTGATGCGATGACGGCTGCTGAGTTGGCGACACGCTTCTTCTTCGTGAGGCGCGCTTTCAGCTCTCTGGGACACGCAGTCCCTCAGAAAGCCAAACACAAATGCAGGCACTTCCAAAGAACTCTTGGGAAGCTGGTGGGTGAAGTCTGTTGTCCCTGAGACTTCAGCAGGAGGTGAGTTCTATCTCAAGCCCTTGGAGATCCTTCACAAGTTGAATGAAAGTAGCACAAAGTCCTTTCTCCTTTCTTTGGCAGTCGGGCAACCACTGCAGGCCAATCCCCCAGACAGCATTCAGCTTAGGGATAGTCTCTTCCTCAGTTCCTCTGGTTCCTCTCCTCAGCAAAGGTTTCTTCTTGTTTCCCAAAGTGATCTAAAGTTCTGGGGTCTGGGTCCCCTCTTTTATACTCATTTTCCCTTTGTTCTCCGAAGGCAAAGAGGCCTTTGCCTTGTCCAAACCAGTTCTGGTCAGTCCTGGAGCACTTTGTTGACAAGACTCCTTCTTTCCTTTCACAGTGTAGGCCAGGGACATCAGACGCACCACAGGAGGTGGAGACAGCCCTATTCAGGTCCCAGGTGCAACTCCTCCCGCCCATCTACATGCAGATTTCCCTATTCAGCCCTGTTCTGACTCACACTGTCTCCTGAAATCCCCCAACCCCTGTCACTCAAACTCCAGACAAGCAATACACAACCTGGCAGAGGCAGGCTTGGATGGTTAGACAAGAAAATACCTACTTTCTAAAAGTGGTATTTTCTAACACAGAATGTTAGGACCAACTTCACTAAAAAAATGTATTTTATCATTCTGCGTTCAGGCAATCTAAACTCGAATTTCTACCTAGTTCCCTGAGTCAGTTAGGATTATAAGATGTAATAATCAAACTGCCCATTCGGGCCTATGGGGAACAGGTAGCCTTGCAATAGTGAAAAACGAAAATGGCTGTAATTCCCTATTAGGACATGCCACACACATCGGGGCATGTCGTACATTTTACCTACAATGCGCCCTGCCCTTGGGCTTACCGTAGGGATGACTAATATTCAGAAAAGGGAAGGTTTCAGGACTGGCAAGTGGGTGCACTTGCCCAGTCAGCATGGCAGTACCAGACTGCACAAAGGCTCTGCAATGGCAGACCTGAGACACACTTTACATGCTGCTTCTGTGGGTGGTACAACCAGTGCTTCAAGCCCACCAGCAGCATTTGATTTACAAGCCATGGGCACACACAGTGCACTGTACTGGTGTCTGACAAGTAAACCAAACCAGCCAATCATGGAGTCACTAATCCATGCATCAATTTACAATAGGGAGAGCATATGCACTTTAGCACTGATCAGCAGTGGTAAAGTGCGCAGAGTCATAAAAACCACAAAAGCAGGTCAGACAAAATACAGGAGGAAGGCAAAAAGTTCAGGGAAGACCCTGCAAAAAGGGCCAAGTCCAACAATATCAAATTGTAAATTCAGTGGCATGTTTAGGGCGTAGCTTCCAAATTACAATTCCTTGTCCCGCCGGACCAGGAGGAGCAGATGACCCTAGAGGGATGGCGGCTAACCCCTCCCTGTGGGCGGCACCCAGAGGGCACGGCAGTGGCAAGGCGGGAAAACCACAATGAGGACAGTGGCCAGCTGTGTGTCCAAACATGTTTTGATTCTAACGGCCCAATCCGGGCAAACAGGGCGTGGCCATGAGCACAAAGGCGACCAGGCAAGGCAGCCAGTATTGTGTCACCTTGAGGAGAAGAACTGAAGCCCACCCACCCACTCCAAATAATGTGAGTGTCCCGGCCTCAAGGAGATATAAGCAGGGAACTACAAGGATTAACAATAAAATATCTTCTCACCAGGACATAAAAGGACAATTGCCAGAACAAGGTCCTTGGCATGCCTCACGGTAGGGGCACTTGAAGGTAAACAAAATGGTCAGCGCTGGGCAGGCACGACACTTGTAGCTTTGGTATGGCCACGAGGCCAAGAACGCCACACATTCAGTATCAATGGACGCCTCAAATCTGCGCCGCGCTGTTCCAAGTAATCGACAAAAGGAGAGCTGTCCCAGCAATAGCCAAACAGTGATTTATGACTGCCATTAAAGAGATAGTATGACTTTAAGGAGGATACAAGTTATTGTAATTAATATGTAATAAAGATAAGACTGTACACTGTAGGGCCAGTATGACCTGAATTCTTTACAGTTAAATACAGGATAAGCAAAGCGATGAGAATGTTTATGACGGATGCAATCAATTGTGATGAATTATGTACCAGCTTGTAATGTGAATACACTGGGGTCATTCTAACACCATAATGGTCTTGGTGTCCATGATTGATGGGAGAAAGTGAACAGCGAGTGGGCCCCTGGGGACGCTCGCACAACTGGGGCGGGGGGTTAAGATATGTATCAATGGCTTACAACAGCAATTGTGGTCAGAAACCATGGACAGGATACTAACACCTCAAACGAGGTGATAATCCATTTGGAAACAAAACAGGTTACCAAGGGACCACTTTCCCTTTGTGAATGTTGACACAAATTTATTTTTAGTAGTACTCAGCGGTCCATGGAACTCATGCTTACAACAGGTTACATTAAAAAAAATTATAATAAAGATTGCTGTTTTTAAAAGCAATCTCAGAGATCCCTGGTGCTGGTAGCGATTTGTAATGGGTCACAATCAGCTACCTAACTCAATAATATTCATAAGATAAATTGAATTATAGCCCACTACAATTCACTATTTTGCGACCTGGCCTATGAGTATAACGGTCAAACAATGGTTGCAGTCTCTAGATTTACTAAAAAATTTGGGCTCAAAACCCATTGCCGCCATAAAAAAGATGTGTAGGGCCAAAACTATCTCGGCAACAACATATGACGCAGGGCCGTGGGGAACAGCTTTAATAGACTCTTTACAAAAGTTAGAGGATTTTTTTTAAGAGGCTACTTTCTCTTTCCGGGTCATTTTCTAACTATATTTGCCATTTAGAACTAGGCTCACCTGATGTGACTGACTTCATAAGACTCGCCCCCATCATGCTGTGGCATTCAATACGGAAAAGAGACTCAGTAGACCTAACCCAGACCATAATAAAAAACTGTATGTCACCGGATAATGTACAGAAAACTGTCTGGTTGTAGTATGCTAAATCTGTATTGTCTTCTTTAGGTGTACCTGAACTATTCACATACCCGAGTTCCTGTTCCAAATTTCCAAAAAATAGACTTGAAACATTATTTTTTAGCAAAGGCAACTTATGAAAGAAAGGAATGGTATCATGCGAAAAACGTTGTAATGTTGTATCAACTGACCTCGTCCCCAATAGAGGGCCAGTATTCGTGCTTTGAAATAGTCAGAAACCTACAGCACAGATATATTGTCCTCAGGTTCCGCATCAACTTAATTCCTTTGATGCTGGGTTTCCCTGCAAAAAATTATTTCTTTAATGATTTGATACCCTGCCTATGTGATAATGTTTCTGAACAATCGGACCTCTATGTTTTCTTTTTCTGTCACTTTTATAAAGTACAAAGATCCAGAAATCTTCTACTACTTTTAAAACTATATAACTTTGCACAATGCTGCACTGCTCTGTATTTCTTGAAAAAGCTCAATGACCCTTTTGTTTGAATCTCTGTATTTTCATTTCTTTGGACTTGCAAGCAAAGGAGACAAGTTCTATAACTGAGAATCATAGAATTTTTTTATTGTTCCTATTTATTAATTAGCATTCTATGGAGCTAATTAAAGAGTATTAAGTAGGGGGTTCATATGAGGTTATTATTGTTTTTAATGAGGGAAATAGCCGTTTTATCTGTAATTAAATTTCAGTTATTTATAAAATAGGGTCCTTATAGGCAACTGAGATACTTGAATTTGCACTGTGTTCACCTTACTGGTTAGCGGCACCATTTCCCTACGTTCTGTTTGTTGGAGAAATCTTAAATTTGAAGTGCTACTGACTAGGGCTTACAATATATACTATGTATGCTTACCCCCCACTAGATTTTACATTCTTATGGCCTCTTTTATGAAGCCCCTTGCGACATGGGAACGACACTTTTTGACGTTCCGATGGCACAATGTGCCCCGGCATATTTACAAGGTCACATAAAGCCGCTTTATGTTCGTTTTCATGGACTTGGATATACGTACCCCTTTCCAGCAAAACACTGCCTGAAACTGCATGAAAGGGGCGTTCCATGGGTGTCGCTGCAGGTGTGCCTATGCAACACCCATGGAATCTGACATATTCACAGATTTACAAGAAATTGTAAACCTGGGAAGGCATCAGAATCTAATGCCACCCCAGGGGTGTCAGTAGGGAGGTGCAACGCAGCACACGTAGAAAGAGGAAATCGCCTGAATTTATATACTTTGTGCAGAAAGGTGCTCCTTCCAACCACATGGTTGAATGGCTAGGGACTTTTATATACATTATGACAAACCTATACAGATCCATAGGTATGGCCTCTGTTCTTAATGAATCACTTAGAGTTAGGAAATATTACTTTAATCCATTTCCTTATGACTTGCTATTTCTCCTTATCTATAGCTGCTGTTAACCATTGTCCTGGGTCATGGCATCTTTTACAACTTGTATTTTTGGTTTAGTTCTCTTTGGAAATATTGTGTGGGTTCTGGTCTGCTGCCAAGGTTCGCCGTCGTCAAGTTATTGTGTAACTGCAATAAATTGTTGCTTCCTTAAAGATAAGTGGAACAGCCTATTCTCGAATGTAACGACGCGAGTATAAAAAATGTGGGTGGTGTTAGATGTGGAAGGAACAGGAATTCCTTAGCGGAGTGTTCTTTGTACATTGTTACACAATGCCGAGGAAGGAGATTGGCACAGCGCAGTGAAATGCTGTTCATAAAAAAACAATATTTGTTTAGCTACTTCCTCATGATCCGACCAGACAAAGTGACTAAATCACAAGAGACAAGAATATCTTCGATAAACAGCTGGACTGTGAAAAGAACATTATGATACGTTTAACCATGTAACATGAGCAGCCAGCCTTTCTTCTAGGCCTTAGTAATGTACTAACTGAAATCCCTGGCCCTAAAGTGAGGTGAGGGTTACACTTGGCATCTGAGGTGTGAATTTTCCAAATTACTATGTGTTATATCATGAAAAGCCCAGCTCCATGTTTCAGATGCATATGTGAAGGACTCTTGCTCTGAGTTTCACTGTCTGTCATGATGTCATTCGAGCACGTGCCTCAAAGTAACAACATATATAATAGTGAGGCCCTGTTACAGAAGAGTTTGTTTCTTAATAAGCTTTTCTCCATCCTGTCTGCCAGGGTATATCCCTGTCTGCCCTGCCTAATTTTTCTTATAGCTTATACGACATGTTTTCTATAAATACCATTTGCAGATTCATTCCAAACACAGCCACTGACGTTTTCATCTATAGAAACAGGCACACATTACATTCATTGGAAGAGATTATCTTTCAATCAAGAATGACTTTATTCAGTTTCTTGACCATCAAAGTTTACAAATAAAGTAACCATAAAACCAGCAACAATCATCATTACACAAAAAAGATATATGATTTAAGAACATAATACATTATAAAAAGAAAAGTACCCTCATTTAAGAAGGAATAAAAGTATAAAACGAGAGTATAAAATCCCACTAGTCGCAAGCTAGATGTAAACAATGTGTTATTATACAAATATAAAAACTGGTGGGGGTTAAACACATTGGTTCTAGACTACAATAATCTCATAGGCCATAGTATTTAATACCTAAATGTAATTATCGCTCAAAAAGCTAGTTCACACACGTGTCTGCTCTAGGGGCACTGCAAGTTGTTTCTAAATCTTATCTTGTGTGTTCCAGATCTTAAACAGATAGTGGCCCACCAAAAATACCAGGAGGCCAGGAGTATCAGTTCTCAGAATTCGCCGAACCTCTAGACAATGGGTCACCTTCATGTTCAGGAAGACTGGTCAAAGCCACCTGTAGAGTGTTTCACGATACACGGGCAGACAAACATGATATGTTCAACTGTTTCCGGATCCAGGCCACAAGAAGGAGATCACTGTGGCCTTTTCCACCCTCCAATTGCTAAAGAATTGGCTTTTCGGTAAACATCCAAATCCGAACCGTATATATAAACTTTTGGCTGTAGCCGGTGTAATATCATTCAGGTAATTTTCAAAGGCCAGCACTGGCTTAAAATCCAAGGGGCATATTTACAATAACTGGAGCCTCCCTGCAAATCAGCAGGGATGCGCCAATTTTTGTGCGCCACAGCTCCGCCATCATTGATGCGCCGCATTTACAATGCGGCGCACCATGGGGCAAAAATGGCACAGATGCGTGACGCATTTGTGCCGTAAAAGTGGCGCATTGCTGGAGTTGCGCCGCAAGCGCGACACAGCTCCAGTAATGCTCTGGGGGCCCTATCTAGTTAATGCTGCATCAATCCTTACACCTGCTTCAAGCAGGCGCAGGGTTTTGACGCAGCATGGGCCCAAAAGTGACTTGTAGATTTCACTCAGCCACTTTTAGGAGGCGTTCCTGCGCCGGGACGCCACTCCCCCTGCGCAGGAACACCTACATGTGGCGCAGGGCTTTACAACGTGACGCATCTCCCAGATGCGTCACGTTGTAAGTACCCCGCACCATGATGCAGGATTTGCGCCGCCGCTGCGTCACAAAAGTGACGCAACTGTGGCGTAAATGAGGCGCAAGGGGCTTGTAAATCTGCCCCCATATACTGCACAGTCAAATGGCAGAGTTTACCGCTTCTAATTGGCTGTTCATGCACAAAAGAGCAGTGCGGCTGCTTTAACACCAGCTAGGGTGACCAACCGTCCGTAAATTTCACGGACAGTCCGTCATTTCGGCCATCTGTCCGTTGTCCGTGAAGGATTGTTTGACGGATGCCATTTGTCCGTGATTTTAACCGGGCACCGGTCGCACCACCCTAAAGCCGGCACAGCTTGCTGCCACCTCCCTTCTTGACTCCGATGCTGTTGAGGCCAGGTGCAACAGACTCGGATCAGTACCAAGGCTCAGATACCCAGCAGTATTGGACTATTACTACTCACATAACAGACCTTATTGTTACTCTATTATTTTCAAATGGACCAACCTCAAGGAGGATAGAGGGAAGAGACGACTTTTCCATTATTCGAACTCCTAACCTGCCAAAACCACTTTGAACAGGTGATACACATGCAACACCTTAACCCATGCCTATGACTGTAAGCAGCAAGCTTGAATGCTTCCCTTCCAGAAATGTCCCTTGGACTTGTTTGTCTTTAAATCGTACTGGGCATGTCCTCCTCCTACTACAGTGTGGCAATTCACCATATCAGACAGGCCTGTTTTGCAGAATAGGAAAAGTAATATTTAATGTGTTTGTGTTTTCTTGGAGGCACACAGCAGCTTAAACAAATAACAAGTCACTTTGATTTAAGCTACAACTAGCTCTCCCGTGGGGCATATATGGTAAAGCTTACATATAAGTGTGAATACTCTTTATAATTGAGGAGCGTGCTGCAATCTTTTTTTAAATCTAAAAAGTGAGTATTACACCGAGGCAGCTACGTTGTTCTCTTAACAGAGCAGAGCTTAATTACTGTCACTAAATTTCAAACACGCAGTCTATAATGTAATAAAATAAGAAATGGCACAATCCCACCCACACTGCTCATCATCCCTACTCATTAAGTCTGGGGAGGTGCAGAATCGCTGCAACCCCACTTTGTTAAACCATCCAGAGATGAATCATAGCCACGGAACCTCCGAAGCGGTGTCCAAACCCATTAGATCTCTTTGAGAATCTCTGTAATCATCTAACTCGCTCGGCAACCAAAGGTATACAGAATAGTAATGGCTTCAATTTAGCCAAATCAGATACACGTTTAATAACTCGATATTAATAAATAGGAATAAGAAAAGTAGTGACTGGTACAGAAACCAAAGCCCTAGCAAAATTATTCTCAGCCACAGCGAGCTTTTGAGTACCATTATAACCACACATCTTTGCACCACACAAAGCGGTGCTCTCTCTGGGCCTTGTTACGATAAGCTTCCAAAGCAGGAGAGATAGAACAAGAATATGTACTTTTAAAACAGCATAGAATTGCTTTGAATCTTTGAACGATTAAAAGAGAACCTTTATTAATGTGGGGTTCCCGTGGAATTTGTCTGATAAGGTCACGCCCAAATAGCCAAAGCTAAAAACCCCTTCAAGTCCCTCTACTCCAGCCCTAACAGCACGGCTTCTAGAAGCATTCTTTCCATAAACTATACATTTGGTTTTATCCGTATTGAGCTCTGCCCCCCCCCCCCCCCCCCCTGCAAAAATAACTTGCCTATATGAATTTGGGGACACTTGGGAGTTATGGAAATTATTAACGAATCATCAGCAAACAATATTGGAATTTTAGCCCCATTCAATGAGGGGGAGTCGTTTCCACACTTTCTTAATACCTTTGCCATATCATGTATAAATAAGTTCAACAGGGTCGACGCAAGTACGCACCCCTGTCGCACCCCTCCTGAGACTGGAATGCCCTTGGTTAATTGCCCATCAGGACCCCACCTAGCCTGTACATTCTTTCTTTCATGTAGTCTGTTTAAAAGATCAATTATGTCCTATGGAGCTCTCTTGTTCGATAGTACTTCCCAAAGTTTCTCGTGTGATGCCAGATCAAATGCGGCTCACAAATCAACACATGCCACATATAACATTTGAATACCAGGGAGAACAAACTTTCAAATTAAAAGAGAAAACTGAAACTTGATTCAGGGTACTAGTTTTCTTTTGTAACCCGGCCTGAATAGGAGACATTATCTGCTTGTCCTCTATCCAGAGTTGTAACTTGTCCAACACCTGTCTTGAGAACTCTTTTGTAGGTTATCTATTAAGCTGATGGGCCTATAAATAGCAGGACAACCAGCACCACCCTTCTTAAATACAGGGATGATCTCAGCACCCTACAGGTCTCAAAGTTTTCTCCTCTGAATGCAATTGCATTAGCTAGAATATTTGCATAAACAGCCCAAAGCAAGGATTCACATTTAAAAAGTTCTCCAGGAATACGATTGCGGCCCTTGGATGGCTTTAAATTGTCAATAGCTGAGAGGGTATCAGAGAGACTGAAGTTGACCCTAGCATTCAGCCAGCACGTCACATTTACTGAGTCAACATTAAGGTACTCCACCCCCACAAGGCTGGTTGATGGAACAATCTGGTTCATACAATTTAGTGAAGTGGTTCTCTCATACCTCGGTTTGTATGTGGTTACACCTTGGTGTAACGCTAGTGGTGCTCTCATGTGTGATAATATATTAAAAAGTGTTTTTTTAAGACACATTTTATTGTGTCAACAACCGTACATATATTGGTATGACAAGGCTTCATAATTAGAACAATATAGTACAGTGATGCATCTATGATGTTGACATCCATTTTATCAAATTGAAACAGAAACAAATGAAAAGGAAAAAAAAGAAGATAAAATCGCAACATTTAAAGATTAAACATGTTGTGCCATGTCCATATTACAGTCACTTGTGTATGCCTCCCCTGGTCATCTTGACCCATCCTTAATTGAATTACACAGTGATGAGATCTCCCACCGCCCTTCCACCTCTATATTCCTGTATCCAGTATTATTGGAGTAAGGGGCTCCAAATAGAGACCTCAGTATTCTGCCCACCTCTTCCACATATTGGGGTGCTTTGATGGGCATCCCCTCGCTTTGAATATAGGTATCTCCAGTCACATACAGAAATCCAACCTCTTTTTCCAGACCCCCAGCAAGGGAGGGGATGCAGCCTTCCAAGCCTTAGCTATGTCTTGCCTTGCTAATGTAAGACCCAGGAACAGTAAGTGGCACTTGTAGCTGTTACCCCCAATCCCCTCCGTAATGTGTAGTAGGACCAATCTCTGTGCCATGGGAATATCCCAACCCAACACCTCGGAAAGACATGTTGTCGCTCCTTTCCAGAACTTGTGGAGTGCAGTGCACTGCTAGGTGGTTTGTATGAAGGTGGCATCGCTATTGCCACAGTGCAGACATATAGGTCATGCCACTAAGCCCGCCTTCCACAATTTATAACTTGTAAAGTTTACTCAGTGAAGATATTTAAATTGTATAAGCCGCAGGCGCGATGTGATAGCTGCACCTCGCGGGACGCCAGAACCTCAGTCCAGTCGTCGCTGTCCAGTGGGCCTATATCAGCTGTCGGGCCTCTTGAAGTGTGTCTAGTGTAGTGGGGCTCTTAGTAACAAGTGATTACTACATCTTGGACATTTTGTGGCCTCCAAGGTCTCCCATAAATATTTAAGCCTTTAATTACACCAGATTCACCAGTTGTGCAATGTACGAGGTCAGCACATTTTGAAATTGAAGGTATTTATAGAACTGTGCATGGGGCATGTCAAATTCTCTCTGGAGTTCTTGAATGATTTTAATGTCTGACCATGTAAGACTACCCCCAGCATGGAAATACCGATGTCCTCCCAGCCCCTATTCCCAGGCAGTGTGGACAGTTGGAGCAACAGATCATTTTGCTACAGGGTGGTCGTCCGGGTCTATTGGCCCCCCACCCCATCCGATGCAGGGACTGTTTCCAGATCCCAAACACCACCCTCGCCACCTGAGGCAATGCCCGGTGCTCCGGCCCCACATAGAGGTATGTATGAAGGGCCGTATCCCTCATCAACCAGCGCTCCACCGTGTGTGCCGGGTCTTGTCTATCTCCATACCACCATTCGTTTAGTACTAGAAGGTAGGACACTGAATTATGTGCCTGAATATCTGGGGTTGCCATTCGCCACAGTATGTGGATTGAAAGCATGTTCTCAAGGCCACCCGTGTAGATCCACCTCCACAGAGAAATTGACTCAGATCGCATTTGGTTGTCGAAACCATATGGTTGGTATAGTAAAGGGGAGATTCTGCATGTTGGATTCCGACCAGCCCAAGCACTGCAGGAACGTAGCATGCACCAGTCCCCTTTACCTGCCCACTGGGCACTCACAGGACAACCACTATGAGCGCACCGATGAACCTGAAAAGAGGGTGGTAATGTTGAGGAGACACCAAGTTTTCCACCCTTAGTAACGATAGGACACCGCTCCCTCCTTCCTTTACGCTTCTGCACCTATGTACAATGGGAAAAAACAACCCCCTCATAAATCTCGGTTCATACTGTTAAATCCCAACCCCAATGACCATGCCTTGCCAAACATACATGACCCCTCTTACCAGTGTGAAGCGCAGGTTCAGCTTCGTAAAGGTATGGAGTAAAACACAAAAACGTGGCACTCTGGTATCTGTAGCAGAGTCTCGATAGCAGGGAAGTGGAGGGAGTCTATTAGCCAATGTCCTTACAACAAGGGGAAAAAGGACTTACTATGGAATATGCCACTGCCTAAAAAAAACCTTCGTTTTCGTGGGTTTGACCGATGGGACAGGGACAGAGAAAAACCTCTCGGAAAATATCCAACAAACCCAGCGTTCTACTACGGAGCCTTCGCGGAGTGACCCAAAACGTCACTTCCGCCCAAAACGAAGCAGAGCGGCGTCTAGGCAAAGACGCGCTAAAACAAAACAAGGCTTCGTTTACGCTCAGCGCTGCCTCCTTGCACTTTACGAGAGTAATAGCTCCCGATAACACAGTGAATGAACGGGAGCCCCCAAACACCCAAAAGGACGCGGGGACAAGAAAAACGGGAATAGAAAGGAAAGGGAAACCCCGGGACCCAACAACTCTCTAACTAAAAGGGAAAAGGGTGGGACAACGGGAACAGTCAAACCAGCAGGGAATAAACGAGCCCTTCTCTCGAGCCCGTGAGAAAGGGTAAAGCAAAAAAAAAGGTTTCGAATTGCAGGACCGTCTCTAGACAGCAACAAACAGCAGCCAACAACCAGGATACAGGAATCCGAACACTGGCAATATCAAGCATCGAACTAAAGGTAGGACCAACCTTTATCCTCCTTGTCACTGTCATGTGATGTCAAGGCATGGTCACTAAAAAGGGACTAACCCCAAACCCTAACAGTACCCCCCCCAATGATCCTCCCCACTGGACGGGGCTTTGAGGTATGTTGTCTATGGAATAACCGAACCAACCGCGGTGCATGCACACCCCCAGCTGGTTCCCACGTCCTGTCTTCCTCTGTATACCCTTTCCAATCCACCAAGTAAAAAAGGCGACCCCTGACCCGCTTCGAATCTAGGATAGCCTGAACTTCAAATTCCTCCTGCCCGTCAATCATTACTGGAGGAGGAGGAGGTAGCACCTGGCCTGATGGTATATAGGGTTTAAGCAACGATGTATGAAAAACGGGGTGCACCCTGTATTCCTGTGGTAACCTGAGCTTCATCGCTACGGGGTTAACGACCTGTAGTATGGTAAACGGACCCACAAAACGGGGCTGCAATTTGCGTGATCCCTGCAATCTCAGATTGCGTGAAGCCAGCCATACTAAATCACCAATCTTATATGCAGGAGCAGGGACTCAATGTTTATCCGCCTGTGCTTTCATAGCCTCCTTAGCCTCCAATAAGCTGTCCCTGGCCAAGCCCCATATGTCTCTCAACCGCCCACACACGTCATCGATGGCTGGCACGCGACCCGTGGGTTGGATAGCTACCGCTCGAGGATGGTAACCAAGCGAACAATAAAAAGGAGTCATACCCAATGCGGAATGCAAACTGTTGTTATAAGCAAACTCCGCAATGGGCAGAGCGGTTACCCAATCACAGAATAAAGGTGCTATCAGACACCTCAGGTATTGCTCCATCATCTGATTAGTGCGCTCAGTCTGACCATCAGACTGAGGATGGTAGGCCGAGGATAACCGTATCTAAGTCTTAAGTACCCGACACAGCTCAGTCCAAAAATGCGAAACGAACTGTGCCCCCTGTCCGATATTATCACCGCAGGCAACCCATGTAACCGCACGACCGAAGACATAAATACCACTGCCATCTCCTTTGCCGTAGGGATTTTAGGAAGCGGAATAAAATGCGCCATCTTGGTGAACGAATCCACCACTACCAAAATGGCGGTGCAGCCAGAGACAGAGGGTAAATCTGTTACAAAATCCATACTTAAAGTATGCCACGGACCAGGCGGTACCTCCAAAGGCTGTAAGAGTCCCGAGGGTTTGCAGTGCGAGGGCTTGCTGATCGCACAAACAGGACAAGCACTCACATATCCTAGAATGTCCTTAGTCATGGACTCCCACCAGAACCACCTCATGCACAATTCCTTGGTCTTCCTTATTCCCGGATGTGCTGCCAAGGCAGAGGAATGACACCACTCCAATACCTCTTCCCTCAGCACAGGGGGAACAAACAACCTGCCCTCATGATACAAAAGCCCATCCTTCTCTGTTACCTGGGACATGGACAACCAAGGAGACAGATCCAACTGGCTCAATTGTTCTTTCACTAGAGCAGGGAAGTCTTCCACAACCAAAGCCCCTATGATCCTTTCTTCCACAATCATAGCCCTGCTCACACTCAAGGAACCTTCTTCTTTTGGATCAACATGTATCCGGGAAAGAGCATCGGATTTCACCTGTTGGGCTGCAGGTCTGTACGTTATGATGAAGTCATACTCATTAAAGAATAAAACCCATCTCATCTGATGAGGAGTTAATGCCCTAGCAGAACGAAAGAACTCTAAGTTTTTATGGTCGGTGTAGATGGTAATAACATGTCTGGCACCCCATAGATAATGGCGCCATTCCTCAAATGCCAATTCGACCGCCAGCAGTTCACGTTCTGCCACAGTATAATTACGTTCCGCCGGCAACAAGGTCTTAGAAAAGAACGCAATTGGGTGCATATGGCCAGTGGCTTCATCCCGTTGCGACAACACCCCGCCTACGGCACACAAGGAGGCATCGGTTTCTACAAAGTACGGCAGGGCAGGGTCAGGGTGCACCAATACTGGTGCAGACATAAACTGTCTTAGCAACAAACGAAAAGCATCCTGAGTCTCACTTGTCCAATCAAAAGGCACGCCCTTTCTCAAGAGGCGGGTCATCGGAGCCACTATATCAGAAAAATGTAGTATAAATCGCCGATGAAAATTTGCGAAACCTAGAAGCACCTGTATTTGCTTCACATTCGTTGGTACTGCCCAGGTCTTTATGGCTTGGATCTTCTTCAGGTCCATCCGTATACCTGCCGCAGAGATAACAAATCCCAAAAACTCTACTTCGGGAGTACTAAACTGGCACTTCTCCAGTTTAGCATATAAATGATGATCCTGTAAAGTCTGCAACACCTGTAACACATGCTTGGTATGGTCAAGCCCATTCTCCGAATAAATAAGTATATCATCCAAATATACTATGACTGTCTGATCCAGGTACTTGCTAAGGACCTCATTGATAAAAAACTGAAACGCCGCTGGCGCATTGCACAAGCCAAACGGCATAACCGTATATTCGAACAGTCCGTACTTTGTTTTAAAAGCCGTCTTCCACTCATCTCCTGGCCGAACCCTTATGAGATGGTAAGCGCACCGCAAGTCTAATTTGGTGAACACCGTAGCCTTGCGGAGCTGGTCCAGTAACACGGAGATGAGCGGAAGAGGGTACCTGTTTTTTACAGTGGCTGTGTTCAAGGTTCTGTAGTCAACACATGCCCTCAAAGTCCCCTCCTTCTTAGGAATGAAAAATATAGCCGATGACACAGGCGAGGAAGAAGGACGAATATAACCCAACTGCAACATCTCATCAATATAAGTCTTCAGATGTACCTCCTCAGGCTCAGACAGTGCGTAAACCCGACTGCACGGCAAACGGAGCCCCTGGTACTAAATCGATCTTACAGTCATACGACCTATGCGGTGGAAGACATTGGGCACATCCCTTATCAAACACGTCCTTATAAGCAGAATACTGAGGAGGGACTAGTCTCGTTTCAACCATAGCACAGGACAGAGGATTAATCTGTTCAGCTGCCACAATATAGTAATTCCTCAAACAATGCAGTCCAATGTTACCAATCTCTGTACCTAGTCGATCCTCGGGTTATGTTTTTGCAGCCATGGGACCCCCAAGACCAACCCAAAAGAAGGAGCATCAATCAAATCAAAAATCACTGTTTCCACATGTCCATTCTCACACAACAAACACAGGGGAGCAGTCTGTCGGGTGTTACACCCAGAAGTCAACTCTGTCCCATCAATAGCCCTTACCGGCTCAGGTTTTTCTTTAAGCTGACAAGGAACCATCAATTCCTCGGCCATCGAGATGTCTATAAAGTTCCCAGTGGCACCAGAATCCAGTAACACTGACACAGGGACACGTCTTTGTGCTGAAAGCAACAATTGAGCGTTAATAACAAAATGTCTTGGGGCTTGATCCAAGGCCCCTACGACCTCATACTGGTCTTTCCTTTCCTCACCCGAACCCTGATCCACCTGTATACAAGCCACCTTTTTGCCAAACCCCACGCCTGATGGTTTCACTGGACAATCTCTTGCAAAATGGCCCCCCTGTCCGCAATAAAGACACAGATTCATCTCTCTCCTCCGCTTCTTTTCCTCCGCAGTCAGGGGACCCCTTACCCCTCCTATTTCCATAGGTTCGGGTACTGTTTGACTCTCCCCCCCCTGACTTCGCCTCTGGTTTCACATAGCTACCTCATGAGGACTGGAACCGACTACGCTCTCCACGCCATTCCGTCACTCGATGATTCAGTTTAACCACTAGATCAATAAATGCCGCACAATCCTCAGGCGGATCCACCACCTGTGACACTATGTCCTTTAATTCTTCACAAAGACCCTGATAAAACAGGGACGTCCTTTTCTCAGTTGGCCAATGTGTCTCGGCTACTAATCGATTAAAGTGTGCTATATAAGACAATAAGTCCTGCCTGCCCTGCCGTAGCTTTACTAGTTCCGCATCACTAGCCTGCATAAACGCATGTTTAGCGAACAGACCTCGCATCAATTCCTTAAATGCCTGATAATTATACAACACACGGTCATTGCTTTCCACCAATGGAATCGCCCATTGGGCCGCGTTGCCAGCCAGGTATGACAGTATAAAAGCAATCTTTGCAGAGTCGTCGGGAAAAGCATTCGTTCTACACATGAAGTGCAGCTGACACTGGTTCATAAACGTCCCGAACTTATCGCTCTCTCTTGTAAATCTCTCAGGGGGGGCTAGGGGTACTGCAACAGGGGTCGTCACCGTCACAGCTATGGGATTGCTGCCACCAGTAGTACTTGGTCCCGCCCCGCCTGTATACTGGAACGTAGCAGGCTGTATAACAGGGCCCGTCCCCCTGTGCTGTGACTGCTCTCTGGCTCTTACAGCCACCAACTCCTGTTTCAATCCTACATTCTCTTGTTGCAACTCCTGCACCTGTGCCTGTAGGGTATGTACAGCTCCCATTATATCCTGCATTGTGGGACCACCTGTACCCCCACCTACCGGATTCCCTTCCTCATCCATGCTAGTCCGGGCAGTGCTATTTTGTCGTGGGCTTGATATTCTGTTGGATTCCGACCAGCCCAAGCACTGCAGGAACGTAGCATGCACCAGTCCCCTTTACCTGCCCACCGGGCACTCACAGGACAACCACTATGAGCGCACCGGTGAACCTGAAAAGAGGGTGGTAATGTTGAGGAGACACCAAGTCTTCCACCCTTAGTAACGATAGGACACCGCTCCCTCCTTCCTTTACGCTTCTGCACCTATGTACAATGGGAAAAAACAACCCCCTCATAAATCTCGGTTCATACTGTTAAATCCCAACCCCAATGACCATGCCTTGCCAAACATACATGACCCCTCTTACCAGTGTGAAGCGCAGGTTCAGCTTCGTAAAGGTATGGAGTAAAACACAAAAACGTGGCACTCTGGTATCTGTAGCAGAGTCTCGATAGCAGGGAAGTGGAGGGAGTCTATTAGCCAATATCCTTACAACAAGGGGAAAAAGGACTTACTATGGAATATGCCACTGCCTAAAAAAAAACCTTTGTTTTCGTGGGTTTGACCGATGGGACAGGGACAGAGAAAAACCTCTCGGAAAATATCCAACAAACCCAGCGTTCTACCACGGAGCCTTCGCGGAGTGACCCAAAACGTCACTTCCGCCCAAAACGAAGCAGAGCGGCGTCTAGGCAAAGACGCGCTAAAACAAAACAAGGCTTTGTTTACGCTCAGCGCTGCTTCCTTGCACTTTACGAGAGTAATAGCTCCCGATAACACAGTGAATGAACGGGAGCCCCCGAACACCCAAAAGGAAGGCAAAGAACGCGGGGACAAGAAAAACGGGAATAGAAAGGAAAGGGAAACCCCGGGACCCAACAACTCTCTAACTAAAAGGGAAAAGGGTGGGACAATGGGAACAGTCAAACCAGCAGGGAATAAACGAGCCCTTCTCTCGAGCCCGTGAGAAAGGGTAAAGCAAAAAAAAAGGTTTCGAATTGCAGGACCGTCTCTAGACAGCAACAAACAGCAGCCAACAACCATGATACAGGAATCCGAACACTGGCAATATCAAGCATCGAACTAAAGGTAGGACCAACCTTTATCCTCCTTGCCACTGTCATGTGATGTGAAGGCATGGTCACTAAAAAGGGACTAACCCCAAACCCTAACACTGCAGCTGATAGAGAAGGCGGGGAAGGGAAACCATCTTGAAGATAGCTGACCTACTGAATAGAGACAAAGGTAGATGGGACCAGGAACTTGTCTCTTTTTTTACTTGCTTCCACAATGGAGCCAGATTTCTGTCCCGTGACGTGGGCTGAGATGCCATAAAAAAAAACTGCCAAGTATTTAAACTCCTCCATAAACAATGACACATCTCTGGACCAAACACCTTGTTCACACCCTCCTCGTGGTGGCCATATGATCAACTTATGAGCATTCATGTACAGGCCAGAGGTCTCCCCATATATTTGCATTATTCAAAGCTGTCTCGGGCCCATCCTGTTTGGATCCATGCGGAAGAACAGCACAGCATCCGCAAATAAAACATGCAACCTGAGAATCATCTGGACCATTCAAAGCTTCGGACCCGAACGTCGACCCTGACCCAGGCCTCTAGCGGTTCCATCACCTACACAAATAAGAATCGGGATAGAGGACAGCCTTGGTGTGTGCCTCGCCCCAAGGCGAGGCACACACCAACAAACTCATTGAAACAATCGTTGGAGCTCTTATCCCTGGGCAGCCATTCATTTCTTCACCATGGGTCAAGACGGGTGTCACTACACTACGCTGGACTGATCCCCCCCGCCACATCGGCGTTCCGTTTCACTAACCAAGGGCGGTAGCTCAACCAGTCTTTTTCAGCAAAGCAGATTCTTTCTTGGTCTCAGCTGATATCAGGATTCTCCAGCGATCGTGTGGTCCGGGAAGACTTCCGCAGATTTGTCAGGTGAGATAGCTTGACCTTTCTCCGTCTCCAGAATCTCTCGATGGTCAGTCAACACAGCAAGTTCCACCAAGGTAGGTAGTACTCTCTTGCATTGAGTACTATGGACCCAATTCTTTCAATTCGTCACTCGAACTGCAGCCCTTGTCGTAAGGTACACTTGCTCTGGTCCTCGTCACCTCAGCTCCAAGCTGTTCGATCTGTCGAAGACCTTGACCATCACTTGGTCACCAGGATGGACTTCATGGGCCTCACCTGTAGATCTGTCAGGAAGAGATTCTCGAACCTGTTGACGAATAGAGATCAAACTGTTGGTTAACTGTGCCCAATAATCATTCATCAGAACACATGTAACATCATGTATGGGGCGTGGCTTAGGAACTCCACAAATGTTCATTGGTCTCCCAAAGACCACTTCATATGGGGTAAGGCCAGATCGTGAATGTGACACCGATCTTATGGACAACAATGCCAAGGGTAGTGCATCTGACCACTTCAAAGACGTGGAAGCCAGTATTTTTGCCAACTCCAATTTCAAAGTAGTGTTGTACCTCTCCACTAATCCTGCTGATTGCGGGTGGAAGACTGCATGGAATTTCGGCTTGATCCCTAATCCTTTCAGGACATGCTCAACAATTTGCCCAATAAAATGAGGTCCGTTGTCAACCCACAAAAGTTTACAAACACAATATCTAGGGAAAAACTCCTTTAGAAGCACCTTCGCTGTGGTGAGAGCAGTATTATCCTTTGTAGGGTATGCCTCTATCCATTTACTGAAGGCACATACCACCACTAGGACTTATTTCAGATTATTGCAGCGTTCAAGTTGGATGAAATTCATCTTCAAAACTTCAAAAGGTGCGGTTGGTGTAGCAAACTCTCCTGTAGGAGTTTGTGTCCCTTTACCCGGATTATACTGCCAACTGATCAAACAGGACTGTACTACTCTTTTAGCCGTGCTGGCAATTTCAGGATGCTCCCAAACTTGTTTAAGCAATTTAGTTATTGCTAGAGCTCCAGCATGTGCCATCCCATAGGCCATTTGAACCATAGGATGTAAATAGGCTGCAGGCAATTTCCATTTATCCATGTCTATGTTGCGCCAACAATCCTCATCATTTAATATTACTTCTTTAGATCATTGCTCAAGTTCTGCTACAAAAGCTGATCTCTGTACATCCAGTACTTCCTCTCTAACATCAGGCCAATGCTCAGCTTGTGATTTTACTACGTACATGGATGTAGTGCTTCGTTGCATCGCAGTCTCACGGGCTACGCGGTCTGCAAAGGCATTGCCTTGTTCTATTTTGTCAATGATTTTCTTGTGTGCGCTACACTTCATAATAGCAATTTACTTTGGGTATGTAAGTGCAGTCAAGAGATTATGCACTAATTCTCTGTGCATTATCTGCATCCCTTGGGATCTAAGAAGGCCTCTTTCCTCCCAGAGTAGGTCAAAATCATGAAACACTCCAAAAGCATAGCGGCTATCTGTGTAGATGTTCACACTCAACACGCTCGTGTCAAAGCTATTAGCTCAGCTGCTTGAGCCGACTTCTGAGGTATGCAAGCTGTTTCCACTACTGTCTGAAGTGTCGTAATTGCATATGCACTGAGGACGTGCCATCTGGTAACTTCAAACAGGACCCATCAACCCACAGTTCCCCATCTACACCTGGAAGGGGTGTATCTTGCAAATCAATGGGACCCTTTGTCTGTTCCTCAGTAAGGAATATACAATTGTGAGGCTCCTTTGACTGAGACTGAGTCGCAGGATATGGCAACAAAGTGGCTGGGTTCAGTGTCACGCATCTCTTCAAGGTAATATGAGGTGCTAACAGTGTCAATTCATATCCTGTCAGGCGAGCACTAGTTAAGTGTTGTGTCTTAGTCTGATTCAAAAGGGCATCTACTGCATGGGGTACTAGCACCCACAGTTTGTGTGACAAAACTATCCCTTCACTCTGACGCATGGACACAGCTGTTGCTGCAACTGAACGAAAACACCCATGCAATGCACGAGCAGCAGGATCAAGGACGGCTGAAAAATATGCACAGGGACTCTGCTTGTCACTGTGTGTCTGTACTAGAACTGACAATGCACATCCATCTTTTTCGTGTACATAGAGTGTAAAAGGCTTTGTTGAATCTGGAGTGCCTAACACTGGTGCAGAACAAAGAGCTTGACATAACTGTCGAAAAGCATTCTTACATTCATCTGTCCATGGGAGGGCATTGGAGTTTCTTTCGTCAAAAGTGCTAGCAAGGGTTTGACAATGTGAGAAAACCCTAATATCCATTGCCAACAAAACGAGGTCAGACCAATGAATGCACGGGCATCTTTCTGAGTGGAAGGTACTGCAGTGTGTGTCTAAAATTGCTTGAATGCGTTCTAATGTAAGTGCACGGCCCTCCTTAGACAGAAGGTGACCTAAGTAGGTTACATTTGGTCTACAATATTGCAATTTCTTTCGTGACACTTTATGATGGTGTGTAGAAAGAAAAGAAAGCAAAGACCAAATACACTCTTCACATAATTCAGGCGTATCCGCTGCCAACAAGATGTCATCGACGTATTGAATGAGAGCTACCCCTTTAGGTAAGACGAAAGAATCAAGTTGTCTTTTCAGTGCTTGGCTATAGATACTAGGACTCTCAGTGTACCCTTGAAGAATTCTCTAAAATCTGTAAGATCAATTATTTAAAGTGAAACCAAACATATATCTGCTATCCGGATGAATAGGGATCGAGAAGAAAGCATTCTTCAAATCAATCACGCTAAATGTAGTCGCTGTCAGGGGAACCAAAGTAAGTAGCGTTATGTCAGAAACCACTGGGTATTTTGGTACTACAATCTTATTAACTTCTCGCAAATCAATCTGTAAATCCTAGTATCAGTATCCTTTTTCAAAATGGGCAGAATAGGACTGTTACAAACATTGTAAGGGACTTCCTCCACAACCCCCACTTTAATCAAATCATGGACAATGTGAATGAGTGCTTCTTCGCCTTCCTGAGAAATTTTATATTCAGGCAAGTGCGGCAATGAAGCGCCCTCCATGACACTAATATGCACTGGTGGAATAACCATTTGTCCTACATCAGTGTCTGAAGTAGCTCACAAAGCACTAGGGAGTGAAGCTAATGTAGTATCTTCTTTAACCAAAAAATATCTCTCAGTCATTGGGTAGTTGTCATTCAAAATAGCATGCACTCCTTCAGGAGAACACCGTATCGTAGCCCTGAAATACTTGAGCATATCAAGACCCACAATATTGTCTGGTGTGTTTGGAGAGAGCAAAAATGGACATTGAGCAGTAAACTTATCAACATGGAATGCAAGTGGTTGTGACAATGGGCTAAGGGAAGGCGTTCCATTGAACCCTATCAATGTAATGGTTGAGCCAGACAGGGGAGCCCTTGGAAACCATTGTTTAGATATCAACCAGAAACTGATCAGTAGAACCCAAAACATGTGCTGTAACATAGCGACCCCTCTGATCTACTGGAACTTCAACTGGTTCCTTACCCCATCCTAGGCAATCCTATGCATAAGCAGAATCTCGAAAATCAGACGGCACATAGTCGGACATTTGATATTGGTTCCTTCTATCAAAAGTGTGAAACCCATCCTGCCCACGTGTATTAGCATTAAACTTAGCACGATAATTCGTGCTTCTTCTATGCCCTGGATATCCTGAACGATTTCTCATTTGTCCCCGACCACGTGGACACTGCTGAGCACTCAGCACTGGACAATCAGAAATCCAATCTCCAAATTTCTTGCAGTACGCACACCGGTCAATAGACAAATTCGGATGAGCATAAGAAGAAAAAGACGAACCATAAGATCCACGTCCACTTCTATCATTACCTCTAGAAGGCGGACCATAAGCCGGAGCCAACATAACCTTTGTTTTCAACTCTTTAGTCTTTTTATCCTCATTACCCTTCGCTTCTAATTCCTGGCGTTCATAATACTGAGCCATAGTCAAAAGAGAAACCGGAGAAGAGGTAGTCCATGAACTCTCACTGGCCTTTAGGCGACTAGCTATTCCTGGCAAAAGGTTTGCAACATATTTATTGAAAAAACAGATGCCTACCTGTGTCATCTGTCAATGACTGGCCACTAAAATCGTGGAATGCCTCCTCAAAGCGTGTAAAAAAATCTGAAACCGATTCATCAGCCTTTTGTTTGCACAACGCTAATACAGTCCAATCTATCATTTTAGGGGGAATAATTGTCTTTAACTTAACTAATATAGCTGTAGGGAGATCTAAAATCAATTTACATGGTTTCTGTGCAGGCTCCCGCTCTACATCCATTTGTTCTAACTCTTTCCATAATGCCCCAAAAGTTGCACGATCATCAACTTTACGTACAGTTCTCCACATCTCTCGACCCTACAAAATCGGAGAACTACCGCCCGATTTCGCTTCTCCCGTGGCCAGCCAAACTCGCGGAGGCGTATGTTAACACCGCCCTCACTGGTCATCTGTTGCGTGCCAACATTCTGGACGACACCCAGAATGGTTTTCGGGCTGGCCAAAGTACGGAGACAGCACTGTTATCTATGGTCGAGCACCTTCGGGTAGTTCTGGATGCAGGTCAAACGGTGGCGCTTGTTTTGTTAGACCTTAGCGCCGCCTTTGGCACGGTCTCCCATGACATTCTCCTGCAACGTCTTGAGGAGATAGGGGTGATCGGCACTGCACATCAGTGGTTCCGTTCGTTTCTCAGGGATCGTTCCTTCTGTGTGGCATCCCCGCCCTACCAGTCCAAATGTCATCCTCTGTCTCTTGGGGTCCCACAGGGTTCCTCACTGAGCCCCACGTTGTTTAACATCTACGTGAGGCCGCTGGCTGAGGTTGTGAAGCTCTGTGGTATGACCATGGTGTCGTACGCAGATGACACCCAGCTAGCGGTCACGATCAGCGGGGACTCTGGGGTGGATGCCCCAAGATTCAGAGAAGGACTCAGGGCGGTGGCTGGTTGGATGACGTCCAACTGTCTCCAACTAAACGCCAAAAAAACGGAGGTGATGATCTTTGGGAAGCGGACGGACCTGTGGGGAGATACCTGGTGGCCCTCTGAGCTGGGGCCGACCCCCACTCCGGTTGCGGAGATCAAAAACCTTGGTGTTTGGCTGGACCCTTCCCTCAACTTCGTTGGCCACACCAAAAGGACGGCGGCTTGCTGCTTCGGCATCCTGCGCAATCTGCGCCCTGCCCTTAAATACTTTGATGCCGCAACTCGCCAATTGGTGGTGCAAGCAACGGTTTTGGCGCGGTTGGACTATGCCAGCTCCCTGTTTATAGGATTAAACCAGGCTGAGTGAACTCGACTTCAAAGAGTGCAGAACGCTGCGGCCAGAGCGATCGTAGGTCTTTCTAGGTTTTGCTCGGCCGGTCCATCTTTGCGAGCCTTGCATTGGCTACCCGTTAGGCAGCGGATCCATTTTAAAGTTTTGTGCCTTTCCTTCAAAATTCTGAAGGGCCTATCACCTCCCTTACTGCACCAACTTTTGCGCCCTTACATCCCGGGCCACACTCTGCGCTCGCTAGACCAAGAATTAGCGGTAGCCCCTTGGTTCAAACTCAGTCGGGTGGGGGGCCGCTCTTTTAAGGAGCGGGCAGCCGCACTCTGGAACGCTCTCCCTTTGAAACTCCGGACCCTTGGTGACCTGCTCTCCTTCCGCAAGGCCGCTAAAACTCATTTATTTTCTGACCTTTGTTGAATCCTTCACTCCCCAATTTCTTAATAATTATTTCTGTTCCCCAGTTGTGTTGTGTTCGCCACCTTGTCGGTGCGCCGGGACGCTCCTTCGCTGGAGCAGCCGTGCGCAATACAAATAGCACTAACATAACATAACATAACATAACATAACACATGTCAGGCGGCAATATCAATCCGAAAAACAAATCAATATCAGGCAAAGTCATGGTACAAGAGCTAATAGCACCCTCAACTTCCTCATAAAAAGCTGCTAGATTTTTGAGCGGATCAGGCAATGTATTTTTAAGGGCCATAACATCCGCTCTATTCCAAGGAGTATAGACCCAATTACAAATAAAGTAACCCTTTGCATCAGCAGAACTTTTATCACCATCTTTTCCCTCGCCTCTAGGAGGAACATACAAAGGCGCGGCTTCCCGCATAGGTTTCGCATGAACTATCATACTCTTATCTGTTCCGACAATAGAAGCTTGTACCACGCCAGTCTGAGATGTTAGTGCAGCTGCTGCTGCCTTTTTCTCCTCTCGCAAACGGACTGCAACAGCATGCAGTTTAACCAAACGCCTGATTGTATCAGCCACCTGAGAAAAGACAAAAAGACCATCACGCATTTGCTTACAATCAGTTGCTACATCATCAGGTTCCAATTCATCAGAATGTTTCCTAAACCGCTCAAAAACCTCTGCGGCAAATACCTCGGTAAAATATATTTGCTCCCTTTCCTGCCAGTTTTTTATGTCATCTAAAAGCTCAAAGCCTGGGCGGTACTACGAAGGGCCTTACGAGCAGCCGATCTAAGCTCAGACGCACGTTCTGTGGACCACATAGAACGAGTTTCCCATGCTTTCTCCTGTTCTTTAGAAGAGTCCTAATCTGACTCATGAGGGGCAGAGGGAAGAATATACGGAGGTGGAGAACGATCTAATAACAAGAAATCATCTTGAGGTTTATTAAGGATAGGATAAAGGGGTTGCCTAACAGCGTATGGGCCAGTTACCTGTAAATGGCGCTCCCTATCCTCTCTCTCTTTCAGTTCTTTTATGTCCTTGTTTTTCAACTCTAATGCTTTTGCATGAATGTTCTTTTGCAGTTCTTGTTCAATCAATGCTTGCTCACGCTTCATTCATTCACGTACTTCTTTCACCCACATTCATGCACAGTCAAACAGTATTATTATATTTAAGTTTATAGAGCACACAGCTACCCGGAGGTTTCCCGGCGCTAAGAACAGGATGAGGGCAGAGTACCGGCAAGATCAAGACTCAGAAAAGGGAAGGCCTATTGGTTAAACAACCAAGTTTTCACATCCCTGTGGAACTTGAGGTAACTAGGTTCAGTACGCAGGGGAAAAGGAAGAGAGTTCCACAGGGAAGGAGCCAGATACGTAAAGGGACGACCGCCCATTCTGGCTTTTTTAATCCTGGGGACCTGAAATTTGTGCTGATTGGATGAGCGAAGGGTGCGGGAAGGGCAATATTGATGAACTAGTGTTCTGAGATAAGGGAGGGCCCTGCCTGCGTTAATTCTGTGCATAAAGCAGAGGGCCTTAAACTTTGTACGACTTTTGATGCGGAGCCAATGAAGGCTTCGAAGAGAGGTGGATGTAGAGGACTTATTGGACAGTTTGCAGAGGAGCCGGACAGCCATGTTCTGTACCGTCTTTAATTTACGAGTCACTTCCTTGCAGGCCCCCAGGAGAAGAACATTGCCATAGTCCAGTCTGGATGTAATTAAAGCCTGGACTACGGTTTTTTGTGTGTCCTGAGGGAGCATCCAGATGATCTTTCTGAGCCACTTGAGGATGGTGATGCAAGTGGAAGAAACTCTGACCACGTGTTGCTTCAAAGACAACTGGTCATCAAAGTTGATGCCAAGGTTGCGAGCAGTTTTGGAGGGGACAGGGAGAGTGCACATTTGTGGTGGCCATTGCTGGGGCCCCCATAGGGTGGTGTTATGACCAAACAGAAGAAGTCCGTTTTCCCCCCATTTAGTTTTAATTTATTTTCATGCATCCAGGTGGCAATGTTGCTAAGTCCTGAGCAAAGGGAAGATGTTGTGGAATGATGGCCCGTGGAAAGTGAGTAGATGATCCGGGTATCATCAGCGTAGGAATAAATGGTGAGCCCAGCTTGCTCTGCAATGGTGGCCAGAGGTCTAATATACAAATTGAAAAGTAGGGGACTCAGGATGGAGCCCTGGGGGACGCCGTGAGGCAGATGTAGAAGAGAAGACTTGGAAAGTTCGATCGAAAAGGAAACTTGCAAGCCATTTTAGGGCTGAGCCAGTGATGCCGGAGGACTTAAGAATGTTAAGAAGGATGGTGTGGGAAACCGTGTCAAAAGCGGCACTTAGATCAAACAAAATAAGTGCCACGGTTTCCCCTTTGTCGACCTGGCATTGAATGGTCTCGGAGACCCCCAAAAGTGTTGATTCTGTCGAAAAGCCAGACCTAAAGCCAGACTGTGATTGGTGAAGAATATTCCATGATTCCACGTGTTTTGTAAGTTGTATATTAATGTGTTTTTCCAGAATCTTTGAGCAGAGAGATGGGACGGAAGTTGGATGGGTTTTTGGGGTCTGCATTCGCCTTTTTCAGTAGCGGTACTATCATGGCGTGTTTCCATGCATTGGGGATCTTGGCTACCCTAAGAGAGGTGTTAAGCAGTTCTAGAATAAGATTAAGGGAGGAGGTGTCCAGGGTTTGTAAAATTTGAGGGGGGATAGGATCCAACGGGGAGCCGGATTTAATGTTGCTAATAATGTCCTGAAGTGTAGTGATATTTAGAGGGTCCCAAGTAGTTATTTGCTGCAAGGAGGTGTGAGGAGTATGATCCGGTACCTCGGATACACAGGAGATAGCCTATGCAAGCCCACCAGTGGGTGGGTGGGTGTTGGTAGAACCTCCGAAGTCGGCATAGATATTATCAATTTTGGTGATAAAGAATTCTGCCAAAGTATTACATTGCGTTGCGTCTAGACATGGGGCTTTAGGCTGGCTGGATGCACCAGAGAGCTCCTGTACCGCTTTAAAAAGTGCTTTGGGGCGGTTTTGTGCATTAACTATAGTCAAGTTGACGTATTCTGCTCTAGCTGTAATGCAGAGTGCATGGTATTTGGCTAAGGCCGTTTTGTACAGTTGCTTGGTGCATGAGTCATAGTGAGTGCGCCACTTCCGCTCAATGTTTTTGCAGATGGTTTTTTCCCTTTTTAGCAGATCTGTGAACCAAGGGGCTGGTGGGTGGTGCAGATTCTGCTTCTCCTTCCGCTGAGGGAGGCACACATTAACGGCCGAGGTGAGACAGTTGTGAATAACCGCCTCCTCCTCAATGCTAGTCAAGGTGGTGAGGGGCTTGGTGTTCTCAAGACAGGAGTTAAAGTTATTGGAGTCCAGGTTTTTCCAGTTTCTGGTTACTCTTGGTTCTGTGGGAATTGCTGGGGTCTTGGGGGACTGATCAATTATTATAGTGAAATCTACCAAGTAGTGGTCTGCCCAGGGGATAGGTAAGGGAGGCCTACATGTTATAGTATCCAAATTTGAAACAATTGGATCGAGTAGGTTCCCTGCCTTGTGCGTTGGGCCTGAATTATATAAACTAATATTCAATGCTGCTAGATCCAGCATGAGGTTGGTACTAGTGGGGCGGGAAGTATCATTAAAATGTATGTTTAGGTCACCAATGATCAGGAAGTTGGTGGCGTTTAACAGCATGGGAGCTATATGCTCCGGAAGGGCGGTAGCCCAAGAGCTGGCTGGGCCTGTGGGACGATAAATAAGAGTTCCGGAGAGAGTGTAGTTAGGGGATAGCAGTAGTTTAAAAAGGCCAGCTTCACTGTTTGGAATATCTAGATCCTCCCATTTACAGGAGTATATTCTTTTAAAAATGATAGCTATCCCTCCTCCCTCTTTTCGCATTCTATTTCTTCCGATGTAGGTGTAGTTGTCGGGGAGGGCAGATGCTATGACGGGGCCGGAGCTATCATTTAACCATGTCTACGTCAGGAATAAGGCAGCTGGTTGGGAGGATGTAAGTAGGTCAAAGACATCTCTTTTGTGCTTAGGTAGTGACCTGAGGTTAAGGCTGATAAAAGTGAGTTCTTGAGAGGAGTCTACGTATGTATGCCTTGAGTGAGGTTGCAGAAAGTCTGATATAGCAATATTAAGCGTAGAGGGAAAGGATGTGAGAGAAAGATTACAGACCGAGCAGGTCAATGGGGCTTGATGACAGCTCAAGGATACGTTCTGTGAGCATTGACGTGGCCTAAGATTAAAGAGAGTGTCTCTGGAATATGTGTGAGTTATTAGTTGACCTTTAGTAGCAGGGGGACTGGCCACTGGCCCCATCAGGTCGTGGACGGGCGCAGACGGGCTGGACTTTGGCGCGACTATGGCGCGCCATCGTCCGCCCGCTGCGCGAGTCCGCTGCGCGTCGGCCAGCACATCGGTTTGAAAGGGAGTCGGCGGTATGTCAACTAGACCGCTCCCCCCTTCCGTCGGAAGTGTGTCAAATGCAAGCAGAGAGATAGAAAGACCTCCCTCCACAAACAACGAGCTAAGCTCGGGGTGGAACGGGGAGTGTGAGGCAGACGCAGTTTGCAGAATAAAGAAAATGACAGTAACGTGATTTAAAAAATAACACCAGTGTAAGCACCTGAATCGTGCCCCCTGCTCTCTCACAGCAGCGCCGGAATTACTGAAGCAGTACACTGATAGAGTTAAAATAATGAGATTAAAAATAGCAGTAATACAGGAGTGCAAGCACCTAAATCGTGCCCCCTGCAGTGATAAGTATTAGCGCAGTAGATGGGTCTCAAGCAGCGCGGCAAACATTCATACCCTCAGGCAATTAGATCCACTCCGTAGGCTCCATCCTGCGTTTTAAAGGGAGTCGACGGTATGTCAACTAGACCGCTCCCCCTTCCGCCGGAAGTGTGTCAAATGCAAGCAGAGAGACAGAAAGACCTCCCTCTGCAAACAACGAGCTAAGCTCGGGGTGGAACAGGGAGTGTGAGGCGGACGCAGTTTGCAGAATAAAGAAAATGACAGTAACGTGATTTAAAAAATAACACCAGTGTAAGCACTTGAATCGTGCCCCCTGCTCTCTCACAGCAGCGCCGGAATTACTGAAGCAGTACACTGATAGTGTTAAAATAATGAGATTAAAAATAGCAGTAATACAGCAGTGCGAGCACCTAAATCGTGCCCCTTGCAGTGGCAAGTATTAGCGAAGTAGATGGGTCTCAAGCAGCGCGGCAAACATTCATACCCTCAGGCGATTAGATCCGCTCCGTAGGCTCCATCCTGCGTTTTAAAGGGAGTCGGCGGTATGTCAACTAGACCGCTCCCCCCTTCCGCCGGAAGTGTGTCAAATGCGAGCAGAGAGAAAGAAAGACCTCCCTCCACAAACAACGAGCTAAGCTCGGGGTGGAACGGGGAGTGTGAGGCGGACGCAGTTTGCAGAATAAAGAAAATGACAGTAACGTGATTTAAAAAATAACACCATTATAAGCACCTGAATCGTGCCCCCTGCTCTCTCACAGCAGCGCCGGAATTACTGAAGCAGTACACTGATAGAGTTAAAATAATGAGATTAAAAATAGCAGTAATACAGCAGTGCGAGCACCTAAATCGTGCCCCCTGCAGTGACATGTATTAGCGCAGTAGATGGGTCTCAAGCAGCGCGGCAAACATTCATACCCTCAGGCGATTACATATCAACCTAGTCTTCCGCTTAAACATACATTGTTCTACATACTGAATCTTTCACAAATCAAATGACCCATGCATAGGCCAACGCAACTCAGGATCCTTAGGAGTATATTTATTCCATAACGTGCTGTACATTATAGAAGAAATACCATACTTAATATACATGTCCCTATTAGGCGTCCCCTCCGGGGGCCGGTTGTGCTTGGAATCTCAAACTGGTACCTCTACAAAAGCAACACATCCTACCAAGTGTGCTAGAAACAGGCATGCCAAAAATAGTGCAAAATATGCAGTATTATAATCAAAGTAGCGCTTAAGGTACTCTTCGTACGTTGCACCGTTCAAACAAATTCAAACAGATAAAAATCTCCTCATTAACTGCCTATATAAATTGCAATTTATATATTACATACAGACAAATACAAATATTGGCCAATCATTCAAATCAAAAGCCACAGTAAGTGTTACTAAACTACCTTACCAATCCAAGGCATCAAAAACCAACAGCAAGTGCCACAGAACGACTCTTACCAATCAAATGGTGTCCAGGTTCCAACTGCCAAGTTCTCAAATCGACCAAATGATCACTGCACGGCGAATCAACAGAAGAGATCTCAGCCGAGGACTGGCACCACCTGAATTGTCAGATCACAAAGAAAGGAAAAACGCAGTGGTTGCCAAGACTCGGGTCTCCTCAGGCAGCGATCGCGTCCAAAGCGAGATTCCAATCCTTTGTTTCGACCAGCCCTTCGGGCACCCGAGTCACCGACGAGCCCCGCGTTGGAAGCGCCAATTTGTGGTGATGGGCCTCAGCAAGGCCTACCAGTGCTAGAGGTTCCCCCTTCTCTGCACAGAGTCCTCAGACCATAGAATAGAAGTTGGCACAGAAACTGGAATAGAAAATATAAGATTTATTAAACCTCATGAGGTGGAACTACATTCACACAGCACCCTTCGGTAATGTATGAAGTAGCACCCTGAATGGAAGGAGCTTGGTCCTTTTATGCCCACACAGGGGCTCAAATGAAGGCGGTACAAGTACAAAATGCTGGTTTTAGGTACATTTAAGGTCATACAGAAAATGCAACAGTCAGCAAGTGGGAGGAGCTAACAGTGGCAAATTTTTGGCAAACACATCCTGACAGTTACATTCTAGTGGCAGCTGAAAAGACAGCTGCAAGCTCAACTGAGCATGTGGGAAGGTGGAAGATGCTAAATATATATCGCCTCTAGGCAGATTTCAAGAGCAGTTAACAGAAAGGTAGGACAGAGCACATGGCGAGCACATGGTAGCACATGGCAAACAAAATGGCTGACAGAAATACAAAATGGATTCCACAAAACAGACAAGATAGTTGGTAAATACAGGATGGCTTCTGCTAACCAAATCGCCGCCAAATGACAACACGTGGGTCCCATTTTACCCCCCTGCCCCACCGCGTTAGGCCAATTAGTTGGGTTTCAATATAAATCTTTTTTCCTGATGTTGCTTGTGTTGCGCTGTACAGAAGAAAATGTCTACTCCCGTAGGGTTGGCTTCTTAACCTCCCAAGTGTCTTGGTGGACTCCATCTTCCCAACATTATGTGTGAGAAAGACGGTGATTGCTTGATGCATGTATGACCTATACTGCTGATCATGCAGGTGCCATGCCGAGAGTCACCATTGGAAGGTGGGTGGTCAGGGCCTATCTGTAGCTGCAGTTCCACAGGGGAATGGTCGGACAGGCCCCTGGGTAATATCTCTACAGTCATTATTCTGTGGGACCCGCCAGAGGTCACAAATATATAATCAAGGCGGGAAAATGAGTCGTGTATGCCTGAATAGTATGTGTAAGCCCGGTCGGCCGGGTGAAGTCTCCTCCATGTGCCAACCCATCCCATCCCGTCTACTAAGGATTGCTATTGTGATTCACGTGTCACTATCAATTTTCCGGTCAAGCGCCACATGTCTCGAGTTGGGCATAGTACATTGTTCCAGTTTCCCCCTACTACCATCAGTGCATTGGGTATTTCCGCCCATACTGTCATCAGGCGCTCTACAAAGGTCCAGGTAAGGGGAGGAGGAGCGTAAACACTACCTAGGACAATTGTTCCCCATATAATGTGGCTTAAACAATGGTGTATCTTCCTGGGGGATCAAGCCGCGACTTGGTATGAACAAATGAAACCTTACGATGAATCAGAATCATCGTCCCTCGAGATCCTCTAATGAATCCAGAATGCAAGGTCTGGATGAACCCAAAGTGGGAGAGATATGGTGTTTTGATGCCCAGGAGGTGTGTTTCTTGTAGCATTAGGATATCCGCCTTGTACAGTTTGGCTTGGCGGAGTACAGTGCCCCTTTTAATCTTATCCAGAATACCTCGTACATTCCAGCTGACTACTAGAGCCCATTCCCTGAGACATATGTCACGTTAGAAGATATGTGATTTGGTGAGTCAAATTCATGTGGGTAGACCTATGTTTGCTTTGCCTGGAGGGGGACCATATATATGCTTAGTGAATGAACCTAGCACAACAAACAGAATGGAACTGCCCCATAACCCCTCCTGCCCACTCTCCCCTATACCTCAAAACTGTTGAAGTATCTGTCTCGGCTGGGGTGTAGCCCCGACCCCAATGGGAGCTGGATACCCTCCCCCGCCAATGGATCCCCAATATACTTCCCTTACTCATATGCTTGTCTCTGGAATGGGGAGATGTCCCTTGTATTCTTGCCGCTACCAGCGAGGTGTCTGGTTCCAACCTTATTCCCTAGGTATTGACCTATGATGCTGTCTGCTCACGTTAAATTTCAGTTGGTCATGGTTAGGATTCACTGTGGGCCCTGGATTCACGTATTGACCTGGATCTATCACTCCGTTTACCTTTGACGTTTGACAGTTTATGGGCTGCATCCCCTGACAATGAGTTTGAGTCCCGCAGTGATGGGGTGTTTGGTTTTACTGCATCAGTCCATGCAAATACTTCCTCCAGAGTTTCAAAGAAATGGGAGCGCCACTGATATGTCACTCTCAGGTGGGTAGGGAATAACAGGGCATAGGGAATTTTGAGGGCTCACAGGTGGGCTTTTGCCTCCATGTTTGATTGTCAACGCTGCTGGACCAGCTTAGTATACTCAGGAAGTGTCATTATGTGTTGTGAGGCATATAGTAGCAGCTCCTGTAGTATGGCTGTTTCAGAATAGTGTCCCTATCATGGAAGTACACGAGTTTGGCGATGATGGGTCTCAGCCTAGCACCTGGAGGAAGTTTCTGGAGTAAGACCCGGTAAGCGCTTTCAATGATGAAGCATTGAAACATGGAGTCAATACTTGAGTCTTTTAGTGAGAAATTGCTCCATGTCACTCCCATTGCAGCCCTTGAGAAACCCCACAAAGTGAGGGTTGTTCCTGCGGGCCCTACCCTCACGTCATCCACCCGCACAGCCAGGCCTTTGCTGATGGACAACAAGGAGGATAGATTTTTCTGAAGAGCGGTGACCACGTCTTCTGCCCTTGAAATCCGTGTTTCTGTTTCAGTGATTCTGTTCACAGCATTGCACGGATCCTGACGAATGAGCATGACATCAGAGCCCACAGCTCCAATTTTGGCATCAAGCATGTCCCTTGATTGTGTGATAGCTGGCATTAAGGCTGCATTGTCTGGCATAGCGTTGGTCTGATCCCCTGGAGCCACAGTCTGGGCCCTCTCCTGTAAATCTGCTTATTATGCTCTGCTTGGTGCTGGTACCCAGCATTTTATCTTGCTTCATTGCTTATAAGTGGGGGACCAGATATGGCAATCACCAGGCATTTGTGATATGTTGTTCCCTTAGGCAAGGCAGGTAGATACTGCGGGCAGGGGCAAGTCAGAGCAGCGGTGCCTTTGGGGAGGGGTCTCTTTGGAGTTCGGCCCGAGCCTAGATGGCATACGATAATTGGGGGGGAGCACTTAATCCGCAAGCCACACTGGGCCCTGGCCCGACGGATCCTGCAAGCGAGCACACCCCCACCCCCTAGTGGGTATCTCAGGCCAACCCAGATTTAGGCCCGCCATCTAGGAGTCACTGTTGTATAGCGTTGTCTCAGGCCCTGTCAGCAGCTGCCTCTCAGGACCTATTCTCTGCCACCATCTCAGCTGTGGTGCCACTCACCTTGTACCTCGTGATCAGGCCGTGGGCCACCCAGTCAAGGATGGGTAGCGTGGCATCCGATCAGGGGCCCCTTCAGTGTCCCTCTTATGCCTCCAGAAAAATGTGCTTTGATGTGGGCCCGGATGAGCCCCAGGATCAGCACCTCGGTATTCGATCCCCGATCCGGGCAGCCCTCTCGCATGCTGCCCTGGTCTCTGCGAATCTACTGAGGGGCCTTTTATTCCTTTGGGCCCCTCTGGTGCACAGCAACAATGCGGCTCGACACAATCACAAAAATCGCTGGCTCAGGTCACTGAAGGGATCCCGTCCGCAGTCTTAATTCTGTGGCATGGCCTTCCAGGGCACAGCTCTTGCCGTCGTGACCACCTCTGATGTGCCGCAGTGTGGCCGGGACCCCTATCAATCGGCTCTTCTAATCGGCTGCCCCGTGCCCATGCACCTCCGGAAGACCGAGGCGCCATCCGAGCCCCCACAGGGCCTCACAACAGGCTCCGCGTGGAGGGAGACCTCTCCTCTGGTCACACTCGGGCTCCGGTTTGGCGAGGCCGCTGGCCCTCCTACATCCAAGGAAGTGCTCGGATCTCGCACAGCAGGCAGCCAGTCATGTCGCATCCCTCCCTCGTGGGTGTCAGCTGCCTCAGGGGCTCCATGCAAGAAGTGGATATGTGTGCGGTTGCGGCAGGATGTTCAACAGATTCTATAGTGAGCTACGGGAGCTCGCCTAGAGCGCGTCCGCCATGTTGGACCGCTAGGCCATGCCCCATATACCAAAAATACTTTTATACATTTTAAGGGCCTGGAGCATTTTCTACAAATTTTCTTTCTTTCCAATTTCTTTTGGCCAAATTAAGTGCTGATTTTATTCTCAAGCTCACTGCTAAATGCCTAAATGAGTGCGTCCCCGGACAGCTTCTTGTTTAGCTAATTCACATTCCGACATAAATCAACTAGGACCCCTTGTGGGATTTGTCTATTTACAGCATTTTTCTTTATTGTTAATACCCTATAATGTGAAAAAGAAATGGCCATGTATATCCATAATCTGTATTTCTTCAACTGGAATACTTTCACAAGTAGACAAATAATGCACACATCAAAAGTAAATCTCAGAAAGCAGATTTTGATTCGCCATTACACTAGGCCATGCCACTTTTCTAAAGTTATTTGTCAAAATGTGTTCTGGAACCACCCTAGAGCAGGTAATTGCTCGCTTCACTAAGTCTATCCTTCTTAAAGTAATATTCGAGGGGTTGTGGTCACTGTTATAGCTCAGTATGAGTACCATATCATGAAGCAATGGCCAGAGTTTGATGTTGAGTAGTATATAATTAATAACATTGGTTGAGCACCCCCTCTTAAATGTAGATGCTCTATCTCGGTCGGAGCGAGTCTTCCCATTACATTCTCGCTACTTTCATCTCACCACGATAGATGCAATTTGCAGGGGGACATTAGAGGAACTGTGAGAGGATTTACCAACAAGACTGGGATTCCACAAAAGTCAACCTCCTTCTCAGTTACCATATTTATAAGAGATGATGGTTCAAGGGAGGTATTAAAATCTCCATTTACAATTACGTTGTCCAGTTTAGTTCAAACAGGGGAATCACAATTGACTGGTATGGTGCTGGCATAAACATTTAGTAAAACCAATATGAAATCAGGTGGAAAGTTTAACTGAAGTCCTATTAAATCAGGTAACTGTATGCTCTGGAGCTCATGCAAGCATTCAAAATCATCCTTAACCAAAATCATCAATCCACCAATGGCCCGCCCAGAGTTCCTGGGAGGAGTCGCTTCCACTCTGTAGGTGACAAATCCATTCAAGAAAACCTTATCTATCACTCAGGTGTCCTGAATAAACAAACGTAATATCCCCCTATTAATGGCAACCAATCGTGCTCATTAAGCTTGGACCCAATTCCAACCAGATTCCAGAAAATCAGCAAAAAAACTGCTTTCGGGCAGGGCACGTTGTATACACATTAACATCACCCCCCTGCTCCAAGGGTGAAACTCTTGCAGGAGTAGATTCAGGCATGTTAACAGCTTTAGAGACAGCAGAAATACTTTGTCCAGTACTACAGAGTATTGCTCTTGAGTTGCCATAGAGATATTTCAATGGATTTAGACTTTATCTTTCTGTCCAAGTCAGTCATTCGTGTCCAAGCAGCTAGCAGCTCCCTTTCCTTGGTAACTAGGACCCTGCACACTCGGATGATTGCTGGGGAGAAACAGAGAAACGCTGGATATTGGATGATAGAGTTTATCAAGGGCAGGGAGAATTTCTTTATCTTGATTCCAAAATCTGTCAAGCGGCAAGTGTGTAGTTAAAACGTCCCTAGGCTCTCTACCAAGGATTCATCGCTCAGCGCCACTTCGATGTAGTCTGTAGGGCCGGAGTCCTCACTTTGCCTCTTGGCAAACTCAATATGATTTCTCACAATTGATAAATAATCCTAATTATTCGAAGCCAATGTATGCCTTGTTTATTAATGAAGTGGTGTGCCCGAAAGCATTGTTCATCAGTTTGGGCACCTGGGCCAGATATACTATTCTTTTGTGTTTTACACTCATGCTTTCGGGTCGCTAATGCGCGGGTGGTCTAGGAGCTGAATACTGAAAGTTACAGTGTGGTCTGGGATCATATGGCTGAGTTAATATTGGCCTAGAGAAGTTATCAAACCCAGGGTATAACACACCCTTTGGGGGATAAACATCACCCTCATGAGGTCTCATCACAGACTGGTCTTGCGGCTCATACTTTTGCTTAATCATGGTGTTCGAGTTAGATTTCTCAGAGGTGGGGAAATGATTGTTCCGCTGCACTCCTGGGATAGTTGTAAAGTTGTTAATTATCGGTGTAAATGTTTTCCCCTCTTGAGTTGGCATCTTAGGAGCTGAATCCCTGTTCTTCTTAGGTTCTAGGCTCACACTCATTATTGTGAAACAATCAACCAGCCCTGTCAGTAATTTCTTTAGATCGTTGAGTTTGCAAAGAGGAGAAGAGGGCTAAAGAGAAAATAAAAAATACTGAAAAGTAGAAAGAACACAGGAGAAGATTGAGATAAGTTGTTCTACAAAAAGGAGAGAGTGTTGAGGGAAAGACAGGAGAGTAAATAGAAAAAGCAAGAGAGAGCGCTGAAGCGATAGGACAGGATCTCAGAGAAAAGGTTGAGAGAGGGAGTGACAACAGAGATTAGGAGATGAAGAGAGTCCAAAGGACCAAAATGAGAGGTAGATACATGTGGAGAAAAGGTGATAGGAGATCTTAAGTGGAATTTGGACCTTATCATGTTTTGGCCAATACACCTGGACTAGTGTGATTTCAATGCTCAATTTTACACTTTGTTTCTAAAAGGGATCCTAGTGTAAGATCCAAGAATCACCTTTCATAGTGGTCTTTAAAGTCCTAATAAGGTCTAACTATTGTTACTTGATCCACATTGCATTTAGAAAATTGCTTAACAATGGCACCCATTGTTATTTGCTACTGTAGGCACTTAGTGAGAAGTGCTGATGCCTCGTCTTTTACTGTATATGAACCATGTCTGCATTTGCTGGTCTAGTCACTGAAAAGTACAACCTACTTTCTGAGAAATCAAAGTTGTATTCAAGAGGAGATTTGGCTTTCTAGTGTACATTTAAATATGGCAGTCTCTTAACTATTAAATTACATGAAACCTGACTTTTATCTGCACCTGTAGCCATGCTGAACAATTCCTCTGCAAGTAAATATTTTCCATTTCACATGACAGACTTCCATGCTTTTTATATTCACCACTCAGAAAGTGCATTCTCGTACAAGCAATGACAGGCTTATAGAGGGCTGCACCTTGAGGATCCTATGAAAGGAGTATACTGCATGTGATAAAGTTCACAATATCCATAACTCTCAAAGTGGAGGACTCTGTACATTCAAATGGGGGCACCATGCAAACAGGACCATTATCAAAGAGGGATGTTATCATGGAGCAGAATCCTAGATGCAAACCGTGAAACCACCACTCAAAGCCATTAGAGGCAGTGCTACTGCCTGCTCATCTAAGACTCCTCTAAATGAAGATGGAACTAGTGTCCTAGGCCAGGCACAGACCACAGACCACGGTCCGCAAATGACCCATCCTGGTAAATCACCTATCCTTTACCATGACAACCTGTCTTAATGATCAATGTCTAACGAAGGTCTCTCTTTGTACAACACCTTTCACACAACATGCCTGTAAGTATGAGGGGTGTAGGCCAATGTCATAGTCTGCTTCAAGTCCATGCAGTTTTGACTGGTGCTGATCAAATGTAATAATACTATCCATCTTTTGCCGCAGCGTTATAGTGGAATGTTACTGTGGAACCTCCTAACTTTCTCTGTAAAATGACATCTAAATTCTAAATATTTTTCACTATTTTTGAAGCAGTAAAATCTTTAAAACATACTGGTCGCCACAGATTACCCAAATGTTTTTGATGGATATGCTCCAAGCTCTCTGTGAAGTTATTTTAAATTAGTGATGAGTTAAATTAAAACTACATTTATGAAGTTGAGCAGAATTAAGAAACTCCACACTTTACGAAGCAAATGAAGTTTTCTAACTTTATCTGTGTTAAGGTCTATCCTTTTGGGCCTTCTAGATATGATAATTTCCTGATGTAGATGTTCCCAGGTAGGTAATCCTCAAGCAAAAAAATGTTGATGGTGGAGGCTGGAAATGCATCAACTGAGGAAAGATTCTTCAAAGGGAGGACTGAGAGATGATGCCAGCCTATATATTGTTTAAAAGAACTTTGTTTTGCAATTCTTGAACAGCTTGGAAAATAGACAAAGCTGCACGCCAGACTACTTTACAACTTTAAACCCCTCTACTTTAAATCTAATCTAATTGATAGGATTTAAAGTTAGATTGTGAAAAGTTGATTGAGTGTACTTTAATATGTACCTTAACTATTCACATATTCCTTCACATAGAACAACACAGTGTGCACCCTGAATATTAAATCCAGAATATTGATGACAGAATATCGAATCCAGAATATTGACATTTAGGTATAGATTTTCTATACCGTATTCCACAAATATGTACCTGTGTGATATATGTATCTTCAAGGTATGTAGATGTGGAGCTAGGAATAGTAAATCTATACTTCCCTATATGCACTAATCTTTCAATATTCTGTCATCGATAGTCTTGTACCACAAAAATCTGGGGGTCGTTATTCAGTAGTACAAACAGTATTTGGGAAATAATTTAGGTGTATTGCACAGCTTTAATGTTTAGTCACAGTTCAGGGCCATGCCACTCATAAAAAAAATACTTCTGGCTACAGGCCTGAATGAAGAGCAGAAATACTCCAGCTCTCTCAGGATCAGCAGCACCCGCTAAACTATCTGTGACAGCTAAAGTTGCTGTATTAACTTTAATGACTGTTTCATTGATCCATCGTCCCTCTTCCTTCGATTGAGTCTAAATCAAGGTTACAGAGGAATTAAGGAGAAGGCTAGGTGTTTTCGCTCTGATTAACACTACGAGCAGATCAGAATATGCCACAATCGAAAGAATTGTAATCTCTGGAGACTGTGGAGGTTTGGCTGTGGAAGACATCAAATCGCTGGTAGGGGAATCATTTTGTCTTTCCCTAGTAGGACACACCCCTGGAAAAGGCTCCTGGTTCTCTTTATAAAGATGGCTGGTACCATGGCAGTTTTTACAGAGAGCCTGGTTGAGTCGGTATTAATCATAGATTCAACATATTTAATTAAATGGTCTATGTCATCCAAAGTATGGTTTTAACTTTACTGTCTCTTGATGGGAGAGTCCCTGGGAGGGGGTTCTTTGATCTCTTGGCATTCATTTTTTTAAAATTCGGATGCCTTTCATTTCCCCATAGCAACACTCTTGCTCAACACCAATTCTAATATGAAGTTGAATAAGCTAAATTGCCACATAATAAAGTAATAATAGTCAGCTTACATTTAAGAAAAGGGGGAGGGCTGGCTCCTCAGGGCGCTGACGGGTGCACGTCGGGCGGCTGCGGGACAGAGCAATGCTCTTTCTAGCACTAGCCAGACCGGTTGCAGGTGAGGTGTGTTGTAAGGACAGCCTCCAGGGGCCCTATGCTTGCTGGTATTAGGAATCCAGGAGCACCAGGAAAATGATAATTCAACTTCCAAAGTTAGAATTCTTACTGAAAAAGTTAAAGATATAGGCACATATATACAATCACAATGGTAAAGCCCTACAGAAAAGCAGTTCATTACAAAGTAGTGTTAATTTAAAAGATGATCAAGCTTGTCTAGCTGCAATAACAATTGGTACGAAGGCAAATAATAATTTCCACCACCACCTCGTAGTTTCTGTTGTAATAATCTCTGTAGATACTTGTTATCCAAAACACGCCTACTGTGGTGTCTCCAGAAGGTCAGCTAGGTACCAAACGTACAGAAAGAACACCACAGGATGACAAAGACAAACATTAAAAGCCACAAGAATGCTGGCTTGGTTTAAAGCTACACCACACCTACTTTCCTTAAAACATGGGGAATAAACACAAAAGAAGAAAAAAAAATGTATCCTTAATACAGATAAAATGAGATCAAATAAAATAACCAGTAAGCAGAACAGAAGCCAAAAACTCGCATTGAACATAGTCAGTCAACCAAGCAGGAGCTTTCCGGGGTCAGTGAAGATCACAACCCTCAAGTGTATCATGAAGAAGATGACACACTCCATCACCAGGTTCACTGCACCTGCTAAAAGCTACAGTTTCAGTCCCACAACACTGTTTACCAACATGTTCCTCTCCAGAACCAGTTTCAAGGAACTCACCACTTTTCTCCGTTAGGCTTACCAATTCATAATCTGTCACTATCATTCACCTACAAGTGTCCTTAGCAATGACTTCACAACAGGCATGTCTCTTCTGATTCAAAGCAATACATTGCAAGTTCAATCTTTATCCATTCTCTAGTTCCACCCAACTACCTGAGGTCAACTTCACTCTGAATGGTCCCATAGCTTGGAAAAACAGCTTTGACTCTCATTGGCTACACCTTGACCCAATTCCCTTTCTCAATCTCTTCATCAGACACAACTCTACCTTTCACTCTGTTCTTCTGTCCATGCCCACAAACCATCCCTCTCAATCAACCAGCCACAAGTTTTGAACCAGACTTTATACCTTTCATACTATAGAAAGAAGACATTTGCTTTTTCATTAACAGTGGTGCGATATACCCAAACCAAATTTCTTATCACTTCATCAGCCCTCAAACCACAGTCTTTTCTAACATCTCCTTTACTGTCTTATTTGGCATTTCATCCTGTCATTGGAAAGGGAATTGTAAAAAGAGGTCCTGACATGTTTAATGCCTAACCTGTCCAATAATGCCCTCATCTCACTTGAAATTAGCTGTGTACCATTAACCATAATTATGCTTATTGTTGCACTTTCCCTTTCAAAAAATCTTTTAAAAACGTATTTAGCTAGTGGTTGTTAGTGAACTCATATATCACCAATTCCAACAATTTGGAATGGGCCACCTCTAGAAGAGTAGGAAAACACTGAGTCTCCAGCAAACCTGCAAAAAGTCCAATGAAGTCTAAACAAACCTTGATCTAAAATTCACCTGAATCCTTCCCATGCTCAGACTGAGTGCCTCCACCAACTTTCAGTCTCTTCTCCCCCTCCATGCAAAACGTACAGTCAATGATCTTCCAAGTGATCTGTGCATCCAGGCTTAGGCACCAAAACCTTTCTTGAGATGCAATTCAATCATTGTTTGGCAAGATGGCTTTTGTCGGCCAAAGTGATCCATTTATTTCTAACACCATGGGTAGGTACAAATCTATCACCACGCATCATCACATGAAAGTCACAAATGGTAAATTCATCCACAATCTTGAAATTAGGCCTCACACTCAATGGCATACAATTCTCCCTATTAGCAACTTTCCATTGCAACTCCACAACCCCCTTCATGCCTTCATTTTTGCCCATGGCGATAACCCACTCTACTCTTGAAACAGGATCCTACAGTTGTGAGGTTAATAGGCCCTGTGCACAAACAGGTCCATTATACATGCTCATGTTTACATTTTATATCTTTTTAAACTGTAACTTTTAGCATACATTTGCCTGCACACCCGTATAAGATAGTGCACTCAGAAAAGGTTTGCTTACAAATACATTTCTTCATAGGCACGTTATCATATCTTAGCATTTCCCTCGCAGCCCAATTTCGATTTTGGAACACACAATATTTTTAGTGTTGTTGCCAGAAACATTTTCTTTTCCAGCACTTTGGTCACCTCCTTGAAGTTCACTGCACTGTGAAGTGGATAAAAGAACCAAATCCATTCAGCCCAATGTCCTTTTCAACAAGAATGGCCAACAAGCTGCTGGGATTTGATGGCCACATTGCACTAACTTTTTTGTTCCATGATCGAAGAGGACTTCTCCAGTTCCAAAAGGCCCCTTGGAAGGTAGGTTTCAGGAACTGTGTAACAACGCAAAACACAGTGGCCAAAGAAAGGAGGCAGATGCTGCTTATGGCCATGCACAGCTAAGAGAAAGTTTCAGTTGATAGAATTCAAAATAAGTGAGTAGTACAGAGAATCTAGATAGAATCTAGATAGAAGAGGTTCTAGACACCGCGGCCGGTAGTAGGTGTACCTGCAGGGCGGTGATGTGATGAGGGGGAGGGTCAGGGTAGGGGGTAGTAATGTATGGATTATGGACTTTAACAGGTAAGTAAACATATCAATAAATAAAACAAATTTTGTTGTGCGCACTGCATCACATTTGGTGATGCAGTGCACACAACAAAATTAGTTTTATTTATTTAAATGTTTACTTACCGGTTAAAGTCTGTAATCCATACATTACTACCTCCCACCCTGCCCCTCCCCCTCCCCACGTCACCGCCCTGCAGGTACACCTACTACCGGCTGCGGCTGGTTCTAGATCAGAAGAGGTGAAAGAAAGGAGAGTAAGTAGAAAAAGCCGGAGGAGCCAGGCAGGAGAAGGTAGACAATAGCAGTAGCAAACAGAAAAGGGAAGTGGGGAAAAGGGTGAGTGAGGCAGTGAGGACAGAGATTAGGAGATGGGAGTAGAAGAGAGAAAGAAAAATAGAGCCTAAAGTAGCAAAATGACAGTTAGACACACATGGAGAAAAGGTTTTTGGATATTTGAAGTGAAATTTGTAACTTATCAATTCTTGTCCAACACACCTGGCCCATGTGATTTCAATGCACAATTGTGCACTTATTTTCTAAAAAAGGATGTTAGCATAAGATGCAAATGTCACCTTGCATAGTGGTCTTGGAAATCATATCATGGTCTAACCATTGGTACTTGATCCACAATGCTTTTTACAAATTGTTTAACAATTGCACCCCCTTCGTATTTGCTACTACATGCTCTTAATGAGAAGTTCTGATGCCTTTCCTTTTAATGCATATCAACCATTTATACATTTTCTGGTACAGTCACTGAAAAGTACAACCTACTTGCTTGGAATGTCCAAGTTCTATTATGGAGGAGGTTTGGATTTCAAGAGTACATTTAAATGTAGCACTCTCCTAACTGTTTCATACACTGAAGCCTGATTTTTTTCTGCACCTGCAGTAATGCTGAACAATCCCTCTGCAAGCAAATATATTCAATTTCTAGAACATGTGACAGGCTCCCATTCTCCCTACTTTTGCCATTCAGAAAAGTGCAAGCTGGTCCCAGCAATGTCAGGTATCTAGGGGATGACACCTTGTGGCTTCTGTGCAAGGAGTCACTATGTGCAAACAAGAGGAGAATGTACATATTTCCAGAAGTGGAGGACTCAGTAGCATACAAATGGGAGGAACCATGCAAGAAGCAACAAAGAGTGAGATTATCACAGAGCAGCATCCGAGATGCAGTCCTTGAAACCGCCACTCAGAGCCTTAGAAATAGTGCTACAGGAGACGCGCGAGCGCGTCAATCAAGATGGCCGCCGCCAGCGGAGCTCTGTAATTTCTATGAGCTTTCAGCTCAAATTAACGACGATTTCCTGCATTAAACCCAGTGAAATTGCCTGCGCTTGCCTGCTGAAGCCTCTCCTCACCTGTGAGTTCTTTTTCCGGCGATTTTCGTCGATGTGACTTTTTTCCTCACATCCCATGCTTTTGCTCCTTACTGCTCCTTCAGTTCCTGCCGAGATTGTGAACCTGGGGGCGGAGAGGTAATTAAGAAAGAGGCTGGCTTGGGCCTAGCTCCGCCTACAGCTCTGTTTAGCTGCTGCACCTGGGTTTTTTCACTGTTTTCTACTGCATTGGTCCATATTTACAACAATTTTCATCACATTTTGAGATAATTTTGTCTTCAGTCTATTTTATTCATATTAAGGAACATTTTTTCTCCTCAAAATGGATTCAAAAAATCCTCCCACAAATAAAAGAAAGCAGCAGGTTTCCCCTCCTCCAGCAAAATCTAAAGTGGTGGAATCCTCGGAACCTTCTTTGGCTCTGATTTTGGAGGAAATTAAAGCCTTGCGTTTAAATACTGACTCCATTGCCTCAGAAGTTAAAAATGTTCGTAAAGATTTGGGGCCTCATTTATGAGGCCTTGCGTCAGTTTTGCGCTGCGGATGCGGCACTTTTTGTGACGCATCTGCGGCGTAAAACATGCGCCTTGTTGCGCCATATTTAAAAAGTGACGCATCTAGGTAGATGCGTCACTTTTTAAACCCCTGCGCCACATTATACCTGCGTCAGGTATAATGTATGCAGAGGGGGCGTTCCCCCGCAAAAAGCCTCGTAATAGTGACGCAGTGAAATCTATGAGATTTCACTGCGTCACTTTTAGGATGCGGTTGCGTCAAAATCTTGCGCCTGCCTCACAGCAGGCGTAAGACTGGCGCAAGCCCTTTCACATGGGGCTCTCCCCATGTGAAAGGACGCATTGCTGGAGATGCGTCACTTTTGTGACACACTCCAGCAATGCGTCACTTTTGCGCTTACAGATGCGTCAGAAATACTGACGTATCTGTAAGTCCTTGCGACATGATGCGTCATACATTAAATATGACGCATCATTGGTGTCGCAAGGAGTGCGCACTGAAAAGTGACGCATCGCTGTTTTCACGCAGCGATGCGTCACTTTTCATAAATGAGGCCCATGGCTTCTATGTCCATGAAGGTGTCAGATAATACCATTAAAATCCAAGATAATAAGAATAAGTTGGATGCTTTTACATCTTTAGTGGCCAGAATTATTCCAATGCATTCTCAGCTGCTGGACTTAGAGAATCGCAATAGGCAATACAATCTGCGCATCTTTAATTTACCTGAAGAAATTGAAGGGACCAATTGTCGGCTTTATCTTGAATCTCTGCTGCCTGGTCTCTTGAATATTAAGTTCGCAGAAAAATTTGAAATTGATAAGGCTCATAGAGTTCCGTCACATCGTAATCCTCGTCATTCAAAACCAAGGCAGATGATATTTAAGGTCCTACGTCACCATCATCTGGTTCTTATTCGGAAAGCTGTTCGTGAAATACCATCATTGCTGGTGAATGGAACCAAAATCTTCATCCATCAGGATTTTGCTAAAGAAACTGTGGCTATTCGTAAAGAGTTCTCTTCTCTTCGTCCACAACTGAGGAGTCTTGGCTTCAAATATGGACTATTTGATCCCTCTACAATGCGAGTCTGGAAAGACAATGTTTCTAAATCTTTATGGCTGAGATACCCGCCACCCCCTCTCAACACAATCCCCAAGGATGGGAAACCGGAAACGGTTCTGAACTTTTGGAAGGCGGGAGGGAGTGACCCTCCCGGCCGTATTTATTAAAATATGAAACAAAATCAAAAAACATTAAAATAACAGTTTCATATTATGTACAATTTCATTTCCACATTACGATGTTTGGCTAACCTTAACAGATCTCTAATACAAAGGTTCTCCTAGCCGAACTAACATCCTACAAAACATTTGACTTGAAATTGTACATCCTAACGTTAAGGGCCAACGGCAAGGTCGTAACCGGTGTCAGATCCCTAAACCAGAAATACCCCCCTCACTTGTGAGGGGAGCGACCGCACAGAGGCGTACCTCAAGTGCATCTACCAATTTCCCTTGGACTTGACGGGGGCCCCAATGAACTCGACGCCATTTAACGGTCGTCCGAGGACTCGTGTGAGGTGTCTAAAAGGTAGCGTAAACCCCCTCCCGAACCCCACACAACTTACCCCATCTGCCGTCGCAGATGTCCTGGCCCCGGGAAATTCCCCAGGAGGGCCCGTAGCCCCTCCAATCCAGGAAGGAGCCTTGACCACCTTTCCTTTCCTTCCGGCGGCCTATCCTTAGAAGGGACCGCCTCCCCGTTGAGGGGCCAATGGCCATCTCCCCCGAGCTCTCCCATCCGTAATGGGTGACGCCCCCCCATAGGGATCTTCCAATTACTGCTCACCGATCATGACCTTACCGCCCGACCAAAATAAATACGACAATTTACCTACATTACTAAATTACAAAACAACCATAACTATTACAAGCATGATTACTGATCAACACTAGTACAGAATTACTTTATTTGGAGAAAAAAAAAAAAAAATAACATACTGAAAATGACCATTCTTTATTGCATACTCAAAATATCACGACAATCATCACAACCTGCAAGAAATAGAGTTACCACATCAAAACTTTATTCAAAACAACTAGCTGTCCTCAGGGGCTGGTGGGTGGGTCAAAATTGGCTCTTCGTTCCGTCTCGAGCTCACGTGCAGCGGGGAGGTGCAGCTTCAGAGCACAGGAACAAGAGGATGCTTTCTTGGCTTGTTGCTCCTTTTATCCGTCTTCGGGCGGGCGTAAACCCGCCCCCGCCTGCCTCCGAGGGCGTGGCCGGCCGCGTCAGTGTCTAGGACAACCCACTCCAGGGAGGGAAAAGGCGCGCCCCGGCTAGGCCGCTTCGGGCATACCAGCCGAGACTCGCCTCCCGCCCAAGATGGCTTCCCGGGGGGATCGTGGTACTCCACCATACGTTCGGGGGGACCGAATGGTCGCCCCTTTCCATATGGCTGAGATACCCGCCACCCCCTCTCAACACAATCCCCAAGGATGGGAAACCGGAAACGGTTCTGAACTTTTGGAAGGCGGGAGGGAGTGACCCTCCCGGCCGTATTTATTAAAATATGAAACAAAATCAAAAAACATTAAAATAACAGTTTCATATTATGTACAATTTCATTTCCACATTACGATGTTTGGCTAACCTTAACAGATCTCTAATACAAAGGTTCTCCTAGCCGAACTAACATCCTACAAAACATTTGACTTGAAATTGTACATCCTAACGTTAAGGGCCAATGGCAAGGTCGTAACCGGTGTCAGATCCCTAAACCAGAAATACCCCCCTCACTTGTGAGGGGAGCGACCGCACAGAGGCGTACCTCAAGTGCATCTACCAATTTCCCTTGGACTTGACGGGGGCCCCAATGAACTCGGCGCCATTTAACGGTCGTCCGAGGACTCGTGTGAGGTGTCTAAAAGGTAGCGTAAACCCCCTCCCGAACCCCACACAACTTACCCCATCTGCCGTCGCAGATGTCCTGGCTCCGGGAAATTCCCCAGGAGGGCACGTAGCCCCTCCTATCCAGGAAGGGGCCTTGACCACCTTTCCTTTCCTTCCGGCGGCCTATCCTTAGAAGGGACCGCCTCCCCGTTGAGGGGCCAATGGCCACCTCCCCCGAGCGCTCCCATCCGTAATGGGTGACGCCCCCCCATAGGGATCTTCCAATTACTGCTCACCGATCATGACCTTACCGCCACAGGCCGGATAGTTGACCGGCTATCCGGACACCCCACAACTCCTGCCTAAAGGTCATGTTTTAAACTCTTTAGCCAAGCTATGAGGTCTCCTATGAGTAACTCATTCCCCACCCGGGACAAATGAACCCCATCCCCCAAATACATACTATCCCCTTTGATACAACCATGCGAAACAGAATGCAGTGTACTTGAACGAAACAATCTACTCAATTTGTTATTTATTTTCTTTCCATTCAGCGCCCAGAAGATCTTCGTCTTTTCCTCGAACAGCAGGTTCCTCCATCAATGGATACGCAAGACCCTAATTCTTGACTGCATCTCGCTGAGTTCTTATTGCAGGTTTATAACTAAATTTCTTTATAAGCTCCAACGGTAACTGGCCATGCTTGAGGAACGTGTGTGCGTTTCCATCTTTATTTATGTTGTATGTTTGTGCTTTACTCTCTCTTTTTTGTTTCTCCCTTTCCTATTTTTCGATCAGAGTTACTCTCTTAACCTGTCTTATCCCACCTTCTTCTTGTTCTCATTTCTTTCTTTTCCTTCTCTTCTATCCTAATGGCTAATGTTCACAATATTAAAATTGTTTCTCTTAATGTAAATGGTTTAAGACATCCAGTAAAACGTTTAAAAATTTTGGATTATTTAGGTAATTCTAAGGCTGACATCTGTTTTGTCCAAGAGACACATGTTGATGATAAAGTCTTGAGTTATATGAACAAAAAGTGGGTGGACTCTATTGTTTCTTCACCTGCTGCAGGTAAAAAGAATGGGGTCGCTATTTTCTTTGCCAAAAGGTTGCATTGTCAGGTCTTGCATAAGCTCTCAGATTCTGATGGCAGATATGTTATAGCTAAAGTAAAAATTTACGACTCAGTTTTCTTTTTGATTAATGTTTATGGTCCTACGTCAGAGGATCCTGTTTTCTGGTCCACTGTTACGTCTGAAGTTTTAAAGTTGGGAAACGCTCCATTGATTTTTGGGGGTGATTTCAATATTTTTGTGGATCCCTTGTTGGATAGACTGTCTACATCTCGATTTCGACCTTCCAAGACTTTTCATGCATTTAAGACTTTTCTTCAAACCACCAAGTTAGCTGACATTTGGCGATTACACCACCCAACTGGTAAAGAATTTTCTTTTTTCTCCAATCCTCATAATTCCCATTCCAGAATAGACTATTTTTTCCTTTCCCCTTCCCTTATTCAATTTGCAAATGACCCTACCATTGGTACCATAAACATTTCAGACCACGCTATGATTTCTTTTGTTTTGAATGTATCCTCTTCATTTACTAAACAGTCCAGATGGCGTATGAATTCCGACATTGTTCTTAATGATACTCATAAACCCAAAATACTTCAGGCTATTCAGGATTATTTCACTTTCAATCCAGAAGGGTCTACCTCTATCACCAATCGATGGGATGCATTTAAAGCCTTTATTAGAGGTACCACTATTTCTATCATGGCTCATGAAAATAAGAAGTTTAATTCACAGGTTAAATCCTTAGAGAAGCAAATAGCTCATTTTGAACGTTTATTTATTACATCTCATGATCCCCAATATAAGGTAAAATTACAAAAGCTGAAGTATGAATTCAATGCTATTCTCAGCACTAGAGCAGAGATACAACTCTCTAAATCCAATGCTAAATTTCGTTTTAACGCTAATAAGTCTGGTAGGCTTTTGTCTAATTATTTACGTATTAAACGTGACAAAACTCAGATCACTTCCATTAAATGCCCTCAAGGTAAAATTGCTTTTTCCCATAATGAGATTGCTAATGAATTTTTGAATTTTTATTCCACTTTATATAATAAACCAGATTATTGTGATGATTCTTTAATTGAATCCTTTTTACAGCATTCTGATTTACCTCACATTTCTCCCTCTGATAAAATTAAGTTAGATTTACCCATTACTAATGAAGAAATTCTCTCGGCCATTAAATCACTTCCAAAGAAAAAATCCCCTGGTCCTGATGGTATCCCTGTCGAATTTTATAAAGAGTTTCAACATCATCTTTTACCTTTTTTGAACCAGATTTTTTCTCATTTTTCTTCATCAGGTACCATTTCAGGCTCTTTTTCTGAAGCCTTAATTGTTGTACTTCCCAAACCTGATAAAGACCCTACCCTCGTTGCTAATTATCGGCCCATTTCATTGATTAATCAAGACTGTAAACTATATGCTAAAATTCTCGCTTCCAGGTTAGCCCCTATCCTTCACTCAATTATTCACCCTGACCAGTCTGGTTTTATGAAAAATCGATACTCTGCTAATAACACGAGAACGTTATTACATGTTATTGAGCAAAGTCCCACTATCCTTAGCCCTGCTGGTGTTATGGCATTGGATGATGAAAAAGCTTTTGATAAAATCCATTGGCATTTTCTATTTAAAACTTTGTTATCTTTTAATTTTGGCCCCTCCTTTATTCGTATGATTTCTGCTTTATACTATGCTCCCACAGCTAGATTATTTATTAATGGCCAGATTACTAACCAATTTTCTCTTTTCAGAGGAACCGTCAGGGTTGTCCCCTTTCCCCTCTTTTGTTTTTACTTGGTATAGAACCATTTCTTAATTATATTCGAAAATGTGATAACATTCAAGGAATTAATATCAATGATATTACTGTTAAAACTTTAGCTTATGCTGATGATGTGTTATTATTTATTAGTAATCCTGTTTCCTCTGTTCCTTTTTTGCTTGATATTATTTCTAAGTATTCTATTGTATCAGGTTATAAGTTAAATGTTACTAAAACTGAATTTTTTCCACTAAATATGTTATGTACTCCTGATATGCTACCCTCACCAGATATAGTTTGGCAAAAGAACAAATTGAAATACCTTGGCATATTATTTTCATCATCCCTTCATGCTACCTTAAAATTAAATTATGATTTTCTTATAGAATATATTAAACAAAAAACATCCAAATGGTCCTCCCTCCATCTTTCTTGGTGGGGAAGAATGGAATCTATTAAAATGACTATTGCCCCTAAAATATTTTATTCTCTTGCAATGATCCCGACTCAATTTCCACTCAAATTTTATAAAGATGTTGACAAACTTTTATCGAAATTTTTATGGAATAATAAGCCTCCACGTATTTCTTATAAAAAATTAAAAATCCCCAAGTGTCATATTGGTTTCGCCCTACCTGATTTCATGTATCATAAAGCGTTTATCCTTAAACAGAGTTCGTTATGGTTTAATATATCTCCTATGCTTACTCCCCCTATCTGGTTTCCTATTGAGACTTCCCTTGTTAAACCTTTTCCTTTATTATCCCTGTTAACCATGTCTCCCGTATCTAAAATTGTACATTCTTCTTCCATAATTAAATCATCAAGATTAATTTTTAATGATTTAGATTCCAATTTTGAATCCCCCTTACTTTCTACAGTGCATTTGTCTTTATGGCATAGTGCCTTGCTAAAATTAAATAGGAATATTTCCTTTTGGTCTTCCTGGATTGCTAAAGGTATTTTTTATCTTGGAGATGTTTTCATGGATGATGAGTTTATTCCATTTATTCAACTCCAAACAAAATATAATCTGCCTTTATCGGATCTGTCAAAATATCAATATCTCTGTAATTCTATTTTAGATTCCTTCCCCAATGGCATCCCTTCAAAAATGACAAATGATTTTCTGCTTTATGTTAACACTATTTCTTTATCCTCTAAAGCGGTGTCTGTATTCTATAAAAAACTCACCGTATCCTTAGGTTCCAATGTTGATACAATTTCTACTTTCTAATGAGTTATCTTTATCATTACCAAATGATTCCTGGTCATTAATATGGTCCCTTTCTGTTTCTGGATGTTTACCAGTGTCTATTTATCAAACTAATGCTTTTATTTTATTTAATTCCTTATGGACACCATTGCGTTTATTTAAAGCTCACTTATTACCATCTAATATATGCTGGCATTGCAATTTACATCCTGGTTCCTTACGTCATATGTTATTTGATTGTCCGACTATTTTGCATTTCTGGTCTGAAGTATGGAACGTGATACAGAAAATGTTGCCTATTTCTGATTTACCCTCTTATAATTTAGTTATATGTAAATCTGTTGCTTTGAGTGTACCCCTTGATGATATCGAAGCAAAATTCTTTAATTTTCTAGTATCAGCTGCGTTAAAATCCATCACTTTTTGTTGGAAGGATGCTTCTTCTCTTTCAGTCCATGCTTGGTGGTCCTGGATTATCTTTACAAGAAGAGGTGCACAATTGTCATTACAAGGTGTTCATCATAATTCTTCGATTATTCAATCTTTCTGGTCTCCTATAGATTCATATGTACAGTTATAAATATTGTTGTTGCATTGCTCATGTAGTATTGGTAATTCTACTTATTTAGGTATTTATGCTATGAAATGTATATTTCCCTTTCCCGTCTCCCTTCCCCTCCCTTCCCCTTCTTCTGTTTTCCTTTGAATGACAAATTTTATTATTTTACAATGAGTTGATGACTGTATTTTTATGATTACTCTTTTTCGCTTCTTTGTATTTTAATGAATTTCTTCACTTTTTTGTATGTCTTTATGTACTTCTCCTTTCTTAAAATTCAATAAAATCTTACTGAAAAAAAAAAAAAAGAAATAGTGCTACTACCTGCCCATCTACAACTTCTCTAACTGGAGATGATACGAGTCTCCTCAGCCAGGCAGCAGTCCTCAAATTGACCCATTCCAGGCTCATACTATCACCTACTCTTACATGCCTACCTGTCTTGCTGGGAAATGCTTAAGGAAGATATCCTTTTGTATCGCATAACCCGCCTGTAGCAATGAAGTGTGCATGCCAATGTAGGAGCTTGGCTCAAGTCTATGCAGTTTTGACTAGTGCTTTTGAACACATGTCATTGAACTATCCATCTTTTACCACAACCCTATAGTGAGATTATCCATGGGAGAATTCAAACTTCCTTTCTAACATTGCAATAAAATTCTATTTAGATTTCACTATTGTTGCAGCTCTAAAATGTTTAAAACACACTCTTTGTCACTAATTTCCCAAAATGTCTATGATGGATATGCCCCAAACTCTCTTTAAGTTAGTGCCAAGTTAAACTGGAACTTCACTTAAGATGTTGGTTGGAATTAGTAAACTCCACACTCTAAGGAGCAGATGAAGTTTCCAAAATGTACTTGTGGTAAGGTTTATCCCTTTGGGATTCCATGTGTGATGATTTCGAGAAGCAGAAGGCAAATTGTCTCATTAGAGACATCCTCCAGCAAAAAATGCAGAGTGAGGAGGCACGACATCCACCACCTCAGGCACAGAATATCGATTCCAAAATATCAACGGATATGTATAGATTTTCTATATCTTACTCCAACATATGTGCCTACTCAATAAATATATCTTCAAGGTATGTAGATGTGTAGTCTATACTTCCCTATATGCCCTTACATTTCAATATTCTGTTCTCAATATTCTTATACCACAATATTCTGGGAATCGATATTTAGTAGAACCGTCAATCACATCAATAACATATTTTTTAAAACACCCAAAAGCATTCTGTGCTTCAAAACCTGGTATACTGTACCTTTTTCTTAACAATTGCTTAGGAAATAATGTACCTATAGCGCACAGCTTTATTGCTTGGTCATTGCCCAGGGCAATCCCCCCTAAAAATAGACTTTTATCTATGGGCCCGTGTGAACCAGTCTCCCACAAGTATCTTACAAGACCTTTTAACACAGGATGCACACTTGGGTCGATTTGTTAGGGCTCTTTTTATGCTTCCCTTTAGGGTTTGATTTATGTTGTTGTTAAAGGATTAGGGTGAGTTTTAGGGTTACTACCCTTACCCTGGTGCTTAGTTTGTTTAATGTAGGGTATTTTTTTGTGATGATATTCTCAGCAGTGATAAATACAATTTAGTGGATTCTAGGTAGGGGCATCTCAATGCACTTGTATGTACAAAGGCTTATGGATGAGACATGGAGACGCTAGAGGCAGAAATTTACTGAGAAGGAGCTGCGGATGTGACTAAATGGGATCTTTGGCACCATGCAGCGCTATACAAACAACCTGAAACTAATGTATTTTGAATCTTCGCTCACTTGAACAAGAGCCCAGAACTTAGAAATTCCTTCCATTAAATCAAGTTGTTCCAGCAGTGTTTTTATATTTCGCTAAGTATACACAAGGAAAACAAACAGTGTTGAAAGGAGTTTGTATGCTCTGAGCAAATACAATGTGTCCAAATAGGGCTTGAGTAAACATGATCAGTCTAAAAACGAACAATCACACAGATTTATTTTTTTTCCTCTTTACCTGAGTCTTTTATTATTTTGTGGATTGTTTCCACGTAATGAACTTGTTAGACCACCGTGGCAATATTCCTGTATCGTACAAAATAGACAAATACATTATTACATTTTCCAGAGAAAAGGCTGTGAAATTCATCACAAGACTCTCTAGAAGAATAATAACAACATCTATTTTACATACTTCACCTCAAAATAACATGAAATGTTTACTCACTATAGTGGTACTCAGTGCATCGACTGCAGAAAGATGAACTCACCGGGGTAGCACCAGGTGCTGAAGTCACTAAGACACACTGTATGTGTTGTAAAACCAATAGGCCTGCCCTGGGCAATCTGTGAAGTGGTTATTTTTTTATTTTATGTTGCAAGTATATGCCCCTAAATATAAAGATAGGATTATCCTAACTGTTATGTCCAGAGTCACCACCACAAGTGCGAAGACTTCGCAGTCTTAAAGATACTACTCGTAAAATAACTTTGTGAATCGGAAAAAATCTTAATCCTATACAAAAGTGTAAGTTTACTTTTGTGAATCAGGCCCGAGCCTTTCAGCTATAACATATATTTTATTATTATTTGTGAAGGAAATAAAAATAAATCACAACATACCAAGCACTCAAATCAGAGGCAACTATGATGTTAATTAAACACTTTATCACATTATAAAGATGACTGAAAAGAAAATACCTAACTGGGTACCAAAAGCACAAGCAAAATAAATTGTGGTTATTTCCAGTTAATATAACAAACAGATCAAATGAAAAGAACACTCCAAACAAGCTCTGTAACTGAAGTGAAAGGTCTATTTTAGCAGAAGGTGAACAATGTGCACAGGCTTTCTTGGGCAGTCATTCAAATGACGTCAGTGGATAAAGTAGGCTGCCCCATTGCTCCTTGCTGTCCGCTATGGTGGTCTGAAGCAAAATGTCATTGACGGTTAACAGAACAGCAGTTAAAACCCTTTAATCAAAAGCCGTACTAAGTAGGTATATTAAGTGTGATTTTTTTTAACAGTAGGCTGGCAGGTAGTTAAAGCTGTCTCAAGGCCAGAACTAAAAATGGGTATGAAAATATTTAAAGACAGAAACTGTTAACCCCTCCCAGGGGCGAGTCCTCCTCCTCCCCTTGTCCACTTAACTGTGTCCCTTTAACCTTTACATTACACCACTGACAATGTGATTTGGTGCCTTAAAAGGTCGCAGTTTATTCAGACATAAACTACTTGTACATTTTACAATTTCATTAGTCATTCATAACATAAAACCAAACTAAGTGAGGAGAACAGCCAAAAATATTATTTACAGGAGTCTAAGAAGATCTCTTACACACAGTAATGTCGGTAACCCAATTTGTAACACAACGTTTGATAGCAAACAATCATACAATACATCTCATTCTTTCAGATTACTTTTCATCAATTTTAATTCATAATTTTCAAGTAAAAACAAGATGACATGTCCCGGATGAACTGCCTACGCGTTTCGTATCTATTCACTGTGGGACTTCTTCAGGGCAGCTCTGTTTTGTTGGAAGCCTTATCCTTAAACACCAATTGTCTGCATAATATTCTATATATACTCTTTCAGACCTAAATGCGGAGCCATAGAGAGTATTCTCATGCAATTCTATTGGTTCAAGATTTGCTGAGCACATCAATAACGCAACCAAGTTCCTCCATAATTTCCTGTTCCTTTCAACACTCTTATATATATGGTACTCCTCATCATGTGAATTTAAGTGTGTTTACGTGTTGAGGTCCTCTGTTATTCAGGTCTCCCTCCTATATGCCCTATCACACATGCCTGTTACCAGCAGAAAGATTCATTCATAACATCCTTTTTATTGTATACTTCCATTGTCTTTTTATGTTCATTGTTGTTATTTGCTCCCAAACAGTATAGTTCTTGTGAGGTGCCCCTTTAGCCGGGCCTCTGTGTCTGCGGTTCCACGCTTCAACTTGCTACCGAATTTGGTGGGTGTCCGTCAGTACCTGCCCGGGCTGTAAGTGCTATGTCCCTTGCCCTGGACCCTTTGTTGGCCCCTTGCCTGCTCCTCAGGGCCCTTGCTGTATGGCATCCCAAGGACCCTGTGTAAGCATCTCATTTACTCAGCCTGCGGCTGTGCCCTGTCATTTAGCTACCTCAGTACCCCTGCCATGAGTCATCCCAAGAGCCCTGTGGGAGCTTCACATCTACTCTGCCTGTGGCTGTGTGCCATCATTAGCTACATCAGTGCCCCTGCTGTGAGGCATCCCAAGGACACTATGTGAGCCTTCCATCTACCTCTAGTAATTTTTCTCTTTTGTATATCTTTCTTGGGTTTCTTCCGCCTAACCTCTGCTTTGCGGCCTCGAAGCCCGCTTCCTTAGTTGTGGGTGGGTGGAATTTTTCTCCTTGCAGGGGGGTTTGTATGCTAACTCAGGGCCTCAAACCCTTATTTAACCCCACAGCTACTTGCCAACTCGCCTCTTTATTTGGGGGGGCGTTAACTATCTTGGGGTAACCAATCCTTGTGGCACCTTGTTTCCTGGGCTTCGCAATTGGGGGAGGGCTTCCCGCGTCCGGTGACGTTTGCCCAAGGCCTCTATTGGGTCCGGCTGCACCTTCCCCGGCCCGGGTTTCAACCCCTCCCAGGGGCGAGTCTCCTCCCTCCCTTGCCCACTTAACTGCATCCCTTTTACCTTTACATTACACCACTGAAAATGTGATTTGGTGTCTTAAAAGGTCGCAGTTTATTCAGACATAATGTAGTTGTACATTGCTCAATTTCATTGATCATTCATAACATTCATGTTATTGTATACTTCAATTTTCTTTGTACATTCATTGTTGTTATTTGCTCCCAAACAGTATAGTTCTTGCAAGGTGCCCCTTTGGCCGGGCCTCTTGTTCTGTGGTTCCAGGCTTCAACTTGCTACAGAATTTGGTGGGTGTCCATCAGGACTTGCCTGGGCTGCAAGTGCCGTTCCACATGCCCTGGCCCCTTTGTTGGCCCCTCACCTGATCCTCAGGGCCCCTGCCATGTGGCATACCAAGGACCCTGTGTGAGCATCTCATCTACCACTGAAGACCAGAACAACTACAGGAATGCCGTGGCTGAATACCACCAGCACATAAGAGCCACCAAGAGGGCCTTTATCAAGAACAGAATCCACACAAACATCAGTAACGCAAAAGAACTCTTCAGCATCATACAGCAGTTCACCAAACCCCCCAGGAAAGCCACACACGTCACACGATCTCAGGACCTCTGCAACAAGCTCAGCTATTACTTCCACCTGAAAATCTAGGCCCTCTATGACAATTTCAGCAAACAGACTCCACACACTACCCTCCTCTCCCCCATCGACAACCAGCCCACCCTCACCACCTGAACACTGGCTACCACAGAAGACACGACCATAAAGAACACCCACTCATGAGCACATCTACCACAAAGTCTCTGCCGCCATAGCACCCGAACTATGCCAGACTATTAACACCTCCTTCAAATCCGGTATTTTCCCCAATGACTGGAAGCGGGCAGAGGTCAAGCCCCTTCTCAAGAAACCCTTGGCTGACGCAACAGACCTGAAAAACTACCAGCCCATCTCTCTCCTTACCTTCGCAGCCAATGTCACTGAGCGATTTGCAACGTCCAGCTGACCACCTTCTTCGAAGAGAATGCCATCCTTGACACCTCCCATTCTGGATTCCGCAGCAACCACAGCATCGAGACCGCCCTCCTCACCGCCGCCAATGACATCTGTATGCTACTCGACCAAGGCCACATAGTGGCCCTCATCCTACTAGACCTTTCCGCAGCCTTCTACACAGTCTCCCACCACACTCTCACCGCCGGTCTCCATGACGCCGGCATACGAGGAACCACCCTCGACTGGATCTGCTCCTTTCTCATCAGTAGAACCCAAGGGATCAGACTCCCACCCTTCCACGCCGAACCCACAGAGATCAACTGCTAAGTACCCCAAAGATCCTCGCTCAGCACCACTCTCTTCAACATCTACATGGCCCCCCTCACCGTCATCATTAGACAGCATGGGCTCAGCATACTATACTACGACGACAACACCCAGCTCATCTTCTCCCTCACGAAGAACCCTGAAGATACCAGACTCAGCTTCCAGGAAGGAATTAAAGACGTTGCAGCTTGGATGAACAACAGCTGCCTTAAACTAAACTCAGAGAAGACAGATGTCCTCATCCATGGACACTCCTCCACCGCCTGGGACAACACCTGGTGGCCTTCCGCCCTCATAAACCCACCCGCTCCATCAGACCACGCCCGAAACCTCAGCATCACTCTGGACTCCTCCCTCACCATGACCCGCCAGATCAACGCCACTGCCTCCACCTGCTTCAACTCCCTCCATATCCTCTGCAAGACTTTCAAGTGGATCCCCCCAGCAGAGACCTCATGCATCCACAGAACCAGAGCAGGTGGAAAAGCCTTCTCCTACGTCACAGCAAAGACCTGGAAAAAGCTCCCCATCAACATCAGACGCTCCCCCACTCTGCATACCTTCCGGAAGAGCCTCAAGACCTTGCTCTTTGACTGATCCAGAACTGCAACCCCCACCCCCCAGAGCCTTGAGACCCTCATGGGTGAGTAGCGCACTTTAAAAAGCCCTGATTGATTGATCTACTCAGCCTATGGCTGTGTCCTGTCATTTAGCTTCCTCAGTACCCCTGCCATGAGGCATTCCAAGGGCCCTGTGGGAGCATCACATCTACTCTGCCAGTGGCTGTGTGCCCTCATTAGCTCCCTCAGTGCCCCAGCCGTGAGACATCCCAAGGACACTGTGTGAGCCTTTCATCTACCTCGAGTACATTTTCTCTATTTTGTATATCTTTCCAGGGTTTCTTCCGCCATGCTACCTACGGTTTTACGATCTGAGGGAGCTCCCCATGCTCTCCCTTCCCTTCCTTCCTCATCAGAAACCCATCTGCGTTTTTGACCAATGCAGGAAGATCTTGATATAACCTGCGCCCAATCCCATATCTGCCCAGCATCTTCAGGCCGTTCCTGAGTTATCTGCTGCTGGGGCCACCATCTCACTGACCTTGCATGCCCCAGCGAATGCCAGTGCAATGGCTGCCCTAAACAGCTTAGCCGCCAGTTCCTTTGATCCTACCACATCTAGTGACCATCTTACTTTTATTGTACTGCAAAAACTATGGGTCGCACTATTGTGCTTGCTGACAGTTGTGGGAGATTATAGCTCTTGCTCCCAGTAACAGAAAATTGGTGGGATTTGAACCTGCAAATCAATCAATCAAACATTTTTAAAGTGCGCTACTCACCCGTGAGGGTCTCAAGGCGCTGAGGGTGGTGGGGGGAGCAGCTACTGATTGAACAACCAGGTTTTGAGGAGTCTCCTGAAGGTCAGCAGGTCCTGGGTCTGTCGTAGGTGGATGAGGAGGGTGGTCCATGTCTTATCGGCGAGGTGGGAGATGGCTCTGCCGCCGGTGGGTGTTCGGTGTATGCGTGGGACGGTGGAGAGGGCTAGGTCAGCGGAGCGGAGCTGGTGGTTGGGGGCATAGAAGGTGAGTCGTTTGTTGAGGTATGCTGGTCTGGCGTCGTGGAATGCTTTGCGAGCATGGGTGAGGAGCTTGAAGGTGATCCTCTTGTTGACGGGGAGCCAGTGCAGGTCCCTCTGGTGGATGGTGATATGGCTGTGGCGGGGGATGTTGAGGATGAGGCATGTGGAGGTGTTCTGTATGTGTTGGAGTCTGTTCTGGAGTTTGGCTGTGGTTACCGCATAGAGTGTGTTGCCCTAGTCCAGACTGCTGGTGACGGGGGCCTGGGTTACCGTTCTTCTGGTTCCGATGGGGATCCATCTGTAGATCTTGTGAAGCATACAGAGGGTGTTAAAGCAGAAGGAAGAGACGGTGTTGACTTGTTGGGTCATTGACAGAGAGGAGTCCAGGATGAGCCCCAGGTTGCGTGCGGGGTCGGTGGGTGTCAGCGCAGTTCCCAACGAGGCCAGCCACCACGAGTCATCCCAGGTGGAGGGGATGGAGCCGAGGATGAGGACCTCCGGCTTGTCCGAGTTCAGTTTCAGGCGACTGCTTTTCATCCATTCAGCGATGGCCTTCATCCCTTTGTGGAAGTTGAATTTGGCGGTGGTGGGGTCTTTGGTGAAGGAGAGGATCAGCTGGGTGTTGTTGGCATATGGGACAATGGTGAGGTCATGTGATCGGACGATGCTGGCAAGCGGTATCATGTAAACATTGAAGCGGGTCGGGCTGAGGAATGATCTTTGGGGTACACCGCAGGTGATCTTAGTGGCTTCGGATCAGAATGGAAGGCGGTGGACTCTCTAGGTTCTGTTGCTGAGGAAGGAGGTGATCCAGTCCAGGGCTTTGTCGCGGATGCCTGCATTGTAGAGGCGTGTGCGAAGGGTGAGGTGGCAGACGGTGTCAAAGGTGGCCGAGAGGTCCAGGAGGATGAGGGAGACGGTTTCGCCGTTGTCAAGTAGGGCCCTGAAGTCGTCGGTGGCGGCGATGAGGCCAGTTTCGGTGCTGTGGTTGCTGCGGAATCTGGATTGGGACAAGTCCAAGGTGTTGTTCTCCTTGAGGAATTGGGTCAGTTGTCTGTTGACGATCTTCTCGATGACTTTCGCTGGGAATGGGAGCAGAGAGATGGTCTGGAAATTGTTTTTTTATTATTTTTTTTTAATGTCTTTTTATTTAGACAAAAGTAACAAAAAGACATAACAAAACACATCAGGTGACATAATTCGACTTGTTAACAATCAGTAAATGACGTTTCCATACCTCCTAGCCAATCACAATTGTACTCCGGTAACAGATCAAGGGGACGTTCGATCCTCAGCTTCGAGCGGACCCATCCGGGGAGTGCAGATGTCTCCCCTGTAGGCATGCCGGGCCTCCCAGATCCTATTCCACTTCCGGGGGCAACCCCTTGCCAGGTACACCAATCTCTCCCTAAACATACACCAGTCTAAGTCCTCCCTCCACTTCTCCATCCGGGGGGACTGACTGGTTCCCCACAATTGGTCGTACGGAGCTCCCCTGTCTCCTTACTCTCCAAAAACATAGCTCAGAGGAACGGGCGAGCCTGTTAGAGTTCAGCTTATAAAGTTCAATCAGGATACCATTCGGCTCTGACGCTTTACCTGAGTTAATCCCCTTGTGCCACCTCATCATTAGTTAATGGGGATTCCAAATAAGCGCGGTCGCCCTCGGAGAGCTGGGGCATTTGAATATCTCTGATAATCCCTCTATTATCTTCCTCCGAGAATCCGCCTTCTGCACGGTACACCTCGTTATAGTAGTTGGCGAACCGATCTGCTATAGCCTGTGAGTCCACAATCACCTGAGAGGACTCCCCATGTAATTCGGGAACCAATCTTGACGCCCACTCTCATCTTTCAAGCCACGCAATCAATTTTCCGTCCTTATCCCCATGTTCATACACCCTACTCTGGGTCTCTCCGAATTGCGCCATCGCCTTTTCTCTGGCTATTCCACTAAATTCATCCTGCTTTAATTTGAGACGGTGAAGACTTTTGGGGTTTACTGCCCTGGATATCTCCCTCTCTAGGGCTATCACTGCCTCATCTGCTGTCTCCAACTCGGCCTGTCTCACCTTCTTTTTCATGGCTATCAGTGATAAAGCCTTGCCCCGTATTATGGCTTTAAACACTCCCCACAAGGTCTGCGCTGAGTCCACCGTACCCTGGTTAACCTGAAAATACCTATCCATTGTTTTAACTATGTCTCTCTTGATGTTTGGGTCACTGAAGTGCCAGGGATAAAGGGGAGCAATCTTGCCCGCTGTAACTCGGTCGAATTCCATCTGTAGCCAAACCGGGGAGTGATCGGAGACACCCCTCCCCATGTGGCGTACCTCTCTGACGGCCCAAGCCTGTGCCGCCGGGACTAAGATATAGTCTATCCTAGATATGCTATGGTGAACGGAGGACGCATACGAGTAGCCAGATGCACTCTGATTCCGCAACCGCCAACTATCAACCAGACCAGTTATATCCAAAAACTCAGGTAGCCACCTCTGTACCGGGTGCAATAGTCTAGCTGGGCGTCGATCTAGTTCCCCGTCAACCACTGCATTAAAATCTCCTCCCATCACCAAATACCCCAGGGGCAAAGTGAGGAAGATTGCTCCTAAATCGCGATATGTATCCATTTGCAGACCTGGAGGGACGTAGATTGACATGAAGGTGACTGTCCTACCCTCCCATTGGCCTGAGATGCCCATATACCTCCCTCTCTGGTCGGACCACCTTGCTTGGATGGTAAGGGGAAAGGAGTGACCCAGACGTGAACCCTGCATGCGCCACCAATCTATAGCCCCTCCATGCACTTATTCCCAATAAGATGTGTCTCTTGCAGCAGCACCACATCCGGGGAGTGACTCCGAATGAACTGATTGACCATCCCCCTCTTGATTTTGTCCCTAAACTGTTCACATTCCAGCTGAGTATCTTGATCCCCGTTCCTATCCCGCTAATTGACATTAAACTGGTATAGAAGCATCACATTAGCTACAGTGTCTCCTGATGTTTGAAACAAATGAAAAACACAAAAAACCCACACACCCCTCAACTGTGCATTCCTATACCAACTTGAGAGCGCCAACTCAGGATCCCTCCCACCCACCATGCACCCCTGCGTTTGGCCTACGCCCATCGCCAGTGGGCAGTGTGCCTGTCGCCCCACAATCTAACACTACACACTAACTAAAGGTAGTAACGGGGAGGAGAATCGGTGACCCATGCTCCCCCCCAGCTCCACCCCATTACAATTCTACACCTCGGAGATGCACACCTACTCCCTAATGTGCTGCGCCTACAAGCGACGCCCCACTTCTGGATCAGACTCGGAAAGTTTCCAAAGTCACAGTTTCTTAATCACACCCAACACCTTCACTCCCGCTCCCGCTGTACTCGATCCAGTCCCGCGCCAACTCCGGGTTGTCGAAGAACCAAGTTTTCCCGTCGGCCTCCACTTTCAGTCTCACCGGAAACATCATCCTGTACCTCATGCCCTTGTCTCTCAATTCCTTTTTCACCGGTAGGAAGCTTTGACGCTGTTTCTGCACGAGTTGTGTAAAGTCCGGAAAGAAGGAGAGGGATGTGTTTTCATAACGGAGGGGTCCTCCCGAGAGGGGCGTCTGTAATATGACATCTCGGTCCCTGAAATTCAGAACCCTTACTATCATCAGGCGGGGTGGTGCTCTAGGTTTGGGCCGACCCCCGGGAACCCTATGCGCCCGTTCAACGGTGAAGAAATTGCTCAGCCCCTTCAGTTTGAGGTGATTGAGGATTATATCTTCTACAAACAGGTCAGGAGCAGGGTTCTCCGACTTCTCGGGGACCCCAAAAATGCGAATGTTATTCCATCTGGCCCTTCCCTCAAAATCATCGAGCTTCTTATCTGTCAGGTTGCGAGAGGCCTTTAGATCACGTAACTCCTGCTGGAGCAATGCCATATCATCTATGAGGCTGGCCGTCTTAATATCCAGGGACTTCACCTTCTCATTTGCTTTCGTGAGATCCGCCCAGATGAGATTGACTTCTATCTTTACCGTATCCAGTTTGGAGTCCAGGTATTCCATTTGTTGCCCTAAACATGTCCGAACACCCTCAATGGCCGCCATCACATCAGATAATGTCAGTTCCGTCGGCATTCCCGACGAGTCACCACTCGTCGATGGGACCCGCTTTGCCTCCACAGGAGAACCCTTGGGCATGGTATAAGGGTCCAGTTTATTGGACTGGACTTGCTTAGTTCCTCTAGAAGATCTGGGCAGGTTCTTATCTGCCTCTGCTCTGGCCGCCATTTGTAACACTCTCCCATGGCCCAGGGGCGGGTTGAACGAAGTCCAGGTGAGCCAAGTCTCAATCTCTATGGGCCCGGTTCACTCCACTCCCTCCGACTGCCCCGGGCGAAGTGATCATCCAAGGCCCGACAGATGCAACAACGAGGAGTCACAGGGCGGCAGCAGTGGCAAGCGCCGCAACTTTCCAGGTGACACCACCATGAGGAAACTCCCAACAGGCGGAGCCGGGACTCGCGAGGTCCGCAAAATGGCACAGCGCAGGCTGGTATCGTGGCCGGGCTCGCCAGCTCCCTGGGGTCTTAGTTGGCAGTCTCACATCCACCACCACTGCGAGGCTTAAGAACTGCACCCCCCCTGCGCTAAAATTGTCCAGCCTTACTGCCAGGAGTGGAGTAGGGCCCCGAACACTTCCCCAAGTCGGCGCTAAGCAGCCCACCATGCCGCCGTGTATTCGAGTTCCGCCTCGCCCCCCCTCAGCGGCTGCAGTCCAATGCCCGGATGAGATAGATCCAGTCTGCCACTCCCATGACCAGGCGGCCCCAACCTCCCAAGGATCCCACTCCAGCTTGTCGCGACGGCAGGGGGGAAGGCAAACCACTGCCACTCGCTCTCAGCTGCTGCCTTTCGATCCGCGTCTCATCGCCCAAGCGTGCACTCACCGCAGGGGGGTGGGGGGAGAGATCCGCGAAGCAGAGACCCCGTCTGTGGGTTTCATGATCCGGCGGCTCACACAGCACCAGACCGTCTTGATAGCAGGGGGAAGGTGGGGGGGCAAGCAGCTCGGTCTCCCCCTGCCCCTCTGTGCTCCCCTGCCTCTCACTCTCCACCGCCGCTCTCCGATCCCCACTCAGCCGCCCAGTCGCTCTCACACAGAAGGCCGGACCGGTGATTTCCGGACCAGCTGTTGACTCACTGCTACTCGGGTTCCTGTCCACGTGAGTCCCGGGTCCCCGCTGTCTCTCGGGCCGCACTTTTAACTTGGTACTTCTCTGGCCCCCAGCACCGCAGCGGGACGCAGATCACTGCCGGGGCCTCAGCGGCACGTCATCTGATGGATGGCGGGCTCCGACAACAGGATCGGTTACAGGATAGTAGAGCTGGGGGGGCTAGCTGCGCGAAGCCGAGGTCCTATGTGACCATCTTGCTCCTCGCGTAGCTCCTCCTCCGGGCCGGAAGTTCTTGCGGTCCTTTGGGTCTGCCTTGGGTTTCTTGAGTGGGGCATTGATCTCTGCATGATTCCAGATTTCCGGGAAGGTGGCGGTCTGGAATGAGCTGTTGAAGATTTTACGGAGTTGGGGGGCGATGATGGAGCTCGCTTTGTTGAAGGTGTGATGGGGGCAGGGGTCTGATGGTGAGCCGCACTGGATGGTGTTCATGGTCTTGATGATGTCTTCGTTGTTGACCTGGTTCTGGGAGATCCAGCGGCTGGTGTGACTGGGAGGTGGTGATTCTGGGGTGTCGGTGGCTGTTGGAGAGGTCTGGGTGTTGAAGCTGTTGTGGATGTCTGTGATCTTGTGGTGGAAGAAGGTTGCTAGAGAGTCACAGAGGTCTTGTAATAGCGGGATGTCGTTGGAGCTGGAGCTGGAGCTGGAGCTGGGGTTGACGAGTTCCTTCACAATGTTGAAGAGCTCTTTACTGTTGTGTGCATTGTTGTCAATGTGTTCCTTGAAGGAGGTCCTTTGGCCGTTCAGATGAGTTGGTGGTGTCCGTGGCTGGCGTTCTTGAGGGCTGCATGGTTGTCCGGTGTCTGCTCGTGGCACCATTTCTTTTCTAGTCTTCTGCAGGTTTGCTTGAATATCTGGATGTCAGCGGTGAACCAGATGGCTCTTCTGTCGGTGCGTCTGTTTCAGGGTTTCTTGATCGGGGCGAGAGTGTTGGCGCAGTTGTCGATCCATTGCTTGAGGTTGCGGGCGGTTGTGTCGGTGTTGGTGTGGTCGGTTGTGGGTCTCGGCCGAGGGTGGTGATTAGCTGGTCTTTGGTGACCTTGTTCCAGCTGCGGTGGGGCATTCTTAGCTGGAGGTTGTGTGCGGTGATTTTCCTGAGGGAGAAGTGGATGCATCAGTGGTTGGTCCAGTGTAGTTCAGTGGTGTGGCTGACGAAGACGTGGCTGCTGGAGAAAATGGGGTCGAGCGTCTGTCTGGCAGAGTGAGTGGGTGTTGTGAGAGCTGTTTGAGGCCAAAGTTGGCAAGGTTGTCCAGTAGTGTGGTGGACTTGCGGTTGTAGGTGTTCTCGAGGTGGAAGTTCAGGTCTCCGAGGAGGATGTAGTTTGTGGAGGCCAGGGCGTGCGAGCTGACGATGTCTGTTACGGAGTCGATGAACTGAGGATGGGGTCCGGGGGGTCTGTACACGAGTGTTCCACTGAGGGTGGTGTTGGGATCAACTTGGATCTGGAAGTGCAGGTGTTTGGCGGTGCGTGGGTGTCTTCGGTGTTGGTTGAGCTTCTGAGGGTATTTCTGTCAACGATGGCGATTCCTTCTCCCAGTGTGTTGGTGCGGTCCCTGCATGTGATCTTGTAGCCATCCGGGATGGCTATGGCAACGTCGGGTGCTGTTCATCCAGGTCTCCGTCAGGAAGGCGGCGTCCGGGAAGCATGAGTCAAGCAGGTCCCAGAGTTCAATGGTGTGCCTGTGGATGAAGCGGGTGTTGAGCAGTATGCATCTGAGGTGGTTGTGGCCTGCCTTGGTGTGGGGGCCGTATGTGCTATTGTACGCTGGCTGGTGAAGCTGCAGTATCGGCAGGTGAAGAGTCTGTGGTTGTGCTTCGGGGTAGCCTGGAAGAAGGCGGTAGACCGGCCGGCGTTGAGTGCATGGAGAAGGTTGGCGTCTTAGCGGCGTCTGGCATTGTGGTTCTTGCTGGAACCAGGGTGTCTGGTGCTGGGCGCGGTCCAGGCATGGACGGGCGCAGACGAGTTTGCCATAGGCGCGCCATTGTCGCACCGGCGGCGTGACCGCATAGAGGTCGCCATAAGTAGGGGAGGGGGTGGGGTCCGAGGTGGGAGGCGGGTGCCGGGGTAGTGACGGTATCGGGTGGGAGGGGCCGCAGGGGCAGCAGCGACAGGAAAGGCAGAGGAGGATGAGGGGATAAAAAAACAGGGGGGAGGAATAAGGAATACGCAGAATAAAACAAATTAAGCAGGCACAGTACAAGCACACAACATGCAACAAAAATTATGAGTGAGACTCAACAAATGGCCACTATAGGTGTGGCAGGGTATACTCAGACATGAGTCCCTTTCTCACTGTTCCATCAGGATTCAAGCAAGCCGGGCCGAAGAAGGCTGAAATGCCAGAAACCGGTCCCCGGTAGCTTGTCTCCTTTCTGGTGAAGAATTGGCTTGGTAGTTTAGTCTGCCCTGTTCCCATGATGCACTGGGCCAGGGACAGACTGATTTGCATATAGCCAGGTTCTGAGCTGGGATGGGGCAGTGAGATAAATAACGGTGATGGATCAAGCCTTGATCTTTGGACTAGGTAAGAGTGGTCTGTTTAACTCAGACACTCTGTTCATCACCACCCCCTTTTCTAAATCAACAAATAAGCAGGCATAGTACAAGCAAACAAAGCGCAACGAAAAATTACGAGTGAGGCAAGTTCAGGCCCAAAGATAGGTGGACTCTAGGCACGAACCCTGATCAGCTGGGGACTCGAGGCTGCGGCAGTGAGGTGGAGCTACCATGATAGAGTGCTGCCTGAACTACTGATTCAATTATCACTTCCTAGCACCAAGTGGACTGCCAATAGGAGGCCGTCTAACAACCAGCAGCGTGGCTTTGTCATTATTACCATCTAATGCAGTGATTTTGGCTGCATTTCCCTTATTTAAATTATTCGTGGTCTCCCTGCCTACCAACCTGGAGGGCACTGGAGCCTGATTTGACATAATCGAAAGTTACGCTTTTCCAACTCATTAAGCTATGCTTCAATCCGTCTCTTAAAACAGTTACACAGGTGGGACCTTATACCACACCCCAACCTTAAGCGATAGCATCAATCCTCTGTGTTTAAAGCATTGCACAGTCAATGTTATACAAGACAGCTGACTACAAGTACCCAGCACAGGGAAAAACAAACTCAGAACTAACCTGTTGGACCATGGTTTCTGCCCAAATGAACCCCTTTATGCAGCGTCAGGTTAATGAAAGACTGGGGAAGTCATAACACTCTGCTCTGCACCTCGCAGTTGAATGCACCTCCCTGCTAGTTAAGCGTTAGCAAGTCCTCACGTCAGTTGCAGCAATTTACAGTTACTATCACTTAGGGTACTTACCATAAGATTTATCGTAAACCTGTTCAGCATACCTGTATTTAATTAATGAATTGCCTTATCTAAATTTAGTTCCGGAACTCCCAACAATAGAACAACTCCAGCAATGTTAAAGGCTCTCATATACATTTTCCTCTGCTAGGATGAAGGGTTTAAGCAGGCCAGGGTAGAAACTTGTTTGAGAACAAATAAGGTGGGCCAGTTAGTCTAGGACATTCAAAGGCGGCCACTCCCTAACAAGGCAAAACTTCTAAATCCCACTCATTGCTGGAAAAATTGCAGATTCAAGTAGATTGCAGCTTACCTCTAACATGGTTGACAACAGTTGGACCTACCATCCGAGCACTAGGGATATGGCAATTGGTCTCCAAGATCCACGGAGTGGCTAAATTTGTAAAGTGTCACACACCCTCCTTAGATCTCAAACCTGAGATCAAACACCCCCCTCCTTCATGGCTCTCGATGGCGCTCAGGTTAAGGTTATGTTCCTAAGTACATTCTGTTAGGCTCCTGCAAGATAAATCTTCTTTCATCAATTGAAAACAACCTCTGATCATTTTTAACTCAATCACTGGATGGGTTCAGCTTGTAAATACACACATTAGGAAGGCTGTGTGCTTTCCTTAGAAAGACAGCATCACTGGAATCATATGTCGCCTTCATCTGATGCCCGGGGCTGACTAAGTATCTACATGATGACCCTCCTAGAGATTCTGTACTTCAAAGAAGTCACAGATTGATCCACTCATACCCGTGTGGCCAACTGTGGCTCCTGTGCCAAGGTTTAACTGAATGAACCATATCCCTTTGGTATGTATATATACCCTCAGATGCCTGCTGTTACTAAGTATGTCTTTGTGTGAAGTGTCTTCCATTCCGAGGACTGTCAGGCTGCACTTGCCTATATGCACAATGCCAGAATACATAACTGTAAGATGATCACACTGGCCCTGTCCGAATACTGATGAGTTCCTTCCCCTAAAGTAGATTCTTGTGGGGTCATTTAGAGTTTGGGAGAGTGTCTGCATTGCTGGAGAGCGGCACAGATTCTGCCTGCAAAACAAATATTTTCGTCCACTTTCCTTAGAGTTGGGGGAGTGTTGTGTTTATGCAGGTTCTGCTGGTATAAACCTATGACATGGTGGCCCATCTGCAACAGTGTAAAGGAGATATGAACTGATCCTCTGGGCTAAATATATACCCACCCAACATTATCCTGTGGCGTTGCCTGGTAACAATTGAGAGATATACGCTGTGGTGGGTCTGTCATGGTCGATAGGAGGAGCCTCATGTTGGGCTCCCATATACATGCTGACTATCCTGGGTTGATCATTCTGTCCTAGCATCAAATATTAGACCATCAGAGCCAAATATCTGCTATTAAAGAGAGGCGCACACCATTATTTGAATTTTTAAGGAGTACACGTACCACAGTAAACAAGATCCATACATATGTGGTTGTATGGTGAATCGTGATTAAGACACACACTGAGATTTATTCTTAATAATTGTTGCAGATTTCCCCCATGTAAAACTGGATATACAACCTATGATCCTGTGATTTCATGGCAATTTGAAAAGGTTCTTTCCATCCTAATCACAGCATTGTCTGCACTCTGACTATATATTTGTTTGCTTATATAAACAACCAAGCATTTTTGGAAGAAAAAGTGGCCTTATTTGCATTTGCATTTGTTGACACATTGAATGAGGCATATAACAATGGTACAAATAATTCATTTATCCCAGTCCTCTGGGCTAAATATATTCACATGACTGTATCCTGTGGCATTGACTGTTGATAGGAGGAACCCACAGCCCTCTTCACTGTCATTCAGTGCGGGGTCTTGGTTATTTAATACCTGCTGGCACTGTGTTCTGAGCCGGCAGATTCAAGCATGCAGTTCTTTGCCTTCTTCTACATAGCTTGGGGTGCGTACAGGAACACAAAGACTGTCATTCTTGAAGCAGAGCAACTGCCAAACTAAGGCGCTGGCCGGCCCATAAGTTAAACAATCTGCAGACTGCCACTGTGGATCGGTCACCATGAACTAGAAGTATGTGAAAAGGTTCATCTCACAGGGTCTTTGTTGCCCGACCCTAGCGTCCCAACGCATTTTGGCACCAATCTATCAGTAGCATTGTTCCCCTCCATGTGCGATTCATCTAAAGGGAATTTCCCTGTGGCAATGGCAACTCTCCAGTGGAGAAACGTTAACAAAGAGTGGACGCGTTTATCTTGACCTGGACACAAGGGCATTAGGACCCTGTACCCGACTGGTGGGGTGAGGGCAAGAACCGGACACCACTTCTGGTCAGGGGAGTGGAGAAGGGGCAGAACATGACCAGGAGGGCAAGTGACTGGACGTATGGGCAGCTCGGCGCAGAAACAATAAAGAACACTTAATTCTCTCACCTGACTCCTGTCGTACCTGAGTTGAGGGATACGACAACTGGCGACGAAGGTTGTGAATACACGGCGATGCGTGTATCCAGGTGCACCAGGAGCAATCAACGAATTATGGAGCCAGAAGCCCACCCTGGTCGAGTGAGGGAGTGAAGAAACGTCAACAACAACAGCCTCATGGAAGAAGGAGTGAACAAAGAGGAAATGCTGGCGTTCAAAAAGGTTCCTGAAGAACTGTTAGAGACCGTGAAGGGAATAATAATGAGAGGAACAAGGATAGTGATGCCAAGGGTCCTGCGTGGACAGACTGCAAACTTGGCACACGAATCACACAGAGGCATGGTTGCAACAAAGAAACTGCTACGGGAGAAAGTGTGGTTCCCTGGGTTGGATAACATGGTGGAGACCGCCGTCGCAAATTTGCACATTTCGCAATAACAGGGAAACCATCAAAATCAGAACCACTACAAATGTCAGAGCTCCTGCGGGCAGTTTAGACTGCACTGGCAGCAGACTTCTGAGGGCCTCTAGAAACGGGCAACTACTTGCTTGTAATGTTGAATACTCCAGATTTCCCATTGTGCGACAAGTATCCTCAACATCAGCAAGTGCAACGCTGCCAACACTGGATGACATATTTGCAGCTTGGGGTACCCCACAAACACTCAAGACAGATAATCGCCCGCCATTCCCAGGGTTAGAATTTCGAAAGTTTATGGACTATCTAGGTATCCATCACAGGAAGATGACACCTCTGGGGCCACAAGCAAATGGCATGGTGGAAAGATTCATGGGAAACATAAAAAAGGCTATCCAAAGAGCGAAGCTGCCGCAGATGTCAAAAGGACCGGGCCAGTGTCAAGTACTAAGGGACTATCAAAACACCACTCACAGCTCCACGGGACGGTGTCCAGCCAAGCAGGTGCTGGGCAGAACATGCAGGACATGGCACCGCAGCTAGAAGCAACAACGACGGCAGAGCACAGCAGCATCGCTATCAGAGGCCAAGCCGCCAAGGAGAAAATTAAGGCATATGCCGATGCAAGGAGACATGCCACTCCCGCGCACCTCGAGCAAAGGGATGTCGTGGTGGTACAGCAGCAGCTGAGAAAATCGGACAGCCCATTCTCAAAGGAACCATTAACGGTGACTGAGGTGAAAGGGCCCATGATAACAGCAACAGCAGGCCCTTACCTGATCACACGAAAAAGCTCGCACTTCAACCAGCTAAACAACATGGATGAAGACGGAGGAGATGCCGTGGCAGGGAAAAAAGGCACAGGCGAGAGACCGGAGGTGAAGGGGTAGATGGACAAGAGAGAGACATATCAAAGAAGAGAATACAAAAGACCAAAAAAAAATGATTGAAGAAATGTAACGATGAAGACAATGACATGTCTTTGGACACATCTCTTTCTTTTTCTCTCTCTCTCTCTGTCTCTCTTTCTCTCTTTCTTTCTTTCTCTCTCTCTCTCTCTCTCTCTCTCCCTCATTTCTCTGTCATTTCCTTTTCTGTCATTTTCCTGCAACAAAAGGGGGGATGCTGTGACCTGGGTGCAAGGGTACTAGGACCCTGTACCCGACTGCTGGGGAGGGGGCGGGAACCGGACACCACTTCCGGTCAGGGGAGGGGGGAAGGGGCAGAGCATGACCAGGAAGGCAAGTGACTGGACGTGTGGACAGCGCGGCGCAGAAACAATTAAGAACACTTAAATCTCTCACCTGACTCATGTCGTACCTGAGCTGAGGGATACGGCAGCGTTATCCCCCCCTTAGGGGTGGAAACCAGAGTGCAGTGCCATGGGCCCATTTCACGCCTGTAGGGGAAGCAAACGGACCATTAGGCCTGGCTGTAATGTGATGGGGAGAGAGGACTTAAAGATTACCTTGCAAGGGTTATATGCCTAACGACCCAGCTGAGACTCGAACCCGTGACAAGGGAGCTGTATACAAGCGTGCAGCAGCCATGTTAACCCGCAGGGCCGTTTAATTGAACTCACGCCTCTTATCGGCCTCCCACTTTACTATGTGGATGAGACATTGCGAATGTATTTATTTTCCAGTGAAGGGACGATTGACCTGCACTTTGAAGTTACACTTACCCTGCTCAAGTGCTGCGACGCCTCACCTCGCGCCCAATTCTGGCAGAAATGGGGAGAGGTTTCGGGGCCTCCTGCCAATTTTGTGTTGGGGCCAGCTACTACCGCGCCATCCTCCCCTAAATATGATGACCTTGGAATTTGGAAAGGCAAAGTAGGCCCTGTGTGCACTCGGACCTGTGAAGCAGATCAGTCGAGAACGCCATTTGGTTGCATCTATGTGTGATTCATTTAATGGGAATTTCACTGTGGCTATGGCAACTCTCCAGTGGAGAAACGTTAACAATGAGCGGACGCATTTGTCGTGACCCAGGTGCAAGGGCACTTGGACCCTGTACCCGACTGGTGTGGAGGGGGCGAGACCCGGACACCACTTCCAGTCAGGGGAGTGGGGAAGGGGCAGAGCATGACCTGGAGGGCAAGCGACTGGACGTATGGGCAATGTGGCGCAGAAACAATAAAGAACACCTAAATCTCTCACCTAACTCCTATCGTACCTGATCTGAGGGATACGACAACTCGCTACAAAGGTTGTGAAGGCACAATGAAGCGTGTATCCAGGTACACCAGGAGCAACGAATTACGGAGCCAGGAGCCCACCCATGTCCGAGTGAGGGAGTGAAGAAACGTCAACAACAGCATCATTGAAGATGGAGTGAATAAAAAGAAAATGCTGGCGTTCAAAAAGGTTCATGAAGAACTGTCAGAGACCGTGAATGGAATAATAATGAGAGGAACAAGGATAGTGATTCCAAGGGTCCTGTGTAGACAGACTGTAAACTTGGCACACGAAACACATTGCGGCATGGTTGCAACAAAGAAACTGCTGCAGGAGAAAGTGTGGTTCCCTGGGTTGGACAACATGGTGGAGACCACCGTCACAAAATGCCACATTTGCCATATCATTTTGTCCACCATAAGCGTGGAAGGGTATGCTCAGACATGAGTCCCTTGCTCATTGCACCATCAGGATTCAAGCAAGCCGGGCCGAAGACGGCTGTAATGCCAGATACCGGTCCCCGGAAGCTTGTTTCCTTCCCAGTAAAAGAATTGGCTTGGTAGTTTGGTCTGCCCTGTTCCCATGATGCACTGGGCCAGGGACAGACTAATTTGCATGTAGCCAGGTTCTGAGCTGAGATGGTGCAGTGAGCTAAAAAACGGTGATGGATCAAGCCCTGATCTGCTGACTGGGTACGAGTGTTCTGCTTAATTCAGATACTCTGTCCATCACCACCCCCTTTTTCTGAATCGTTTTGTCCACCATAAGCGTGGAAGGGTATGCTCAGACATGAGTCCCTTGCTCATTGCACCATCAGGATTCAAGCAAGCCAGGCCGAAGACGGCTGTAATGCCAGAAACCGGTCCCCGGAAGCTTGTTTCCTTCCCAGTAAAAGAATTGGCTTGGTAGTTTGGTCTGCCCTGTTCCCATGATGCACTGGGCCAGGGACAGACTAATTTGCATGTATCCAGGTTCTGAGCTGGGATGGTGCAGTGAGCTAAAAAACGGTGATGGATCAAGCCCTGATTTGTTGACTGAGTACGAGTGTTCTGCTTAATTCAGATACTCTGTCCATCACCACCCCCTTTTTCTGAATCGTTTTGTCCACCATAAGCGTGGAAGGGTATGCTCAGACATGAGTCCCTTGCTCATTGCACCATCAGGATTCAAGCAAGCCAGGCCGAAGACGGTTGTAATGCCAGAAACCGGTCCCCGGAAGCTTGTTTCCTTCCCAGTAAAAGAATTGGCTTGGTAGTTTGGTCTGCCCTGTTCCCATGATGCACTGGGCCAGGGACAGACTAATTTGCATGTAGCCAGGTTCTGAGCTGGAATGGTGCAGTGAGCTAACAAACGGTGATGGATCAAGCCCTGATCTGTTGACTGGGTACGAGTGTTCTGCTTAATTCAGATACTCTGTCCATCACCACCCCCTTTTTCTGAATCGTTTTGTCCACCATAAGCGTGGAAGGGTATGCTCAGACATGAGTCCCTTGCTCATTGCACCATCAGGATTCAAGCAAGCCGGGCCGAAGACGGCTGTAATGCCAGAAACCGGTCCCCGGAAGCTTGTTTCCTTCCCAGTAAAAGAATTGGCTTGGTAGTTTGGTCTGCCCTGTTCCCATGATGCACTGGGCCAGGGACAGACTAATTTGCATGTAGCCAGGTTCTGAGCTGGAATGGTGCAGTGAGCTAAAAAACGGTGATGGATCAAGCCCTGATCTGTTGACTGGGTACGAGTGTTCTGCTTAATTCAGATACTCTGTCCATCACCACCCCCTTTTTCTGAATCGTTTTGTCCACCATAAGCGTGGAAGGGTATGCTCAGACATGAGTCCCTTGCTCATTGCACCATCAGGATTCAAGCAAGCCGGGCCGAAGACGGCTGTAATGCCAGAAACCGGTCCCCGGAAGCTTGTTTCCTTCCCAGTAAAAGAATTGGCTTGGTAGTTTGGTCTGCCCTGTTCCCATGATGCACTGGGCCAGGGACAGACTAATTTGCATGTAGCCAGGTTCTGGGCTGGGATGGTGCAGTGAGCTAAAAAACGGTGATGGATCAAGCCCTGATCTGTTGACTGGGTACGAGTGTTCTGCTTAATTCAGATACTCTGTCCATCACCACCCCCTTTTTCTGAATCGTTTTGTCCACCATAAGCGTGGATGGGTATGGTCAGACATGAGTCCCTTGCTCATTGCACCATCAGGATTCAAGCAAGCCGGGCCGAAGATGGCTGTAATGCCAGAAACCGGTCCCCGGAAGCTTGTTTCCTTCCCAGTAAAAGAATTGGCTTGGTAGTTTGGTCTGCCCTGTTTCCATGATGCACTGGTCCAGGGACAGACTAATTTGCATGTATCCAGGTTCTGAGCTGGGATGGTGCAGTGAGTTAAAAAACGGTGATGGATCAAGCCCTGATCTGTTGACTGGGTACGAGTGTTCTGCTTAATTCAGATACTCTGTCCATCACCACCCCCTTTTTCTGAATCGTTTTGTCCACCATAATCGTGGAAGGGTATGCTCAGACATGAGTCCCTTGCTCATTGCACCATCAGGATTCAAGCAAGCCGGGCCGAAGACGGCTGTAATGCCAGAAACCGGTCCCCGGAAGCTTGTTTCCTTCCCAGTAAAAGAATTGGCTTGGTAGTTTGGTCTGCCCTGTTCTCATGATGCACTGGGCCAGGGACAGACTAATTTGCATGTAGCCAGGTTCTGACCTGGGATGGTGCAGTGAGCTAAAAAACGGTGATGGATCAAGCCCTGATCTGTTGACTGGGTACGAGTGTTCTGCTTAATTCAGATACTCTGTCCATCACCACCCCCTTTTTCTGAATCGTTTTGTCCACCATAAGCGTGGAAGGGTATGCTCAGACATGAGTCCCTTGCTCATTGCACCATCAGGATTCAAGCAAGCCGGGCCAAAGACGGCTGTAATGCCAGAAACCGGTCCCGGAAGCTTGTTTCCTTCCCAGTAAAAGAATTGGCTTGGTAGTTTGGTCTGCCCTGCTCCCATGATGCACTGGGCCAGGGACAGACTAATTTGCATGTAGCCAGGTTCTGAGCTGGGATGGTGCAGTGAGCTAAAAAATGGTGATGGATCAAGCCCTGATCTGTTGACTGGGTACGAGTGTTCTGCTTAATTCAGATACTCTGTCCATCACCACCCCCCTTTTTCTGAAACATTTGCCAAACAACAGGGCAGCTAGCAAAACCAGAACCACTACAAATGTCAGAGCTCCCGCTAGCAGTGTGGACAGAACTGGCAACAGACTTCTACGGTCCTCTAGAAAAGGGCAACTACTTGCTCGTAATCATTGATGAATTCTCCAGATTTCCCATTATGCGACAAGTATCGTCAACATCAGCAAGTGCAATGCTGCCAGCACTGGATGGCATATTTGCAGATTAGGGTTCCCCACAAACACTACAGATAGATAATGGCCAGCCAATCTCAGGGGAAGAATTCCGAAAGTTTATGGACTATCTAGGTATGTTTCACAGGAAGATTACACTTCTGTGGCAAAAAGCAAATGGCATGGTGGAAAGATTCATGGGAAAAATAAAAAAGGCCGTCCAGAGAGCGAAGCTGGCGCAGATATCAATAGGACAGGCCCTTTGTCAAGTACTAAGGGACTATCAAAACACCACTCACAGCTCCACGGGACAGTGTCCCACCAAGCTGATACTGGGCAGAACAAGCAGGATAAGGCTACTGCAGTTGGAAGCAACAACAACATCAGAGCACAGCGGCATTGCTACCAGAGACCGAGCGGCCAAGGAGAAAATTAAGGCATATGCCGATGCAAGGAGACATGTCACTCCAGCGCATTTCAAGCAAGGGGTTGTAGTGGCAGGATGGCAGGGACAGCTGAGAAAATCGGACAGCTCATACTCAAAGGAACCATTAACGGTGACTGAGGTGAAAGGGCCCATGATAACAGCAACAGCAGGCCCTTACCAGATTACACGAAACAGCTCGCACTTCAAGGAGCTAAAGAACATGGATGAAGATGGAGGAGATGCCGCAGCAGGGGACAAAGGCACAGACGAGAGACCAGAGGAGGACGGGCAGATGGACAACGGGAGGGACATATCAAAGAAGAGAACACAAAAGAACAAAAAGACTGATTGAAGAAATGTAACAATGAATACAATGACATGTACACATCTCTTTCTTTCTTTCACTCTCTCTCTCTGTCTCTCTCTCTTTCTCTCTCCCTCTCTCCCTCTCTCTCTCTTCCTCATTTCTCTCTCATTTCTCTCTCAAGAGTTCATTAGTAATCACCACCTTTTCTGTCATTTTTCTGTAACAAAAGGGGAGGTGTCGTGACCTGGGCGCAAGGACACTAGGAGCCTGTACGCGACTGGTGTGAAGGGGTCAAGAACCGGACACCACTTACGGTCAGGGGAGTGGGAAAGGGGCAGAGCATGACCAGGATGGCAAGTGACTGGACGTGTGGGCAGCGCGGTGCAGAAACAATAAAGATCACTTAAATCTCTCACCTGACTCCTATCATAACTGATCTGAGAGATACAACAGCATTGTCCCCCCCTTAGTTGTGGAAACCAGAGTGCCGTGCCATGAGCTCATTTCACGCCCGTAGGGGGAGCGAACGGATCCTTAAGGCATGGGGTGTAATGTGATGAGGAGAGAGGATTTAAAGATTACCTTGCAAGTCTTATATGCCTAACGACCCAGCTGAGATTCGAACCTGAGGTGAGTGAGCTGTATACAAGCATGCAGCAGCCGCGTTAACCTGCCGGGCTATTTCATAGAACTCACACCTTTTATCAGCCTCCTACTTTACTCTGTGGATGGGACATTGCAAATGTATTTATTTTCCAGTGAAGGGACGATTGACCTGGACTTTGAAGTTACACCTACCCTGCTCAAATGCGGTGATGCCTCACCCCGCGCCTGATTCTGCCGGTAATGGGCTTTTTTGAAAAGAGTTAGTCAGGTTATATACATTTATACTTTTTTGAGTAAACTAGACGTTGTTTATAGGTGAATCAAAATTCTACCAATTCATCTATGTTCAGTATGTTTATTTATATTTCATCTTTTTTGTTGTCTTTTCCTTTTTTTTCCTTATTTCATTTCTATTGATTATACATATATCCACATTTTTTGTTTTTTTGTACAAACACTTTTTACATATAATACATTGTGATTATTGCTTATCAAAAACTCTTTAAAACATTCAACAATACGCAGAGAGTATTCCTTTCAACGCGTTTCGGCCGTTCGCCTTCTTCAGGAATTCTGCATTTTTCTTATTTAAATCAATTGTAGCTATGGTGATAAAAAGACAATATTTTAGTATTTACCCTTATTGTAACAGACTACTCATTCTCAAAGTCTAGACATTTACTTCTCTCATTTATATCTATTTCATAGATATTATCTATCTTTCTTATTATCTGGTTTCCCCACTGCCATGGGTCGGCCCTGCATGGTTAGGTGTTACCGTATCTCTATTCTTCTATATCTAATTACAAAAAACTATACATTTATATACATATTTTACAACATTTATGTACATTTTGCGCAACTTACAATGGATTTATCTGTACACTTTTTACATTCAGACATTCAAAACCTGATTTTTTGCTTGCAGATGGTAGCTCATATATGGTAGGTTTAAATTCGAAGGCCAGGGGTCAGGGAGAGAAGGGTTCAAAGGAAATGGAAAATCTCAACAGTCAACGCTAGCCTGAGTTGGTCTTACATGCTTATCACTTGGTCTATTTATATCGATGCACAAGAGCTAATCTTATCTTACTATTTTTATTTGAGGGTCTATTTTTTTCCCTACCTTAACTTTCCAGACTTGGATTGCAGTGGACTTGACCTGCAGTATGTTGCCTAAGCGTGATTCAAAGCCAGTACATTGCTCCCTACAAATATATATTACACCCGATATGTAGCGTTGTCTTGGTTAGTGCTGGCTACATCTATATTATCACGGTAACGATGTTAGCAAGAAGGAGGTACCTGAATATTAGCGTGGCTGCCCAATGTATTTTCTGATACAGTTCGAGGCTGATAGCATTGGGGTTGTTCACTTTTGGACGTCCTCTCGGTAATATTTCTATAAGAAATATATATGTATATGCTACTTTAACTATCAAGATATACTTTTTTTCCTCTAGAAACTATAAGGCAGAGAAAAGATCTACCTGTATATAAAAAAGTCAGCTCCGAGTAGGGTTCTTCTCGTCAAGCTGTTAACATCGTAGTCGCTTTATTTGCACTGGGTGTAGACTCATGTTGTGCTTCTTAAGCTTCGATTCTTTTGGCTATATTTACAAAAATAAGATAAATGGCACATGAGCTGTTTTGTAAAATTTAAAGTTAACCGTACCAACAATTACGGCGCCTAGATCTTATCGGTGTTTTGACATACCTTAAGCTTTTTAATCGGGCATTACAACGTGTTCTTCCTCTTGATGCGGTCGGTGTCTCAAGTACTGAAGCTTTCGCTCTTTTTAAGCTATGATGTTTTTGGCGCCAGTCCCGTACCAATTGTTTGGGACTCGCGTAATCTCTCGTGATTTCTAATGCGTGGCTTGTGTATCTATATTTTGAAGTTAACGGGTCCGCCATCTTGTAGTGATAAGTCTGGACCGGGATTCAGCTACATTGTTAATAATGCGCTGACGCTAGATCGCTCTTTTAGTCTGTATTTGTGGGAAATATGAATGGCTAGGAAACACGATTTTGCGCGCATACTGGTGTTTTATTTTGAGTATGGGATTACTACGATCGGATTACTGTATGTAATAACGATCATATAGTTTGCTGGGAGTTTTCTGATAAACCAAGGGTATGCTGCCATCTGCAGGCAATAGTCAGATAAAACATATACTCAGCGTTGCATTTATTATATCCTTTTTGTAAATCATTTCTTCCCTTCCCTCTTGTCCATTTGAATGGTAACCTTTCTTTTGGCTTATTTTTTCCGTCATTTATGATTGCCGGTAATGGGGACAGGTTTCTGGGCCTCCTGACAATTTTTTGTTTGGCCCAGCTACTGCCGCGCCATCCTCCCCTAAATATGGTGACCTTGGAATTAAAAAAGGCAAAGCTGGCCCTGCGTGCACTGGAACCTGTAAAGCAGATCATTCGAGAACGCTATTTGGTTGCATCTATGTGCCATTCATATAATAAGAATTTCCCTCTGACAATGGCAACTCTCCAGGGGAGAAACGTTAACAAAGAGCGGACGCATTTGTCGTGACCTGGGCACAAGGGCACTAGGACCCTGTAGCCGACTGGTGGGGAGGGGAAGAGAACCAGACACCACTTCCGGTCAGGGGACTGGGGAAGGGGCAGAGCATGACCAGGAGGACAAGCGACTGGAAGTATGGGCAGCGCGGCGCAGAAACAATAAAAAACACTTAAATCTCTCACCTGACTCCTGTCGTACTTGAGATCAGGGATACGACAACTGGCGACGAAGGTTGTAAAGACATGATGACGCATGTATCCAGCTGCACCAGGAGCAAGGAATTACAGAGCCAGGAGCCCACCCTGGTCCGAGTGAGGGAGTGAAGAAACTTCAAAAACAACAGCATCATGGAAGATGAAGTGAATAAAGAGGAAATGCTGGCGTTCAAAAAGGTTCATGAAGAACTGTCAGAGACCGTGAATGGAAAAATAATAAGTGGAACAAGGATAGTGATTCCAAGGGTCCTGCATAGACAGACAGTAAACTTGGCACACGAATCACACCGAGGCATGGTTGCAACAAAGAAACTGCTACAGGAGAGCGTGTGAATCCCTGGGTTGGAAAACATGGTGGAGATCACCGTCAACAATTGCCACATTTGCCAAAAATCAGGGCAGCCAGCAAAACCAGAACTACTACAAATGTCAGAGATCGAGTGGGCAGTGTGGAAAGAACTAGCAGCAGACTTCTACGGGCCTCTAGAAACGGGCAACTGCTTGCTCGTAATCATAGATGAATACTCCAGATTTCCCATTGGGCGACAAGTATCATCAACATCAGCAAGTGCAACGCTGCCAACACTGGATGACATATTTGCAGCTTGGAGTTCCCCACAAACACTAAAGACAGATAATGGCCCGGCATTCTCAGGGGAAGAATTTTGAAACTTTATGGACTATCTAGGTATCCATCACAGGAAGAGAACCCCTCTGTGGTCACAAGCAAATGGCATGGTGGAAAGATTCATGGGAAACATAAAAAAGGCCGTCCAAAGAGCGAAGCTGGTGCAGATATCAATAGGACAGGCCCTGTGTCAAGTACTAACGGACTATCGAAACACCACTCACAGCTCCACGGGACGGTGTCCCGCCGAGCTGGTGCTGGGCAGAACAAGCAGGACAAGGCTACCGCAGCTGGAAGCAACAATGACAGCAGAGCACAGCGGCATCTCTATCTGAGACGAAGTGGCCAAGGAGAAAATGAAGGTAATAGCCGATGCAAGGAGACATGCCACTCCCACACACCTCAAGCAAGGGGACATCGTGGTGGTACAGCAGCGGAAGCTGGGAAAACGGACAGCCCATTCTCAAAGGCACCATTAACAGTGACTGAGGTGAAAGGGCCCATGATAACAGCAACAGCAGGCCCTTACCAGATCACACGAAACAGCTCGCACTTCAAGGAGCTAAAAAACATGGATGAAGACGGAGGAGATGCTGCAGCAGGGGACAAAGGCACAGACCTGAGATTGGATGAGGACGGGCAGATGGACAAGGGAGAGACATATCAAAGAAGAGAACGCAAAAGACCAAAAAGTCTGATTGAAGAAATGTAACGATGAAGACAATGACATGTCTTTGGACACATCACTTTCTTTCTCCCTCTCTCTCTATCTCTTTCGCTCTCTCTCTCTCCCTCATTTCTCTCTCATTTCTCTCTCTACAAAAGGGGAGATGTTGTGATCTGGGCGCAAGGGCATTAGTACCCTGTACCCGACTGGTGGGGAGGGGGTGAAAACCAGACACAGGAGTGGGAAGGGGGCAGAGCATGACCAGGAGCGCAAGCGACTGGACGTGTGGGCAGCCCGGCCCAGAAATAATAAAGAACACTTAAATCTCTCACCTGACTCCTGTCGTACCTGAGCTGAGGGATACGACAGCATTATCCCCCCCCCTTAGGAGTGGAAAGCAGAGTGCAGTGCCATGGGCCCATTTCACGCCTGTAGAGGGAGTGAACTGATCGTTAAGGCCTGGGCTTTAATGTGATGGAGAGAGAGGATTTAAAGATTACCTTGCAAGGGTTATATGCCTAACGACCCAGCTGAGACTCTAGCCCATGGTGAGTGAGCTGTATACAAGTGTGCAGCAGCCGCGTTAACCCACCGGGATGTTTAATTGAACTCACGCCTCTAATCGGCCTCCCACTTTACTTTTTGGATGAGACATTGCAAATGTATTTATATTCCAGTGAAGGGACGATTGACGTGGACTTTGAACTTAAACCTGCCCTGCTCAAGTGCTGCGACGCCTCACTCCATACCCGATTCTGGCGGTAATAGGGCGGTAATAGGGAGAGGTTTCCGGGCCTCCTGCCAATTTTGTGTTTGGCCCAGCTACTACTGTGCCATCCATCCCTAAATATGGTGACCTTGGAATTAGGAAAGGCAAAGCAGGCCCTGCGTGCACTCAGACCTGTGAAGCAGATCAGCCGAGAACACTATTTGATTGCATCTAAGAACTGGGCTGCTACCTTGTCGACATGTCCCTCAGTGTGGAGATGAAACAGGGGCTGTACAGTACCCCCCACCCCTACTAGCGGAAGCCATATTACTTTAAGACCCGTGCTTTTCTCCCTTGTGATGCAGTTATTTCTGGGGCCCACTGCCCGCTCCGACCCATTCTGGGGTGCACGGCCTGGGTAGCCGGCCACCTTACCACGAGGCAGGATCTCCTGGACTAATTATCATGCACCTAGTCCCATCACCACCGTGATGCTCAAGGTGTGCCATGGCTCCTGGTGCCGATGCTTCCCCGCTTCTTTTGCAGGCCGCCAAGTGCAAGGCCAGGCTCCAGATGCTCAGAGTCGCCTCCCTGCTCGGCCCTTGTTTCTCCTGGATGAGCGAGGCCTCCCCTTTTTGGCGCCGAACTTCGTTGCTCTCCAGGCAACCCCAGCGCCGAAGCTTTGTCTTGTGATGGTAAGAATTCCTCTTGGCGAAGATTCTTTCTTCACCTTGCAGGGGGGAGGTTGTATACTAACTCAGGGCCTTGCGCCCTTATGTAACCCCCCCAGGTGCTTGCCAACTTTGATGGGGGGGGTGTTGGCTATCCTTTCACAGGCTTCACGACAGGGGGGAGGACTTCCCGCCTTCGGGCCACATTTTCCCGGGGCCCCCATCGGGTCCGACTGCGCCAGTTATGGGAAAGAGCTCTGCATGCCCTAATTGACTCTACAAGTAGAGCCAAAGCACTGTGAGGCTTCAAGGACTGGTGTGGCCAGCCAAACTGTTTTGCAGAGATACGCAGAAGACTAAAGGAAAGGTATCGAGTAACAAAAACAGGCAAATCTTGTAGATATGGTTTATGACATATTATGGTATTGTTTTGTTCTACTCCGATCCTAATTAATTTATAACATTGTGCATGTTGACTGTATGAACTGTAACATAACATAACATAACATATAGGTGATGCCCTCACCCTCTCTTTGCAAATAACGAGACAGTGGTAGGATGCAGGTCATGCCAGGCCACAGGTGACTGTGTGTTTATGGAGAGTGGGAGTTCCCTGGATGCATGTGCTCAGTTACCCCTAGGTAGCCTTGCAGTCCTATGAGCTACAGTGTACGGAAAAAATGCAGGGGCATTGTATAGAAACAAAAGTGTGACTGCCTGCGAGGGTGGCCTTTGATCCAAATGGGTCCTGGAGGCCAGTAAGTGGGCAGCATATCTGACCATAAAACAACCTCTCTAAGGGGGAATGGAATCAGGTACAGCCCCATAGCCATGTCCCAAGAGGTTGCTGGCCTTATAATTTGGTTGGTTTGCATAAAGGTGTTCCTTGTTACTGAGATTAATTCAATCACTCCATTTAGCACTTGAACTTCGTTTTCACATAGGGACTTGCAGCACCAAGGGGTCATCGGTCGGGGCTCCTAGCAGCCTTTGTCTGCTCAAAAAAACTCAGTAAGGGGAGGAAGGAGAAAAAAACTATTGGCTAACCAATTCATACTGACCAAGGGTGTTCTTAAGCTACCTTAAGCCACTTAGGGTATTACTCTTGTCCTATTTGCTGGGGGCAATCGAATGAAAGGTGGGATCCTACACTGGAATGGGATTCAACAAGATGCCCACACTACCCACAGCATTAAGTTGGAAAGTTATCTTTTTGCCTGCTTGGTGCCACTGTGTGTAAGAGCCTCTGGATGGGAAAGGCGAGTGGTGTGCTGTAGATGATGTATGGGGCGTGAGAGTGGGATTCATCCACCCTAACAAAGTTTCATTGCATAACGTGGGGTCTACAGTGCCCACTGTTTATTTCAATGCAATCATTGTCATGGTGCTGCAGAAGGCAACTCTGCAGTTAGGGAACGTGTGATACATTGACTGTGTTTTAAAATAAAGAGAAGGCACTGTGTGGAATTCTTTGTTACTCTCGACATGCCTACACTGTTGTACAGATGTTATTTCTCACAAACGACTGGTTCTAGGTCTATGCCTGTCTGAGCTTACATTCTATAGCTGTGCTTGTGGTTGTGGTGGCAGCTGTGGATGCAAATGTTATCATTGTTCTTTTCCCTGTGGCACTGGCAGCTACTGTTGCTACTGTGGTCCCTGTTGTGGTGAAATCAGTTGTCTCTTGGCTGTTAATTTGGCTGCTACGGTTATTGCTGAGGTTACTTCTGTTGTCTCTACTGTGGTTGCAGCTATTGTTCCTCCTTTTGTCCGTGCCACGGTGGATGCTGTGGTTACAGACGTGTTTCGGTTTATAACTGTTGACGCTTCTGTCATAAACCACAAAAAGACCAGGATCCTAGGACTACAGAGATCCTAGTCTTTCGTATCTCCTATTGTAGTCCACATGAAGATTTGTAGTTTTCGACATAACCTTCCTTATACTCTATTCAGTAGTATATATAAGTATATACCATAAAACCCTTTCCCACACTTTGCTGACAGTTTTTAAGATATCAGGGACTCATAGACATGACACTTTCAACTGTTTCAGCCCCATTCGTACACTTATTCGTGTAAAAAGGTGAATCGGGCAAAATGACCCCTCACGGGGGTACCACCAAGCGGGCCACTGGTAGGTACTCACCAGATGAGCCCATTTTTATCATCATCGGCGGTCATTAAGCCCTAACAGAAAAGTGTCAAAAGGAAGAATAAAAAAGGTGTAAAGGTGCATAACGTGAAGTGAAGAAGTAAGACACACTTCACAGTGTGGGAATTAATAGTTAAAATTGAAGGGATTCACTCGATACGCAACAACTTTATTCTTTTACTCAGTGAACCCACTCAGACTAAAACACAGTGTAGGTTGCTATATATGCATACCACTGTTAGATGCCAACATGTTTCTCTGCTTCATATGCTTTGTGCCAATTCATCAGGGCCAAGCTCTTTCGCCACAGCACCATATATTGGACACATCAATCTAAAAAACTGTCAATAAAATAAAACACATAGACACAGTGTATAGATGTTCAAATGTAGGTCTTCTTGTCATGTTTTAGAGACTCACTTTGCACTTTCTTTAACATATTTACCCTCTGTTAGCCATGATGTAGCCTACCAGCTTAGAGGTTTATGAGCAAAAACAGGTTTCCTCACGTGAGACCCTTTAGGCAATACAATGCTTCTGTAGTCAATTGTACCTGCAGGATAAACAACGCGCTGTTAGCCACTGCGCCTGTGTCCTTCACTATTTCCTGATACATCTCTTCTAAACACAACAGTGAGAGAAGAATGGGAAAAACTCAGGGGCATATTACCAACAACTAGCGATAATTTTTGTCTCTAACTTGTTTAGAGACAAAAATTATCGCCGCACATCGGCGATTTTTATCGCAGATAAACCTTGCTATTAACAAGGTTTATCGCAAGTGCGATAAAAAACGGCCGAAATGCATGAATATCGCTGAAAAGTCAGCGATAATCATGCATTATCGAGCAAATGCTCTTAGCCATGTTATCCACCTCCCATTGGATAACATGGCTAAGAACTGCTCAGGGCAGGTGTTAGCTTTTGGAGATATTCCCGCTTAGCGCGAATATCTCCAAAAGTTGGTAATAGGAGATAGCGATGTTAGCGACTGTTTTCAGTCTCTAACATCTTGGCACGCCCACTTTGCATCTCATTAGTGATAAATATCACTGACATGCAAAGTGGGGCCCAAGATGGTCGCTATCTCCTACTAGCTGTCGCTAACTGGTGTTAGCGACAGCTTGGTAATAGGGAGATAATTTTATCTCCGCTTTCTTGGCTTTTAAAGCCAAAAAAGCGGAGATAAACCCCCTTGATAATATGCCCCAGAGTGTTTTGAAAAAGAAACAAGTTAGGGTTGCCCTACATGGGGCTCTAATGACATAATACTATAGAGCTTGAGCAACCCCTGCAAGTCTGATAGTCAGGATTGAACCTAGGATCTTTCTAGATGATGCTAAATTCAGACTTGACTGGAGCTATATAGCGAACAAATGCACGCATGATTGGCTCATCCTTATTATCAGCACTGCGCAAAGTTTAAGTGAAGAATTGTTAAGGGAGATCTTAGAGTTGGAAGAAAGTATTAAGGGAGACACCACTCTGCCTGACACTAAAGAACATTTGAGTAAAATTCAGGAAGATCTTAATGATTACAAAACTTATATGATCAATCAAAAAGTGAAGGGCCTACAACGTAATTTGGAAAGATACACTCACGAGTGGGCATTCCTCTACATTAGTGACAGCTATTATCAGCCCGGGTCAGAACAGCAGAACTTGGGTGGGTATCATAGGGGTCGGGTGCCAAACAACTGTCTAAATGCACCCCGAAAAATTGGACTTTTGACAACACCTCTAGTGAGGAGGAAGAAGAAAGACCTCAGGGCCCTAGGGCCAGTAGAGTGAGATTTATTAGTCTAACCAACAGGAACAAAGCAGTGACGACTTGGGGGCATTATTAAGATCTTTTTTAGGACGTGGTCAAAAGAACAACAAAGGGGGAGGCCAATCTATAGGAGGAAGAGGACGAAGGAGAGGCAACCAACCCCAGCAATGGCAGTCCTACTCCCCCAATTGTGAACAGCATTGTAGTGAACCTATCAGACAACACCCTCACTGACAGTGAGGAACGTGTTTTTAACAAAGGACTGGGTTTTGTCCCTACCCCAACGCATGATACCTTCAGGTGTAGGGTAGAATTCCATGAAACCATTCATAAAATCAAATTGAAGAAGTTCTTTGCTAATAAGACTAGAGAGGATCTGGGCATTTATACCACCAATTTGAGAAAACCATCTACATTCTGTTCTCCCTCTGCTACCTTAGGACCTGAAATCACAGTTTTTGAGTCAAAAGTACTGCAAGATATCTCTAGGTTTGAGAATGAAGATAAGTCATTTAAGCACAAGAATAGGACACAAGAAGATTGGGAAGCAGTCCGGGGTTTACAGGAGAACCTGATGCTGACCATAAAACCCGCTGATAAGGGTGCGGCTGGGGTAGTTTTAAACTCTACCGATTATGATGAAGAAGTGAAGAGACTTCTCAATGTACGAGCCAACTACCGCCCCCCAGTAGTGACCCTGCTAATGAGCTTCTAAAAGTAATACGAGAGATGTTCAGTGTAGCTAAGGAAAAAAAGTGGATCACAGCTAAGGAGGCAGAGTTCTTGTGTAATAACAAACCAAGGACTCCTGCCTTCTATATATTACCAGAAATTCAAAAGCCGATACGTCCTCCCCCCAGCGCATCCAATCATCTCGGGCATTCAATCAGTATTGGAACCACTTTCCCAGTTCACAGACTTCTTTCTTCGTGAATCTGTGGTCAACCAAAGATCTTTTGTCGGAGACACTACTGAGATTCTTAACACGATTACTGACATGAAGTTCGATAGTGAGGCTGAATTTCTGGTCACTATCGACATAGAGTCTCTCTACTCCTGTATCCCCCAGGACGCGACGCTGGTGGCAGCAGCTCATGCCTTGGAGGCCCAGGAGTGGTTTTATGATGTCCCACAGAGCTTTGTCATGCAGTGCGTGGAAATAGCACTGACTCAAAACTATTTTTGTTCTGAGGACCAACTGTATTTACAAACAACAGGGGCTTTGATGGGCGCGACGATGGCACCGAGCCTAGCATGTATTTACATAGGCCAATTTGAAGAGCATGTGGTGGACCATCTTACCAACCCCTTCCAGAGGCACCTCCGCCTCTGGAAGAGGTATATTGATGATATCCTATGTATTTGGGCAGGCAGTGGGGAAGAACTACTGGCCTTCCTAAATTGGCTTAACATTCAGGATGCAAGCCATAGGTTCACATGGACTTATAGTTCTAACAAGGCTGTGTACTTAGATCTAGACATTGATGTGGTAGGGGACTCTCTTCAGACTAGTGTTCACCAGAAACCTACTGATAGAAATTCTCTTTTACAGTATGATTGGTACCACCCCAGAACGATTAACTACCGGACCTACACTATTGTCTAAATACATTACAAAATATCCATGTAGTATCGATGATGATGATAACCAAGTCATACTCAAGAGATCCACTACATTGGGGTACGCTTATGTCCTTTCCCACTAAATAATATAACATTAGAAATTATCCTGACCGTCAATAAGGTGGTGAACAATATTTGAGGATGTCCATATTAAAAACTTTTAGAAAATACATACTCTCATAAATCAATCAATCAATCAATCAATCAAGAGTATTTGTAAAGCGCGCTAATCACCCGCTAGGGTCTCAAGGCGCTGGGGGGGGCAGCTACTGCTCGAAAAGCCCGGTCTTGAGTTGCTTCCTGAAGTAGAGATGGTCCTGGGTGAGTCGTAGGTGCGTGGGGAGGGTGTTCCAGGTCTTGGCCGCCAGGTAGGTGAAGGATCTTCCTCCGGTGGTGGTTCTGCGGATCTGTGGGATGGTGGCGAGGGCGAGGCTGGCGGAGCAGAGCTGGTGGGTTGACATGTAGAACGTGAGACGTGTAGAACCTGTCTATCTCGTGTTTCATTCATGAGTGTTATTTGCGCTGCATCTTTTAAATGTAGAGATTGTTGGAGGATTGTGGGGATGGAACGTGTATGGGCATTTTGTAATGAACTGATGAACTGGATAGACGTGTATGCTTATTAAAACAAAATACGAGAAATCTTCCTGTACCTGCATCTTCTTTTCAACACTGGCGACGACAGGGAACGACATAATTTAACGAAAAGATAATTTACTTTTTTAAAATTTCTAAATTTGCTTCAGTGCTTAAGAATTTTTTTATGAATCTTCATTTAAGAGCAAAGTAAGGAAGAATCTCTTTTCTGCAATTTGGGAAGTTCAGGAAACTCAACTTAAAAGGTACTGTTGAAACGCATTCCTTGCGCATCGGAACTTCTCTTTTCTGATAACTGTGTGTCATTGGGTTGAGGCTAGGTTGCGATGTAATTCACTCATCCCCAATCGTTATTTACAGATTGCGGATTGCATCAGTTACATATTGCGAATTGCACTAAAACTAGGATATTGACCACATTACCGTTTTTTGGAAGTGCTGATTGGTGTCCGGTGACAGTTGGTGTAACCGACTTTGCCTGCATCTTATGAGCAACGGCGGTATTCCATGCTCCGGCATTCTTTGTGATCTCCTGCCTTCTTGACGACTGTGCACTCTAAGTGACGCATCATAACGTGTGATGTAATATGTTGGGTAACGCTAAGGTCACATTTTTAGCCGCTATTTTGAAGTCATTTCTGTTTTTTTTCTTCATGTTGCGATATTTCAATCTTTCAAGGAAAAATCTCCGGAATGCTGTCTAATGTACTCAATTTTTGGTGATACTTACACCGCGTATCTTTAAGGTATTAACAGTGCGCTTTCCATACCTTTTTGTTTTTAAGTAACTTTCTTTCACGAGCATTATATTAAGCTAACTTTTAAATAAATCTACATCAAAACATTTTACATTTTACATTATAAAACATGTCTTGAATTGTTGCACCTCCCTCTTTCTTATCAAGCAAAGGAGAACTTCCCATGGATTGGAAAGTTTGGGAACCTTTATTTTTGGCCTATGTTGATTTGTTGGAAGAAGGGGAGTGTGAACCTGAAAGAAAACTATCTTTACTGAACCATTGTTTGGGTGGAATTGGTCTGAAAGAATTCTAAACATTACCTGCCTTAATTAATCCTGGCGACATTGATGTATATGAATATGCTTCTGCGCAAATGAAACTAAGGTCTGGTAAAAAAAAGAATATTGTCATGGAAAGACTTATGTTTTATTCCCGTAAACATGCTGAAGAATCTGCTGAATATTTTGTATCAGCTCTTAGATCACTTGCTGTAACATTTGATTTTGAGCATATTACTTATGAACAGGTACTCAGAGATCAAATTTTAATGCAAACTAATAACAAAAAAGTTCAAGAAAGATTATGGACCACATCAGACATGTCCATAAATGGAGCCATCGAAATAGCCAGATCTATCGAACATCCTTATTATCAGCACTGCGCAAAGTTTAAGTGAAGAATTGTTAAGGGAGATCTTAGAGTTGGAAGAAAGTATTAAGAGAGACACCACTCTGCTTGACACTAAAGAACATTTGAGTAAAATTCAGGAAGATCTTAATGATTACAAAACTTATATGATCAATCAAAAAGTGAAGGGCCTACAACGTAATTTGGAAAGATACACTCACGAGTGGGCATTCCCCTACATTAGTGACAGCTATTATCAGCCCGGGTCAGAACAGCAGAACTTGGGTGGGTATCATAGGGGTCGGGTGCCAAACAACTGTCTAAATGCACCCCGAAAAATTGGACTTTTGACAACACCTCTAGTGAGGAGGAAGAAGAAAGACCTCAGGGCCCTAGGGCCAGTAGAGTGAGATTTATTAGTCTAACCAACAGGAACAAAGCAGTGACGACTTGGGGGCATTATTAAGATCTTTTTTAGGACGTGGTCAAAAGAACAACAAAGGGGGAGGCCAATCTATAGGAGGAAGAGGACGAAGGAGAGGCAACCAACCCCAGCAATGGCAGTCCTACTCCCCCAATTGTGAACAGCATTGTAGTGAACCTATCAGACAACACCCTCACTGACAGTGAGGAACGTGTTTTAAACAAAGGACTGGGTTTTGTCCCTACCCCAACGCATGATACCTTCAGGTGTAGGGTAGAATTCCATGAAACCATTCGTAAAATCAAATTGAAGAAGTTCTTTGCTAATAAGACTAGAGAGGATCTGGGCATTTATACCACCAATTTGAGAAAACCATCTACATTCTGTTCTCCCTCTGCTACCGTAGGACCTGAAATCACAGTTTTTGAGTCAAAAGTACTGCAAGATATCTCTAGGTTTGAGAATGAAGATAAGTCATTTAAGCACAAGAATATGACACAAGAAGATTGGGAAGCAGTCCGGGGTTTACAGGAGAACCTGATGCTGACCATACAACCCGCTGATAAGGGTGCGGCTGTGGTAGTTTTAAACTCTACCGATTATGATGAAGAAGTGAAGAGACTTCTCAATGTACGAGCCAACTACCGCCCCCCAGTAGTGACCCTGCTAATGAGCTTCCAAAAGTAATACGAGAGATGTTCAGTGTAGCTAAGGAAAAAAAGTGTATCACAGCTAAGGAGGCAGAGTTCTTGTGTAATGACAAACCAAGGACTCCTGCCTTCTATATATTACCAGAAATTCACAAGCCGATACGTCCCCCCCCAGCGCATCCAATCATCTCGGGCATTCAATCAGTATTGGAACCACTTTCCCAGTTCACAGACTTCTTTCTTCATGAATCTGTGGTCAACCAAAGATCTTTTGTCAGAGACACTACTGAGATTCTTAACACGATTACTGACATGAAGTTCGATAGTGAGGCTGAATTTCTGGTCACTATCGACATAGAGTCTCTCTACTCCTGTATCCCCCAGGACACGACGCTGGTGGCAGCAGCTCATGCCTTGGAGGCCCAGGAGTGGTTTTATGATGTCCCACAGAGCTTTGTCATGCAGTTCGTGGAAATAGCACTGACTCGAAACTATTTTTGTTATGAGGACCAACTGTATTTACAAACAACAGGGACTTTGATGGGCGCGACGATGGCACCGAGCCTAGCATGTTTACATAGGCCAATTTGAAGAGCATGTGGTGGACCATCCTACCAACCCCTTCCAGAGGCACCTCCTCCTCTGGAAGAGGTATATTGATGATATCCTATGTATTTGGGCAGGCAGTGGGGAAGAACTACTGGCCTTCCTAAATTGGCTTAACATTCAGGATGCAAGCCATAGGTTCACATGGACTTATAGTTCCAACAAGACTGTGTACTTAGATCTAGACATTGATGTGGTAGGGGACTCTCTTCAGACTAGTGTTCACCAGAAACCTACTGATAGAAATTCTCTGTTACAGTATGATTGGTACCACCCCAGAACCTTAAGGGACAATTTGCCTGTGGGACAGTTCCTGAGGTACCGCAGGAACTGTTCCTCAACTGAGGGGTACATGGAACAATCCCAGCAGTTAGAAAAGAAGTTGCAGGAGAGACATTATCCAACTAAGATCATTAGGAATGCTAGAAAAAGGGCTCTAAACACACCGAGAAGTGTCCTTCTAGAAAAGAATGACAGAACAAAACAGGAGTGTTTACCAGTAGTCATGACGTTTGATCCCTTGAGCACAAGATTCTCCAATCAATATGAAAACATTGGGCATTGCTATCTAATAACAACGTTAACATGCCGCCCCGAGATTTGCGTTTAAACGATCTAGCAATCTCAAGGACAAATTGGTCCATACCAGGGGACGTCCTACGCGTGATAATAGGGACAGTACACTTCTAAAAGGCCATTTTCCGTGTGGCCTGTGCTCGGCCTGTTCGTTAACAAAAAAGACTACCAGTGTTGTACTGGCTTCTGGACGGGATTGGTTCCTCTCGCGATTCAGGAACTGCAACACCACAAACGTGGTATATTGGTTACAGTGTGTGTGTGGCCTATATTATATAGGCCTCACAACTAGAAAGATCAAAATAAGAATCCAGGAACATTTAAGCACTATAAAAGCAGGCAAACTGACAACTAAATTAGTGCAGCACTGCCACACTACCAAACAAAATTTCACCTGGGTAGTACTCGAAACAGTGAGAGGCTCTAACATTTAGAAAACTCTTTTTTCCAAGGAAGCCCGTTGGATTTTTTATGAAAAAAACGATCAGGTGGGGCTGAATGAGCTTATCGAGTGGAATAAAGTGAGTTAATCACCATAAACCTCATCCCTCACCCCTTTTTTCTTGCCGGAACATTATAGCCAGTGGCTTTCCAGATATGATGTTTGGTTGAGCTTGAATGGGTAAAGATAGTCTGGGTAACTGAAAATATTGATCTAACAACATACGGGCACTTAACTACCGGACCTACACTGTTGTCTAAATACATTACAAAATATCCATGTAGTATCGATGATGATGATAACCAAGTCATACTCAAGAGATCCACTACATTGGGGTACGCTTATGTCCTTTGCCACTAAATAATATAACATTAGAAATTATCCTGACCGTCAATAAGGTGGTGAACAATATTTGAGTATGTCCGTATTAAAAACTTTTAGAAAATACATACTCTCATAAATCAATCAATCAATCAATCAAGAGTATTTGTAAAGCGCGCTAATCACCCGCTAGGGTCTCAAGGCGCTGGGGGGGGCTGCTACTGCTCGAAAAGCCCGGTTTTTAGTTGCTTCCTGAAGTAGAGATGGTCCTGGGTGAGTCGTAGGTGCGTGGGGAGGGTGTTCCAGGTCTTGGCCGCCAGGTAGGTGAAGGATCTTCCTCCGGTGGTGGTTCTGTGGATCTGTGGGACGGTGGCGAGGGCGAGGCTGGCGGAGCAGAGCTGGTGGGTTGACGTGTAGAACGTGAGACGTGTAGAACCTGTCTATCTCGTGTTTCATTCACGAGTGTTATTTGCGCTGCATCTTTTAAATGTAGAGATTGTTGGAGGATTGTGGGGATGGAACAGGTATGGGCATTTTGTAATGAACTGATGAACTGGATAGACGTGTATGCTTATTAAAACAAAATACGAGAAATCTTCCTGTACCTGCTTCTTCTTTTCAACACTGGCGACGACAGGGAACGACATAATTTAACGAAAAGATAATTTACTTTTTTTTAAATTTCTAAATTTGCTTCAGTGCTTAAGAATTTTTTAATGAATCTTCATTTAAGAGCAAAGTAAGGAAGAATCTCTTTTCTGCAATTTGGGAAGTTCAGGAAACTCAACTTAAAAGGTACTGTTGAAACGCATTCCTTGCGCATCGGAACTTCTCTTTTCTGATAACTGTGTGTCATTGGGTTGAGGCTAGGTTGCGATGTAATTCACTCATCCCCAATCGTTATTTACAGATTGCGGATTGCATCAGTTACATATTGCGAATTGCACTAAAACTAGGATATTGACCACATTACCGTTTTTGGAAGTGCTGATTGGTGTCCGGTGACAGTTGGTGTAACCGACTTTGCCTGCATCTTATGAGCAACAGCGGTATTCCATGCTCCGGCATTCTTTGTGATCTCCTGCCTTCTTGACGACTGTGCACTCTAAGTGACGCATCATAACGTATGATGTAATATGTTGGGTAACGCTAAGGTCACATTTTTAGCCGCTATTTTGACGTCATTTCTGGTTTTTTTCTTCATGTTGCGATATTTCAATCTTTCAAGGAAAAATCTCCGCAATGGTGTCTAATGTACTCAATTTTTGGTGATCTTTAAGGTATTAACAGTGCGCTTTCCATACCTTTTTGTTTTTAAGTAACTTTCTTTCACGAGCATTATATTAAGCTAACTTTTAAATAAATCTACATCACAACATTTTACATTTTACATTATAAAACATGTCTTGAATTGTTGCACCTCCCTCTTTCTTATCAAGCAAAGGAGAACTTCCCATGGATTGGAAAGTTTGGGAACCTTTATTTTTGGCCTATGTTGATTTGTTGGAAGAAGGGGAGTGTGAACCTGAAAGAAAACTATCTTTACTGACCATTGTTTGGGTGGAATTGGTCTGAAAGAATTCCAAACATTACCTGCCTTAATTAATCCTGGCGACATTGATGTCTATGAATATGCCTCTGCGCAAATGAAACTAAGGTTTGGTAAAAAAAAGAATATTGTCATGGAAAGACTTATGTTTTAGTCCCGTAAACATGCTGAAGAAATGCGGAATATTTTGTATCAGCTCTTAGATCACTTGCTGTAACATGTGATTTTGAGCATATTACTTATGAACAGGTACTCAGAGATCAAATTTTAATGCAAACTAATAACAAAAAATTTCAAGAAAGGTTATGGACCACATCAGACATGTCCATAAATGGAGCCATCGAAATAGCCAGATCTATCGAACATTCTGAGAAATTTGTAAAAGAAATAAGAGGTAATGATAAGGGTGATGTATTTAATGCTTCAAAAGAAGTGGACAAACAAAAAATAATCTTTATTCAAAGGAATGGGAATTCTACTAGAATTGATTGGAAAGCTAAAAACACGAGAAATGAAAAAAACGTCCTCAATTTATATGTTTTAGATGTGGAAGTCCAGGACATTTGGCTAATTTCAAGATGTGTCCAGCTATTGACAAAACATGTTCTAAATGTAACAAGAAAGGTCATTTTAGCAAATTTTGTAAAAACAGTACAAAAGAAGGTAAATCTTGTACAAGATATGGATGAATATGAATGTTAATATGATAGTAATGAGAATGATATCAATACTGTTATTAATATTTGTAGTGGTGAAGGAGTTAGCAAATTTCCTTGTATGATATCACTATTGATAATACCAAATTGAGAGTTCTTGTTGATTCATGTTCATGGTACACTATCATTGCTCTCGATGTTGTCAAAAATAATTAGCCTAATAAGGTTTTATCCACTCCTGATGTTACTTCTGGTGGGTATACGGGACACAACATGGATTTAGTTGTTTTTTGGGGGGCTAAATTGATGTTTTTAGGATGTAATACTTTTGTGAAAGTGTATATAGCAAAATCAGGGCAATCTCTTTTGGGTTGGGAAATAAGCTTGATCCTAGAGCTGATCCTCCTGTTTATGTCGTTGAATCTACTAAGACGGAGACGACTCCAGTCTTGTACATCAATTAAAGGTAACATTTCCTAGTGTTTTCAGCTGAAAACTTGGAGAATATCAAGGGTTCAAAAATGTCATTAAATTACATGATAATGTTGTACCAATTCGTCATAGAGTGAGAAATGTTCCTCCTACAGTTTTCATTGAGAAATGTCATTATTGGAATTGCCCATGAGGGACATTTAGGCATTTCTTTCACGAGGAGACGTGTGCAGGAATCCTTTTGGTGACCAGGGATTGATGTATGTGTTGAACATTTTCTCCGTGCATGCACTAATTGTGCCAATAGTGAAAAAATCTGCTGTAGCTTTGTGCTCTGAACCTTGTCCAGTAGAATTTCCATCCAGTCCATGGCTTAAACTTGGTCTTGATATTATTGGGCCGTTTGGTGTGCTACCTAGACAAGAAGCTTTTGGGATTGTTTTGATTGACTACTTTTCAAAGTGGCTAGAAGTTAAAATGGTTATGGATGTCACATTGAAGAATATAATAGAATTTTTAAATGATGTATTTTGTAGAGAGGGGATTCCTAAAGAAGTTGTTACTTATAATGGACCACAATTTGTCAGTAAAGAAATGGAATGTTTTTTCAAAATTGTTGCATTGTGCATGAAAAAATTGCTGTTTTCTATCCAGACACTAATGCCCAAGTTGAACGGTTTAACCGTGTGGTGAAAGAGGCTATTCAACTTTCTGTGAAAGGTGGTTTAAATTGGCGTAATGCATTGCAGTCCATGTTATTATTGTACAGAACTTCTCCTAATTCTGTTACCCTAATTAGCCCACTTGAGCTTTTGAGAGGGTGTAAACCTAGTACCAATTTGGCTCCATGGTGGTTAAAAAAAAAACTAAGTGAAAGTAGTCAATTTTCTATTGTAGTTTATAGTTTAGTTTTTGTTTGCCGCAGAGTAAATGCTTACAAGGAAAAGATGAAAAATAACATGGAAAAGAAACAAAGAACCATAAGCAGACATGAAATTTCAGTTAGAGATAAGTTTCGCATAAAAAAAAAGGAATTTCCAAAGGATCTCCTGTTTGGTCACCACCAAAAAAAGTAGTGGAAGTTTTCAAACATGCTGTCAGGGTAGATGGTGGAAGTGTATGGAATTTGAATAGGGTCGCAATGTATAAAGGTATAAAACCTTCAGAGTATGACCCTGATAGCAATGTATTTTTGGATGTCAGGTTGCATAATGATGAATTTCATGTTTCTAATTCTAATAATTTTGATGATGTTTCTCCAAAAGGCATGAGAGTTCATTGTCTTCCTGCAAGGTACAAAGACTATGTGATGAATTAGCTATTTTAACTATTTTATCTATTAATTTTCTTTTGTTTTTGTAGGTATCGCCTACGCAGTGCGCATGTGCTGCATAGGAGGAGAACTTTAGTAATGGATTCAGGTTTTGGCCCAAAAACGTGCACACGTTGCATTGCTTTCAATGGCAACACGTGCACATTTAGCGATTCCCTTGTGAGAGTGAGCAGCGCCATCTGGTAGCAATTATCGTGCTCGCTCCCACAAGGGACACAGATGCATTCCCCCTCTCCCTGCTGCCTTCTAATCTTTCAGCTTGAGGCACGCTCTGTGCTTTCTTTTGACAATGATGCTCACTCGCGGTCATTTTGGGAAGGTTGGTCATTAATGGCTTCAAATGTATTGACTAGGTTGTGATGCGCTGCAGGAGTAAAACAGGGGAAGAGGGCCAGGGACACTGTGTGCTTGGCGGGTTGGAGGCAGGGCTGTCGCTCTTTATCGGGCCACGCTGCAGGAGTAAACTGTGTCTCTCTAGCAGGCAGACCCTGCCATTCTAGACCATTAGCTGCAAAGTCCTCTGACTGCTCCCCGCTCTCTACCCTGGAGCCGCCTGCCTGGGAACTGCGGCGCCAAAGGCTGTGGGCTATGCGGAGCTTCCTGTCCGTGGCAATGCGCACACAGGGGACTTCTACACCAGGAGGATGTGGAATGAGTTGGTGTGTTGCTCCCTCGAGTCCGTGCTAGCAGCCTTCACTCGACACCACCCACCAGAGCAGCTGAGGCCCCTGGAGCCCACAAGGACCTGGGGTAAGTGCTGCTGTGGAGAATAAACTGTTCGAAATGGGTAGGAGGGACATAGAAAAAGTCCTACCTCTGCATACAGACACACTGCCTACACCATTCTCTTCTGGGCACCCTGTGCCTTGTCATATATCACTTCCTGTAACCGGGTAATAAAAACCGCGAGCGTTAATGGGAGGCAGTCTTTCGCAAAGCACACGTCCCTTCAGCAGGTATCCCCGCCCCATGCATCAACACGGAAGACTGGCATCATGGCCCAGGTGTCTTTGATGCAGGCGTACGGCATCCCGGACGCAGAACTAGCAGACAAATAACAGGTTGATTTTTTCCAGTCTCATTTACAATTTTATTTGAATTAAGAAGGTTTCAATATGATTAAGGCTTGCAGGCCGCGCAACTATTTATTAATCACCAGACAGCGAGAGAAAACTAAATTGCATGATTCTCCAGAGGGAGGGGTTTCACAACAGTCACTCAGACTTCAACGTTTAATGAGCCCTTGAAAGCAAAAGCAATCCTTCCTCAAGACTCGAGTTTCGTTCTAAATTTCCGTGAGGGACAGCGAAGCCTCGCAGTGTAAACCTCTTTTGTCGACCAGAAACATTTCACAGACTGCCATCGAAGCACGAACAATACAAGACAATCAGTGAAAGTAACAGGCTTTAGAGGTGACAAAATGTGGGTATTCAGCAAGATGAACTCTATTGCTACTTATTGACCTACCAGCCCTTACCTCACACTTTGGTTGTGAAGCAAGGTCGTTTGCCCGTAGCTTTGTACATCGACTCTTCCATTACACAGTGTGATTCTTCAGGGTGAGAGTGGTCCAGTGCTCACATGACTGTAAGGAAAAAACGCTGAAACTTTCCCAAATTAAGTTCAAATGTTCACATTTGCATACATGTTCTATAGCTCCATTGGTTTTCATTTGCTTCGGTTCGTGTTTTATGATTGTGTTGGCACAGCTGCTCATCTCGCTTCCCCTTTGAAGTAGCATTTCCATGAGGCATTTCAGGCTGTCTGAGCTAAATTCAGGTAGCTAGCTCATATCCTGTTTGCTGGGCTTGTGTTGCTTTTTAGTGACTGTTGTCCAGGGCCTCCTTTCGCAACTGTCCTTCTTCTGGTGTGAGCGGGTGTGTTTTGCAGTTACCTTGAAGAATATGTGAGCTGCATGTCAATACTGGTTCATCAAAGCGTCTGAAATGCTGTGAAAACATTAATGTGTTTTTTCCTAGTGATATTTATTCTTTCGTTGCACTGAGCGGAACGTCTTTTTCCTCATTGTCAAACTTGCAAATGGGGTGTGAGTCATGGAGACTTGTTCCTTAGAAGTATTAACTGTGATTTACTTCCTATTCCAGTGATAGGCGATGGCTGTGAGAAATCAAAGGTTTGGGACCTCGTAGGGAGCATGTTTCAACAGCTGGGTGAATGGGTGGATGAATGAGTTACTAACTACATGGATAATGAATGGATGCGCGAGAGAATGATGAATGGCTGAATAGGTGAGTGCAAACATACAAAGTACATACTTGATGTTGCAGTCGACAGGCTGAGGTGAGCAGATGTCTAAAACAGACATGCCTAAACAGAGATAAGATATACAAGCTCTTATTTAAAAGATAAGATCCAGATACCAGACTCTGGAAGGCCTCTCAATCCCCTACCCTTTGTTTCTCCTGCACATAAGATATTCATCCACGCCCAACCAGTCTCCTACATGCTTGGGATTCTTTCATTCCTTCTATCATTCACCAGTTGTACTCAACTGAAGTGCTTTAAAACTTATCAACTCCCACAAACTTCTCAGAAATTCATGAGGGGGAACCTTCTGTAAAATTCAATACTTTTTGTCTAATGTTCCAAGCAAGTGTTAAAATTTGTACCATTTTGCCCAAATATTTTTAAGTATCACCTAATAATAACATTTTAAAATACAATGAATGTATTGCACCCTTTAAAACCTGACAATATTGTTACATTTTAACAAACTTCCTCAGGAGAATCCACTCCGCCCTCACAAAAATCCTTTTTATATGGTTGTTATTACCAGGGGTCAGGCACCGCTAAACTTTTATTCATGGTTATGGGCCTGAGCTTAACATTTACTTTTACCACTTTTGCTGTGACTGCAACTGGCATAGCTTCCGACTGCCCATAATTTTCCAACAGCTTTAAAATCCATGTGTGTGCAATACAGCCCCAGTTGATGGGCATGCTTCCTCTTTTGTGTGTCTTCTCAATAGAGAAAGCCCAAAATATCAAGTTGAGAAACAAAATGAATGAAAAAGAATATGCTCTCTGAACTAATTCTTTGAGAGACCACATTTTAAAAAAAAGATCTTCAATACATCAATATGCAATAAACCAGCTGCCTCTTTAATACCTATGAATATAATATTTGGAACAGCTTATCCAGTAATACAAGGGAGATGAAAAGACACACAGTAATAACTCACCTGCTTATGGAGGCAAAAACTGTTGGCATATAACTAGTCAACTCTAAAGGCTTCTAAAAGCAGACCGCATGCCATAGTCCATGATATCCTGACCTGGGTATCACATTTGGGACGGGATAGTGTCCCTTGATACCGTTTGCGACCCGGAAATAACCTTGAATAAAAGGAGGAGAAGGTTTTTCAATATGTGGTGATACAGGTGGCATATATGACTCCTACACAACATTATTTTTGAGCATTTTAGGAAGTTCATTTGTGACATGGAACGAAGCGCGTTGGCTGGATTTTAACTTATATATTATCAATAAAAGAAGATGATGGAATAATCCAATTGAACATGGACTTCTTTCCTGGTGCAACTTGCTATTGTTGAAAAAGTTGAAAAGACTCTGTATGATGGTTCTAGCCTGCTGAGCAAAAGGCCAGACTGAATACAACATCGACATAAGTGAAATATCGATATGGGCACTTAATATATATTGACTTCTTTGACTCGAGCAAATTACACATGGTGTAGGAAGTGTAGAAAACGAGACCCACCAAATCCAAAGGGGGGATATGATCAAATTCGACATTTCAAATAGTTCCCTAGTGGTGCTCACTTGTCTGGGAATCTTCTGTGAGACAAACATGCAGGCTATCAACCACATCACTAGGAAGGTTTAGGTCTAGCCTACTAATTGTTACAAATAATTTTATTGCTTTTAAATAAAAACCTAATACCAAGTTTCCGCATATTTTATTTAAAATATTTTACTATTAAGGAGAAAGTTACAAATAATGCATCAATGCTAAATGTGTGCATTATTCCTAATCACATACATGATGATAGCCACTTATCCATTTAAAAAAACAAACCCTCAATAAAAAATCATAATTGGAATATTTACGGCTAGATCCAACTCAGTGTTGTCTATGGGGATTCACAACAGATATTAAAGAAAATTCTAACCTCTGTCATATTGCAAAAGACATTACATAATGAACATACATCTTCTTACCATTATGAATGCCATGTTGTGATCATAAGGTAATCTATGCGCCATGAAAGCGGGAAATGAACATATGTCAATCACAATTGTAAGACCACTTACAATACACAATCAACACCAGCTACTACCTTAAGCTTAAAGAGGAAATTAGGCTGGATAAACCCTACTCCAATCCGAGTAATCCTTATTCAACCAACTCAAACTAGAACTTTCACAGCGGCGGAATTAGGGTATCTACCCCATTCTACATACTATCCCATTATGTAATTCTGCTCATTAATTTGCAAGCTGCTCGGTTGCAAGAGCAATACATCTCATAAGGCAGGCATACCACTTATTAGTATCTTTAAATTAAGATTTGCAGTCAAGTGAACATTTTTTTGTAGGTTTAGAAGGGGATGATGTTGGATAAAGGACCAATTATAACAAGTATTGGCATAGCCAATAGGTCTCGCCTTTGGGACCTTATAAGTGTTTAGCCATGCAACAGGTGATGTTGTTGCACCAAGGATATTGTGCTGGATAACTAAACACTTATAAGGTCCCAAAGCCAAGACCTATTGGCTATGCCAATGCTTGTTTTATTTATACGGAGGGAAGTGTGTTGGGTCTATTGTTTGTACTCTTTGAGGCGTGACAGACACAAGCATGATACTGCGTGTCATGGTTGTGTCTGTCTCGTGTTTCATGCACAAGTATTATTTGTGCCGCATCTTTTAAATGTAGAGATTGTTGGAGGATTGTGGGGATGGAACGAGTATGGGCATTCTGTAATGAATTGATGAGCTGGATAGACGTGCATGCTTATTAAAACACGCTACGAGAAACCTTCCTGTACCTGCATCTTTTTTTCAACAGCTATTATCTGTGCTGTGGTAAGACTCCAGTTGATGCTTTCGTCGCTGTAATGGTGGCCGTGTTTGCAACTGTGGTTGAATCAGCGGTCACTTCTCTGGACTCACTGGACCAACCGTTGATGTCACAGTTGTCCATTCCATGATGGCAGCCGTAGTTGTTGCTGTGGTTGTAGCAGTAATCACTACTGAAGTCATTAATGCTGCAACCCTTGTCACTACATCTGTTCCAACTGTGGTAACATCTATTGTTGCTGCAGTGGGTGCTGCTGTCACAGCAGCGTTGGTCGTAGCTGTGGAGCTTCCTATGGTGGTACCCTTGCTCCCTGCTGCAGTCTTGTTTTGTTGCATTCTGCGGCCATTGCAGCTGTGATAACTATTGCTGCTGCCAGTCATGCTGTGTTGCCTGGACTCATCTACCAACACCGCACACTAATGGATGCAGTGTTGTTTCCAATTTCCTAGAAATATGCGGTGTCATTTATCAATGTAATCTGGACACCTCAGTCCCTTTGACGATTAATTGACTTGGCTACTGTGATTCGGCCTCCCATTAAGGACTAGTGGCCCAACTGACTATCTTCATGCTTGAAAATTCGCTGGATTAGGTGTATTTAACATACCTGCTTGAGCTTGGACTTGAGAGCTGTTTTGACACCCCAGGAGCAAAACAGGCCAACTTCCAGAATACCTTGAAAAGAATGTTTCAGGCCAAATGTAATGCCATGAGATTATGGTCAGAAGTTAATAAATGCAGGATCCAGGTATATGCCAACATTTGTACTTTAATGGTATTGAGCCATGCATAACCTGAGTTATAAATTTGCATCATAGGTTTCTGCTGGTGAGGTTAAGACTGAGTATCATTCCCTTTCTAGCAGTCTATCCCATGCAGGGCCATGCCCATGTGGCGGTCGCTCCAAGCAATGCACATCGCACTTTATGTTCTGCTGCAATTATTATGCACCACTAAGGAGATGTTAATTTTGCCCTCTTTAAAACAGGCTAACATTAGATATTTCTTGGCTGCCTTAGTTTTCTATATGATATAAACAGGGACTAGCCAAGGGTGACCTATGTAGGACTCTAGGCTGTATTTATCAGCAGGCAACTAGTAGGTGTTCATGAAGCCCTCACCCACCAACCTAGTTGGTGGCATGCTTCATCATCGGGCCCACCCAGTGACACCTAGCGCGCCCCGGGTGTGCTACTACGCCTGATTACAGAGGAGCTGGTATGTTAGTGAGAGTGCAGTATGGTGAGTGAAGTGGTGAAGATTAAAACGGCTTTGGAAAAGGGGGTGGTGATGGACAGAGTTTCTGAATGATGCAGAATACTCCTACCCAGGCAAGAGATCATGGCTTGATCCATCACCGTTTTTAGCTCACTGCACCATCCCAGCTCAGAACCTGGCTACATGCAAATTAGTCTGTTCCTGTCCCAGTGCATGATGGGAACAGGGCAAACCAAACTACCAAGCCAATTCTTATACTGGGAAGGAAACAAGCTTCCGGGGACGGGTTTCTGGCATTTCAGCCGTCGTCGGTCCGGCTTGCTTGAATCCTGATGGTGCAATGAGCAAGGGACTCACGTCTGAGTATACCCTCCCACACTTAGTGTGGACAAAATCGATTTTGGAAAAGAGGGTGGTGATGGACAGAGTTTCTGAATGATGCAGAATACTCCTACCCAGTCAAGAGATCAGGGCTTGATCCATCACAGTTTTTTAGCTCACTGCACCATCCCAGCTCAGAACCTGGCTACATACAAATTAGTCTGTTCCTGTCCCAGTGCATGATGGGATCTCTTGACTGGGTAGGAGTATTCTGCATCATTCAGAAACTCTGTCCATCACCACCCCCTTTTCCAAAATCGATTTTGTCCACACTAAGTGTGGGAGGGTATACTCAGACGTGTGTCCCTTGCTCATTGCACCATCAGGATTCAAGCAAGCCGGGCCAACGATGGCTGAAATGCCAGAAACCGGTCCTCGGGAGCTTGTTTCCTTCCCAGTATAAGAATTGGCTTGGTAGTTTGGTTTGCCCTGTTCCCATCATGCACTGGGACAGGAACAGACTAATTTGCATGTAGCCAGGTTCTGAGCTGGGATGGTGCAGTGAGCTAAAAAACGGTGATGGATCAAGCCCTGATCTCTTGACTGGGTAAGAGTATTCTGCATCATTCAGAAACTCTGTCCATCACCACCCCCTTTTCCAAAATCGATTTTGTCCACACCATGTGTGAGAGGGTATACTCAGACGTGAGTCCCTTGCTCATTGCACCATCAGGATTCAAGCAAGCCGGGCCAACGACGGCTGAAATGCCAGAAACCGGTCCCCGGGAGCTTGTTTCCTTCCCAGTATAAGAATTGGCTTGGTAGGGGCGTGGCCAGCAGCATGGCCGACTAGACGTGCCTGAGAGGAGCTCCGGCCGAGCCAAACATCGATCCGACGTCACATATCCCCCACACTCTTGAAAAGACACCACACGGATGTCCTGACACCCAAGTACCTGCTGCGAGCTGCTACAGCGGTGATCCGACGCCGAAATCGCCTGGGTGCCGGGGAAGAAGAAAGTTCCGGCGATCTCCCAGCGTCCATGATGGCGGCCGAGGCGCTCGGCGACTGAGGGGGGCGCCCCCACTCCCGGCGGCCCCCGGAGCGGGTGATTCTGGCAGACGGTGGCTCCGCGACCTGCATGGCCGTTTGACCGGCCCGCACAGTCTCCCCGGGAAGCAGCAGCAGTCGGACCGCGGTGCCCGCCGGCCGCCTGACCCTAAGATGGCGGCCGGAGTCAATTGCGGAGACTGGTGACGGCGAGGTGCCCCCCGCGGCCCCCACCTGAGACGGGGTGCGACCAGGCCCTACGGCAGAGGCGGCGGAGGTGCAGTAGGGATAGTTGCGGCGCCGGGAGCGGGACACGACACTTCACACGGCGGCCGCCTTCACCAACATGGCGGCCGCGAGGTGGGAGCGCTGGGGGGACGGCGGAGCATCGGAAGGCCGCAGTGGAGTGTGAAAGCCTGCCAGACCTCGAGGTGTTGGAACCCCCCAAGTCTACAGGGGGGCGGAGCGGGCTGACTGAGGACTGGCTGCCCGCCTCACGTGTGCCAGCACAGGGGGTCCGGGATCCAGGGGTTCCCGGTGAGGACTGCATGAAATCACCGGCGGCGGTGGGCCCCCCCCCCCTCCAGGCCGGATAGCGAACGGATCCTGCACAGTGGTGGTGGGGACACGGACATAACCCGCCCGAGGGACGCAGGAGGTAGGCGGCCCCCCATAAACTGCGACTGCCCCAGACGCACGAACGTTGCCGTCCCTACACGGTGGAAGAGGACAATACGAGGGGACCCCTCCACCGGGCTGTGCAACCATGGGAAGGAAAGACGTGGTGCCCAAGACCACGAAACAGGGCCCGATGGACAACTTTGCGGCCCCGCGTCCGACGGTGGAACAGCAGTCCATACAGCCGGGCGCCCGCAATGACACGGTCATGGTGCTGGAGGCCATACAGGCGTCCAGAACGGACATCCAAGCAACGCGGGCAGCTTTGGAAACCAAGATTGGTGAGGTAGGGTCCGAGGTAACGCTACTGCGCCAGGACTTCAGAAACTTGGCAGAAAGGGTCACGACGGCCGAAGCGAAACTGACCGACAACGAGGAATCGATCACGTCTCTCAAGAAAGACATGGCGGAGCTGCAGGCCTCTCACCGTCAATTACTCTGGAAAGTTGATGACGCCGAAAATAGGTCAAGGCGGAACAACCTACGCTTTGTGGGCTTTAGGGAAGGAATTGAGGAAAAGAGCATGACCGTCTTCCTTCTCGACTGGCTGAAAACCACCTTTCCGACGGCACGGTTCTCCCCGTGCTTCATCGTCGAGAGGGCACATAGGGCACTCCTGGCCAGACCGCCGGAGGGTGCCCGACCGAGACCGGTGATAGCGCGGTTCCTAAACTTCGCAGATCGTGATCTGATCCTGCGTGAAGCCAGGAAGATGGGAGAGATCCGCTTTGAAAATACTACCATAATGATCTTCCCGGATTACAGCCAGGAGGTCTCGAAACAGCGCCGCTCCTTCGACGCCGTGAAGGCAAAACTGAGGTCTCTAAAAATTCAATACATGCTCCTATTCCCGGCCAAACTCAAGGTCATCTATCAGGACAAATCCGTTTTCTTTGCCCACCCGGACGATGCGTGGCTGTGGCTTGAGGAGAGACCCATCCTGAATAGCAGAGAGGCAGCGGGCCGTGAGGCACAGGACAGGCTGCTGCGAGAACGACCGAGATGGGAGAGACCGAAGCCTCAGAGACGGAGAACGCAAAAGGCTCAGCAGAAGGCACCGGCAACACCACATAGGCCGGGGGGCGCGAAGGACGGGGGAAGGGGCAGATCGACGTCCCCGGGCGGCGCCTCGGGGGCGGGCTCGAGATTCAGTAGCCTGAGAAATGGAATCCGCTCAGAAGAAGAAGACATGGAGGAATCGGAGAGCAGAGCGTCCGGTGCAGAGGAGGAGGACAGCAGAAGTGATTCGTTACACCCGCTGGCTAAAGAAATACAGCAGCTGGAACAAGGCTCCACAGGTCAAGGGACTCATGTGGACACGCAAGACTCATTTTCATGAACAATGGTGCATTGAGGTGGGGAAGAGATGGCGGCTCGGCGATGCAGAGCAAGCAAGTTGGCACACACCCCCCCCCTATTGTCCTTTGTGTTTTTAGTGCTGGTTATTGGTTAAATCGGGTGGGATGTGTGGGAGGGCGACAGGCCTTCTCCCGTGGATAGTTCACTCCCGTATGGGGCTGCGACTGGAAGGGGAGGGAGGTGGGGAGGGGGAGGGGGGGGCAGGCGGGATGACCTTTTACCTCATGTTGGGGTTGTTGAGGGGTTCGGGGGGGAGGGGGGAGTTCAGCAGAGATCAGCAGGGCTGTGCCAGCCCACACCTGAGGTCTATCCTACTCGAAGGCCCCGCTTGGGGGGGACGATGCGAAGCAAGATGGCAAGTCCACTAGATATGCCACACAGCACTGACCCAGGGGTCAAGGTGCTAACATGGAACGTGAACGGCTTAGGGTCCAAAATCAAGAGAGGTCTGGTTACAGCCTACCTCAAGAGACTGACACCTGATATTATCCTCCTCCAGGAAACCCACCTAAAGGGGAATCACTGCGCATTCATAGCAAGGGGGCGATACACGGTACTGGCGCATGCAGGCTACACAACGGACTCCAGGGGGGTTGCGATTCTCATACATAAAGCTCTGCCATTTACGATCACACGCACCTGGCTAGACCCGCAGGGTACTTATGTGGGGGTTCAGGGGATGTGGAAAAGGCGCAGATATACGCTACTGTCAGTGTACGCCCCACCCAAGTTACAGGCACGCACACTAAAGGCTGTCTCCGCCATACTGCTGGACACGGCTGATACCACGCAAGTAGTGGGAGGGGACTTCAATGATGTGATGTGCGCCATGCGAGACAGATCGGGGTCACCACGCACAGGGGGACACATGACAGCCTTAGCACGGCTCATGAACACCATAGGCCTCACTGACATGTGGAGATGGCTTCACCCCACACAAGAGACATATTCATTCTACTCCGGGGCACACAAGGTCTTCTCCAGGTTAGACTATGTTTTTGTATCCCGGCAGGAGATTGCGGCGGGCGACCTAGCGGAATACAAGGCGAGAGGGATCTCCGATCACTCCCCGCTGTACGTCCACTTGGGGCGAATGAAGGGAGTCAGGAGGCCGCAATGGCGGTTGACGGCATGGGACATCCAAACGCCGGAAATACTCGGGGGTGTACGGGCGGACATTAGGGTCTACATGGCTGAGAACGAGGGTTCTGTAGAATCCGGCGCTACCCTCTGGGAGGCGATGAAACCAGTGCTCCGTGACCGCATTCAGAGTAGGCTGGGGGAGGTCAGGCGTGCACAACAGGGTAAGATAGCGAGTGAGGAGGCGAGTGTCCTGGCCCTGGAAACGGAATACCTCCAGCAGAAGGAAGAGGTGCGCCTTAGACGGCTGCTGGACGCGCAGAGGCACTATAGGGAGTTGGCCACAGACGAAGCACGCACCCAGGCTTTGGCGACTCTCCACAGGCTATACGATGTAGGCGACAAGTCGGGCAAACTTTTGGCATGGCTGAGCAGGAAGGAGCGAACGTTGCGCTGGGTGGATCAAGTCCAGCTGACTGGGGACAGGAGGGTGACCACTGATGAGGGTATAGCGGAAGCCTTTGCATCCTACTATGAGGACTTCTACAGGGCCAGGGACCTGGGGGACAGTGCGGACGCCCAACATTACATGGGCGACATGGAGGTGCCTACCCTGTCCACAGACGCTAGTGACATCTTAGAGGCAGACTTAACCCTCGAGGAGCTATCGGAGGCCATAGCGGCAATGAAGCCGGGGAAGGCTCCGGGGCCAAATGGCTTCCCGGCGGAATTCTTTAAACGGACTGCGGACTTACTGCAGCGGCACATGAAGGACCTCTTTACCGACTCATACCAGTCGGGGAGCCTCCCTCCGGACCTGGACCTGGCTACCATTGTGCCAATCTACAAAGAGGGGAAACCTAGGGATATCTGCTCATCTTACCGCCCAATCTCATTGTTAAATATAGAGACAAAAATTCTGGCCACAGTCCTGGCTCGTCGCATGCGACAGGTCATAGTTGAGTTAGTGCATTTGGACCAGTCCGGCTTTCTCCCGGATAGGGCCACTAAACTGAACCTCCGTCGCACCCACAATTGGCTACAGGAGGTCTCCAAGAGAAGCGAACCCCATTGGTTCCTCTCCCTGGATGCGGAGAAGGCATTCGACGCAGTCCACTGGCCTTTCCTGATGGAGACCCTCCGAAGGTTTGGGTTTGGACCCAAATACTTAAAATGGGTACAGCTCCTCTACTCGGCCCCGAGAGCGAGAGTACGAGTCAATGGAAGACTATCTCGCGAGTTCCCTGTCGGACGCGGCACGCGGCAGGGCTGTCCACTGTCCCCCCTCCTATTCACACTCACCATCGAAATCCTAGCGATACGAATCAGACAGAACCAAACGGTCAAGGGGTTTACGTGGGGGGGATCAGTCGACACGCAGGAAAAAATATCCCTATATGCCGACGACGTGCTACTGTTCGTGACAGACCCAGACACGACTGTCCCAGCACTATTCAGAGAGCTTGACGATTTTGGGGCGCGAGCGGGCCACAAAATAAACTGGCACAAATCAATCCTCTATGATCCACAAGGCAGGGAGAGAGGGGCCTGCTTACCAGAGTCGCTTATACATACCAAGGACGGATTCCGATACCTGGGAGTCTTCGTAACATTAGATAGGGTGCGCTCCTTCACTACCAATTTATCCCGCATTATGCTGGAGGCCACGGCTGAGATGGACAGGTGGAGACAACTCCCGCTCACCTTACTAGGGCGCGCTGCACTATATAAAATGATCATCCTTCCTAAGTTCCTATACGCGCTCCAGAATGAGTACTATCCATTGCCGAATAAGACCCTGGCCACAATTCACGCTGACCTGCGAGCCTTCCTGTGGCTGGGGAAACAGCCGAGAGTGGCGCTCTCCACCCTGCAGCGACATCAATACAGTGGGGGGATCTCGCTCCCCAACCTAGAGGCCTACTACTGGGCGGAACATCTCGCCCCGATTAATGAATGGCTGCACGCCGCAGCCGACCACCCCACCTACGCTTTGGAAAGGTCCAAATGGTCAGGTAAAACTATACTACACTATCTGTATGGGGAAGCGGTGGGAAAGCAGTTTCTCCCTGCCACCAGAATTACGTTAACAGCCTGGAACAGGGCATCCAAAAGAATGGGCTGGGAGAAACGGCCCACTAGACAGACACCCCTCTGGTGCTGCAAATGGCTGGGAGAGCTCCGCAAGCTGAAAGGCTTTAGGCAGTGGGACGATATTGGCATCTCCACAGTGGGGGACGTGATAGCAAGGGGAGACCTGAAAACGTTCCAAGCACTTAAAGACGACTTTGGCCTGCACAACACCCAGTACTACAAATACGCTCAACTGAAACACGCATGGAGGGCACAAAACATTGCACTTTCGGACCTGCCTGAATATGCTCCATTAGAGGGTAGGCTGCTGCAGGAACAGATAGGGAGGGGGGCGGTATCCCTCACATATAAAACCTTGACCAACAACATGCTAGGGGATCTGCAGGCGCTGCGGACTAAATGGGAGGTGGAGGTGGGAGAAATGGAGGATCTTGACTGGGAGCTAGCCCTCATGCATCCCCGGGAGGTGGCCATTAAATCGAGGCTCCGTCTTATTCAATTTAAGGTGCTGCACAGATCATACTTTGACAGGGTGAGGCTATTTAGGATGGGCAGAGTACCAGATACGACATGCCTTAGGTGCCGCCAGCAGAGTGCGGATTTCTTCCACATAATCTGGGGTTGTGCAGTCATTCGGGACTATTGGGAGAGTGTGTTTCTGGAACTGGGGGAGGTACTGGGAGTAGATCTTCCACGGGCCCCCAAAGTGGCACTGCTGGGCATTACCACGGAAGTTGACCTACCCCGCCCCTTGATCATCTTTCTGGTGTTAGCATTAGTGGTGGCAAAAAGGGACATCGCACGGCGTTGGGGGGCCCCAGAAAAACCAGACTTAGAGGAATGGAGGCGTGGATTGGATATGTACATGGCAGCGGAGAGAGTGACCTATAAAGCCAGGGGTTGCCCCAAAAAGTTCCGGAGGGTTTGGGCAAAGTGGAGGCACTACCACGGACTAGATTGAGACATTGTGAACTGGTACCCTGAAGCCTATGAAACTCTAGCCTGAATAGTCTAGACGCCGTAATTGCATACTTGATGACTGTATACCATGTGGCCTAGTCCCTATGTTAGGGACGGGCAGGACCGCCTGAGTGGGGGGGAGAGGGGACCGGGTAGGGGGCGATGGGAGGGAGAGGGTAGAGACCTGCTGTTCGATGGGATGTTTCTAGTTTATTGTTCCTTTTTTTCTTTCAATGGCTCTTTCCAAAGCAAGAGTACTAATAAGGGGTGGTATGTCTAACAACACCAGAAAAGTTGCGGGCTGTCGGCTAGAGCGGAATGTTGAAGCTCTACCGAGTGCAGATACTTTGCATGTGTGATCCTTCTACTGCAACAATAAAAAGAATTTAAAAAAAAAAAAAAAAGAATTGGCTTGGTAGTTTGGTTTGCCCTGTTCCCATCATGCACTGGGACAGGAACAGACTAATTTGCATGTAGCCAGGTTCTGAGCTGGGATGGTGCAGTGAGCTAAAAAATGGTGATGGATCAAGTCCTGATCTCTTGACTGGGTAAGAGTATTCTGCATCATTTGAAACTCTGTCCATCACCACCCACTTTTCCAAAATCGATTTTGTCCACACTATGTGTGGGAGGGTATACTCAGACGTGAGTCCCTTGCTCATTGCACCATCAGGATTCAAGCAAGCCGGGCCAACGACGGCTGAAATGCCAGAAAACGGTCCCCGGGAGCTTGTTTCCTTCCCAGTAAAAGAATTGCCTTGGTAGTTTGGTTTGCCCTGTTCCCATCATGCACTGGGACAGGAACAGACTAATTTGCATGTAGCCAGGTTCTGAGCTGGGATGGTGCAGCGAGCTAAAAAACGGTGATGGATCAAGCCCTGATCTCTTGACTGGGTAAGACTATTCTGCATCATTCAGAAACTCTGTCCATCACCACCCCCTTTTCCAAAATCGATTTTGTCCACACTATGGGGCTCATTAGGATGGCGGACGGAAGTGCCTCCGCAGACCCAGAGCATGCGGAACATGCCTATTTTCTGTGCGCCCGTCGCGGACACTCCGTCCGCCAAATCAGGATACGAAATACTGGCCAAAATCCGTCCGTGGCAGTAGAACACGGTCCGCCGCACTACCACACCCAACCAAGCGGCGGACGTAACCTATCCAGAGACTCCGCCGTACGGACTGACGTCTAGGACCGTCCTCCAAATCAAGATGGCAGAAAATACACATAAAAGCGCTGCGGAAAAACAACCTGCCTAAACACAGCAGATGCCCCACAGCGGCCATACCCACCACGAGCCGCTCGCCGACATGGACTCTGCACTACACGCTAACCCGATACTCTTCGCGATCCACTACGTCCTAGTCTTGGCCCACCATCAAGGACGACGCAGGTAGGCTACAAACCATTCGCTGTCTGGAGAGGAGTACCTGCAAGGGCCGTGACGTAGGGAGGGGGGAGTGACATGTCCCGGAATCAACATATTCTTGTGTACGGCAACGCCTCCAAGGGTCGTGACCCAGGTAGGGGAGAGTGACATGTATCTGAACCCACCGCCCTCAAGAAAATACAAATCCACACCAGCATCACACACGCAAGAATGACTCCGACAACCCGCGACACATGAATCACAATTTTATTTACGCAGAATCGGAGTAACATCACAGTCTAGGATCGAGCATGGGCAGTGTGGACACCAGAGCAGTTACATCAGAGGCAGTACATCAGTATGAGAACAGCAACAGGGCAGTGTGGACACCAGAGCAGGTACATCAGAGGCAGTACATCAGTATGAGAACAGCAACAGGGCAGTGTGGACACCAGAGCAGGTACATCAGAGGCAGCACATGAGAGGGCATACAGCAGTATCAGAACAGCAACAGGGCATAGTGGACACCAGAGCAGGTACATCAGAGGCAGTACATGAGAGGGGCTAAGTGCACCAACAGTCCATGGCAAGGCACAGGTCCATCAGAAGCAGCACATGAGAGGGGCTAAGTGCACCAACAGTCCATTGCATTGAAAAGGTCCATCAGAGGCAGCACATGAGAGGGCACAATGCAGTATCAGAACAGCAACAGGGCATAGTGGACACCAGAGCAGGTACATCAGAGGCAGTACATGAGAGGGGCTAAGTGCACCAACAGTCCATGGCAAGGCACAGGTCCATCAGAAGCAGCACATGAGAGGGGCCAAGTGCACCAACAGTCCATGGCAAGGCACAGGTCCATCAGAGGCAGCACATGAGAGGGGCTAAGTCCATTGCACTGAAAAGGTCCATCAGAGGCAGCACATGAGAGGGCACAATGCAGTATCAGAACAGCAACAGGGCATAGTGGACACCAGAGCAGGTACATCAGAGGCAGTACATGAGAGGGGCTAAGTGCACCAACAGTCCATGGCAAGGCACAGGTCCATCAGAGGCAGTACATGAGAGTGGCTAAGTGCACCAACAGTCCATGGCAAGGCACAGGTCCATCAGAGGCAGCACATGAGAGGGGCTAAGTGCACCAACAGTCCATTGCACTGAAAAGGTCCATCAGAGGCAGCACATGAGAGGGCACAATGCAGTATCAGAACAGCAACAGGGCATAGTGGAAACCAGGGCAGGTACATCAGAGGCAGTACATCAGTATGAGAACAGCAACAGGGCAGTGTGGACACCAGAGCAGGTACATCAGAGGCAGTACATCAGTATGAGAATAGCAACAGGGCAGTGTGGACACCAGAGCAGGTACATCAGAGGCAGTACATCAGTTTGAGAAAGCAACAGGGCAGTGTGGACACCAGAGCAGGTACATCAGAGGCAGTACATCAGTATGAGAACAGCAACAGGGCAGCAACAGGGCAGTGTGGACAGCAGAGCAGGTACATCAGAGGCAGTACATCAGTATGAGAACAGCAACAGGGCAGCAACAGGGCAGTGTGGACACCAGAGCAGGTACATCAGAGGCAGTACATCAGTATGAGAACAGCAACAGGGCAGTGTGGACGCCAGAGCAGGTACATCAGAGGCAGTACATCAGTATGAGAATAGCAACAGGGCAGTGTGGACACCAGAGCAGGTACATCAGAGGCAGTACATCAGTATGAGAACAGCAACAGGGCAGTGTGGACACCAGAGCAGGTACATCAGAGGCAGCACATGAGAGGGCATACAGCAGTATCAGAACAGCAACAGGGCATAGTGGACACCAGAGAAGGTACATCAGAGGCAGTACATGAGAGGGGCTAAGTGCACCAACAGTCCATGGCAAGGCACAGGTCCATCAGAAGCAGCACATGAGAGGGGCTAAGTGCACCAAGTGTCCATTGCACTGAAAAGGTCCATCAGAGGCAGCACATGAGAGGGCACAATGCAGTATCAGAACAGCAACAGGGCATAGTGGACACCAGAGCAGGTACATCAGAGGCAGTACATGAGAGGGGATAAGTGCACCAACAGTCCATGGCAAGGCACAGGTCCATCAGAAGCAGCACATGAGAGGGGCCAGGTGCACCAACAGTCCATGGCAAGGCACAGGTCCATCAGAGGCAGCACATGAGAGGGGCTAAGTGCACCAACAGTCCATTGCACTGAAAAGGTTCATCAGAGGCAGCACATGAGAGGGCACAATGCAGTATCAGAACAGCAACAGGGCATAGTGGACACCAGAGCAGGTACATCAGAGGCAGTACATGAGAGGGGCTAAGTGCACCAACAGTCCATGGCAAGGCACAGGTCCATCAGAGGCAGTACATTAGAGGGGCTAAGTGCACCAACAGTCCATGGCAAGGCACAGGTCCATCAGAGGCAGCACATGAGAGGGGCTAAGTGCACCAACAGTCCATTGCACTGAAAAGGTCCATCAGAGGCAGCACATGAGAGGGCACAATGCAGTATCAGAACAGCAACAGGGCATAGTGGACACCAGAGCAGGTACATCAGAGGCAGTACATCAGTATGAGAACAGCAACAGGGCAGTGTGGACACCAGAGCAGGTACATCAGAGGCAGTACATCAGTATGAGAATAGCAACAGGGCAGTGTGGACACCAGAGCAGGTACATCAGAGGCAGTACATCAGTATGAGAATAGCAACAGGGCAGTGTGGACACCAGAGCAGGTACATCAGAGGCAGTACATCAGTATGAGAACAGCAACAGGGCAGCAACAGGGCAGTGTGGACACCAGAGCAGGTACATCAGAGGCAGTACATCAGTATGAGAACAGCAACAGGGCAGCAACAGGGCAGTGTGGACACCAGAGCAGGTACATCAGAGGCAGTACATCAGTATGAGAATAGCAACAGGGCAGTGTGGACGCCAGAGCAGGTACATCAGAGGCAGTACATCAGTATGAGAATAGCAACAGGGCAGTGTGGACACCAGAGCAGGTACATCAGAGGCAGTACATCAGTATGAGAACAGCAACAGGGCAGCAACAGAGCAGTACGGACACCAGAGCAGGTACATCAGAGGCAGTACATCAGTATGAGAATAGCAACAGGGCAGTGTGGACACCAGAGCAGGTACATCAGAGGCAGTACATCAGTATGAGAACAGCAACAGGGCAGCAACAGGGCAGTGTGGACACCAGAGCAGGTACATCAGAGGCAGTACATCAGTATGAGAATAGCAACAGGGCAGTGTGGACACCAGAGCAGGTACATCAGAGGCAGTACATCAGTATGAGAATAGCAACAGGGCAGCAACAGGGCAGTGTGGACACCAGAGCAGGTACATCAGAGGCAGTACATCAGTATGAGAATAGCAACAGGGCAGTGTGGACACCAGAGCAGGTACATCAGAGGCAGTACATCAGTGTGAGAATAGCAACAGGGCAGTGTGGACACCAGAGCAGGTACATCAGAGGCAGTACATCAGTATGAGAACAGCAACAGGGCAGCAACAGGGCAGTGCGGATACCAGAGCAGGTACATCAGAGGCAGTACATCAGTATGAGAATAGCAACAGGGCAGTGTGGACACCAGAGCAGGTACATCAGAGGCAGTACATCAGTATGAGAATAGCAAAAGGGCAGTGTGGACACCAGAGCAGGTACATCAGAGGCAGTACATCAGTATGAGAATAGCAACAGGGCAGTGTGGACACCAGAACAGGTACATCAGAGGCAGTACATCAGTATGAGAACAGCAACAGGGCAGCAACAGGGCAGTGTGGACATAAGAGCAGGTACATCAGAGGCAGTACATCAGTATGAGAATAGCAACAGGGCAGTGTGGACACCAGAGAAGGTACATCAGAGGCAGTACATCAGTATGAGAATAGCAACAGGGCAGTGTGGACACCAGAGCAGGTACATCAGAGGCAGTACATCAGTATGAGAAAAGCAACAGGGCAGCAACAGGGCAATGTGGACACCGGAGCAGGTACATCAGAGGCAGTACATCAGTATGAGAACAGCAACAGGGCAGCAACAGGGCAGTGTGGACACCAGAGCAGGTACATCAGAGGCAGTACATCAGTATGAGAATAGCAACAGGGCAGTGTGGACACCAGAGCAGGTACATCAGATGCAGTACATCAGTATGAGAACAGCAACAGGGCAGCAACAGGGCAGTGTGGACACCAGAGCAGGTACATCAGAGGCAGTACATCAGTATGAGAATAGCAACAGGGCAGTGTGGACAACAGAGCAGGTACATCAGAGGCAGTACATCAGTATGAGAATAGCAACAGGGCAGTGTGGACACCAGAGCAGGTACATCAGAGGCAGTACATCAGTATTAGAACAGCAACAGGGCAGCAACAGGGCAGTGTGGACACCAGAGCAGGTACATCAGAGGCAGTACATCAGTATGAGAACAGCAACAGGGCAGCACCAGGGCAGTGTGGACACCAGAGCAGGTACATCAGAGGCAGTACATCAGTATGAGAATAGCAACAGGGCAGTATGGACACCAGAGCAGGTACATCAAAGGCAGCACATGAGAGGGGCTAGGTGCACAAACAGTGCATGGCAAGGCACAGGTCCATCAGAGGCAGTACATCTGAGGGCACACTACAGCAACTTACATCACAATATCAGGTGGATTGCGTGAAGTACCCGCATCGGACAGACTGCCAGCACCAGAAACCGGAGTGTGACACACAGCCACAGATGTAGTGACTGACACGTGAGCCACAGACCCAGATACACTGCCAGCACCTGATACATGAGTGTGAGACACAGCCACAGCCCGAGTGACTGACACATGGCCCATAGACCCAGATACACTGCCAGCACCTGATACAGGAGTGTGAGACACAGCCACAGACCGAGTGACTGACACATGGCCCATAGACCCAGATACACTGCCAGCACCTGATACAGGAGTGTGAGACACAGCCACAGACCAAGTGACTGACACATGGCCCATAGACCCAGATACACTGCCAGCACCTGATACAGGAGTGTGAGACACAGCCACAGACCGAGTGACTGACACATGGCCCATAGACCCAGATACACTGCCAGCACCTGATACAGGATAGGTCTCGACTGATACCCTGCCACTAACAGACACATGCGAGTCAACTGCACCAGCGCCACTGGGACCACTGAAATGATGAGCCACAGGGCTATATGGTCCTGGAGGTAGGGTGGCTCTGGGAGCGGGGGATAGTTGCAATTGTCCGACATCAGATTGTGCATGTGTCAATGCTGTGTGTCTACGTTTCTTTTGGACATGTGCCTGCACCCTGGACAGGACAGGACTGACAAGTGGGCCGGACTGAGAAGAAATTTCACCCACCATGGGAGGTGCATCTGCTGGGGGGGGAAATGCTCTCTGGGGACGTGCTGGAGCCTGCTTGTCGTTTGCTGTGTGGCTGCCTTGTGGCCTCTGCAACATGTGTCATGGGGGATGCTACTAGAGGGTCCACCTGCATCCGTCCCTGACGGGCCCTGATGGGAGTGGAGGTAAGTGGTGACTCCACTGCGGAGACATCTGTATTCCGTTTCCCAGAAAACAGCTGCCTAAGTGCAACAATGGGTGATGTATGCCTGTCCCTGACAGCGCCACTGTCCATGGGAGATGCCTTGGGCCTTGGATGTTCCATTTCCGTAGGAGTACTGTTGTCTGCGGACTTTCCCTGTTCCCTGGATGGTGCCCTGTTCCAGGCAGCAGACTTGTCGTGTGTGGTGTACATATCCCCAGGACACACCTTCTCCCCGTGTGTGTCCCTGCCCCTGGGAGTGTCCGTGCTCTTCTTAGGTGCGTTTGTCTTGTGACTGTCCTTGTCCCTGCCCTTGGGAGTGGCTCCTTCCTTCCTAGTTTCCCTGCCCTTGGGAGTGGCTCCTTCGTTCCTAGTTTCCCTGCCCTTGGGAGTGGCTCCTTCCTTCCTAGTGTCCCTGCCCTTGGGAGTGGCTCCTTCCTGCCTAGTGTCCCTGCCCTTGGGAGTGGCTCCTTCCTGCCTAGTGTCCCTGCCCTTGGGAGTGGCTCCTTCCTGCCTAGTCTCCCTGCCCTTGGGAGTGGCTCCTTCCTTCCTGGTTTCCCTGCCCTTGGGAGTGGCTCCTTCCTTCCTAGTCTCCCTGGCCTTGGGAGTGGCTCCTTCCTTCCTAGTCTCCCTGCCCTTGGGAGTGGCTCCTTCCTTCCTACTTTCCCTGCCCTTGGGAGTGGCTCCTTCCTTCCTAGTCTCCCTGGCACTGGGAGTATGCGAGCCCTCAAGAGATGTATTTGTCTTCTCAATGTCCTCGTACAAGGTAGTGTCAATGGAAGTGGGAGTGAGTCTTGGCTTGGTAGTACCTTGTGTGTGGGATGGCTGTGCAGCATGTGTAGCCATTACACCCAACCCCTCTTTTGCTTCACGTGTGTGTACTCCACTATATCTGACGTTGTCCTTGTGAACAGATTTACCTGACCTAGGGGATGGGGTCTGAGGCCTCCGTGCCTTGACGTGCTGGCTGACGCTGCTTCTAGTGCAATAACCTGTATTAGAGTCCTGGTCAGAAAATTCACTCCCCCCTGACACATCCAGAGTTGTAGATGGTGGAACAGAAGTACCACCCAGTCCATGCGACTGTACAATGGCAGACGACACACTGTTAGCCAATGACTGCAGTGTCCTGTGTACACCAGCCAGATCACCATGCATACCTTCCATGAATGCCACCACCTGCCCCAACTTCCTATCGTGGTCTTGGAAAGCATTTATCATATTGGTCTGCCCCACACACAGCTGTCGCAGCAGATCAACAGCCTCTGCACAAAGTGCATTTTGGCTCACCGAGGCTGGGGCAGCGGTGCTGACACCGAACGCCACTCTGCTCCCCCTACTCCTGCGTGCACGAACAGTACATGGTGCAGTTGGCGGCAGGGTGGGCCCTGTGTGCTGTGTCCCGACCGAAGGTGTTGATTGCCCACTCCCAGTCTGTGACAACAGTGCTGACTCACCAACACTGTCGGAAGATGATGACGATGTTGTCTCCACATGTGAGTCCTCCGGGACGGTCCTGTCCCCCTCTCCGGCGCTGGCCCCTTCGATGTCAGTCTGCGTGTGCGCGACGTCTGATCCGGATGCATTGCCTTCTATCATCTCCGCCGTCTGTGGCTGAGTGCCCTCTGCCAAAGCTGAAATGCACAGGAAATTGGTGTAAGTCATGGGCACACTCACGTACAGTACTGCTACGGAATCCCTAAAGCCAATGATGACAATGTCCATCGATCCCCCAACCTGCACACGGCCCACCCCAACCAGTCATCCTCACAGGAATTAAGTGGCGTTGGCCGTAATACATGTACAGCATGCACACTGGGCATGAGGAACTACATCTGCACACAAGTGTTGCCAAGGGGTGACGGAGCACTACAGCATGTGCATGAAAACTGAACCGCTTAGCGGGTGGCGTCTCAACATGCCGCATCGGGAAGTGAAATTTTACTGCGGCAATGTCACCAACATGCCATTGGAACGAGCCTCACGATCGACGGAAGTCCCTAATGTGTGTGGGCAACTATACATGCATTGCACTCACAAGCAACATACACTGACAGTATGCTTACCGCCACGTTGCTGTTCATCCACACGCAACCGCTCGGACAGGTCAGGATGCGTCACAGCTATGATACGGGGTCATTGAGCGTCGGGCCAGACGTGCCGTCCTTGGAATCATCCCTAGTGTCACTTCCGCTACATTCTTGCTCAGCCTGGAAATGTCGTCCCAGCGTTTGTGGCAGTGTGTATGTCGTCTATTGGACACCCCCGCTGCTCGTACTTCACGTGCAATGCTCCTCCACACGTCCTTGCGAAGGTGCAGCTTGACCTACCATGATGGGAGACAAAAGGGTGGAAGTCAGTGGACAGTTGGCCAGTCACACAGATAGGAACAACACATTTCTCTCTGCAGCCATGCACATTTCAAATCTTTTGTTGCTCACACATCACACCGCCAAGTTTCCAGAGCCCAGGTGTCATATGACACCTCATGCACAACAACTTATCCCCCACTGCACTTACCACCTGTCCGGGTGCGCCGTACAGGCGTCCGTAGTTGCGGAGCACAGCGTCCACGAGGACATCAAGCTCCGCGGCGGTGAAGGGACGAGACCGGATCTCTTTGAGTCTCGACATGCCAAGGTCACGGAGTATGGCACTAGAGCGGCAGTCGGTGGTCAGCTCCGCAGCAGCAGGTGGAGGTGATGGTCACAGGCAGCAGTCGGTGGTCAGCTCCGCAGCAGCAGGTGGAGGTGATGGTCACAGGCAGCAGTCGGTGGTCAGCTCCGCAGCAGCAGGTGGAGGTGATGGTCACAGGCAGCAGTTGGTGGTCAGCTCCGCAGCAGCAGGTGGAGTCGGTGGTCATCGTAGAATGTATGCTTTTGCACATCAAACATATATAGGGCCCTGTGGCCATGTCAGTGGCATACGGCGCCAGCCATTGGTCAGCCGTGGAAGCGTGTTTGTAATTGGGCCAATGATTGGCCCTGGTGTTGCGGTGAACAGCATATGGTACTTACTATTGGCCAACCGTGGCCCATGTCCACACCTCCCATTGGCTGCACGTGCACAGACCGTCACGCTCACACACCGGCAAGTGCATGTGCTAGACACCGGGACGGATGCATCATTTGCAACAAAGTTCCAACAGTGGCGCCACCATGGCGGGGCACGTATTCGGCAGGGGAGGTGCAGGCCAAAACATCCATAAGCTGATGTCTATGCACATGGCAGTTCATGACCCCCCTTACAGTGACATTGCATCAGCCTGCCTACACCGGCCGGCCCAGCCCTGCCCATGACCGCCGTGCCGGCCATGCCAACTACCGCCGTTTCAGGCCCCCTCCACTACCGCCATTTCAGGCCCTGCCCATGACCGCCGTGCCGGCCATGCCAACTACCGCCGTTTCAGGCCCCCTCCACTACCGCCGTTTCAGGCCCCCTTCACTACCGCCGTGCCAGGCCCTGCCCATGACCGCCGTGCTGGCCATGCCAACTACCGCCGTTTCAGGCCCCCTCCACTACCGCCATTTCAGGCCCTGCCCATGACCGCCGTGCCGGCCATGCCAACTACCGCCGTTTCAGGCCCCCTCCACTACCGCCGTTTCAGGCCCTGCCCATGACCGCCGTGCCAGGCCCGCCAGGGCACGGCGGTAGTGGAGGGGGCCTGAAACTGCGGCAGTTGGCATGGCCGGCACGGCGGTCATGGGCAGGGCCTGGCACGGCGGTAATGAAGGGGGCCTGAAACGGCGGTAGTGGAGGGGGCCTGAAACGGCGGCAGTTGGCATGGCCGGCACATGTTGGATAGAGTGCGATGACATGTGAGTGAGTTGCACAGACATGCGTTGTATGTGAATTTACTTCCATTCCATTTTCTCCCACACAGGAGGGTTCAAAATGTCCATCGCCCATACACTGTGCTTGAGGATATGGTGGACGAGGAGGTGATCAGGAAATTCAGGCTTGATCGACGCCGATTGCTGGAGCTTGTGAACCAATTGTCTCCTCACCTGCAGCCGCGAAGAACCTATCCAGGCTCCATTTCACCCACCCAAAAGGTGATGGCGGCACTCCATTTTTTTGCAACAGGCACATTTCAGTACACTGTTGGACATGCCGGGGGAATGTCACAAGCCATGTTCAGCACGGTACTTCGGGATGTACTGACAGCCATGATGCTGTACAAGAATGACTACATACATTTTCCACAGGCGGCAGAGTTGGCAGCGGTCAAAGCAGACTTCTATGCACTGGGTCGCATACCACACGTTGTGGGTTCCATTGATGGCACGCATATTGCAATCATTCCACCACGGGCACGTGAGCAGGTGTTTAGGAATCGGAAGCACTTCCATTCCCTAAACGTGCAGGTGGTGTGCCAGGCCGACAACATAATCTCACATGTGTGTGAAAGATTTCCTGGCTCTGCACATGACGCCCACATCATGCGGAGCAGCATTGTCCCCCAACTGATGGCAAATCTGCGTCCGGCACAAGCGTGGCTTGTTGGTGAGTATGCTGTGGTGACAGGAGTGATATCTGTGTGGCTTAGTGTGCCCACATGTTCAGGTAGTGATGTTTCTCTCTCTCTCTAATTTCCACAAACACAGGCTACTCGGCTTACCCAAACAGGCCTTGGCTTCTGAGTCCAATACGCAATCCCACTACAGCGGGAGAAATGCGATACAATGATGCCCATGGTAGGACACGTCGAGTGGTGGAACGAACATTTGGTCTGCTTAAGTCTAGGTTTCGGTGCCTGGATAAGACTGGAGGGGCCCTGCCTTACTCACCAGGCAAAGTATGCAAGATTGTGATTGCCTGCTGCATGCTCCACAACCTGGCTATGCGCAATAACATTGAACTGCTCTTGGACCCAGATGAACAGCAAGTTCCTCGCCCTCCCGACACACCCATGTTGACTGATGAGGATAGTGGTGAGGAGGAAGTTGTGGACCAGAGGCGCCAGCTCATTGAACGCTACTTCCCTTGATTGTGAGTGTGCCCCTCTTGTGCTGCTTGTGTATGCCCTGTGTAGGTTTGCTGCTCTTGTGTCATTGTGTTGGGCATCATCTATGTGTTTTGTTATGTAATGTATGCATGTGTGTGTGTCTCTTAATTTATGAGTACATGCACTTCTCCATGATGTGTGTAGTCTCATCCATTCCTGTAGTGATGTGTGTGGTTTGTTGAAAGTTGCACTGCAGTGTGTTGGGATGAGTGTGATGGTGTTTCCTAACGTGTGTTTGCGTTTTCAATATTTCCCTAGGTAACTCCCTTGCGGCATGATTCTGTACCAGTTGGATCCCTGAACCTGGTTACGTCTGTTTCTGATGCAATCATGTGAATAAACATGGAGGCAACACATCATTGAGTGAGTAAGTTTTATTTATTTACAGATTGTGCATAGGTGTAGGTGCATATTTACAAATGAGTGAAGGAGTGGGGGAGTGAGAGTCAAAGGTTATGGCAGATGAGATGTCCGTGCAGACACCACATAGGGTGGTGTCTGCCTAGTGCAGCAGGCCTGTGCCAGGTGGGACCGGATAGTTGGCAGGGTGAATGGCAGGCTCAGGTACTCAAAAGAGTCATTGTCGGCTCCTCTTGGAGCGTGTGGCAGGAGCTTCGACACTGCTCTCGCCCACTTCCAGCCTCGGACGGCCCCTCCGTCTTTGTGTCGGGACGGAGTCAGCTGGGGGCGCTGGCTGATCAGGTGCCACATCCGCCGCCAGGGGCGCAGGTGGCGGTGGCGGTGTTGTTGGCGGTGGCGTTGTTTGAGGGGGTGTGGGGTGGGTGGTGTTGGCGGATATCCTCGTGCTAAAAATGTCCACGAGTTGGCCAAGCCGCCTCTCGATGGCCCCCAACATCGCTGTGTTGTCAACAAAGTCCTGGTGGGCCCGGTCTGCCTATGCCTGGCCATGGAGATAGTTCTCCTCCACCCTGACTAGTGCTTCTAGACACTGTTGCACGGCATTGGGTGTAGTTTCATCATGCCTTCTTTCTGCTGTGCTCCTGCCTGCAGGATCTGGCCTTGCATTTGTGGTTTGCCTCACTCTCTTCCTGCGTGGCTGGGATGGCACTGGCCCAGCGTTGGGCGGTGGGTTGGGCAGGGTGGCAGGGGCAGAAGTGGTGGTAGTAGTGGTGGTGGAGGTGGTGCTGGAGGTAGCTGTGCAGGTCACAGTAGCCTGTGTTGTGGTAATGCCAGAGGCCGTAGTAGTTGTTGGTGCAGGTGTGACCTGGGAGCCAGATGTCCCTGGCTGGCTGCTTGATCCGGCACCATCCTCAGCCCCGGAGGTGGCTGGCCAATCGTCCCCTGAAACTTCTGACTGTGGGGAGGCTGGAGGTCTGGTGTTTATTGCAGCTGTCAGATTAGGATCCCCTGCAAAACAAAAATGTGAGGATGAGTCATGTGGCCATTACGTGTACATTAATTTATATTTGACATTCAGTCGGCAATGGCACACACCCCACCCACCACCACCACCACCCTCTCTTAGGACATGGGGGCCTGTTGGGAGTTGTAGTTCCGTCCCCTCACACACCCCACCCACCACCACCACCCTCTCTATGGACATGGGGGCCTGTTGGGAGTTGTAGTTCCGTCCCCTCACACACTCCACCCACCACCACCACCCTCTCTATGGACATGGGGGCCTGTTGGGAGTTGGTCTAGTGACCTGTAGCACACCCCACCCACCACCACCACCCTCTCTATGGACATGGGGGCCTGTTGGGAGTTGTAGTTCCGTCCCCTCACACACCCCACCCACCACCACCACCCTCTCTATGGACATGGGGGCCTGTTGGGAGTTGTAGTTCCGTCCCCTCACACACCCCACCCACCACCACCACCCTCTCTATGGACATGGGGGCCTGTTGGGAGTTGGTCTAGTGACCTGTAGCACACCCCACCCACCACTACCACCCTCTCTTAGGACATGGGGGCCTGTTGGGAGTTGTAGTTCCGTCCCCTCACACACCCCACCCACCACCACCACCCTCTCTATGGGCATGGGGGCCTGTAGGAGTGGTTTAGACGTTGGTGAGTATGTGGACTGCATGCATGGCTTGGGGTCTGGGAGATGTGTCTTCAGAGTTGTGTGAGGCACACTGTGTTGTTGTGTTTGTGGTGCTTGGTTGGTACTTACCAGCCTCTTCTCCCTCATCAAGTCCGTCAAGGGTCTCAGGGTTCAGGATGGTCAGCACCTTCTCCTCCCACTCGGTGTACGGTAGGGGCTCCGGGGGGGGTTCCACCGCCTGTGTGGTTGGCCCGGAGAAAGTTCTTGGCTCTGATGGATTTCACCCGGGTCTTGAGGTCGTGCCACCGCCTCTGAATTTCCTGCTTCGTCCTCGGGACGGTCCCGGAGGCATTGACCCTGGTGACGATCCGGTCCCACAGCTGTTCTTCCTAGCTATGCTGGTCTGCTGCACTAGGGCCCCAAATATGTGGGGTTCGACACGAATAATCTCATCGACCATAACCCTTAGCTCGGTGTCGGTGAATTTCGGGTTTTTCTTGGGTGCCATGGTGCTCGGGGTGTGTGTTTGTGTGAATTAGGAGGTGCTGGTGTGTGGTGTTTGGGGATGGTGTGGTGGGTCTTTGTGTACAGGGTGTGTTTGGGTGTGGGTTATGTGTATGATATCTGTTTTATGCTGTTGGCTAAGTGGTGTCTCCTGCTAGCAGCTATGCTGTGATGCAGAGGATTTCTGGAGTGGGTGGGAGTTAATTTATAGTCTGTGTGTTGGCCCTGTGTGAATGTTGATTGGCAGTCAGGTGATAGGTGGGTGTGTTGGCAGGTGTGGTTTATGCGGTTCTTGGGGGTGGGTCATTGTGTCTTGTGTTTGGTTTAGATGTGTCAGGTGGGTGGTCGTTCATTTTCCTGTGTTTGGTGATGAATTCTGTCGCAATGTATGGCATTGGTTTGACTGTAGGGATGTTGGACTTCCGCTGTGGTGCACGGTTTCTCGTAGCATTGGTACCGCCGCGGACGTGGATCGCGGTGGCTACCGGGGTACTTGCGGAGTTATCCTAATTGCGGACACGGACACTACGCAGGTATCGCGGGGGAGGTTGTTGTTCTCCTGGTCATGTGCGTACGCGGCGGTCGGTGTTATTTAGGTTCCGTCCGCCTGCCGCGGCCTCAGGTCTCCTTCGACCGCCGCGGACGGAGATTGTTGTGCTCCGTCCGCCGCGATCGGCGTTTCTATCAGATTTGATCCTAATCGCTATTGCGGTTTTTCCGCGGACAGGTCCGGAGTATCTTGCAACATTCCTCGGCGGACGGAACACGTTTCCGTCCGCGATCCTAATCGACCCCTATGTGTGGGAGGGTATACTCAGACGTGAGTCCCTTGCTCATTGCACCATCAGGATTCAACCAAGCCGGGCCAGCGACGGCTGAAATGCCAGAAACCGGTCCCCGGGAGCTTGTTTCCTTCCCAGTATAAGAATTGGCTTGGTAGTTTGGTTTGCCCTGTTCCCATCATGCACTGGGACAGGCACAGACTAATTTGCATGTAGCCAGGTTCTGAGCTGGGATGGTGCAGTGAGCTAGAAAACGGTGATGGATCAAGCCCTGATCTCTTGACTGGGTAAGAGTATTCTGCATCATTCAGAAACTCTGTCCATCACCACCCCCTTTTCAAAAATCGAAGATGAAAACGGCTTCAGGGTGATCCTAGTACCCGAGGGTACATTAAATTTTAATAACTGGGTCTTCGTGAGCGGTTAAAAACAAGGCAGTGGGATGTTGTGGTGGTGAAGTTAAGACCACCTACATCCAGTGTAGGTCGACATATTTCAGCCAGTGCCTTGGTTATGCTGGCTTTCATCAGGACCATAAGATAGTGAGTGCAATGTTAAAAAATATTTTCTTCTATTATTAAGTGACTATGTGTCGAACTCGCTAAGGTGCTCTTAGTGTATGAGGGGATTCCCTCATCAAGCATATGCTGGCGATTTGCCTGGTATGCCTCCTGGAGTGAATCGGCAAGGGGATTGACTGCAGGGTACTTGTTGTACCGCCATCAGCCTCCGGAGGGCCGCGACCCTGGCAGCCCCCTCAGACCATCACAGCCTCCACGAGCAAGGCTCGCAGTACTCCTTTCTCGTTGACGTACTCCAGCAGACTCAGCGGACCAGTAGGTCACACATTTGGAACTGAATCTTGATATTTTCATTTCAGACTGCATCCCCTTCCAGCTCTGGTACCCCTGAGTGTGTGCCCTGCAATTCATGGTCGACCTCTGTTTATACGTCGGTGGCGTCTGGGCCCATGGGCTGGAGGTTGTCTTTCTCTACATGTAGCTGATACTGACAAGGTGGAAAAGTGGTGTCTGTAGCATTCAACTCCGCCATTTCCCTGTTCCTGCTTGCTGCTGCCCTCTGCATCATGCCCTTAAGGTACACCTTCCACTGTCCTCCACAATCCTCCCCGACATTTCCCTTGGACATTGACGGGCACCCACCCAGCTTGTGTGGCCCTGCCTTATTGCCCCACAAGTCAATGTCCCGTGGCGGTCTGCCTGTGCCACCTGCTGTGCATCCGGGGCCCATACTCTGTGCTGCTCAAGTCAGAGACCCATGATGTTCATACCTTGTACTGCTGATTGTCTGCTCTATGTTGTTGTATTTGGCAGCACCAATCAAGCCATGAGTGTTGGCTTACACTACCCAACACCCAACCTGCACAGGCGTCACTGAAGATGTGCCCCTGGCAATAAAAGGTCCCGGGGACACGCCCCGGGGCCACGTGCCCGGGGCCAGTCACACAAACTCACTCAGTGTGTCCGTGTGGTTATTATGTATGCTTGTAGGACTGGGGCCATTCCAATTTACATGTGCTGTCTACAGCATGCGCAACCATGTCACCGCAGGCAGTGGTGTAGACCTGGGACATGTAATCGTGTTGTATCTTCATTTGAGTGTAAGTGGGGTGGGCAGGTGTATGACAATACTGCGTAGAGGTGTAGCTCCTCCACACGTGGATCTGGGTGTTGTTCATTGTGGGCCTTTCCAAGGATGTGGCTGATGCATGTGTCTCTATTGTGGTGTCTGCGCCACCCGTCCTGCAATCTATAATGTTGCTCTGTGGCATGCTCCCGGTGTGCATGCTCGGCTGAAGGGGTACATGGGGGAGGGCATGCCTGCTCAGGGTCAGGGATCACACATGCCAACTGTTGTGCGTTTTGATATTGCACCAGCATGAGCGAAAGATGTACCCTCAACTGCATGTCAAGTGCAGACAGGCAGGTGCTCTACATTTGTGTCAGACCTGTCCGTGCAATGGGCCTACACACACGTGGCCAGCCACATTCTGCGCATCATCATCACTGTGTCGTGCTCAGGCTTGTAGACATGGGCAGACAGGTATGTCAATGGTGTGCTGTAGGGGTGCAAGTGATGCAACTGCGCTGCACACACTAGTGAATGGGCTAGGGTGAGGGAGGAGCAGCAGTGAGGCTCCGTAATACCCATTGATGCTGCTCAGATGCAACAAGCAGTACATGTCATACAGGAATCACAAAGTCACACATATCACACACCATTGAACCAGTGTGCCTACCAACACATCATGCAGCACTATGTATTGACTAATGTCTCTCTGCACTGTGACAGGTGATCAAGGATATGCATTCGGCGCTTGGATGATGACACCCCTCCATGCACTCAACACACAGACCTAGAGGCAGTACAATGTGGCACACAAATGCACCAGGGGCATCGTGGAGTGCACATTTGGTGTTTTGAAGTCATGTTTCAGGTGCCTGGATCCCACAGGTGGTAAGCTCCTGTACAGCCCAGGCCTCAAGTGCAAGAGGGTTGTTGCATGTTGTGTGTTGCACAGCATATGTGTACGTAGCGAGGCCCCATGGATACGAGTGCCAGATGCAGCGGACAATGATGATGAAGATGAGTCAGGTTGACCACACCTGAAGCCGCAGTAGGAATAGCCCATAAGGACCATATCATTGACAGTTTCTTCCCTGGTTGACATCACATTGTGTGTGTCCTTAGCAGTAATGGCACAATATGTTGACTCACTACAGGCACTGCATGTGCTACTAAAAGGATTCCGATAAAACATTCCCTGCATGCATGTCACTCATCTTTACAGGTACTTCACTCAGACAAGTGTGGGTGTGACATGTTGTGCTGTCAATTGAAGGATTTGTTAATGGATGGTGGGTGTGTCACCTCTGTGCAGTGAGGCTGTTTGTGGTGTCACGTATTCGTACTGCCAGTTCTGTGTGTCACAGTTCTTACAGTATCCCACTATTCAGCGTTTCCCATGTGTCCCAATTCATTCCATTTTGGCTGTCATTTGTGGCCTACAAGTATCAACAGGTATTCTTTTGTGATATGGACCGCTTTGATGCAGGGATGGACCCTGTGTCTCAGGTCCCACGACATGGGCAACATGTATATCAGGGTTAGTCACGGCCCTTACATTGGTCCGTGCTTTCATTCTTGTTTGATCATGGACATGGCAAGTCGGTGTGCAGGGGGTGTTGTTTGTCCCTCTGCAATGTGAGCGGGCGATGCGTTTGTTTCCACATTGGTGCAGGTTACATTCTGAATGCATGTCAATGTGCATCGTGGCTGTTTGTGGGGAAATGCCTATCTGATTTAAACAGTGGTCATTTGTTATGCGTCGCAGCTGTCGGGTTGTCCTCGCACGTTGTCATCCCACTGTTTCTTTACTCTGCTTTTGTGGTGCAAGCTCCCAGCCCGAGGACCGCTACCCTGGCAGCCCCCTCATACCATCACGGCCTCCACGAGCAAGGCTTGCAGTACTCTTTTCCTCTATGTGTGCTTCTGCAGCACACATAGAAAGAGGAAAAATCCTCTCCTTCCTGCACAAAATCAATCCTGCCTACAACATAGGCACCATCGCAGCATGGTGCAAGGGTGGCTGTGTTGGAACTAGGCTGCCTAAACAGCACCAGTGGCAAGATAAAGGACTGAAATATTCAGTATTGTATAAATATGGAGCATTCCTGCCCTTTCCCTGTGACGCAGGGCAGTGCAGCAAGGCCACTTACTACTCTGCCATGCCCATCTAAGGTCATAAGTATGGCCCTTAGTCTCTCAGATGGAAGTTAGAGGTCTCGAGTAGGCAAGAAAGAACTCTGTGAGGTCTCCAGGTGGCCGGATGCTCTGTATTTGAGATCCCTGTGTTGCGATCAGTTTTGATACCAAAAGCTCTGAGTGGATCAGCATGATCTCTTTAGCCACCAAAGTTGTTTTGCAGTCGCAATCACTTTTCTGCCATGTCCCATATCAACAGGAACAGAATCAACCACAGACATGTTTTGGCTATTGGGCCTCATTAAGGAGGTGTAGCTTCAGTCCTTAAGGCACCGATCCAAACCTGGATTATATGTGCCCTAAAGGAGAGCTCACTGTGACAGACAATAAGTGATGGATGTAAAGGCTTGAATTAAATCTTACCACTGGCGTTCTGTGACCTCTCGGGCTGAACTGCTAGGTTGCACTGTTAGGTGCACTGCTAGGATGAGAGAGAGAGAAAATTTTTTATTTAGACCACAGTCTTTAAACACAATGAGGACACAGCATAAAAATGACAATGAAAATCCTTTAGCAATAACATTACCAATAACACACTTCATAAGAGATACAACACCCGCATCCTAGCCACAATAGCACCAACATACAATCATGGATCAATTCAATCTTTTAAAATGTAAATATTAGTCCAAAAAGAATAATGTTATGTAAAAGGGAAAAGGAAGACTAAAAATCAGAATGAGTTCACTACCCCCGCTTCAGTTTCTCCCTTACGAAACTTTTTATGGCTTTCATATATTTTCCCAAAGCAATGGCAATATCCAGATTTGGCATTTCTGTGAGTAAGGTTACAGCTTGGGCTTGTGACCTTATTTCAAATTTTAAAAATATTGGACGTAACAACAATTTCCGCAAGGGTAAAACCAAGATACAATCAACAAGTATGTGCAAAATATCATTTCTAGTTCCTAACCCACATTTACAGATTCCGTCTGGCTGTATCATTTCTACTTTTATTTTTTCCTCCATCTGCCAAGGATTGATACTTATTCGTATTCTTAAAATTTCACACCTTAGCACGTGGTTAGGCTGGGTGTCCAAATATGGGTTCCAGTACATTCCTTCACAACTTCTTGTGTGATTAACCTCCGAGCCTATACAGGACGTTGGGCCATATTACCAAGGTGAAGTATCGCCGCTTTTTCGGCAAATTGTGCAGAGAAAGCAGCGATACTTCTAGCGCCCTATTAACAAGGACATGCTAACGCCTGCCTCAAGCCCACTTTGCATGTCAGCGAGAAACATCGCAAATGAAATGCAAAGTGGGCGTTCCCAGGTCCAACCACATGTAAAATGTGGTTGGAGGTGGTAACACCCTATTACCAAGGCAGGCGTTGGGAGAAGGAGACCTGCAATAAACTCGTTTATCGCAGGTCTCCCAACGCCTGCTCTGATCAGGTATTAGGCATTGATAACATGGGGGTGTGGATCATAAAGCTGAATCCGCCCCCCCATATTATCAAGGTACACATTAGCGCGTGACAACAACGCTTGTTTTCACGCGCTAATTTTCCCTTTCACTGGCTATCGCCGGATTTAATATCGCCTACTTGTTGCGCGTTGATAATGACGCGCTAACACAGCGATAAAATCCAACGATAGCCGGCGATAGGGAAATGTGCGATGAGCGTTTTTTAACGCACATCTTGGTAATATGGCCTGTTGAGATTAAGATACTCTGAGGACCTAGGTAGATTTGGTCCCAGTAAACGTTTTTCTAACAACATAGGACTTTAAAAAGGGTTTTGCAAATTTAGTATGCGTCAAAAGACTGGTAGTGAAACATAGATGTCCAGTGGGTCTTGTTAAATATTGTGTAAATATATTTTTTGTCTAATAATTTTTTGGGGTGTGTGTTTAAATGTAACAATGATGTATATGTTGTACATATAAGTGTATTTGTATATAAATGTTTTCATGTACTAAAATGATATAAGGAGACATATAAATATCCTTGATGTAAGAAACGCCAAACAATACAAAAAAAAGATTTGAAGTAAATAACTTAAAAATTCTGTTGCCCAAAGTCAATAAAAAGGACTGTTTGAGGCGAAAAAGGTATATTGTGATCTATGGTATTCAGAGGTATTTTTGTTTATGAATGTACTAGTATATGTTTTCAACATCCCAATGTCCTAAATTGAATCACCCCCTTGTTACATACTCAAATATGGGTACCAAGCATCATTTACGCATGAGTTTCTTATATATTGTACTGTTTTTTTCCAACTCAGGTATTCCAGATCCAAATTCCCTGACTGTTCCTTGCCTTGGAATCTAAGAGTACTCTTAGCAACATCTACTTGAACTCTCACATATAGTCCGGAGTTTCTTTCTAGCTTCCTTTGCCCCATTTAGGCTACTTAGTCGAATCTCCTCTCTGCACCATTGAGAGACTTTCTGCACTCCCCCTTGGGTCCTGGCGTTTCCAAAGTCTGATCAAAGACATTTGGATCTGAATGCTCCAAGCTATAGTCGAATCAACTCTCTGCACCATTGAGAGACTTTCTGCACCCCCCCTGGGTCCTGGCGTTTCTAAAATCTGATCAAAGACATTTGGATCTGAATGCTCCAAGCTATTGTACCTAGCTTCATTCTAATAGCCCGGATCATTGTGGAGCTCGGGTTAAAATCTTCCCTTCTCTCTCCCACCTGCATTGACCACTTACGTAAAGGACTTCTGCCCCATATAGTACTTGCAGGGAATCATTGCTTCATATGCCTTCAATATGGGTCTATGGACATATCTCTATATTCTTTATTACATTTTTTCAGCCCACAGATCAATGAGAAGGCTTTTACTTTTTGGTCTTCTCGGTGGGTTTACTACTTTAGTGCCCAGTCGAACTAGAGTCCCAAGTATCTATGGGGCATATTATCAAGCACGGAGTTAAAATGATCGCCGCTTTTCTTTTTTCTTCTGCATTTTACATTTTTTTATTGACATCAATGGGGCAGTAATACATAAACACATAAATTCATAGGGTTGAACCCATGTGAGTAGTACATATCATCTTGACAGATGAATTAATCAAAAAGATAAAAACCAAGAAGACAAAAAACATTAACAGGAAAAAGCATTAGCCTTTAACCCAAATATATCAAAACAATAACATAGAAATAACATAGCATAGAGACCTAAGTAAACCTCCTTATTTAATTAATCTAATGTCGCGATTTCCATGGGACCCCAGATTGCTTCAATTTTAACCATGGAGTGAATACCCTTAGCTTCAGCGAAGGCAGTTTCCAAACAGAATGCTTCCCTAATAATGGTCCACCATTCGCCAATAGATGGCGGCTTCGGGAAACCCAAGCCTGAGCTATAGCTAGTCTAGCAGCAACCACCATGATTGAAAAAAGTCATGCCAATGCTGGTTTATCTACCTTAAAGCCTAACATAATTTCTAAGACAGTTAGTGAGGGACCCAATCCTAATTTAAAATGGAGCACCTGGCCTATCTTCTGCCAGTAAGTCCTCAATTCCGGACATTCTACAAACATATGGATAAGATTAACAGCATGAGTTCCACACTGGAAGCATTTAGTCTTTTCTCCAAAGTTGTTCCTGTCAGCCCATTTAGCTATCCTTTCAGGCGTATAATGGAGCATACACAATTGCTGTAATTGTAAGCTCACAGAGTGAATTGAATCACCTATGTTACCCAGGCCTGTTTGATCGTGTCAGGTGCTACATCTATACTCAATACTTGGCTCCAACGTGTTGCTAATTTTACACATCAATTCAACTTAAAATTGGACAGGTGTTTGTACATATTGCCAATTAGATACTTCGTTTTTCCCCATATAGACAGTCCCAAATCATAGAATGAGTTATCACGTTCGACCCCAAGTAATCCCTGATCTGCAAGTATTTGAAAAAAAAATGAGCAGGTAATTTATAATAAAGTCGTAGAACTTCAAATGACTTAATTCCACTCACATCGTACAGGTCCCCCAAACAAGTAATTCCATACTTGGAGCGCAATTTACCCATATGGTCATGGAACACATCAGGAAACATAGGATTCCCCCACAATGGAAGCTTATTGTGTATTAATGATAGTTTACTTCTGACAGCCGTAGACCACCATATATAAATTCTGTCCCTAACTGTCTTGAATCTGACACGCTTAAAGTAGTTTGGGTCATTAGTGTGATATAGAAATAATTGACTGTCATCACCTAGAATCAGCCGGTATAAGGAGTCTTTCTGGTCAGGCCCAAGAATGCTGCGAAAACGCCCGGCAAACGCTGCCCAGAGATAGATTTTTAAGTTTGATAGGCCTAGGCCGCCTTGATTATTAGCGGATGTAAGCAAATCAATCGCCTGTCTAAACTTATTAAAACCCCACGTAAAGCTACTAAGTACCCCATCTAATTTTTTTTTTATTAGAAACACGCAAATGAATCGACCTAAACAAATATAAAAACTTGGGAAGTATTTTATTTTTTATTAAATTGCATCTCCCTAAAAGCCCTATAGGGAGTTTATGCCAGTTCTTGAATAATTTAGTAGTTTCGTCCAATAATGGAATGGAATTTAGAGCTACAATTTGACCAACTTTGGCTGAATCCTAACCCCAGGTACGTGGCTGTAATGCACACCCCCGAAATTGGAGATTTGGCTTTGAAATTAATAAGCACCTGTGTTTTATTAATATTTAATTTATAGCCCGAGAAAGAGCCAAACTCAGTTGCCGCTATTTCGGGCAGCTGGTTCTGCTTCAACTGGATTAGTAGAAAAAATCACTAGATCATCTTCATACGCCGAGATTTTAAGCCTACTTGAGGCACCCACGAACGGATTAATATTTATGCAGGCTTGCAAAGTACGGATAAATGGCTCTACGTAAAGAGCGAATATTAATGGTGAGAGGGGCAACCCTGCCTTGTACCGCAAAAGGTATCAAATGGAAATGAATATGATCCTGAGTATGACAACTTAGCATGAGGTTTATGATATAAGGCTTGCACCTATTGTCTAAACTACCCACCAAGGCAGAGTGCGCTTAATGTAGCCTACAAAAATTCCCTCCCGACCTTGTCAAAAGCCTTTTCGGCATCTAGAAGAATCATGTCAAGACCAATCCTCTCCTTTTTGGCATAATCGAACGCCCAAATGGCCATGTTGACATGAGCAGTAGTGTAATCACAAAAAACGACCTGGGGGTCTGAAAGGGAGCTAATGGTGGTCCCAAAATACACTAGGCTTCAATGGAAGTGAGCAAGTGTCCAAGATATTAGATCAAGCTTACTACCTTTGATAGAGATAGAAATACACCCTCACAGTCAGAGGACCCACTGCATTTGCTTGAACAGACCCGTACAGAACAAAATAGGATTCCCATCAACAAAGTGTAGATCAAATGTTTATCATTTGGTCTTCCGGATCGGGCTGGTGTGTCTCTTGATCTTTAAGACCATGCCATGCCCAAAACTCATCGGGGTCAGACCCTCAATCGCCGTGATGACCATAGAACTATGATCAAGATGGGAAAAAGTGCAGTGCCAAAAGGAAAAAGTGGTCTGTTTAAACACACCACTTTTTCCTTTTGGCACTGCACTTTTTCCCATCTTGATCATAGTTCGCGGTGGGTCCTCTGACTGTGAGGTTGTATTTCTATCTCTATAAGCTCCCTTTCAGACCCCCAGGTTGGTTTTTGTGATTAGATTGTAGTTTTGGGGATTTCATCCTGGGTTTGGTCTTTAAAAATTCCCTGTGACCCTTAGTTCCACCGAATGTTATTTATTATGAGCAGTAGTGTCTCTGCCAGGTATAAATCCATGTTTATTTTCAGACACTAATCCTGACATCAATGGGACTAGGCGGTTTGCCAAGATTTTCGAAAAGATCTTAGCATCCTTATTTATGAGTGAGATGGGTCAGTATCATCCGCAGACTGTGGGTGACTTGCCTTTCTTAAGGAAGAATACGATCTGGGTCATGTTCCATGACTCAGGCGTCCTCCCACTAGTGCCGACATGATGAATAACCATGCTAAATGGAATAAGCAGTGCGCTTTTCAAAACCTTATAAAATTCTAAGGGTATTCAGTCTACCCCTGCTGCTTTCCCTGAAGGCAATGCCAATATAGCCAATCCTATCTCTTCCAACGACACTACGATATCTAATAAGTATGCATCTGCCTCATTCCAGACTTAGACGTTGATTAGGATGGCTGACGGACTTGGAATTAGGATGTGACCGCCACCCTGGCGGTCACATCCTGTATATTTAACATTGCGGCGGGTGCTGCTTTAAGCAGCACCCGCCGCAAGGTAAATATGCATGCTTTGCATTTGCATGCACAAAGCGGCAGGTACCGCTCCTATTCATTACAAACTGTTTCCTATTTCTATTTTTTACAAAATAGCCTTTGATCTTCTTTTATTCTAGACTAGTTTCTACATTCTTAGCCTGCCTCTACCATCACTCTCTGTGCTACTACTATTTACGATTATGAGTCGGTATGTGTAGGTTGCTAAGCTTGCCCAGTCGGCAAGGGCCGTGTTAAACAAAACTCTGATCCAGCAATAGCTCTAGGCACTGAGTGCAGTCATCTGGGTTGCCCTTGCTGTATTTTCCAGTCTTCTTAATGTAAGTGCTTTGACAGTTTCCAACAACATAATGTCAATGTTTACACCAAGAAAAAGGTAGCAGTTGCCTTTTTGATTTGCTAGGAGCACATACCATACCGCTAGTGTTTCAGGGACTATTCTGCACATAACAGAACAGAAGTTGAACCCCCAATCCCCTGACCGACTATCTAGTGTGTCTGACCAATGATTTTACGACCCAAAAGAACAGAAGAAGACTACTGCTGAGTCTCGGCCTATCTGAGTCACTGAAACATGACTGCCAAGTGCAGTAGTTCAAACTCTTCCGCTCACTCACTAGTGATCAAAAAACACACAGTGTTTGTTAGTTTTAAAGTTTTATTTTGAATTAAGAAATGAATTTTTTTAATATTTTTTTTTATTTTTAATAGCGTAGTATTCGGAGCGAGCACTGCTGATAGATGACGTTAAAATGTAAACAACATTCTCATGAATCAAATTACGTAATAGTTAACAGACACTTGAAATTATTAGAATAACTGTGCGGGAGCCCCACCTTCTTTAAAGTACTTAAAGTACTGCTAGTGATGACTTACTAGTAGTTGGTGAATCGTCCTGTTGGCAGAAGGGCAATGTAACCTTCTTTCTGTAATTAGAAAAATGGTGCACGTTAAGCAAGCATTCATCAGTTGTCCTAAGAAGTGTGGCATTTAATGGAATAAGCATATAAAAAGTAAACACCCTCCCCAAAACCGTTACTTTTTTTCAATCCCAGTAATAAAAAATGGGTTATGTAACATTTTCTTCCATTACGAGACGAAATAGGGGGTTGTGTATGGCACCAGAAAATATGACATGTTTTTTCTAGACGTCACAACATCTGATGCGGCACAGATGACCACCAGTGCCGGGGCCAGCAGTGCGGAGGGGTCCACTCTAGGGGCAGGTGCAGCGGCGCCACCAGGAGGAGCTGGAGGAGAAGGCTCAGCGGCGGGCGGACGGTGGTAAGTTATTATACTTCTTACTTATTGAAATTTTTGAGTAGGCTCGCAAAGGAGTGTATGATGTACTGTACAGTACACAGTACACTAGTACAAGTACACTGTACTGTTAAGAACAGTTACTAATTTAGAACTACTTTTTTGGCTATCACAGAGAAGACAGTCAACCGTGACTTGTAATAGCATTAGCGGCGGTACTTCTCGGGTAAGTAATAGCCCCCTCTATTTGACTTCAACTCAGCTGGCAAACTTTTATCGTGAAGCCAAGTCATATCAGATGTACTTTAGGGATGAGAAGAACGAAAAGTGAAAGAAGGGTGAAATGAAGGACGAGCGAGTCTTAACATTCATGACTGTAAAGAATGGCGTTTTTGAATGCAAGTCAACTAGTCAAGAGAAGAAGACAGTGGTTTCCAAAATATAATGAAAAGGGTGTTAGTTGGTTGTTGAGAAAAAGAAAACTTGGTACATTTGAGACATTAAGAAGAATGATAGACGTACTTTGGAAGCCTGGATGTTATCTTCTTTTTCCTCATCGATAGCAGAGGTGCATGATGTAGTAGAGCAGACGCTGAGTGGATAAAGATTGTTACTTTGAACAGCATGTCCATGCCAGAGTAGCAAAGCTGAGGATATCCTAATACTAGATTTTGTGATTGTTCACAAATACTCCCTGCCTTGACTAACAGTACAGTACTTTACTTTGCAAGCACAGCATCTATTGTGTATGTATTGTATAGTTGACAACATTATATCAAGTCAAGTCCCTTCCTCCGGCAATTATGGGTACCACACTCACTCCCTATGGTAATAATTTTATTTCAGCTGTGTCATGGGTGGACTATCGCTGTAGCTCACTCAATCTATCAAAACAAAGCACCTAAAGTCATCCATTATATAACCAAAGATCATGTGATCGGCAGGATAATGATATATGATCAGAATTGAAAAATCTTCATTCTTCTTTTGTAGTAGTCAATGCCCGGGGGGGGGGGGGCACAGTGCGAAAGATATCATTACATTGAGCAGTAGCCCTTGATGTAACCAAGTATGGCCAGTGGCAGTGCCACCTCTATAGAAAAGTAAGAGCTTCCTGTCCCCACCTGCATGTACTGCTTAAAGTACTGCGAGTCTGCGTCATCATGGCTTGTGTCTGTTTTTCTTGGGTACAAGCTGAGTGAGCTGCCACACGTTCACGTACCAGTAATTTCTTTTGCAAAACAAGAGATAAAAACAGAAGACTTTATTTAGTACTCTCTGACTATGTATGTGTAGTGAGTCCATCCATAGTCCTGCTAGTGGAATTCCTGAAACTCCCAGTAATGTCACAGGCCTACAAAGACGGCGGAAAGATACATGCCAAAATGTTATACTGTGTTTGCTACTTGCTGGTGTTACTGAGAGTCAACTTTACGGTGAATTATTTTGGCTTCATGTTAAAGACTATTGGCTACAGTATTTGTCTTTCTTTCTTCATATAGATGCTACTCCGAAAAAGCTCACCAAAAAGCAGATGGCTGGCCGGGCCAGGGCCCGTAAGCTGGAGGCTATTTGTGCCGAGTATCGGCGGCTGTGTGCTTGGGAGCAGGAGGAGGAGACAGCAACCACTGCATCCTCCCTCAGTGCCCCCGGGTCCACCAGCCAGAAGCCTCCAGCCAAACAGAGCCGTGGCCCGACAGCCTCCCGCCGCCGCCGCCGCTGCACAGCAGCAACACAATCAGCTGCCCCCCCCCAGAGCCTGGATGGTACATCAGCGCCACCTCCGTAAAAGAGTGGAATACCTGGAGCGGTTGGTCGAAAAGCATCAGCACCAGCTCCGGGACCTCAGCAAAGAGCTGCGGGACGTGCAGGATCAGCTGTCCACACTACTCCACCGAATGAAGTGACTGTCCCTTGCCCCTTTTTTAAAGACTGTTGGGGGGGGTGGGATTTGGTTGTTTGGGAAAGGGGACTTTTGGACATTGGTTGGGGTTAGGCAGGGGGGTGAGTTGGGTTAATTTATTTTAGTTTTTGACTACCTCAATATATTTCTTAATAATTATTTTTCATACCAAAACATAGTATACGCGTTCATATTATTTTGTGTGGGGGTGGGCAGTGGTTACTGGACGTTTGGTTTCTTCCAACTTACCAGCATGAATGAAACATCTAGTCCTGAAATGTACCAAAGTGCCAGTTAGTGAATTCAGTAGCCCTACTGGTACTTTACTAGTAGTACTGACAGTCTCTGTTCTCCTCACAGTCCTAGCCCATTATTCTACCTCTCCAAAATGCTTATCTTACCTGTGATTCGTGTTTGAGAATAGGGGTAGCCACAGGGCTGCCTGCATGGCAAATGGTGATTAGGGTTGGTTGTTGACTTGAATCCTCGACGGATAAAATATCATTGTTGTGCTGGTAGTAGTAGTGGTACACACTGGCAGTAGCAGCATATGAAAAAAAAAGGAAATGAAACATTGAGTGGCCTGAGCGTAGCATTAGAAACCGCACAATAGATAATACGCTACAGAACAGTGCCTTAAATTGTAGCATAAGCAGTGCTAAAGGAGTCTAAATATAAGTACTAGTTTCGTGGACTATGGCTACTATGAGAAATATTATGAAGGCAAAGGATACTTAAACATAATATTTAACCTTTTGATTCGCCATGTGTACGAGCATGATGTTTGATGCTCAATCCACGATGTCGCACATGAAATTCCATTTTCCAACATTTTTCTGTTGCTTAGATCTTATCCTTCCCTGCAAGTGTGTGGAATTTCTTGTTGTCATTTAGTCATAAGTCAATGAAAAACCACACAGCCCCGGGGGAAGAGGGTTAGGGTTTTTGAAGATTGGATGGGAATGGGGTTTTTTTGGGAAACGTTTTGTCGAGAGAAGAAAAAAAAACACTGTATGCACAAACAACAAATGAAGAGAATAAATGTTTGGACATAAAGGGACATAAAGGTAGTGCACTACTGCAAAAGAGACCCAGTGTGCAGTGATGCACATGTAATCAAGGGCTTGGCAACTGGTCCACATGTCTGTTGTCAGGTGGATAGTGTGAACAGCACTCTTCTGCAAAGCTGCCCCAATCACCTCCAGCACATCTTGATGTAGTGCTGAAACTGCAACTCTGGCAAAATAGGACCGGATAGGAACCTTCCATTTAGGGCAGACTGTTGCCACAAATTCTAGAAACCCCACCCCTTCCATGAAAGAAAAAGGGAGAAGGTCCAGCACCAACATTTTAGCCAGCTTTGCTTTATACAGTCGTACCGTTGGGTGGTTGCGTTCAAATGGCGCCTCCGACCAAAACATTCTGCTAAGGGTGGGCTGGACCAGTTTACGTGATGAGGATGATGACTTCTTCAAACCAGTTAGGCTCAGTGGTGTACTTTTTTGCATTGGAGTCTCTCCCAGACTCTTAGTGTGCCTCATACATGTTGCAGGGGTAGAGGGTGTGGGTGCTACCACTGCAGTGCTGCTGCCAGGGGTACTGGGTGTACCAGAAAAAATGTTGGTCGGTTCTTGACTTCCCCCTGCACAATCAGCCCCTCCTCAGCATCAGATGCAATGTGAATGGATACATTTAAATCAGTTCTACTTTTGGCTTCCCGGATCTTCCTTAGGCGCGTCTCCCACTGGATAATGTGGTGTTTTTGGAAAAGACCTCTCTGGCCTCCGGAACCATAGTTTGTACCAAGCTTACCCGACTAACTAATGTTTTACAAATCGAGCAAACAACCATGTTTTCCGCCTTTTGGGCTAACAGTAAAGAAGTCCCAAACTGGGGACTGGAGATGTCTGCTGGTGGTGGAGGTGCTACTTTGAGTTTCAATGCCAGATGAAGTGGAGGATGGGCGTGGCTGAATTCGTTTCTGTTGTTCACTTACAGCACCACTACTTGAGGTAATGGAGGTCGAGCTGGATGGAGGTCCCTGCCGGCCCTTCTGCCTAAAAAATGTGGAAGCTGTAGGTCATGTTGGTGTTGTAGTTAACTGCGTTGGTGGTGGTACCAGTACCACGCCGCCCACATCCCGCTGAGCAGCCATTCGGGATAGGGTGAAAATGTCTGTCTGCTGCATGCCCGCTGGGGCTGGAGTGACGACTGTAATGACTGGGTCATCGTCAGACTGTTCATCAGCAGCAGAGACACCACTTCTTGTTCGTCGTCATCACCCAGAAGTGGAAGCCTTGCTGGAACCTTCCTTTTAGGCTTAGCTACCTTTGTCGGCTCATGGCGTGCCTCACTCTCAGAGTGCATTGGTGGGTTCCAATCAAGGTCATCAGAATGAAGGGGGCTTGAAGAAGAACTTGTAGTAGTATTAGTAGTAGCCCTCCTTGACTTTTTCTTACTGGGGATCTGGAAGACAGTGGATCATCCTCAGGAGGAGTGCCTTCCTCGGATAATACCTCCGCTTGAATATCAATTTCCTGATGTGCCTCTACTTCTGGAGGAACAAGCGTTGTAGACAGTTGTGCTGCTCCATGAACCTCTAGTTGTACCTCTCCATGCACCTCTCCATGCGCCTCTACTTGCGCCTCTCCTTGCGTCGTTCCTCGCGCCTCTCCTTGCCCATGTACTTGCGCTTGTACTAGTTGCACCTGTGGTTGTCGTTGCGGCTGTGGTTGTTGAACACTCGTCAGCTGAGTTACACCCGGCGTTGATTGGATGGTGCTTTCTTGTGATGAGCCAGCATCACTGGTCGATGGTGATTGAGAAACTAAAATGGCTGCCTCAGCAGCACTCATGGTCTTGCACCTAACTTGGCGTGTTTGCACTGAGCCCATGAAGCGGAGGGGCTGCTTCCAGCTTGGTCCCCGGCGGACACCACTGCTGCTGTAGGCGTAGTTTTTTTTTTAACCAAATAAAATGTCGGTGGGCCCACCAGTCTCCTTGGTAGGTGATGCCACTTACTTCTTCTGCTCCTTCTTACTGGCAGTGGCACTGGCAATTTTTTTTGCTGAGGCGCTTCGGCCACCTTTCTTTGGGCCCATCTTCTTCAGATGTCAGAACACTGCCTTGCTTCAAAATGGGCCCTTGACCCCCCAGCCACATGGCCAGGCCCTGCCTAGACCAGGCCTCAAAATGGCCCCAACCCACATGGCCAGGCCCCAACACCACCCCAAAAAGTCGAAAAACACACATAAATCACCACAATCCAATGCTATCCATGCCCTCAATGATGTTTAAATTGAAGACACCCACGGAAAGACTTGGTTCATGCATCACTCAATACCCCTGGGCCTAATGGAAGAAAGCAAGGCAAACTGGGTGCAGGCCTGAGCACACTGCCTTGCTTCAAAATGGGCCCTTGACCCCCAGCCACATGGCCAGGCCCTGCCTGGACCAGGCCTCAAAATGGCCCCCACCCACATGGCCAGGCCCCAACACCACCCCAAAAAGTCGAAAAACACACATAAATCACCACAATCCAATGCTATCCATGCCCTCAATGATGTTTAAATTCAAGACACCCACAGAAAGACTTGGTTCATGCATCACTCAATACCCCTGGGCCTAATGGAAGAAAGCAAGGCAAACTGGGTGCAGGCCTGAGCACACTGCCTTGCTTCAAAATGGGCCCTTGACCCCCACCCACATGGGCAGGCCCCAACACCACCCCAAAAAGTCGAAAAACACACAGAAATCACCACAATCCAATGCCATCCAAGCCCTCAATGATGTTTAAATTCAAGACACCCCACAGAAAGACTTGGTCCATGCACCACACTCACTACCCCTGGGCCTAATGGATGAAAGCAAGGCAAACTGGGTGCAGGCCTGAGCACACTGCCTGGTTTCAAAATGGGCCCTTGACCCCCAGCCACATGCCAGGCCCTGCCTGGACCAGGCCTCAAAATGGCCCCCACCCACATGGCCAGGCCCCAAAACCACCCCAAAAAGTCAAAAAACACAAAAAAAATCACCACAATCCAATGCCATCCATGCCCTCAATGATGTTTAAATTCAAGACACCCCACAGAAAGACTTGGTCCATGCACCACTCTGGCTAGTGTGGCTTTACACGCACCCCAAAATAAAAATAAAAATCCACATATAACAGTGAGCCCCATGACATAAATGATATTTAAGTTCAACAAAACTAAAAGAAACAGTATCATGCACCGATGACTAACCCTGGGCCTACTGCATACTGTGGCTACCCAAAATATATATTTTTTTAAGTTGTGAAAAAGTTTAACAATTGTAGTTGCAGCAACTGCAAATGCCTCAAGCAAACAACACCAACTTACTTGTAAAATCTCAAATCCAAAAGTAATCAAAAAGTGATCCAAACAAAAAGTCCTCAAATTCAAATATTCAGCAGCAGCCACAAAAAGTAATCCTTCCACTCCAGATCCAAATGAAAATTGACCAGGACATGGACAAAGCACTGGGAGGAGCCTGCTGGACAGGAACAGGAAGTTGGAGACTCTGGGGCACTTCCTTCCTCCCACCACCCCCCCCAAAAAAAGGGACTCCTTGCACTACAAAGTGCATCCACATGTCAATCTGAGGAGTTATTCTGATAAAAAATCATCATTTTCAGAAGGTTTGTGCTGCCTGCGGTGGATTTCTTGTGCAGAATTGCAATTTGTGCAATTTCAGGAAAGCGAGCTGTTCAACTCTCCCGCCGGAAGTCAGCTGCGTGCCGCATCTATGTGTTCATCAAAGAGGACAAGGGGAACCCATTAAATCACTCGGGACCATGGGTAGCAAGTATTTATCAAAACAACAAGTGGTCCTGAGTATACAAGAATAAGGAGAAAAATAATATATATAGATCACAATGGAATTCTATATAGTTTAAGATTCCTTGACCAGCCGGCCAAGGAATATTTATTGGTTCAATTGTTTATGATCTCAAAAATACAACAATTAACCCAAGGGGTAAGGGTTAAATTGGGGCACAGTCCTGTGCCATACAGAGAAAAGGAAGGCAAGAGGGTAAAGGTAAGTGAGGAAAGTTATCAGGCAAACAAAGTGAGCTAGCAGGTCACTGGCATTAAATATACATTAGCAGTGTATCCTGGAGTCATTCATACACTCAATGGTATCATATAAGTACATGTATGAATTACTCTAAGGTCGACGTTTCGATCCCTAGCTCAAGTATCACGGGATCATCATCAGGACAAGAAATTAATATTGCCTGAACATAATTATTTATAACACCTGTTTTTGAGAGGAAAAAATGAAGAAGGAAGAAAAACAAAGATATACATAGTCATTGTTTGTATAGTCATAGCTCACATTGTAACAACAGACTTTGCATTCGCAATGGGTCCCATCACAAACACTCCACTCCATTACAGATGACCACTCACAGAAATTGCATGAATTTCAGAGGTTTCGCACGGAATACGCACGCCTCATGGCAACACCGACCACTGCGTTTCCGAATGCATTGTATTTTTCAAGTGCGACCAAGCAAAAAAATCTGCAGCTTGCAAATTCGCTGATTTTTGGTCAAATTCGCACGATTTGCGGACCGCGAATTTGCCAAAAATCCGCAAATTTCGCAAATGAAACAAACGAAGCCCACGCTTAATCAAAGGCAATTCAATCACTCATTCGAGTAAAGGCTACAAAATAAAATTGAGAGTGTCTGCAACTTGTGACTCCATAAATTTTATTTATCTACTAAAATGTCCCTGTGGACAGGGATATATAGGTAAAATCAAAGTCAGGCTGAACGAACATAAATCCAATATTTGAAACAAGATGATGAAATCTACAGTAGCCATTTCTGTGAAGCTTCGCACAACGTCAGTCAATTAAAATATACCATTTTGGAACTGGTCACCAAAAGAGAAGGAGTGGATAACAATAAGAACTTGTTACGAAGAGAAAATCACACAAAATAAAAGGTCATGGCACCCTAGACTGCACTGGTTTTACTAATATTCTAGGTTGTATGAATTGGAGAGTGGTAGTGTTAGAACTGGGAACCTGACCTTCCTAGCTCCCCTGATATTTTGGAAAACCAAAATTAGTACCTCAAACAAAGAGTGCTCAGCACATACCAATATGTTTCAAATATCAGAAGGTAATGTAGTACAATATTTGAAAATGCAATCTAGTATCAAGCGCATAGAAATATACTCCCAAAGCCCAATGAGTTTGCTGAAGACTTCGTTTTGTCAAAAACTTTTCTTATTTCTTAATATTTTCATTTAATCGTTCAAAACATGATATATGATCATATGAGCAGAAATGAATATTCTCCAAAATAGGGCGGCTTTACCTTCGACGTATCCCTCAATGATATCTTTCTGTCTCAATTAAGTGTGAGAAGAAAAAGAAGTTCGATCCGATGTCCGAGTTCATAAAGTAGCGGGTTGCTACTTCATGAACTCGGACTGGAGAATATTTATTTCTGCTCCGTGACAGGCACAATCTCACAGGTGATAGCAATACGCCAACTAAACTATCGGGTGCTCCTTTGCGCAAGACTCATCAGAAAATACGAACGAAGGATTATAAATAAAGCCGTATACAAGACTGCCTAAATCGAGGAAACATTCTACACCTGACATCCGCAATTCCGAGCCTTAACCACGTCTGCTGATCTACTAACAATTGAATTTATTAACCTCGGCAATAAAACAGCTAAGGAAGGTACCCTCACAACTTGGAGGAATGCGGAAATCGTCAAGGGGATACTTCATGAAACCACAAAATTTGAAGCGTGGGGGATCTCGCCCTGAGAAGGGGTAATGCCAGGTTATCCGTCTCCCCTATTAAGAAAGTGCGCCAAAAGAGAAGAACTTACTTGGACAAGTCGACCCACATACTCAGTATTGCAAGGTGCCAGGGGAGCGGAATCCTCTAAAATTGAACAGCCGAACAGAAAAAACCTAGGTTTAAACAAAGACTGAACCTATAGCCGGGCGGATAAAACCGAACGAAGTACAGTAAAAGTTCTCTCCTGGAACATTGCTGGTGCAAAAAAAATCTTAAATGATAACAGAAAAACGGATACCTGGGCCACTTATGAAATCATAGCCCTGCAGGAAACATGGCTAATAGAGTCAATTGACGTTCCAGGTAGAATATGCTTTCTTGTCAGTGCAACCCGCACTCAGTGTCACGGCCGAGCGAAGGGGGGTCTGTCGGTTTACATAACCACTGCATTAAACATCGAGGCCTCCCAATTTGCCGCTTCCACGGCAGATATACAAATTATCAAACTTGAAAGGGTATTACAGGCTAGCAATGGAACCATTATCTTAATCAACATATAGCTCACCCAAAAATCAAAGAAAAAAAAGATCTATTCAAATGTATTAACAATGCCATATCTAGTTTCTGCCTCGAACAACCAGCATGGGAGATAATCCTAACAGGCGATTTCAACGCTAAACTCATACAGTTCCCAGAAGATGAGGACTATATCACCACAGCTAACGAATTCTGGGCTGTTAAAAGACAGGAGATTCCGCCCGCAAAAAAGATTGACAAAGTGGGCAAACAGAGGATGTGGGACCTTGAGTACCAAGGGTTGCGAGTGTTTAATGGAAGAACTAAGCAGGATAAACCGCCCTCTAGCAGCTATATAGGCCCTAGTACATCCACAATCCTGGATTACACCATAGTCTCGCTTCCCTTGCTAGGAATAATCAAAAACTTCCAAATCATATGCTCCCCAGACAGTGACCATTCAATGCAGCATATCAAAATTAAACTGTCACAGTTCAAACATTCACAAGCCCCATCAACAGCGGGGGAAATATCAACAATCGACCTGAAACGCCTAAAGTGGACGAGCAATTCCAAAAGAAAAACGGCCATTTCAGCAAAATCACACTTTCCTTAAGAAGACGCCTTCGGAAATTCATGAGACTAGCCCAAGGTCACAGTTCAAACTCTAATGTTTGGCAGATAGTACGATCAATAAAGAAACAATACAAGAAACAAATTTGGATTGGAAAAAAAAACAGAGTTACTGACTTTTGGACCAAAATATTACACATAAAAAAATCTGATTCCAGAGCATTCTGGTTAAAAGTAAATTTATTGAGCAGATCAGCACAAACAATAAGTATGACCTGCATCACGGAAAAGGCATGGGTTCAACATTTAGTTGACACCTTTTCAATAAACCCATTGACGCCACCAATGACAATGGCAATTACAACATACAAAACATCAAATGTAGTGAACACGAAGACCACAGCTCTTGTTCAATTAAACACCTCAGACAGTAAACAGCAAGGTCCAGATCAGGCACGGCGTTCAAATGTGGAACAAAAAATATTGCAAAGAATAAAGAGAAGCAGGCAAGACAGCGCACCAGGACTGAATGGTGTCCCCCAGGCTATTTATAAGGAGGACCCCCAATATTGGGGCCGTAACTTTAGCATGCTGCTCAGGTCCATAAATAACACAAGTCGGCTCCCAGAAAGCGGGAGAGGGGAGCCCATCTATAAAGGCGGAGACCGTAAAAACCCAGCTAACTACCGCCTCATAGCACTCATCCATGCTGAAGCAAAATATTATGCGTCTCTGGTGTTAATTGATCTCACAAAATGGTCTGAAGTCAACAACAAAATTCCGGTAAATCGGACAGGGTTTCGTCGCGGCACAGGCACCATGGCTAATGCCATGGCGATAAGTTTAATCGCCGAAAAAAGTATGCAAAATCACCAAGCACTGTACTCCTGCTTTGTAGACTTCAAGGCGGCCTTCGACCGTGTCAGCCGACAACTACTCTAGTCTATACTAAAGCAGCAAGGCCTGCCGGACACAATCCTAAACCCAATAATGGTCCTATACACCAACACCTGGATGCAGGTAAATATCGATAACGGGCACCGGCTCACTAGCAAGATCAGTTCTTACGACGGATTAAAACAAGGCTGCTTCTTGGTCCCCATCTTTTCAATCTATTCATGGCCGACCTGACAACAAGGCTAGATGGGATCAACGCCCACCCACCAAAGCTAGGAACACCACGACTAACACATCTCTCCTATGCCGACGATGTGGTCCTCCTCAGCCAGACAAAAATAGGTCTGCAACATCTCCTGCATGAACTGGCCAGATATACAAAACAGAATCTTCTTGAAATAAACAGCACGAAAACAAAGATCATGGTAATAACCCGCCATTGTAAAGCACCGCCACTCCTTGTTATAGACAACAAGAAATTGGAAGTAGTGGATTGCTAGAAGTATCTCGGAATACATCTGGATAGGCGCCTTAACTTTTCTTCGCATTTCGCCGTCATCCAAAAGAAGGGAACAGCTCTGCTACACGCATTTAGCAGTTTATCCAAGCAATTAAAAGGCCCGTTGTTCAATCCCCTCCTGACAGTCATCAAAGCCAAGCTACTTCCTACAATAGCATATGGTAGTGTCCTACATCACGGTAGGAGTGTATAGCTCTTAGACAAAATTCAAACGAGAGTCTACAAGCGTGTTTTCAGTTTACCGTGTGATGCTTCTACCGCACAGGTCCGTCTCGAGTTCGGCCTGCAATCTCAAGTACTGCAAAAAAAATATGAGACGGTCAAATTTTGGTACGACATCTGGATGAACAGGGAAATAGAAATCAACTCCGCCATGTGGGAGGCAATGCAAAACAGCCCTAATTCTCAATACGCCAAGTTTTTTAAAATTCTCCCTAGAAACCACTGAACTAGCATCTCTGTGGAAAACCAAGCTACCTGTACCTACATTCAAACTGGCAGTTAAAAATGCGGCTAATAGGCAGTCGCTGATTAATGATAAGATAATCCTTAGCCACCGCTCTCATGCCTGGATGACAATACAATCATACAACAAGCCCAAACCTGCAGCCTATTTAGATTTTGCTTTTCCACCACATGTCAAACTCAAATATCTCAGCTTAAGAATGGGCAATTTGACAACTAACGCCGATCGACCGGATTAGAGGACACCAGGCCCCAAGGTGTGTGATTTATGTGGCGCCGCAAAACAATACTTCATTCACCTGATTTGCATCTGTTCTGCACTGGATCATGAACGCCGGAGCTGGTTAAAGGCCAAGTTCCACGAACATGGAATTCGTACCTGCCGCTATGCGATTTTACAAGTCCTATGCACAGTGAACCCACAACTCATCTGTAGATTAGTTAAATTTATTATGAGGTCTGAGAAAAAAAGAGGAATGGGTATAATGAACATGGAAGTTGTACCAGTCGCTTCGCATTAGCCCATGCAGTGTGCCCAATAGACCCTCAAATCACTATAGATTGATCAAATTTGTCCCAATGGACCCTCAACTCACTATAGGTTGATCAAATTTGTCACCAAGCTAAGTAAAAAAGAGGAACTCCTGTACAGAACTAATACAAACCCTGATTTCGTAGTCCCGTAAACAGTCTCCTCAAATATTGACTTGGTTCTCATAGTTCTATGAATATTATTTTTTACTTAGGGTTTTAACTTTTAATCATGTATGTATTTTGTCTAACTCTAAATACTGATGTATTTTATCTTTGTAATGTTTTTTTTTAACTATACAATAAAAGAATTCTCTCTCTCATAACAGCAGGATAATGTAAGGATGCAGAAACGTATTAGAGGAGGCAGAGGAGGAGGAGGAAGAGATAGGATAGGTGCTCAAAGGTTGCATCAGGTATGGCATTATTTTAAGAGGTATGGACATGTTGTTAGAAACTGCATAGCTAAAAGATGGGATGAGCAAACTGGAAGATCAGGAATTAATAATCAGCCAGGAAACACAGCAGAACAGCCACAACCAAATACACAAATCTTACATGTGCCGAAGTCACCTTCCCAAAATGCATAGCTATCAGTAATGCCTGAAGCGCAACAGGTGCAGCCTCAGCAAAGCTACCAAACACGCCCAATGGTGACTGCACTTCAAAGTGGACGAGGCGGTGTAGCTGTGAAAGGAGGAAACCCTTCCCATATTAATTCTGGGGGAGGATATACACAATGGGGGTGCCCATAGAGTATTTCTGTGTGTCCGGTGATGTCAGTGGCACACAGGCCAGATGAGGAACCCACTGTGACAATAGCTATCAATGACAAAATGTATGCATTCCTCAGAGATACTGGAGCAACTACATCCTGTATTAGAGAGGGAGACCATCAGATTTCTAACAGATCAATGGACTCACAAGGATTCTCTGGGGAAGAGATCACTTTTTCTTTTACCAAACAAGTGGAGACAGAAGTAGGATGGAGGTTCTTTGATGGCTGGTTACTCATTTCCCCAGCTGACCAAGCTAATTTATTAGGAATAGAACTGATGGCCAAATTAAATATGACAATTAATTTTGATTGTGATGGAATCATGATTTTTCAATCCCTGGAGTTTTACCTTCCAGGATCATGGCATTAACAGTAGATTCCTTTACCGGATATCAGATTAGAGCATGACCTGATGATATGGAAGCATCCACTACAGTGGTTTATACAATTATAGCTGAGACACCAGAGTTACTGGGAAAGGAGGTCCAGTTACCTAAAGAATTCATTTTTCAGCAACAAGGGAAAGACTCTTGGATGGCCAATACTTGAATTAATATTGCAAATAGACGCATAAGAAGTAACACCAACCTATGGCGCTCTGACAGCCAGTGACCATAAACATGTCTTGTGGGCATGTGTTTTCACTGAGCCAGGAAAATGATTAGGGAGATAATGGATGGCCAACTGTTTGTTGATTATCCCAAACAAATGGTTGGAGTTTTTCAGGATGGCATACCATTGAGGACAGTGTTAGAAATAGGAAAGCCCACACCAGTTAGAGCTTTTGATTCTGTTAGGGAACTAGACCTGTCCCAAGTACCAGACACATTGTTGACTAAGGGTCCCTATGATCTAGGCCTTATTCATACTGCTACACAATTCTGAGTGATATTAAAGGACATAAAAGGAAATTTCTAGAAGACAAAATAAACCGCTCTCAAGGGTCATCTAGGGAAATCTTTGAGACAGTAAGGTCCTTTACGGATCCCCTTGCCCTTAAACGTCCTCCAGTGGTTTCACAGACTCTCTGTGACAACCTCTCTACTTTCTTTGAGAATAAAATAGCTACAATTTATGATTCCTTTCCCAGTAACATTCAAGTAACAAAATGTTCCTCCCCCTCCTCTCCTGCGGCTTCAGAGTCCTTGTTTTCTGAGTTCGCAGAGATCTCATTGGAACAATCTCTTGGGGAACTCTCTAAGACAAAATCTGGCTCCCCACTAGACCCTTGCCCGCTAAACAGTACAGATCATTAGCCCCCGTTCTTAATCCTTTTTTGAATGGGATTTGGAATGACTCGTTTAAGCTGGGACTCTTTCCAGATACCTGGAAACAAGCTCGATTGGTTCCTATAATAAAGAAGTCTACCGCGGACCCCAGTGACCCCGCCAATTACAGACCGATTTCCCTATTACCTGCCCCGGCTAAAGTACTAGAAAGACTCGCTCAACAACAGCTAGCGACCTTTCTCGAAACTTCAGGCGCGTTCCATGACTCTCAGCATGGCTTTAGGTCTGGTTACAGTACCGAATCTGCACTCATTGAGATGTCTGATGCTGTAAGATGGAGCTTGGATGGGGGGTCTAGAGCGGTGTTGGTGCTGCTTGACTTGTCAGCAGCATTCGACACCGTTTCCCACCCCCTGCTCCTTGAACGCCTGTACTCTAAGGGCGTTCGGGGTACAGCGTTAGGGTGGATATCTTCCTTCCTGTCCAACCGAACCCAGGCGGTGTTTACTCCCCCGTTTACCTCTGAAAGCCGTCCGCTCCGGTGGGGAGTCCCTCAGGGATCCTCCCTGAGCCCGCTTTTATTCAATATATATTTTTCCCCACTTTTTGATATCATTGCTCAAATGGGTATAAAAGTCACTTCTTATGCTGATGATATCCAGCTTCTGTTTTCGTTTAACAGCATCACTCCCACCACTTTTGACCCCTTAAATAACTGTTTACGAACCATCGCCCAGTGGATGGATCATAACTTCTTGAGGTTGAATGCTGGAAAGACGGAGGTCCTTTTCTTCCATCAGCCAACTCCATTGGACCCTAACATCTGGTGGCCTCTGGATCTAAGTGTACCTCCCATCCCCAAGGACTCAGTGAAAAATCTAGGAGTCAGATGGGATTCCAACCTCTCTTTTAACCATCAAGTTCACACAGTTTCCATGGCCTGTTTAGCAAAAATTCGAATGATAAAGAAGTTTATTCATTTTTTGCCCAGTAACACCAGGAAGACAGTGGTACAGGCGTTAATCACTTCACACCTTGATTACGCCAATGGCCTTTACACTGGTCTGTCTGTAGGACTTTGCCACCGCCTTCAGACGGTCCAGAATGCCGCGGTGCGACTGGTCCGCGGCATCCCTCTGCGTGAGCACATAACCCCTCATCGTCGCGACCTTCACTGGCTTCCAGTTCATAAGAGGGCAGAATTTAAAGCTCTGGTCTTGGCTCATCGAGCCTTGCAAGGTAAGGGCTCTGCTTATCTCTCCACGTGCCTTATTCCCTATAACAACTCCAGGACCCTTCGTTCTTCTGGCAAAAACTTACTTTCCGTACCTAGATTCAGGAAAACCCGCTCGGGGGGGAAATCCTTCCCAGTGCTGACAGCGGCCATCTGGAATAAATTACCCAATGCCATTCGCCTGATCAAGGATGAACAACCCTTCCGGAGAGCTTTAAAAACCTATCTGTTTTGCTGATTCTCTTCTTTTTCAACCATCTCATGCAGCTTGAAGTTACTCAGAAGCGTCGGGACACCCCGTTGGGGTAGCTGTACGCTATATCAAGATACACTTAAATAAATAAAATAAAATAAATAAAGGAAGGTGCAGTCTTCCCCAGTATAAGGCAATATCCTCTATCTGTCAGCAATGTTTTCCCTAATCCAAAATTGAAAGTAATAAATTCTACCACAACCACAAGGTCCCTTTAAAGCTCTTCGTATGGACTTTGTGGAAATGATTCATAGGTGCAGTAACTACAGGTACCTCATAGTTGTGGCCTGCCCTTTTACTCAATGGACTGAAGCAGGAACATACGACCATGCTAAATCAGCAACTACATTTCTAATTCATGCAGTAAATCCACAATGGGAAATTCCAGAAGGGATAGGCTCCGACAATAGCACTCAATTTGTTAACACAATATTCATACACATTGCGACACAGCTAGGCATAAAAAATAAGTTATCCTCCATGTACCATCCCTAAAGTAATGGTATTGCTGAGCTGCTGAACAGCCTCTTGAAGAGTAAGATCAGTACGTTATGTGCTACATTGCACACAAAATGGCTGTATTGTCTACCAATAGCACTCTTTTCCTGTAGGATACACCCATTTCTGACTATCACTTGACAAGCCATCAAATAGTGACAGAGAGAGCCATGAATACTCAAGTCCTGTCAATAGCAGTATTGTTGAGGGAGAAAGCTCTCCAGAGATCCTGAATGATGAGATGTGAACTAATGATAGCTGCACAGTTTCATCTTTAAACAGGTGAATAAAGAGCAGGAGAAGCACACCACTGCAGAGGTAGGCCTCCCCGTTGTGCACGTAGGAAACAACACTTTAATGACTCCTGTTTTGATTGCTCCCTAATTTCTCATGCCACCGGATCAGTAGGTTGCATTCAACAAAAGAAGTACCCCCAAGTACAGCTCTGTGTTTACTACATTTCTACTTGTGTAGTTTAAGGCCAAAATGCAATTAATATGTTAAGTTGTTATGTCTTTTAGTTAACACCACAAAATATGACTCATTAGGAGAAGTGTTATACTTTCTCACAGATAGACAGGACATCAGGGATCAGATATCACGTATGAAGAAAGCAGGATGTTGTACTACTGTAGATGAGATCCAGATGGTCTTAGATTGGGGATCGTTATGAGTAACATGCCTGCCCACTGTGTGCAACAGCTATTTGATGAATCCCCTGATTACCCCCAGATTGTGCCTGAAGGCCAGGATTTAAAGTAACTGAGTCAGTCTTTGCCAATGATCAATGGCATCAAAGTGCTGAATTTTCTTGTAGTGTTATATCTTTGTGGAATGGCACTGATATTAGTCAAGATGCACTAGGGAAGTGTGCACATATCTGGGATGAGAAAGTTGTACATTGCACTTCGTTAAATAGCACAATAAGTCCTCAGACTGTCATGAGGCTAACTCTGTTTCTTTATGTTTCAGAGGAAATGGCACTGTCAATATTGACCTACATTATTGATCTATATGAGACCACAATAGATAACGGCAACATACAGGGGGGCCCCTCCAGCCTTCAGGATTATTACTGGCAATGCAGAGAACTACTGTATGCCCAGTTACAACCAAACTGTGGTGGAATCTGCTCCTTTGTGACCTTGCATGGCCCAGTTTCGTTAATTCCTGAAATTAATCTGTCAGCTTTGCATGAGCCATCCAACAACCTTGCTACATCGTGGTCAAAGGAAGAGGACTGCAGAGTACTATGGTACAAACACTTGGAATGATGTTCCCCAAGAGTACCGCCTGTTTAGTGATGCACAAGTGTTCTTTGGGATAATTCTGCCTTTTGTTCCGGCTAAAGCAACAGCTCAATGGCTTCAAATTACTCGATGGGAACTTCTTAAGGTTACCAACACTACCAACAATAGATATCACACCATAAAGGAAGAGCTGCACGCTATAATAATAATTGTAACGCTGCACCACTATGTACTTGAATTTAAGATGGCCATGCAAGGAGGGGTATGCGAGAAAGCTGGAACCGCGTGTTGTACTTTCATCCTAGTGAATGTTGCAGATAATGGAACTTTATCAGAGAACATACAGACACTCTACAAAATAAGATGGTAGGTGAAGGAGGTGCGCAAGATCATTGGTTTAGTGGGTTGTTATCATTACTGTTATCCTGGATGTCAGGACTGTTGGGAGTCTTCTTGACAACTATTGTGGTCTTACTACTAATAGCTTGTGTTGTGCAGTTGATCCTAACATATTGTAGAAGAGTAGGTGCTAAGGAGAGAGGGATGTTTCCAGTTAGGAAACCAACACAAGTGATGGATTCCCAGGGCAACTTATGTCACTTAGTGCCAAGTGTATACCATGGCTTAGATTCAGGAGCTCATATATCAACTAGAGGGTGGGTTTGTTGTGGAAAATATAAAAAATAAACACACAGTAGAAAGTGTAAAAACCTGGAACATAGCGTGACAACAAACACCAGCAGAAAACACACAGCAGTATGTGGTTAAAGAACTGTGTAGGATTAAATACTGTGCTAGTGGTAGGAAGGTTAAGAGATCATATCATCACATAATGGGATAAGTAACTTGAATGGGTTTCAGTTAAAGGCCAGCTAGTGCATAGCAACCTTGAAAATATTTATGGTTTTAGCACACATGCACTTCACTTTGTGTTTCCAAAGAAATTGTAACCAGATTAGACAAGGGGTGTAGGAAGTCCAATAAGATCAGAGCACACAGAGGTCTCAGGTGCACAATGATAAAAGCACTCACTATACTAAAAATGCATTTACTGCAAATACAGGCTGCGTTTTTGCTTTGGCCGCCAGTAGCCGCGAGCAGCGAGAGAGAGTAAAGGACACAGAGCGGCAGCGGCTCCAATAACAGTGATAGCCGGCGGCTTGCTGTGGCCGAATTTTATGACCCGCCCCTCCCCCCCCGGTTTTCTGGCACCCCCACTGACATTTCTAGCTGACACTTCTTGCGGCTCCTGCACGAAGGGAGGCGTGGTTGAGTTAGCCTGCCTTATCCCGCCATGATCACGGCCAAGTGCAACGCGTGGGTCTAGGCCTCGGAAAGGTGCACAGCCTCCCTGCAAGGACGAGAGACAAGAAAAGGCAGGCAAGGGGGATGCCGCCTGTCCCAAAACGCAGGTGAGCGTACTTGCGGGTGCATAGTGGTCCCAGGTCTCTTTGGGTAAAGTGAGATTCAGGACCTAGATCAAGCGGATTTAGTGTTTTGCAAGCAACTCCAGAAACTGAGCATTTTTGCACGCTAACAAGGGGAAATATAAAGTGCACAGGGAGCCTGGAGTTGTAGTGCACCTAAAGAGTAGCGGGAACTTGAAGATAGTGAAGGTCAAGTCCATCAAAAAATTACATATCCCGGAAGGAAGGAGCCAAGAGAAGTAGAAGTAATGGCTCTAGGGAAAGCTAAACCCCGGAAAGCGCCTCCAGTTTGTCTATGCTTGAGGTCATGCTGATGCTGCAGAAAACCTTGCAGGGCATTTTAGAGGTTTTTGTTTTGAATAATGAGATTTTAAAAACACAAAGTACCCAGTTTAGGAATATAATTGGGGAACTGACACAGAATAAAAGTCTAATGCCCTCCCTAGTAAGATGAGTGAAAATATAGGAGGAAATTAATGCAGATAGGGGGATTGATGTGGTAAGAGTGAGTTGTCCTAAGGAGGATGAACCATCAGTATATATATCCCGTTGCCCCATGATTATAAAGAGATACGGGGAAAGCAGGGGTATAAAACAAAATTACCGGTGGCGAAGCAGGGGGAAAAAGGCTACATCCAAAAACCAACCCATAGAGCAACAGGAGAAAGGGAAGGGGGTAATTTTCGATCAAAGGCCAAGTGATAAGGTAGTAAGGCCAGAAACATAAAAGCTAACCTTTGCAGATACAGGAGCGAGTACCTGTAGACCCGAGGGACATCTAAGGCGGGAATCAGGAAAAAGTATGGCAAAGAGCGCTAAGGGTATCAGGAGGAAATACCCTGGAGAAAAGGATTATATAGCACTAGAATGGGGGGGTGGAGTCGGCTGGAGTTGCAGGGCCTAGTAACCCAATTCTTGGGATGTGGCGCAGGAACAAAGGCAAAGAAGAAGTAACTTAACAAGGAAGGGAAGAGACGCCAGAGGAAAGATCGCCAGATATGCAGTCAGTTAGGCCCTTAGATACCTGGCTATTTGTAGAACCAATAGGACAGGGCAAGGGGGGGAAAAGAACTAAGAAATTAAACCCCCTAAATTGGTCCTAGCCTAAGATACATTAGCACAGAAGATCTAAAAGAAGTGGGGTTCCTGATGAACACCAAAGGGGAAGAAATAACATAAGTCTTACTCCACTCAGCATTAATAAAAGTTGCAATGGAAAAGGCAGAAGCAGAGATGCAAAGGGAAGGAATTAGGATAATAAAAAGAGAGGATGTGTTGATAGAGAAACAAGGGAAACCATTTCTTAGGAACCATGCGGGTTGGGAGAACGGCAAATAAAAATGATCAGTTCAGGAAGGGGTATGAAGGAAGCCCTCGAAATCACTATAACCCCTAAAAACCCAGGGTGGGAAGATATAGATGTTCTGGCCGGAAATAGATATAGAGAATTGACTTATATGGATGGTGAAGAAGATGGGTATTTGAGTAATGTTGATTAGGAACTGGGGTTGTCGAGCAGCCTAGCCATTCTGAGTTGGAATGTCAATGGATATAAAAGAATATTGGGTCACGAAAGTTTTAAAGATACTCTTAGGAAGACCGATATCGTTTGTTTACAGGAGACTTGACTGTGCGACAAAATCCCCGTCACGGAAGGCTTCAAGCAGTATGTAAAACCCGCAAGAAAGAATATATTAGATAGGCCATCAGGTGGTCAGATGACACTGGTTTCAACAAGGATTGCAAGAGATATAGAACCCCTTGAACTTAAGTGTAATTGAGCATTAGGTAGTAGGGTGTTGACATTAAATAAGAAGGCAGGTGGGGAAGGCCTATGCGTTATAAATGTGTGCATGCAGAAAGGTAGAATAAATGAGTATAAAGCAGATCTCGAACGATTAAAAAAGGCCTTAAAGGTCTTACAAGATATTTACCCTAGAGATGTACTGCTGCTATTGGGTGATTTTAATCATAGATTAAACCCCCAAAAAAACGACTCTTGGCAGAGGGAGCTGCTAAGAGTATATAATATTGAGTTTGCTAAATTCCCTAGGTGTGACAGCTCAACCCAAGATGTGGAGCTTAGTAAGCTGTTTGGGGCTATGGCCTGGTCTGTGTTAATGGAAGAAACGAATCGGATCGGCGGCAAGGCGCACTTTTAAAATAGGGCAGTAAAAGTGCCCTATAGATTATGCATTATTCCAGGCATGGAGCCTCAATCTAATCAATCACTTTGAAATAGGCAGAGCAGAGTGCAGTGACCACTACCCAGTGCTCATAGAATTACAGGTAAATAGGGCCCCGCAGAGACAAAAAATGCTGTAAGTAGAGGTTGAATACCCTAAGCGTCTCACAACTAGCATTAGTGAAGAATATATAAAGAAACTGAGTGCACTCCAGTTAACAGTGGGGTTAGAAATTCGGCTTTATCATATCCTTGTATGAGGATATGATAAAACAACTGGTAGAATGCCTCAGGATAAAAATTAAACGGGGTAATCACGGAACACAAAGTAAAGCTAAGGTATATCCTAATAATAAACCATGGTTTGACTATGATTGCCGTAAAGTACAGGCCGTGATTAGACAGCATTAAAGATGCCTAAGAGGTAGTTACAATGAGGTATCATCATGTGAACTTAAGAAATTAAGGAAAAAATATAAAGTAACTATTAGAGATAAAAAGAGATCCTATAAAGATAAATGCTGTATGAATTTACTGGAGGCAATTGAAGATAAAAATGTCAAAGGCTGCTGGAAAAGGATACAAGAATGTATGGGAAAAGCTGTAGGGACCCTTCAGTGCTCCGTTCCGGAAGATAAGTGGGTAGAATATCTCGAAGAGATCTATGGTAAATGGTCAATGAGGGGGGAAATATTATTAAAAACTGGCCAGGTGTCAGGGAAGATGTGAAACAGTATTTCTCCCCAGGTCATATTAGGAGCATAATAGTTGGGCTAAACTTAACACGAGCTGCAGGCCCAGATAATTTACCAGCAGTCATTCAGACTGGTGGGATGAGTTTTTCTCGAATATGTTCCAGAGGATACTAAAGACAGGAGTCCTGCCTGGTAGTTGGAAAGGGGCGATTGTTAGGCCAATACACAAAAAAGGCTACATAAATTCCCCTAAAAACTACCACCTAATAAATCTTCTGGACATAGGTGAAAAATTATTCTCCAAATTAATCCTGGGCTTGTTAAAGGATTGGGCATATGATAATCAGATAGTACCCCCAGAACAGGGTGGGTTTAAAGAAGGACATTCAATGGTTTACCACTGCTTTGCTGTCTGGCCCATTGCACGGAAGTTGATAGAACAGAGGGGTAACTTATTCTGCTATTTTGTGGACTGCCGCGCGGCATTTGATCTTGTGGGCAAGGAGCAGCTGTGGTAAACCCTGGTAGGGTATCAAATACAGGACGATCTTCTGGCTCTGATCCAGGCTTTGCATATTTAAAACTGGGCACAGATAATCTTGGATATGGAGGGAGGATTGTCTGGGAGGATCCAGATTGGAAATGGCTTAAGGCAGGGGTGCGTACTTGCCCCTTTACTCTTTTCTTTTTTTGTAGCCGATCTTCCTCGAAAACTGGGAGAGGTTAGAGAGGCTAGTCCGAAACTCCGAGGAAACCATGTACCCTGCTTATTATATGCAGACGACCTGGTGATTATGGACCATACGGAGATAGGTCTCCAGAGAAAATTAAACATGTTCAAATAATATTGTCTAAATAAAAGGTTAGTAGTGAACATGGAGAAGACCAAAATTCGATGTTTCGGGAGGAGTAAAATTAAGTTTTCTTGGTATCTTGGCACAGAACCTCTTGAGCGGGTATTAGAATACAGATATCTAGGAATGTGGTTCCTGAGTAATTTAAAATGGTACACCCATCTGGAAGCTTTAAAATTGAGGGCAGCGTGTTCTGTGAAGTGACTAAAAAGATTTAACAGTGTTAATGGAGAAATTTCGGATAGGCTGGTCATAAAGGCCTATCTAGCAATGGTCCCTCCACAATTTTTGTATAGGGTAGAAGTACTTTACTTAGCGGCAAAATCTGTTGGGATAAAGAAGAGGGAAATACTCTAAAAAGCTTGTCCTCGCTGCCAATATCATTTATGGTACAAGCAGTAAGATTAGAGTTGGGAATTACCTCTTGGGCCATAATAGCCTGTATGGCTCTAATACGTTTCTGGCAGCGCCTAGGTGCGGAAGAGCCTCACAAAGTTTCCCATTGGTGTAAAGCTAAAATTGCCATCAGTGAGCTGACCTGGGCGAAAGAGACAAGAGCCTCATTAAGGGAAGCGTATGGAGCATTAGGCTTAAGGCTCCGCCCGCAGCTAGGACATCCACAAATGGATAAGAAGGAACTTGGGTCACTGGTTCGTGATACGTCCCGTATACATGATCAGGAGTATCTCTCGCAAAAAACTTCAGTGTCCCATATGATCCTGGCTTGGGAAAAGGACCAACATTATCCCTATGTAGATAGGTTACCTAGCCACCGTTTACGACGTGATGTGTTAAAAGCGCGAATTGGGATAAATCCCTGTTGCGCGAATGATGGGGTCAAAAACGTTATGATTGGATATAATGGGAAATGCACTTGCACTTTGGCCACCCCCTGTGATATTTTACATGTCTTACTTGATTGCATGACATTTTTAGATATACGAAAGGAGATTTTATGTCCAATTTTAAAAAAATATGAGATTATGAGTAGGACACAAGCTGTTGACTTTTTAGTGGAATTGATGAACTTAGACATAGCCTGTGCCATGGGGAAATTTATGTGTAAGGTTAAAGTGTTCCTTAAGTGTACTGAGTAAATAACTTATGTGTTCCCTGACGTTAATGCGTGAATTGTGCATTTAAAGGATAACAGTACAGTACTTGATTTATCGGAAATATTAGATGTTTATGTATGAACTACTTGGTTTTATCATTTTAGAATAATATGTCATTTTGGAATTTAACAGGCCACGGATCATTTTATGTGTGTTGAACATGTGCTATATTTTTTATGAATTGATTTGCATGTTTTTTAACTGATGGATAAGATGTAAAGTGTATACTTTTATGGTTATAACTAACCAAATAAAGTTATATTGACTGACTGAAATACACATGCACCCACGTACAACAATGGCTAGTTTTGTTAAGCATTATTAGAAACTACAATAAAGGATATGTATTGAATTAGGCTGATGTCAAGGGTCACTGGTGACTTCATGTTTCTTATGATTGGCATGTATTATTCTGTAACTGATTAAATGATCCACTTCTGAACTTTTGTAACCCTCATTGTTCAACTGTGTTTGTAAGAAGCTGTTTGTGATGTGTCAAAGTGAGATCCGCAGCCTGCCTGTGTAAGGATGGTCAGTCTCTCTGTCCCGACAGTAAAGAGCTGTCTTTGCATTGTCAAAGAAGAGTACGTGTCTTTTTCACTTTTAAAGGTTTTTAGTCACCGTTCAACACATTGACAAGACTGAAATAAAAGCACTGCTGCTGCACGGCCCCAAACATTTTTTTTTACATTTCATGCAGGGTCGTAGTGCAAAAAAATACAGAGGGTCAAAGTTCTACCACGCTCATAGAGAGAACACCCCTGGTCGTTTAATCAAATTTGAATATGAATCTTTTTGAATTTTTGTACGTTTACAGCTTTCTTTTTTTTCAGGGGTTTTTCAAATTTTTTATCAGAATATACACAGAACACGAAACTATATCATACAGAGGCATATACGTAATACAAGCATATCTTTTCATATGAAGAATTACTTTCAAATGTATATTTAAATAAACTCTAGAGGGCAGATTTACTAAATGGTTATGCAAAGTAACGTGACAAGGCAAGTTGCTGCTCAGAGTTGCAAGAACGGGAGTGAGATAGTGCAAAAATGCGAGGCTGTTCACCATGACCCTAAAATGGCATACTTTTGGATGTCTAGTGCCAAAATAGGCGCACCCGAATCGCATCGCTTTTTAGGCTGTGAATTGTGAATTGCACTGTTGTCCCTGTGCTGACGCACTCCCAGATCCCCTCCCATAGGCCTGAGCCAATCGGCCGGTACTGGGTGGAGCCTGGAGGCGGGCCAGGTCATATATGCATACTACCATGTGGAAGCGCAGCGGAGGCGTGCAGCGGCGCACCGGTGGCGCGCCAAGGCAAGCCCGTCTGCGCCCGATTGGGCCCAGGAGCCATGAATCCTGGCCAAACTATCATTTACACCTCGCTGGCACTTAGAGCGCTGGAAAAATCGCAAACGTTGCTTGCGCATGATGTATGTACCGTCCTGAAGCCTTCAGAAGCGTCCTGAAGCCTCCAGAAGCGGTTGCTCCCCACGCAGCTCCCCGCACCCACAGTTGTGGTATCGTAGCGCTTCACACTGCCAGACTGCCTTACTCGTATTGCTCATACTTCATTGTTGCCTGTTTGCTATCAATTAATTTATCGTAGCGCTATAGCTCGAAAACGCGCATTAGTGCCTGTTCTGTTAAATAATTATCTTAGAGCTATATTGCTGTTCTGTTAAATAATTACCGTAGCACTATATTTAGAAAGCGCGCAGTCAGTAGAATTGCATTGTGCCTGGCTGCCTTTGGTTAAATTATTTCATTAGTGCATAGCGTTCTTTTCAGGTTGTGCCCCAATCCAGTTTCGTTTTTGGCCTGCTGCCATTTTGTGGTTTGTTGTTGTGCCTCCCTGCCCGGACCTCCACCCCGCTCCTGCCTCCCAGCTGCTCCTCCCTTCCACTGATACTGTAGGCCTTACCCTCCGGCATCTTCGCTGTGACCGTCCTGAAGCCTTCAGAAGCGGTCGCTCCCCACGCAGCTCCCAGCACCGACTGCTGTGGTATGGTAGCGCTTCACACTGCCAGACTGCCTTACTCATATTGCTCATACTTCATTGTTGCCTGTCTGCTATCAATTAATTTATCGTAGCGCTATAGCTCGAAAATGCGCATTAGTGCCTGTTCTGTTAAATAATTATTGTAGCGCTATATTGCTGTTCTATTAAATAATTACTGTAAGCTATATTTAGAAAGCGTGCAGTCAGTAGAATTACATTGTGCCTGGCTGCCTTTGGTTAAATTATTTCATTAGTGCATAGCGTTCTTTTCAGGTTGTGCCCCAATCCAGTTTCGTTTTTGGCCTGCTGCCATTTTGTGGTTTGTTGTTGTGCCTCCCTGCCCGGACCTCCACCCCGCTCCCGCCTCCCAGCTGCTCCTCCCTCGCCCCTCCCCCCTCCACTACCTACATATGACAGATGCTTTTGCGCGCAGCGTTCACGCGCAGCGATCGCGCCCCATGCGCGCCGAAGGTGCGCCAAAGGTAAGCCTGTCTACGCCCGTCCGCGCCTGGACTGTGCCCAGCGCCAGACCCCCTGCCCCCGCAAAACCCATTCCACCCGCATTACTTATGACGCCGCAACCCTCTCAGCACTTAACCCCGGCCGACTCCCAAACTGCTACCATGCCGCCCCAGGTCACACCCACGGACCCTTCGCCTGCCACTCCTGCAAGTTCGACTGCATTAGGACCCACATCAAATCCACAAACCCCAAACAGAACTCCGACACTAACCACCTAAAGTGCATCCTGATAAACACCCGCTCAGTCCACAGACACTCCATTGAACTTTGGAACCTACTCGACACTACATCGCCGGACGTCGCCTTCCTCACAGAAACATGGATGAACGCCTCATCAGCGCCCGACATCGCCATAGCCATCCCGGACACCTACAAGATCATTCGAAAAGATCGCACCAACCAAACTGGAGGAGGCATCGCCATCGTCCATAAGAACACCATCCGCATCATGACCAGTTCCGACGACAACCTCGCTTCCGCCGAACACCTACACTTCCAGATTCACACCGGCCACAAAACCACACTCAGAGGCACCCTCATCTACAGACCACCAGGACCCCGCACACAATTCAGCGAAGATATCGCTGACTTCATCAGCCCACAGGCCCTCCCCTCCGAGAATTACATTCTACTGGGAGACCTCAACTTCCACCTGGAAAAGAAAAAAGACAACAACACCACCACCCTTCTGGATAACCTGGCCAATCTAGGACTCAAACAACTTGTAGACACCCCCATCCACTACGCCGGACACACGCTCGACCCTATCTTTACCTCCAGCAAGCACATCTCCTTCGATCACACCACAGCTCTCCATTGGACAGACCACAGCTGCGTCCACTTCAACTACAAAATGTCCACGACCCACCACCCCCCACAACCTATTCCGCGAAGAAATTGGAACAAAATCACCACTGAACAACTCTTCACATCGCTTCACCAAAACCCCCCCACCAAATCATCGGACCCAAACCAAGCAGCCACTAACCTCACCCAATGGATCACCCATAGCGCCGACGAACTTGCACCCTTGAAAAACCATCTAATCAAGCAAGGTAGCAAAAGAGACCCCTGGTTCAACGATGACCTTAAGAAATCTAAGAAGTTCTGTCGTACTCTCGAGAAAACCTGGAGAAAAAACCCAACCACTGATAACCTAGCCACCTTCAAGAACGCCACCCGCAAACACCACCAACTATTCCGATCCACCAAGGAATCAGCATTCAAGGATCGACTTCACAACAATGCCCAAAACAGCAAGGAACTATTCAACATCATCAAAGAATTTACTAACCCCACCGCCGGCACCAACGACATTTCTCCCTCCCAAGACCTCTGCGACTCTCTATCCTCATTCTTCCACAACAAAATCGTCGAAATACATAACAGCTTTGAAAACCAGTCCGAAGACTTGTCCACTCCACCCATTTCCGATCCAACACTGCCCTCAAACAACCTTTGCGCCTGGAACCCAATCACCACCGAAGACACCATCCACCTGATGAACTCCATCCACTCAGGATCGCCAACCGATCCATGTCCCCACCACATTTTCAACAAAGCAGACTCCATCATCGCACCCCATCTCTGCGATGTCATCAATTGCTCCTTCAACTCCGCTACCTTCCCGGAAATCTGGAAACATGCCGAACTCAGCACCCTTCTGAAGAAACCCACAGCAGACCCCACCGAACTTAAGAACTACCGCCCCATCTCGCTCCTCCCATTCCCCACCAAAGTCATTGAGAAAGCCGTCAATAGTCAGCTCGCCGCCTTCCTCGAATCCAACAAATCCCTCGACCCTTCACAGTCCGGCTTCCAAGCCAAACACAGCACCGAGACCACCCTCATCGCAGCCACAGACGACATCCGAACACTACTGGACAACGGAGAAACAGTTGCCCTCATCTTACTTGACCTCTCCGCAGCCTTCGACACAGTCTGTCATAGCACCCTCATACAACGACTCAGCAACGTCGAATACAAGGAAAAGCATTGGAATGGATCATATCGTTCCTTGCCGGAAGAACCCAGAGAGTCCGCCTCCCCCCCTTCAAATCAGAGGCCACCGAAGTCATCTGCGGCGTACCACAAGGATCATCACTCAGTCCCACCCTCTTCAACGTATACATGAGTCCCCTCACATCCATCGCGCGCCAACACAACCTCAACATCATCTCCCACGCAGACGACACCCAGCTGATCCTCTCCCTCACCAAAGACCCAAACACCGCCAAAACCAACCTACACGAAGGAATGAAAGAAGTAGCCGGGTGGATGAAGAACAGCCATTTAAAACTGAACTCGGACAAAACGGAAGTCCTCATCTTAGGCTCATCCCCCTCGGCCTGGGACGACTCTTGGTGGCCACCAGCCCTGGGAACCGCACCCTCACCAACGGATCACGCACACAACCTGGGCTTAATCCTGGACTCCTCCCTCTCGATGACCAGACAAGCCAATGCCGTCTCATCATCCTGCTTCAACATCCTACGCATGCTCAAAAAAGTCTTTCGCTGGATCCCCACTGAAACAAGAAAGACGGTCACCCACACACTGGTCACCAGCCGACTGGATTATGGAAACACCCTCTACGCCGGAACCACAGCCAAACTACAGAAAAAACTTCAACGCATCCAAAATGCATCAGCCAGACTCATACTGGACATCCCTCGTCAAGCTCACATTTCCGGCCACCTGAAAGATCTCCACTGTCTCCCCGTCAACAAGAGTATAACGTTCCGTCTCCTCACCCACGCACACAAAGCCCTCTATGACCTAGGACCCGAATGCCTCAACACGAGACTGTCCTTCTACAGCCCCACCCGCCAACTACGATCTTCCGATCAAGCCCTCGCCGCAATTCCGCGCATCCACAGATCCACCATGGGGGGAAGATCCTTCTCCTACTTAGCGGCCAAGACCTGGAATTCTCTCCCCACCCACATCCGCCTTACTCAGAACCACCTCTCCTTCAGAAAGCAACTAAAAACTTGGATCTTCGATAAGTAAATGCACCCGCCTACCCAAGCGCCTTGAGACCCTCTGGGTGAGTAGTGCGCTATATAAATTTCTGAACTTGAACTTGAACTTATATGAACGTATCACAGTTTATGGTATCGCTCAAGACCAATTTGGCCATTCTATCCCATCTATCTCATCCCCTTTCTCTCCCCCCACTACTGGCCCCATGACAGCTAATTCGACCACTTTTCGTGTTCTTTATCTTAATACCCGCTCCCTGGTGAAGCACCAATTAGACCTACTTATATTGCTGCTGTCAGAGAAACCGGATGTTCTACTTCTCACAGAGACCTGGCTTACCCTAGATTCCACACCAGACATTTTAGCAGCACTCCCTTCATATTATTACATCTTGAATGTTAACCAGCCTCCGGGGAAGATGGGCGGGGGAGTTGCTGCCATCATACATAAAAATCATAAGTTTATCATCACGACCTCTCTGGTCTTGCCAGAAGTAGAGAACATCGTCATCAAACTCGACTCCAATTCGGGATCTCTGGCACTGGTGCTTATTTGCCGAACCCCCCCCCCCCAGTCCATGCTTTCCTTCCCTTTCTCCCTCAGTGAACAGATGGCGAACCTCATCATGAACCATGCCAGAGTCCTACTTATTGGGGACCTAAATTATTGGTTCAATGATACTTGCGGTGGGCCACAGGCGGCAGAACTCTCCGAACTGCTCTGTAATCTAAATCTGGTCCAACATCTTACGGCCCCTACCCACAACAAGGGTCACACCCTTGACCAAATTTGGTCTCACAAATTGGAACTGTCACTACCATTTATTTCTCCCTGTATATGGTCTGATCACCACCTGATTAAATTCACAGCCACCTTTAATGGCAGGACTAAGACTCCCAAGGTGGCGGAGGTTCGACAAGAAAGTGGAGAACACTCTATACTCAGGGTTTCATTAACTCCCTAGCCAGCTCTCTTCCCACCGTTAACCCCAATCCTAATGTTGACTCCATGGAAAAGGATATTGCGAATTGGCTATTGGCGGCCAGTGACACACACACACCCCCTTATTAAATTTTCACGTACCAGACATTCCGATGCCCACAAATGGTTCACCAGCGAACTAAAAGCTCAAAAACGTATGCTCCGCCAACTAGAGAGGAAATGGAGGCACTGTTACGCCAGTGAAGATAGACTGCTCTATTTGTCAGCTCGTAAGGATTATAAGAAATCCATACTGACCACTAAAGCTACTTACTTCTCAGCAAGAATACTCACCGCACCTAACAAACCCAGGGAAATTTTTAGGATTGTAAATGACCTTAGCAGTGATGATAGAATCTCACCCAGTCAGGCCCCCACTCAAGAGTTGTGCAACACCTTGAACAATTTCTTTGTGGAATAAATCACAATCATCATGGCAAGCATTCACCCTATTGCTCACATGGTATCTCTAGATGACATTTCCAGTAACTCATCTACTATGAACCATTTCACAGCCATATGCCCTAACACACTATCGTAGCTAATGTCCTGTGTCAAGTTGGGCTCCCCCAAGGACTGTTGCCCTCCCCTGTCCTGAAGGATACATTTTCGGCCCTACCACACAGTATCCTCCCTTTTCTCAATGAATCCCTCAGCAAGGGTGAAGTACCTAGTGCCTTCAAAAATGGCACGTTGGTTCCTCTTCTAAAGAAATCAGGGAGAGATCCCTCGAACTCCTCCAAGTACTGCCCTATTTCCCTCCTCCCCTTTCTGGCAAAAATTTTGGAGGCCCACGTGGCTAGGTATCTTTCTAACTTCACCTGTTGTTAAAACTAAATTGGTTGCCTATAGCGCAACATGCTGCTTTTAAGACAGGCTGCTTAGTCTTCAAAGCATTGCACTGTAACAGCCCAAAATTTCTTAGCAACTTGATCACTAAGCATGTCCCTAGGCGAAATCTTCGATCAGCCCATCTTCATTTACTCACCACTCCTACCATCAAATTGAAAAGGCAGGGAGCCTGCAGGTTCTCTTACCTTGCATCCAGGCTCTGGAATTCTCCTCCGCTCACAACCAGGATCTGCGACAACCAACTGGGTATCAGAAAGGCCTTAAAAACATGGTTGTTCAGGCAATCCCGTTAATCTGGTCTCCCACAATAACATTACATATGATCAGCGCCATGAAACCTTTGGTGACCGTACAAGTTTCTATTAACATAACATAACATAACATAACAGGCACACTTGTGTCATATCAAAAGGGTACCTGCTTTGTGGTCAGGATTGTTTTTGTGTGGGAAGAGATATGTTCCTGCACAAAGACAATCCTGAGAGGCTTATTCCTCTGTCTATGTTTGCTGCAGAATACATCACACAAGAAAAATATGTCAACTTTGGGTAGGCACACTATTTTGGGCATTGTAATTCTGAGTACCTTTTTTTACAGCGAAAAGTTCCCTTTTTAGGTCTTGGCTACTAGGTGTGTGCTGTCTGTTGTGAACCATAGTGTTAGATTACAGTGGGCTTGGAGTATGGTTGACTTTATTGTGAGACTCTAATATCTGCTTTTTATTTGTTAACTTGTGTGGGCTTTTCTTCTTCTTGTATTTGTCCCTTCCTTGGAACATGGACACATTACTTGTGTACGTCCAGTGCTTATTTGTCAGGTGCATTTTTCTTTTTGTTTAAGCACTCCTCAGAAGTACATTGTGTTTTCCAACTGTCTCAGTAGTGCGCTTCCCTTCCCTTCTCCACACAGTGTATTGCACTTTCCTTTGATCATGTACTTTTCCCATGCATGCTCTGGTTGCTCTGTTGCCAGTTTACGTTTCCTCCCAACCACGGTCCACTTTGCGCTCTCTCCTTGTAAGTTTGTTTCCTTCTATGCATCCTCTGTGTTGCTTCCCCCCACCCACACTGATGTGTTGCTTCCCACACCCACCAGTTGATTCCCCTGCCCCCATCCTCTATAAATCTGGCCCCACCCTTCATATTGCTTCCCCATCACCCCCAGCTCCAGGTTCCTGTCTCTGGGCCAGTGTTGCTCCCTTTGTGCTCAACTCCCAGAGAAGCTGAGAATAATTGGTTCTGCTCCACCATGGAGCAAATGATCAGAGTGCTCTTGAATCCCCTTTTCCGTGGAACAAATAGTGCAGCTCCACTTCTAAAGGGGTAGGGGTATGGTGGTCCCAAGAACCCTATAATCATGCCATGCAGTGTCAGCGTGGAGGTCAGGAATTAAGATTTTTTAGCTAGAGGTCACAACTCCCACTTCTGGCATGTAGTACCAGCTGTGCTCCTATCCTGCCAGAGGTGCTGCGTACGAGCAAAGCAGTTGTTCCTTTTTTCTGCTCCACAAGTTTTAAAGTTGACTCCAAGGACTCCACAGTTTCACAACATCACAACTTTTAGGTTTCGCCTACGAGACAGCTTTTTGCTGTCAGTAAACAAAAATCATTGTGGATCATAAAACTATGTGTGAGATGGCGAAGGAGAGGGTTTCTTAAAGTGGTGTGGCCTCAGTATTTAAGGGTATGGCCTAAAATGTGTACTACAATCCTGAGCAATAAACAGCATAGTGCTTGACCAGCATTTATTTGCCTTTTTTGTGACTTTTCTGCTATTGCTTTTGAGTGTTTGGTAGAAGTTTGATGTAAATGAGTAACAACAATGATTGGATTGTAAACAATTGGAGCTGACATTTACAATTGGTACATATTTGAACATCATTATGTGCTCACCGGACAGAGGCCAAGGTTGAATGAACGTGCCATCTGTAAACTAATATGGCCATCTGACTTACGCTGCTTTCAAACCCAAATCCAGATCTCTTTTATTTGTGCTCCATTATGAACACCCTCTGTTAGACCTGGCATCCTTGGCGTGGTGTCCCCTGACTTTTTACCTCTGCTTCCTGTATTATTTCTTTGTCCTCAATTTCGTTTTTGGTAGTCTAGATGCTTTGGGCACTTTGCCACTGCTGGTCAGTGCCAAAGTGCAAGTGCTCCCTGTATAAATTATGAGTATGATTGATTAGCCATGATTGTTATATTTGATGTACTGGTAAGTGCCTAGTAAAGGGCACTGAGTGTGCCAGGGCCTATAAATCAAATGCTACAAGTGGGCCTGCCGCACTGATTGTGCCACCCACATGAGTAGCCTTGTAAATGTATCTTAGACCTGCCACTGCAGTGTCTACATGCAGTTCTCAACTGCCATATCGACCTGGCAAGGACACCCACTTGCCAGGCCCTAACCTTCCCTTTTTTGCATGTAAGACACCCCTCAGGTAGGCCCAAGGTACCTCCATGGGTGGGGTGCAGTATATGTAAAAGGTAGGACATGTACTGGTGTGTGTGACGTCCTACTAGTGAAATACTATGTAGTTTGCTTTTCACTATTGAAATGCTACCTGGGAGTTACTTTGTAACATTTTACAAGTGTAACTTCTCATTGGGACAAGATAGAAAAATTGAGTTTAGGCTTTCTGATCTCAGGATGTAATAACACATCTTTGTGGAAAAATGGTTTTTAAATTATGTGTTTGAAAATGTCACTTTTAGAAAGTGGGCATTTTCTTGCTTACCCATCCTATGTGCCTCTGCTGGGTTGTGTGTTGACTGTCTGGTTTTAGAGTGACAGGGGTTGGGGATGTGCTTTCACTGTAGACAGCCACTGGGGGTGAGGTGTGCCATGCCTTTCCTGGGCAAATGAGAGCTGAGCTGAATAGGGCTTGGATGAATTTAGAGTGGTGGGGGGAGTTTCCCTTGCACCTGAAGGAACTGGTTTGTACTGAGCTGAGGGACGTTTTACCACCAGAGAACAAAGGAAAATGTGGTAGAAATATTGAGGTCCAGACCCCAGAACTTTAGAATCATTTTGACTCAAGAGGGGCCTCTACCAAGGAGAAAAGCTGGAGAAGCTGAAGGAGGAGTAATGCCCCATTTGTGTGTGGATGCTTTGCTGGGTTTCCCTATAGTGGTTGCTTTGGCCAAGGAGAGGACAAAGACTGAACTGTGCTGTGTATCCTGCTTGAAGAAGAACTCCAAGGGCTTGGTGTACGGCTTGCCTCCTGTACTGAAGTATCAAGGACACAAAGACTTTTTTTCCTCTGTCCTCCTGCACCTGGAACTGCTATTTCAGTTGCAACAGAGGAAAAAAGCAACACCGACCCCGGTGAGCGACATGGTGACCTGCCAGGCATCTGTGGGCACCATTTGGGAAGTGCATGATACACCGCCCTGACTTGCACCGCAGCCCTGACACCTGTCAACGCTGCACCGTATCAACTCTGACACCATCACCGAGGACGCCGCCTGCACTGGAGCCAAGGGTGCTGCTCGTGACATTCACGACACATGATCTTGACTCACACCGCAGCCCCGACCTCACTGACACCAGTGCTTCATCATCACGGAGCTGATACCCAATGTGGGTGACCTTCCGAATCCATTGATCCTGCACCATGGTAGGAAACCAACGCATCACCGCCAACGCAATGCCACCCCCCCCTGGCAAAAGGAGGAACCAACACCTCACTGCCCCTGCCTCGCAGTAACCAACTGGTGCTTCAGCTCCCCAGTGGCGTAAGGAATCAACGCCGCCTGGCTCCAACGATGCATCACCTCCCTGATGGCGTGCATCATCTTTGTTTCCATTGTTTGCAAAGGTACTGTTCTTGGGGTTCTGTGTGACTCGGTGCCCGGCCTACGCACCACGCAGTCGCCTCCGTACTTTGAGAATTTCATCTGTCACAATGATGTAATAGCCCCGGGGGGGGTATTTGTTGATACAAGTTTTATTTCTGTGTATAACCTATTTTTTATGTCTTGACATATGTATGGTGGAATTTTGTCATTTTGGGCTTGTTTGGATTAGATGAAGATTTCCTATTTTCTAAACTGGTGTGGTGTCCATTTGTTTTCATAGGGTTCCTGCATGTATGTGCAAATGCTTTACACATTGCCTCTGAGATAAGGCTGACTACTCATACCAAGCTACCTAGGGGGGAGCAGGAGTTGTCTTAGGGTGTGACTCCCTTACCCGGACTAGAAGCAAGGGCCCCACTTGGACAAAGGTGCAAAGCATTGCCAACTAGAGAGTCCCATTTCTAACACCCTCCAACAACCAGAACTCACCAGGGTACATAAATGCAACTCGGCTCACAAGTAACAAGCATTGGAAAACCCAATAGCCCTGCCTTATCAGATCTCAGACCTCTTGGCTTTGCCAATACTTCGTAAAGTACTTTCAAATTACAATACGAAATTGCACTACAGCAAAGAGAGTTTACAAATGTTAACAAATTCAAAACCTTTGCCTATGTAAAATATGCCATGTAGATTCCGTAACAATATGCTAAAACCATAGGAAAAATCAATAGTTCCTAAAGGTGAGACCTCTTACCAAAACAGTATAACAGCTCAATGGCTGACAGTGAACCATCATCAAGGCTTTCAGTGTTGGGGGGCCCTCATCCAGGAGAGATGCTCTCTCACCTGATTTGTGCGAAATAGTTTTTGACAGGCTTGGACAATAACTCTTCCATTTTATCTTGTATAAAAAGCTATGAGAGTCCATGAGGCAGTCACAGTCGGCCAGTCTTTGTATGTACTGTGGCAGGATGAAGGGCTGGGGCCCCTGAACTGCATGGACTGCTGTGGCCTGCATTACGCCACTGCTCCTCTTTCATGCCTCTAGAACCTTGACACCCAGGCGTCATGCCCATTAAATGCTTACGACTCCATCACAAATAACGATAGAAAAAGGACAATCCAGTGTCATACGTGTGAAACGCGAAAAGGAAACGGGGTTGCAATAACAATGTAATGCCATTCCTTTCACGAGGTCACACAAGAATCAACACGGACATGCAACAAAAATAAAAAGGCTAGCAGAAAGTCTTTAGCAAGAGACATGGCACTCCAGCAACTCCCATAATGAAATATTCAAAGGTTTACTAATTGGAACTGTAAAATCGTCGGACCACGCACAGGCTGTTAACAGACTTTCACTTTTTAGCATACATTTAAACACGAAAGTCAGTCCCCGGGTTTCAGATGGTTATGCACATAGAAGATTATGAAAAAATTAAAGAAAAAACAAAAGACTCAACATGTATTTGAAAGCAAAAATGAAGGATATGTGAAAGTGTGAACCGCACTTGTGTGATGTTTAATAGGGTCGCCCACTTCTGAGCATAAAAAGCCCTTTCTCGGTGGGATGAGCCAGTGACACACATTACGCTTAATTTGGTATTTCACTGTAGTGATATATTCTATTCTATTCTATTCTGGGTTTGGTAAAGCTCAACAGCTACCCCAGCAATGGGGCGTCCAGGCGCTGAGAGACAAACACACACCTTACCAGGAGGGGGAGAAGGGGGGGTGGATCTGGGAGCTACTCTAGAGGGCAGGAAATAGGAGGGTCTTGATTGCCTTACGGAAGACCGAGAGGCACTCTATGGAACGTATGTGAAGAGGAAGAGCGTTCCACAGCTTGGGTTCCAGGAACTTGAAGGAGCGACCTCCAGTGCGGCAGAGTTTTATTCGGGGTACTTTCAGAAGGAGTTGGTTGGAGGAGCGCAGCTCACGGCTAGGAACATAGGGGCAGGTCAGGTTCAGTAGCAGAGGGGGGTTTCCCTGTTTGACAATTTTAAATATCGTGATGAGAGCTTTAAATTTTACTCTGTTTTCCACGGGCAGCCAGTGGAGTTTGCGGATGGTGGCTCTGGCTGAGCATCTGCGGGGAAGACCGACCAGCGTTCTAGCCGCCGCGTTTTGGACTCGTTGAAACCTAGCAGTTTCTGCTTTCTTAGCACCTAGGAGGAGGACGTTCGCGTAGTCCAGGCGTGATAAGATGGTTGCCTGGACAATCAGCTGGCGAACCTTCGGATCGAAAAAGCCGAGTATAGGCCTGAGATTCCTCAGAAGACCTATACAGGTGGCTGCCACCTTTTTGGTGTGTGTCTGGAAGCTGAGATTGGCATCCATCCAGACTCCCAGATTTTTGACGCAGGATTTAGGGAGTGGGGTGGTACCAAGGGATGACGGCCACCAGTGTTCGTTCCATTGGCTGGTGTTTCTGCTAAGAAGGAGCACCTCGGTTTTCCCGGCGTTCAGTTGGAGATAATTGTCCGTCATCCATTGTGCCACTGCTGCCAGGCCATTTCTGAACCTTGGCGCCGCGCTGGAAGGGCTTTCAGTGAGGGTGACGACCCGACCATCTGGGTGTCGTCGGCGTACGATACCAGCGTGAGCCCCCACTCTTTGGCCACATCCGCAAGAGGCTGAACATATAGGTTGAAAAGGGAGGGGCTCAGCGCTGAGCCCTGGGAAACTCCCTGTGCTATCGGATAAGGTTTTGAGAGGAAAGGGGAGGCTGACACCCTGAAGGATCTGTCCTTAAGAAAGGAGCGGAACCAGGTTAGAGCAAGGCCAGACACACCGGCCATCTCCAGACGCTTCAGAAGGATGTCGTGTGATACCGTATCAAAGGCTGCGCTGAGATCGAGAAGAATCAGCGCAGCACTTTGGCCGGAGTCTAGAATCGTCCGGAGATATTCGGTGGTGGCCAATAGGGCAGATTCGGTGCTGTGGCCCGGTCTGAAGCCATTTTGGGATGGGTCCAGAATTCCATTTAGGTCCACATGTTTGGAGAGAATGCCATTGACGTGGGCTTCTGCTATTTTAGATATCCAGGGGAGAAGGGATATGGGTCGGAAGCTTTCTGGCTTCGAAGGGTCCAGGGTGGGTTTTTTGATTATGGGTGATACCCAAGCTTGCCTCCAGGCTATAGGTACAGTGGCAGATGTAAAGGAGAGATTGAGAATATCGATCATGGGGGGTAGGAAGAAGTCAAGCGAGTCCAGAAAATGAGAAGGGCTCATAGGGTCCCCAGGGGAGCCCGATTTCACTTTCTTGCAGAGTTTAATCAGGTCGGTAGCCGTGATGGCAGGGATTTGGGTAAGAGGGGTGATGGTGGAGATTAGGTTCTTGGGTTCCCCAGAGTGAGGAGAGTTCTGCGAAAAAGTTTTGTAGATGTTCTGGACTTTCTCTACAAAGTATGTAGCCAGCTGTTCGCATTGTTCATTGGATGCAATTTTGGGAGAGGGTGACCTGGGACTTTAAAGTTCTTTGACAAGTTTGAAAATCATTTTAGATGGGTTCGGGTTGGAACTGATTTTGTCAGCATAGAAAGCTGCGCGGGCAGTGCTGATGGATTTGTGATATATTTTAAGTTTGGATAAATAGTTAGCTTTATCCTGACAGTCAAAGTTTTTTCTCCATTGACGCTTGGCTCTTTTGCAGTCCTTGCGCATGTCTTTAAGGGTGTCGTCATACCAGGGATTAGAAGGTGTGGATCGACCTTTGGTTAGTTTGGCTGGAATGAGAGTGTCATGACCACCTGTGATCCAGTTATTGAAGGAGGTATAGGTCGTGTCAATATCCTGTTTGGCTTCCCAATGAAATACTCCTAGGTTTTCATGAAAAATAGGGGTGGAAAGTTTGTGCCATGGTCTTTTGAGGCGACGGTTGGATTCAGTTTTATACTGACGTCCTGGAGCTGGGACGGTTAGTTTGATGAGGTAATGGTCCGTCCATCCCATAGGTGTGGGGACTTCTGTGACTGCCTCTTGGATGTTGGTAAAGACCGGGTCTAGAGTATGGCCGGCTAAGTGGGTGGGAGCCTGAATGAGAGAGTTAAGCTGCAAAGCCGAGAGATCGGTGAGAAGATTGGTAATAGTGTGATCGTTGGTTAGGTCAAAATGCAGGTTGAGGTCGCCCAGAATAGTGAAGTTGACGGATTTATTAATGAGCGCGGTAGACGTCTCGAGGAGGGCGTCAATGAACCTGGAAGCAGGGCCAGGTGGACGGTAGATATATAGACCCGACATTGTGAATTGAGGGCTAGTGCTAATTTTAAATTGGGCGCTTTCACAATCAGGGAGATTTTCTTTAGTAAAAGAGCAGGTGAAGTGCAAGTGAAGTGCTTTTTATAGATCACTTCGATGCCACCGCCTCGAGAATCGCGGTTTAGGGTGGCCAAGTGATACTCATCTGGGAGCGTAAGGTTGGGGATATAAGTAGCATATAACATAACTTTCTCCCCGTGAGAAAGACTAAATTCATGAAATGTAAGACCAGTTGACTTACAAAGCATTTCACTGAAAGAATAACCGAAATGGTCGTAATGAGAACTGCACCTGCCATAATGCATTGGGGGAGAGTTGGTGCATCATATAAGAGTGTGAAGCCTGTGTGATTTTTAAAAGGGCTGCCTGAGCATGAGGAAAGTTTTGTATGTTTTTTTAAGTGGGTGGCACATACCACATTTCATTGTAACTGCAAACAGATCCGATCACGAATAGAATGCATATTCTCCTCTGAAGACTATGAATGACCAAGTATCTGATTGCAAAAATAACTAACAACTATTGTATGAGTAAAATGAACTGCTTCTAACATACTGCATTGCGATTGGAGTGAGGTTAACATGTAAGGGAGTGTCACACCATTCAAGGTGTGCAAAAATTCTGCTTCTGATCGGAAGACAAGTCCAATATCAGGTGTCTAGGAAAGCGGCAAGCGCCAAGCTATGGTATTTCACTGAAATAATGAAAGCAGCATGGAAGCACCCCTGAATGGAAGCAATTTTGTCCTTCGTGTAAAGGGATTCCCATTGTGACTAACCATATATTACTATGTAAATAGCAAAACGTTGCTACAATCAGTGGGATCCATCAAGTATGCAGGTCTGTTATATGTCGGGGTGTTTGAAGCATAATTTCATGACAAGTAGCTTCTCACGTTTGCATTCCTCCTCTCATGGTCTGTTACTGATGGCAGAAATACTCACGCTCCACAGCACAGGAGGTGAGCCCCATTCAACCCTGGCCTGTGCCCAGGACTTTTGGGAGGCTGTGCGGAATCAAAGGAAGCCTGTGTGCCAACTGCGCATCCAGACAACATCTGGCTTCATGCCATGCCCAGGATACAGCGTTTTCAGTCCTGCGGTGCCCATGGTTCATGGACTACGGTCCCTGGCAGGGCTGTTCAGGGGGCAATAGGTAGCATGGGTGGTGATGGAGGGGCTGCAGAATCTCGCTCTGAGCACAGGGTGCCAGCCTGGTTTTATTTTGTCTTGTTTAGCAGTTAGGAAGTTTCCTATCCAAGGCGAGCCTCGAGTCTTTTGCTTGTGTGGTCAGTTCCTGTCTTAATTGTACACAAAAATCAAGCACTACAGGTTTCAAACCGGTTGGGCAAACCAGACAAAGCAGTGAGGAATGCGAGAGTGCAGATAACTCGGGAGGTTGCGAAAGAGGATCTGCAACGGTGAACGAGAGGTCATCAGCTCGCTACAACTGCGTCAAGCTAGCCAGGTGACCCAAGGGTCAGCCCAAATCAGCACCCTGGCTTATAAAGAATGTGTTGTTCCGCTGGCTACACGGAAGACATAAACGGGCGTGAGAAGGATAAACTAACAAAAAGGAGAAAAGGCTCACCGCCAACTTCAATGTGCACACCCCATCCAACATTGCAAAGCTTTTTCTAGTCTGTGGTGCGTGCCCACGAAAATGTTGATTAGAGTGTGGCCTATGAGTTGTTTACTTGGAGCTTAAATGTGTCCTCCAAAAGTACTCTGGCAGCGCGTACCAGTTTCATAGGTATGAAATGCATGCGTAAGTATGTGAGGGTGGGATAGCAGATTGCCTCCCCCAAACGGTACAATTTAGCGGTATGAGTGACTAGCAGCAAAGACTGAAAGTGGCAAACAACGCTCGGCAGGACTAGTCACTGGCTGAGCAAAGAGACACAAAGCAGAAGCGACAAACCAGCACACTGCAGACCAAGGTTTGTGATAAAGGCCTCCTTCTAAACCATGGGTACTCACAAACATTTTCCCAGGGGCCGCAAAGTTTGGTCTTTGGTGTGACTGAGGGCCGCACCGATGCCAGTGGGGGGTTGTAAAGTGGGTGTAGTGGAAGCGAAGCATGTATACCTTCTGGCTGAACTCAATTGCGCAATGTGCAGCCAGAAAACCTGGTATAAATCCCGGCTACTCCACTTGACCAAATTGTGTGACCTTGGGTAATTGCTTTATTTCAATTCCCTCCTTTTTCTTCATTAGTAGATATAAAAGGGCTTCTAAATATATGCCTCCAGGATGCATGCTGTACAAAACCATCTCATGTGCTTGTATGTGATCACTAATGGCATTGTTATGGTGGGGGGGAGGATTTAAAGCATGAACGGTTCTAAATTCATGTTGGAAAACCTTTACTTTGATTTACTGAGCTGAAATGATTCTACAGGCCAATGAAATACACTGTTTGACATTTTCAAGAGACTATCCTATTTTTACATTTTTGCTGTCTTTAAAAAAGGTGTTACAAAAGTTAAAGGCGTAGTTACTTCCTTTTGTTTAACTGCAAATAACCTTTTAATAAGTGATTGCTGTATATATTTATTTTAATGTTAATGTTAGTGCTGAGTTGACTAAACAGCAGCCCAGCGCTGCTGCTGCTCATTGGGCCACATGTAAAGGTCAGGAGTGCAGCATGCGTCCCCCAGAGCCATACCTTTCCTCCTACCCTCCAGTAAAAAGAATGAACTATGGAGGCAGTCTAAGCAAAGGAGGAGAACACAGCAACAACAAACCACAACACCATTCTCCCTTGTTAAAAGCAGGGCACTGGGAGGCAGACTCTGAGCAAAGGGGTACAAAGGAGCAGCGACAAACCACAACACCAATCTCCCATGTTAAAAACAGGGCACTGGGAGGAAGAGTGTGAGCAATGGGGCACAAAGCAGCAGTGACCAACCACCACACTGCAGACCATACCACATGAAGTGCAACCCTAGAGTCTCTTGTTGCAAACCTAGGAGGCTTAGTGTAATGGTAATGAGGCTGGAGGCAATCAGGTAAGTAGAAATAAGTATTTATTTAGGAGCTCTCCAAGAGGACGGGGATTCCAGCCTGCTGTCTTATTCAGCCGCCTCTCCAGGAATCCAGTGTCTCCGTAGAATCTCAAGATAGATTCCACGGTAAACAATCCATCCCCGCAAGACGCAGCAGAAGGAGCAGAAGCACACACAACATGTCCCCTTTTTGCTATAACAAACAAAAGAAACTCAATAACATCAATACATAAGTATTTAACCTCATAGATGCTATTAAACATCTCTCCCCAGTGCTGCGCTGTCCATTGGAACTAGTGCTGAATGGACGTCCAATGGTCGTGCGCAGCACTGGGGAGGTAGTGCTGCCGTCGGCCAATGCACCGAGGCAGCACTTAAGGGGTTAATTTTAGAAACTTAGGGCTGATAACAACTGAAGTTAGCAATAGATATGAATGGTAAATAAAAACAGGACGTACTAGTCATGCATAGTTCATAAATATTTAGTACATGACAAAACTTAATATACAAAATACAATACTTTCAAGTCATAACAAAATCTTTAATTCTTCTGGGTACATGACACAATCTTGGTTGTTTACAAACAATGCCACTGAAACCACCACCCACGTCCTTTCCCTTAAGAACAGGTAGTAAAACAACATTGAGTCAGAATTATCACAACATAAATCATTGTTTTGTTTTTTTAGACGGAACTAATCTTCTAAAATTCAATGTTTGCCCATTCTCTAAAACCACATGCCATTTATGAACTTCTTTTACTTTCATGGGGTGAGAAAACTTATTCGAACCATTGTCTCTCCTTCCACACTTAACTTTGATCAAGTCGCCAACTTCAATGTTACCAAAACGTTCACTTTTGGTAGAAATTGTGCCTTTATCATGCATCCAATAGGTGTCAATTTAGTTTTAGGTGAACTCCCTCTCATCCTTGTAAAAGGAATCTTATTGGTAATGCAATGCACTGTGGTATTGTGAGCCCACACCATATCTTGCACACACTTATGAACATTCTGCCCTCCTTGTATAGCCAATTGAATAGCACCCTTAACAACTCTATTCACACGTTCCACCATACCATTTCCCTGAGGGTTGTACACACATGTCTTATACCATTATTCACAAAAAAGCTACGCATAACATGGGAGGTAAGTTGTGTCCCGTTATCTGTGACCAAAATGTGTGGAAAACCTTCTCTCATGAAAACAGAACATAGACTCTCAATAACTCTAGAGGTGTTAATGTTCCGTAAAAATATCACCTCAAGCCATCTGGAGGAAACATCCACTATCACCATTGCAAAACGTTTATCACAGGAATAAAATCCAAAGTTCCAATAAAATCAAGACAAACCTTTTCCCAAGGTGAGGCACCTCTAGTACCAGATTTAGAACGCATGCCTTTCGAACTAATTTTCAATTTTTTTCACTCTCTCTACATAGACAACAACTTTCCACCCAACTTCTAACATCTTCATCAAGACCTGACCACCAGAAATGATTCTTAATCCGTTTGACAGTGTTTGTTTGGCCTAAATGTCCTTCATGAGCTAATAAAAACAGCTTTTTCCTAAGTGTACTCGGAGGAATACATTTCTCACCTCTCAAAACCAAATCCTCCGAAAATCCAATATTAAAGTCTGCCTGTAATTTAACATAAGTGCGTAAAGAAGGTTTAAGCAATCCTTCATGTTTCCAACCAGATCTGATGGAATTGACTAATTCTAGATAATCAGGATCATCAATGACAGCTTGATGCCACTCTCCCTAAGAAATGGATTTAAATTCATCCACACACACATCTTCAACACTGGCCACTAGACAAATTGTTACTATGTGAGGCCAGAGGAACTCTGGTCCCATCCCTTGTTAGGCACACACTTGCTTGCGTTCCCTTAGTTCAAGAAAACAACTTCCATTCAATGTTCATTGTAATTCATTTCATTTATTTCATGATTTTAATGATGATTTTTTTATCGATTCAATTCAAATTTCCTCATGATTATAGTCAATATACAAAATCAAGCAGTGTCTTTAACGTGTCCAATGCATTTCGGGCATTAATGGCATGCCCTTCATCAGGGAATTGACACTAAAAGCAATAGTATAAACAAACATTAGCGTGTAAAATAATATACATAAGATATCAATTCTAAATCACATAACAAACATATGTTTATGAATGCGCATATCAAATTGTGCTTTCCGTTCAGTATAAAAGGTGAAATGATGATTGGAAAGAAAATGTGAAAAGGATTAACATGGTGCTAGTTACTTATTTAAAAAAATGTGGGGTTTCGTAGTTCACTTACATGCCTGTTGTTAATAGGTGGTAGGGAATCTGAAGGAAGTGAAAAAAACGAGAAAAAATCGGTCAATGTCAGTGGAAAAAATATATACGGTGCTCTCCAGTGTAAGGTTGGTGAGCGGTAGAAACTAAACTGAATAGTTACGGGTAGAAGACTTCAGTCCGGTACTAGTCTCCGTGAAACGCCGGTGAAGGCAATGGCTTCCCGCGTTTGTTTAGTTCAAAACCTCGGGTGTCACGTGGTATGTCACGTGTGATGGAAATAGAAGGAAGACTTCGGTAGTATTCGGTTCTGTTTCTATAGAGTCAGGGTTCAATACATGGTGGGCTGTAGGCGGGGTTGTTAAAATACAAGAACACTATTTGTGAAGTGTATGGAATTGCGGTTTACGAGTGAGAGAGAAAAAAATGAGAATTAAAAATATAAACGGGAGAAACGATGACCCTAGGCTCGAACTGGGGAGTGAACTGGTCTACAGTGCACAGTGAATTACTCATGTGGCTAATGTCTGATGAGAATTAAAAGGGTGAAAAATTGAGATATGTAGTGTCAAGAGTGCTGGGAACATACACAATGACAGCAAGATCTGTCAAAAGAGCAAATACTTCAGAGATAACAAGAAAATTCAATTCTCTCATTTAAACCCATGGGTTTCTGGGTTGACAGTCTGTGGATCTAATAGTTCTCTTGTCTCAAGAGGAATTTGTTGTTGTCTCTCCCTTCTTGCTTCAGTATTGTCTCAAGAATAATGAACTTTATTTGAGAAACATTGTGTTGCTGTTCTACAAAGTGTGCAGACAAAGCTGACTTCAAGTTTTTGAGTCTGATATTTGATATTTGACCTTGATGCGTCGTTCGGTTTTCCCGACATACATCTTCCCACATGGGCATTTTATCCCATATATCAAGTTGCTGGTGTCACAGGTGGCGTTCACTCGAAGTTTGATAGAGTTGCCTCGACTTGGATGGTTTATGGTGTTACCCCTGATGATGTTATTGCAATTGCCGCAGCTCAGGCAAGGTTTGGTTCCAGTGTATGTGCTGACTTCTTTGGGTTTATCTTGTAAAATTTCTCCCAAATTTTTCGCCCTGGTGTATGCGAATAACGTAGGTTGGCTGAATGCGTTTCTGAAGTCGGGTTCAAGGTTAAGGATTGTCCAATGTTTCATTATGATTTGCTTGAATTTTTTGCTGCTGGTCGAATATTTCGAGACCACTACTGTCCGTGTTTGTTCAGACTTTATGGTAGGTGTTAAAAGTTTTGATCTATCCAATTTATCAATCCTCGTTTTGGTTTCCTCCACAAGAGTTTTTGGATAACCCCTTTTCAGAAATTTGTTTGACATTTCGTTCAGTCTTTGGTTGAGAGTAATTCTATCTGAAGTGATTCTTTTGACCCTTGCCATTTGAGAATACGGTAGGTTTCTTATCATGTTGGGTTCATGAAAGCTGGAATGCAATAACATGTTGTTTCTGTCGGTGGGTTTGACGTAGAGGTCGGTGATGAATCCATTGGAGGTTACTGTGATTTTTACGTCAAGGAAGTTGACTGATGTGTCTGAAATATCCCAAGTTAGTTGGATCCTTTGGTCAATAGAATTAAATCTGGTGAGTTGTGTTCTCAATGTCTCCTCTGTGTCCGTCCATATGATGAAGTAGTCATCAATATATCTTAATATCATTTTCAAATGATTGGTCCAGTTGGTGTTCTTTAGTTTGTGTTGGGTTTCATACCAGTGCATGAAGGTATTGGCATACACAGGTGCAGCCGAATTGCCCATTGCCATCCCGGTGAGTTGTTGGTACCATTTGTCATGTACTCTGAAGTAGCTATGGTATAGGGTAAACTGCATGAGCTCCATAAGGAACAATTGGAAGTCTTGATCTAAATCCATATTCAGAAGGGCTGATTCCATTGCTTCAATTCCCATGTCATGAGGTATGCTTGTGTATAGACTGCAAACATCTGCAGTACATAACAGGACTTTCTCAGTTGGGTTGAGTTGGACTTGTTGTAACTTGAGTAGAAATTGTGAAGTGTCCTTTATATATGTTTGAGTGGATTGTACCGACGGTTGAAGGTACCTGTCAATTAATTGTCCTATAGGTTGGTGTAAACTTCCTCTGGTGGAGACTATTGGTCTCATGGGAGGGTTTCTGAGTTTCCTATGAATTTTAGGTACCATTCTTAAAGTTGGACTTTTGGGATTGGTTGTTGTGAGAAAGTTCTTTGTCCTTTCTGTAATGGTTCCCTGTTGGTGTGCCTGGTCTATAATGCTCCTTAAAGTCTTGGAGTATTCCAAAGTAGGATTTTGAGTCCAATTTGTTATATGTTGTCCTGTCCATGACATGTTCTGTTACTTTGTCGTTGTACATAGAGGTATTCATGATGACAATCGATCCCCCTTTGTCAGCTTTGGTAAAGATTGTTTGGTCGTCGGTTGCAATTCTGTTCAATGTGTCCAGGTCCTTTTGTGTGATATTTCTGATTTTGGGTTTAGTGTGTTTAAGTTTGTTGAGGTCCTGTTTAACTAGATTTTCAAAAAGGTCTAGTGTCTTATGACTTGTGGGTGCTTAGAATGAGCTCTGTGGACGTAATCCCAATAGTTGGTCTTTCTCCTGTTGTGGGCGCTCCGGTAGGACATTGTCAAAAAAATGTCTGAGTTTAAGTTTCCGCATTAATTTGAAAAAGCTGACTTCTTGTTCCAAGTGATCTGTGGAAGTGGTAGGTACAAATGAAGTTCCTTTCTCCAATAGTCTTAGTTCGTATGGATTAAAGTGCAGGTCACTGACGTTGATGACTAAGTGCTCTGTGGTTGGTTCTTCTTGGGTTTTTTCTCCTTTTCCTTGGCTGTTGCTGCGGTGCTCCGAGTGTTCGGCGGGTCTCTTTCTTTCTCTTTTTCTTTTCCCTCTCCTGGGTCTCCTTTTTGCGCTTGGCCCTGGTCTAAAAAAGGGCTGCTGTCGTGTGTTTGACTGGTGGTGGCTTCCATTGTTGGTGTCTGTTCTTGTGGTATTCTTGAAGGTTGTGCCTTACGTGGTCTTTGTGCGGATTCACTGTCCGTGGATGAGGTATCGGTGTTCGAGTTATAAGGACGGTTCCTTCATTTTTGGGCGTAAACATCAGCCCATGTATAGACCTCCCTCAGTCTGTAGTCCAAGGTGTCACGCTTGAACTTACGAATTTTGCGTTCGTTAATCTCTCTAGAGTGCCGTTCAATTTGGGTTTTGATGTCCTCCAAGGTTGTTTTAAGTTCATCCTCTGTCATCATTTTTGATAATTCCGTAGATGTTTCCTGTATTTCAGCAGAGATTTCCTCCAAGATAGTAGATAATTCTTGAATGATTAAAAGGATTAAATCCAATGAGCACTTGTTAAGGATCTCATACCAGCGTTCCTGGAATTTTTTGGAGTGTTTGCATAGGGATGGTTTGAGTGCAATTCTTAACCCACGGGGTATGCGATGGTTTCTATGATACTTAATGAGAGTACTGGCATGGAGTTGTTGGTTTGTTTTTCTCTTAGATAGGTAAAGTAATTGTTTTATGTTTTGCTCTTTTCACAGTAACCTCCAATGGATTCATCACCGACCTCTACGTCAAACCCACCGACAGGAACAACAGGTTATTGCATTCCAGCTTTCATGAACCCAACCTGATAAGAAACCTACCGTATTCTCAAATGGCAAGGGTCAAAAGAATCACTTCAGATAGAATTACTCTCAACCAAAGACTGAACGAAATGTCAAACAAATTTCTGAAAGGGGGTTATCCAAAAACTCTTGTGGAGGAAACCAAAACGAGGATTGATAAATTGGATAGATCAAAACTTTTAACACCTACCATAAAGTCTGAACAAACACGGACAGTAGTGGTCTCGAAATATTCGACCAGCAGCAAAAAATTCAAGCAAATCATAATGAAACATTGAACAATCCTTAACCTTGAACCCGACTTCAGAAACGCATTCAGCCAACCTCCGTTATTCGCATACACCAGGGCGAAAAATTTGGGAGAAATCTTACAAGATAAACTCAAAGAAGTCAGCACATACACTGGAACCAAACCTTGCCTGAGCTGCGGCAATTGCAATAACATCATCAGGGGTAACACCATAAACCATCCAAGTCGAGGCAACTCTATCAAACTTCGAGTGAACGCCACCTGTGACACCAGCAACTTGATATATGGGATAAAATGCCCATGTGGGAAGATGTATGTCGGGAAAACCGAACGACGCATCAAGGTGCGTCTCACTGAACATAAATCAAATATCAGACTCAAAAACTTGAAGTCAGCTTTGTCTGCACACTTTGTAGAACAGCAACAATCCCCTACTCAAGCCCCTACTCAAAAAGCCCAGCCTAGACCCTCTCCTGCCTGCCAGCTACAGGCCCATTGCCTGCCTCCCATTCCCTGCAAAAATCTTTGAAAAGATTATGAATACCCAGCTGTCACACTATATTCATCATAACAATCTACTAGATGACACCCAATTTGGGTTTCGACAAGGCCACGGAACGGAGACGGCTTTACTAAAAGCTGCAGATGAGATTAGGGCTACGATGGATAACGGAGGAGCCGCAGTACTGATACTCCTCGATCTATCCGCGGCCTTTGACACGGTCGACCATGCCACCTTGATCGACCGTGTCGAGGCCATAGGAATCACAGACAAAGCCAAAAACCTCCTGGCTTCATTTCTGGCAAACCGTCCGCAAACTGTAAGGCTAGGCAATTTTACATCCCAGACTTTCTCCCTGCCATGTGGAGTACCGCAGGGATCCTCGCTAAGTCTGACACTATTCAACATCTATGTGTCGGACCTGGCGAGGGTCATAAAATCCTGCGGAATCTCCCTGACTACTTATGCTGACGACACCCAATTGGTGCTGTCAATACACAATGATGGAATCTCGGTGGCAGCCAACTTCCAAATGGGAATGATGGCAATAAGCTCCTGGATGTCATCCAACTGTCTTAAACTCAATTCTGATAAGACAGAAGTGATGACATTCGGGAGGCTTCAACCTACCTGGTCCCCACAATGGTGGCCCCACCAGATGGGACAACCCCCAGAACCTGTAACGAAGGTACGCAACCTGGGCGTTATCTTCGATAACAAGCTGTCTTTTCAGCAACATGCTAATGCAGTGGTTTCCTCTTCCTTCCACACACTAAAAAGGATAAAAAAACTAATCCCATACCTTCCTCCTCATGCAGGCAAAACCCTGGTCAGTACTTTGGTATTCTCCAAAACTGACTACTGCAACGCACTGTTTCTCAATGCACAACAAAAGGTCCTCAATAAACTGCAAACAGTGCAGAATGCAGCAGCCAGGACACTGCTATCCATCCCTAGGTTTGCATCGGTCTCCCCCTACATCCGACAGCTGCACTGGCTACCGGTGAGGAGCCGTATCAAATTTAAAGCACTATGCATAGCATACAAGGCTATCCATGATCACGGACCCCTATTTTTAAGAAGAGCCTTCCGACCGCTTGAACACACAAGAACCTTGCGGTCATCCTCAGCACATTTACTCATGGTCCCCCGTACAAGAAGGGCCAACTGGGGCGACAAACGCTTCTCAGTGGCAACAGCCATTTTGTGGAACACACTCCCTCTACACATCAAGTGTGCTCCGACCCTTCTGAATTTCAGAAAGAAACTAAAGACTTGGTTGTTCCCTGCCTAAACCTCCATACCCCTCCCCCCCCATGAGAGTTCTGCATCTACAGCGCCGAGACACCCAAGGGTATTTGCGCGCTTTAAAAATTGCCAAATAAATAAAATAAATAAATAAACACAATGTTTCTCAAATAAAGTTCATTATTCTTGAGACAATACTGAAGCAAGAAGGGAGAGACAACAACAAATTCCTCTTGAGACGAGAGAACTATTGGATCCACAGACTGTCAACCCAGAAACCCATGGGTTTAAATGAGAGAATTGAATTTTCTTGTTATCTCTGAAGTATTTGCTCTTTTGACAGATCTTGCTGTCATTGTGTATGTTCCCAGCACTCTTCACACTACATATCTCAATTTTTCACCCTTTTAATTCTCATCAGACATTAGCCACATGAGTAATTCACTGTGCACTGTAGACCAGTTCACTCCCCAGTTCGAGCCTAGGGTCATCGTTTCTCCCGTTTATATTTTTAATTCTCATTTTTTTCTCTCTCACTCGTAAACCGCAATTCCATACACTTCACAAATAGTTTTCTTGTATTTTAACAACCTCGCCTACAGCCCACCATGTATTGAACCCTGACTCTATAGAAACCGAACCGAATACTACCGAAGTCTTCCTTCTATTTCCATCACACGTGACATACCACGTGACACCCGAGGTTTTGAACTAAACAAACGCGGGAAGCCATTGCCTTCACCGGCGTTTCACGGAGACTAGTACCGGACTGAAGTCTTCTACCCGTAACTATTCAGGTTAGTTTCTACCGCTCACCAACCTTACACTGGAGAGCACCGTATATATTTTTTCCACTGACATTGACCGATTTTTTCTCGTTTTTTTCACTTCCTTCAGATTCCCTACCACCTATTAACAACAGGCATGTAAGTGAACTACGGAACCCCACATTTTTTTAAATAAGTAACTAGCACCATGTTAATCCTTTTCACATTTTCTTTCCAATCATCATTTCACCTTTTATACTGAACGGAAAGCACAATTTGATATGCGATTTCATAAACATATGTTTGTTATGTGATTTAGAATTGATATCTTACGTATATTATTTTACACGCTAATGTTTGTTTATACTATTGCTTTTAGTGTCAATTCCCTGATGAAGGGCATGCCATTAATGCCCGAAATGCATTGGACACGTTGAAGACACTGCTTGATTTTGTATATTGACTATAATCATGAGGAAATTTGAATTGAATCGATAAAAAAATCATCATTAAAATCATGAAATAAATGAAATGAATTACAATGAACATTGAATGGAAGTTGTTTTCTTGAACTAAGGGAACGCAAGCAAGTGTGTGCCTAACAAGGGATGGGACCAGAGTTCCCCTGGCCTCACATAGTAACCGTTTAAATTGACGTCACTGGGCCCTCGACGCCTCCTTACTGAGCACCACCAAATCAACACAAAAGTTGGAAACTTATTGAGTAACTAATCTTGAATCAAAATAAGCTGTGCAGCAATCCAATCATAATTGCATTTATCCTCCAAGCGTCCACCGGATCGATAGCACGCATTCTACAATAAACTTTGGAAACAAAAATAAAATCATGAGTAACTATGAAGAAATATCTAAAAGCACAGAGGCCAGAGCCTCCACTTTCGCATTTGAGGAAAAAGACGTGGACCAAATCTATTCTCTTATCAGGGAGGAATTAGCACAAGAAACATCAAGTCGGTCAAAAGAGCAAAACATAAAACAATTACTTTACCTATCTAAGAGAAAAACAATCCAACAACTCCATGCCAGTACTCTCATTAAGTATCATAGAAACCATTGCATACCCCGTGGGTTAAGAATTGCACTCAAACCATCCCTATGCAAACACTCCAAAAAATTCCAGGAACGCTGGTATGAGATCCTTAACAAGTGCTCATTGGATTTAATCCTTTTAATCATTCAAGAATTATCTACTATCTTGGAGGAAATCTCTGCTGAAATACAGGAAACCTCTACGGAATTATCAAAAATGATGACAGAGGATGAACTTAAAACAACCTTGGAGGACATCAAAACCCAAATTGAACGGCACTCTAGAGAGATTAACGAACGCAAAATTCGTAAGTTCAAGCGTGACACCTTGGACTACAGACTGGGGGAGGTCTATACATGGGCTGATGTTTACGCCCAAAAACGAAGGAACCGTCCTTATAACTCGAACACCGATACCTCATCCACGGACAGTGAATCCGCACAAAGACCACGTAAGGCACAACCTTCAAGAATACCACAAGAACAGACACCAACAATGGAAGCCACCACCAGTCAAACACACAACAGCAGCCCTTTTTTAGACCAGGGCCAAGCGCAAAAAGGAGACCCAGGAGAGGGAAAAGAAAAAGAGAAAGAAAGGGACCCGCCGAACACTCGGAGCACCGCAGCAACAGCCAAGGAAAAGGAGAAAAAACCCAAGAAGAACCAACCACAGAGCACTTAGTCATCAACATCAGTGACCGGCACTTTAATCCATACGAACTAAGACTATTGGAGAAAGGAACTTCATTTGTACCTACCACTTCCACAGATCACTTGGAACAAGAAGTCAGCTTTTTCAAATTAATGCGGAAACTTAAACTCAGACATTTTTTTGACAATGTCCTACCGGAGCGCCCACAACAGGAGAAAGACCAACTATTGGGACTACGTCCACAGAGCTCATTCCAAGCACCCACAAGTAATAAGACACTAGACCTTTTTGAAAATCTAGTTAAACAGGACCTCAACAAACTTAAACACACTAAACCCAAAATCAGAAATATCACACAAAAGGACCTGGACACATTGAACAGAATTGCAACCGACGACCAAACAATCTTTACCAAAGCTGACAAAGGGGGAGCGATTGTCATCATGAATACCTCTATGTACAACGACAAAGTAACAGAACATGTCATGGACAGGACAACATATAACAAATTGGACTCAAATCCTACTTTGGAATACTCCAAGACTTTAAGGAGCATTATAGACCAGGCACACCAACAGGGAACCATTACAGAAAGGACAAAGAACTTTCTCACAACAACCAATCCCAAAAGTCCAACTTTAAGAATGGTACGTAAAATTCATAAGAATCTCAGAAACCCTCCCATGAGACCAATAGTCTCCACCAGAGGAAGTTTACACCAACCTATAGGACAATTAATTGACAGGTACCTTCAACCGTCGGTACAATCCACTCAAACATATATAAAGGACACTTCACAATTTCTACTCAAGTTACAAGTCCAACTCAACCCAACTGAGAAAGTCCTGTTATGTACTGCAGATGTTTGCAGTCTATACACAAGCATACCTCATGACATGGGAATTGAAGCAATGGAATCAGCCCTTCTGAATATGGATTTAGATCAAGACTTCCAATTGTTCATTATGGAGCTCATGCAGTTTACCCTATACCATAGCTACTTCAGAGTACATGACAAATGGTACCAACAACTCACCGGGATGGCAATGGGCAATTCGGCTGCACCTGTGTATGCCAATACCTTCATGCACTGGTATGAAACCCAGCACATACTAAAGAACACCAACTGGACCAATCATTTGAAAATGATATTAAGATATATTGATGACTACTTCATCATATGGACGGACACAGAGGAGACATTGAGAACACAACTCACCAGATTTAATTCTATTGACCAAAGGATCCAACTAACTTGGGATATTTCAGACACATCAGTCAACTTCCTTGACGTAAAAATCACAGTAACCTCCAATGGATTCATCACCGACCTCTATGTCAAACCCACCGACAGGAACAACATGTTATTGCATTCCAGCTTTCATGAACCCAACCTGATAAGAAACCTACCGTATTCTCAAATGGCAAGGGTCAAAAGAATCACTTCAGATAGAATTACTCTCAACCAAAGACTGAACGAAATGTCAAACAAATTTCTGAAAAGGGGTTATCCAAAAACTCTTGTGGAGGAAACCAAAACGAGGATTGATAAATTGGATAGATCAAAACTTTTAACACCTACCATAAAGTCTGAACAAACACGGACAGTAGTGGTCTCGAAATATTCGACCAGCAGCAAAAAATTCAAGCAAATCATAATGAAACATTGGACAATCCTTAAGCTTGAACCCGACTTCAGAAACGCATTCAGCCAACCTCCGTTATTCGCATACACCAGGGAGAAAAATTTGGGAGAAATTTTACAAGATAAACCCAAAGAAGTCAGCACATACACTGGAACCAAACCTTGCCTGAGCTGCGGCAATTGCAATAACATCATCAGGGGTAACACCATAAACCATCCAAGTCGAGGCAACTCTATCAAACTTCGAGTGAACGCCACCTGTGACACCAGCAACTTGATATATGGGATAAAATGCCCATGTGGGAAGATGTATGTCGGGAAAACCGAACAACGCATCAAGGTGCGTCTCACTGAACATAAATCAAATATCAGACTCAAAAACTTGAAGTCAGCTTTGTCTGCACACTTTGTAGAACAGCAACACAATGTTTCTCAAATAAAGTTCATTATTCTTGAGACAATACTGAAGCAAGAAGGGAGAGACAACAACAAATTCCTCTTGAGACGAGAGAACTATTGGATCCACAGACTGTCAACCCAGAAACCCATGGGTTTAAATGAGAGAATTGAATTTTCTTGTTATCTCTGAAGTATTTGCTCTTTTGACAGATCTTGCTGTCATTGTGTATGTTCCCAGCACTCTTGACACTACATATCTCAATTTTTCACCCTTTTAATTCTCATCAGACATTAGCCACATGAATAATTCACTGTGCACTGTAGACCAGTTCACTCCCAGTTCGAGCCTAGGGTCATCGTTTCTCCCGTTTATATTTTTAATTCTCATTTTTTTCTCTCTCACTCGTAAACCGCAATTCCATACACTTCACAAATAGTTTTCTTGTATTTTAACAACCCCGCCTACAGCCCACCATGTATTGAACCCTGACTCTATAGAAACTGAACCGAATACTACCGAAGTCTTCCTTCTATTTCCATCACACGTGACATACCACGTGACACCCGAGGTTTTGAACTAAACAAACGCGGGAAGCCATTGCCTTCACCGGCGTTTCACGGAGACTAGTACCGGACTGAAGTCTTCTACCCGTAACTATTCAGGTTAGTTTCTACCGCTCACCAACCTTACACTGGAGAGCACCGTATATATTTTTTCCACTGACATTGACCGATTTTTTCTCGTTTTTTTCACTTCCTTCAGATTCCCTACCACCTATTAACAACAGGCATGTAAGTGAACTACGGAACCCCACATTTTTTTAAATAAGTAACTAGCACCATGTTAATCCTTTTCACATTTTCTTTCCAATCATCATTTCACCTTTTATACTGAACGGAAAGCACAATTTGATATGCGATTTCATAAACATATGTTTGTTATGTGATTTAGAATTGATATCTTACGTATATTATTTTACACGCTAATGTTTGTTTATACTATTGTTTTTAGTGCCAATTCCCTGATGAAGGGCATGCCATTAATGCCCGAAATGCATTGGACACATTAAAGACACTGCTTGATTTTGTATATTGACTATAATCATGAGGAAATTTGAATTGAATCAATAAAAAAATCATCATTAAAATCATGAAATAAATGAAATGAATTACAATGAACATTGAATGGAAGTTGTTTTCTTGAACTAAGGGAACGCAAGCAAGTGTGTGCCTAACAAGGGATGGGACCAGAGTTTCTCTGGCCTCACATAGTAACCGTTTAAATTGACGTCGCTGGGCCCTCGGCGCCTCCTTACTGAGCACCACCAAATCAACACAAAAGTTGGAAACTTATTGAGTAACTAATCTTGAATCAAAATAAGCTGTGCATCAATCCAATCATAATTGCACTAGACAAATTGTTCCATCATCAAAATTCAAATGCTCTTACACTGGCAAAGGAAGTCTTGCCTGAACATTTTTCTAGCCAGTTATATATTCAATTTTCTAAGTACATTCTTGCAATTTAGCTGCAAATCTCATCAAACGAGGTGAACCATTATTGGCACCCCCAGAACTAAGGATTCTAATCAACGGTTTGTAGTCGGTGCTGAGAGTGAAATGATTACCCCACACATATGTACAAAAGAAGTGTACACCCCATGCTGCAGCTAAGGCCGCACGCTCGATAGCAGCATAATTACGCTCAGAACTATTGAGTGTACGTAAAGCAAAAGCTACAGGTTTTTCTACTCCAAATTTAGTTTGCGATAAGACAGCCCCAAGACCATGAGCAACGGCATCTACTGTGATAAAGGTGTCCCTGCCAGATTCAAATGGTGTGAGAATACCAGCATCTGTAATTTCATTTTTTATGTTTTGAAAAGCATGGTCTTGCGGAGCATCTCAAGAAAATGGTACACCTTTCCTAAACAACTGCTGCAGAGCCTCTGTTTTTTGTGAAAAATTATTTACAAACTTAGAATAGTATCTATAAGTCCCATAAAGGACTTCAATTCTTCCTTTGTGGACGGTGTGGCTGCACCTTTGATGGCCTTTAGCAAATCCTCCTTAGGTTGCACACCCCCTTCAGAGATAGTGGACCCACTTATTTCACTAGAAATAAACATTTGACTTTTCGCAAGGTGAGACCAGCATTCTGTAACAAACCTAACACTCTATCTAATGTGGCCTTGTGCTCTGCCTTACTTTTCCCAGTAATGAGAATGTCATCTTGAAAATATTAAACATTGGTGATACCTTTGAGTAGTTGATGCATCATGCGTTGGAACACGCTAGCGGCTGAAGCTAAGCCGAAGTGAAGACTCTTAAATTGAAAGACTCCCTCCATAGTACGAAAAGCTGATAATTTCCTAGAATTGGGATGCAAAACAACTTGATGATCAGCTTATCTTGAGTCAAGTTTTGTCAAATATTTTGCCTTATCCATTAACAAAACCATCTCCGAAATATTCGGGAGGGGAAAACTATCTACATGATGTTTTGATTTAATGACCTGAGGTCCACACAAAAACGAAGTGTGCCATCCTTTTTTTAGTGATGACTATCAGAGAAAACCACTCTGAAACCTCGATTTGCTCAATAATATCTTGCTCTTGCATATCATTTAACATTTCTTTGACTTCATTGCGAACCGAAATGGGTATTTTCCTTAGTGGATGTCTAACAGGAGTGGCATCCTTCTTAAGTATAATTTCATGTGTGTACCCCATTAATTTTCCTAAATTTAGGCGGAAAATATTCTCAAATTTAGATAATGCAGAATCTAGACTTGGAAAACCTTCAATAACTAATACAGGCTCAGGAGATCTAGAATCAATAATGACATGTTAGTCATGTTGTTGTACCCAACCAAGAATTGCTGGTCCTTCATTGGAGACATACACTTTCCCATTAGAACTCCTACCTTTAAATTAAAATGTTGTCTCCAAAACACCTTTGATTTCAATGGCTTCACCACTATATCCCTATGGAGAAACATCACTAGTAGACAAAATACCATCAGGCCAGCATTCTTTGAAAATTCGAAAGGGAATAATAGTAAGCATGGAGCCTGGACCGACCATAAGGGATAAGGGGACAGCATTCAAAGTAAAGATTGCTTTAGGTCTCTGTAGAACACCTGAAACATCATCCTCAATACACAAAGACATTTCAGGTGAAATACTCTCATCGTCAACAAAAGCAACTCTATTTCTTTTGATATTGTTACAGACAGAACTCAAATGACCCTTTTTTACCAGAATTCCTTCAAGATTTATCTCTAGCATAACACCCGGCAAAGTCTGCAGCATGATTAATGCTGCCACATCTGTAACAACCTGTGAATTTACTTTTGCGGTCGTCAGATGCTTTTGGTTTAATTTTCGTAAGTTGTTTACTCTTGCCATCTCTACTTAAAGGGGTGCCTTTCTTCACAATCACATTCACTGTATCATCTTTTTTGAGTTCTAAAGAATGCATTTCTTGCATACACTTATCAGCTTCTTCAACCACTTTGGCAATGGTGATGGCTTCAAGTAGTATTGGATTTTTTGCTGCCCATAGTTTTTTTCGCATTCTTTTATTCTTGCACTGTACAATTAGTTGGTCTCTAATTAATTGATCAGTCATAGTGCCAAAAACACATTTCAGGGCAAGTTCCCTTAGACGAGTAACCATTTGATAAACAGATTCTTTATCTTTTTGAGGTATTGTGTAAAATTTGTGACGTTGCATAACAATATTTGCCTGCTTACCAAAGTACTTAGCCAGCCTCTGTTTGGCCTCAATATAAGGATTTTCAATTGGCTCACCATCTGCACCAACGATTTTGGGAAGAAATTTGAAAGTATGCGGATCAGCTTTCCCTAAAGAATTTAATAAAATACCTCTCTTCCTAGATGGTTGGAATCTAAGACCATTAATGGCTTCTAAGTAATTTTCGAAAATACCAATCCATTCCTCCCATTCAATGGAAGGTGTATCTCCATCAATTAAAAACGGCGGTGGAGGAGAAATGGTCTGAATGGCAGCCATACTTGGTTGAGAAGGGAATAATGTAATAAAAAAATGAAATGTACTCAGCAGGCAGGTGTGCAAATCACTGTGCGAACTTTGTAACAGAATTAATAACTCCTAGTTACATATGGTTTGCAAATAAGGTGTGCAAATCACCGTGTAGACTGCGTAATAAAGGTGAACAGTAGAATGTGATCTGCTAATAAGGTGTGCAGATCACCATATGCAGCATTAAATATTCAACTGATTGCAGTAATAAAGATGAGCAGTTCATCGTATGCCATATAAAATATTCAGTTGAGCAAGCACAGTAATAAAGGTGAACAGTAGAATGTGATCTGCTCATAAGATGTGCAGATCACAGTATGCAGCATTAAATATTCAGCTGAGTGCAGCAATAAAGATGAGCAGATCATAGAATGCCAAATAAAATAATCAGTTGGACACAGAAATAAAGATGAGCATTTTGAAAGAATGTAATCTGCTAATAAAGTGTGCAGATCACCGTTTGCCGTAATAAATATTCAGCTGAAGTATGCGGAAACACTTGAAGTAGAAGGAAAAAAAATACTAAAAACAGGTTCGCCATGTACTATTAGCAGTGAAGATGGTAAATGTATGGGAATCCAAGATGGTGTCATGCCAACATGCTGATGTCAGTGGCAACAGCGTATCCAGGCAAAACAACCAGGAAGTGCGAGGATGAACGGCTTGAGCGCAATGGAATTTGCAGAGGAAAACTCTATAATATAGTCATGCCTCCCCCTAAGGAGGACGTAAGTAAAAGCCTAATCATAGAGAGGACATTAAGACAGATGGTTCCAAAAACTGAAACTGGGAACAACGTCAAAAAATCATCAGTTAATATATCTATGCATGCTTGTATGGGTTATTGTATAGCAATGGGTCAAAGCAAGCATACAGTCAATAAGTGGTTGGAGCGGTAGCTAGGTTCTTAGAAAAAAGCAAACTGTTAAATGTAGTATTCTTTAAAGAGGTCTGTCTTCAAATCTCTCCTAAAGCAGAACAGGGTTGAGGCAGTCCTTATCCATATGGGGATGTCAATCCAAATCCTGGATACTTAGTTGGAAATGGTCTGTAACTTTGCTTTTTTTCTTTTGTGCACTTTTTTGTTTTCAGTCCCGTAGTGTTCTGGCTGTGAGAGTTCTGAGAACAACACAGGATGAGAAACCTTTTTAGCCAACTTGGTGTGGGTGCAGGTGGTGAAGGATTTGTAGATGATACAGCTAGTTTTAAAGATGGTGCAGACTGGCAATAGGAGCCAGTGGAATTCCATCAGCGTGGCACTGCCTCTGACCAGCAGCAACTAGAGAACAAAATCCCATATATTGATGTGACATTACATGCTAAGGTTACAATTCTTGAATGGCAATACCGAACAAGTATGACATAACAGTGATACTGTTTACTGTGAGTTGTCTGCAGTGAATTCACTATAGTGTCACACTCAGTTTGTGCTAACTGAAGTGATGCAAGCAGATAGATGGCTCTGAAAGTGTAGCAGATCTTGCAAAAGGGAGCCTAGAGGCATTGGATGGTACCCAATAAGAGAACACTGAATACAGAAAGAAAATGAATGTGCTCTGGCTCAAAGAAATACAAAGGGTATCATGGCAGTATGGTATAAGAAGTGTGCACTGTATCACCCTGCCACCAATGAACTGGTGGAGTGTTTCAACAGGGTTTTCAAGGAATCTACATATATGGCTAAAGACAATGGTTCGGTTTGGAAAGAGGAGGTTTTATGAGAGTTGAAACATACAGGATTATTCTGCGCTCTACCACAGGAAATACTCCATTTGAATGAATTCGAGGTAGACAAATGAATAGACTGGAGGCCCTGATGTGGGTCAATGGCCTAGAAACTAAGTTGGCCAACATAGTTATGACTGGGTTACGATTAAGAAGCCAGTGAGTAAGAAGTGGAGGTTAAAGCTCTCTAGAACCATAACAATTATTAAAATGTTCACAAATGCAGTTAAAACAAAAGATTATCACAAATGCAATCTTAACAGTGTTGTTGTTTTCAAAAGAAAACTAACTCATTACAAGTATTGAATGGTGAAGAACTTGAAGTGGGGGGAAGTAGTATAACCACGGTGAGAAGGTCTCACAGAGAAATCAAAGTTCCTATTTATTTGTAAGATTATAAAAGATAACTTGCATTTCTAAAATATACTTTCACTTTCAGGTTGCTTTTGTAAGTAATAAGTGGTGAATTTATCTCCGACTTGTGACAATTCATTTAAAATTGCTGTTATAGATGTTGTTTCTTGAATATTTGTTTTCCTTTTCTGTTTGTTAATGTTTGAAAACTTTCCCTAAATAAAATATCTATTTTGTAGAATGGGAGGTATGTAATATATGTTTGCATGTACAGGTATCATAGATAATAGGGTTTGGTATGTTTCTAGGTCAGCATGGAATGTCGGGAGGCAGTGGACTGAGGAGGGCTGTACAGCAGTTGGGGTGACTAGATGGGACCTTTCTTATAGATATTGAACTGCTTCTGTTTCAACTCAGTGCATCCTGTACTTCACTACAAATGCACCTTTTTACACACCCCAAGCGGAGGGGGAGCAAAGTGGCTCAATGCTGGGATCTGATCCCCTCATAAGTCCCGGGTGTCTAAAGTAATGGAGGGGAAGTGCAGGGCAAGGACCTAAAAAGATCTCACGTGGGACAGCAGTCAAGAGTGACAGTGGCAGCAGGTTGCTACGCAATAGATGGGGAGAGCAAGACCATCAGAAGACCATGGGATGCCTTTCATGAATTTCAGTACTATAGAGTACGGGTCATTTGGAAGGCTCACTCTCTGGTAAAGGAACTTCTGAGGCTTTGAGGGCTGACATTGTCACCAGATATGGTGCTAAATTTCAGATGGTATTGAGGGAAGGTCTTAGGCCTGGGGGCCTCAGAAGAGCACCAGACAAGTACCCGACAGCTAAGGTAATAGTCACAGTTGTCAATCAATCACGTCATTTGTATAGCGCACTACTCACCCGGAAGGGTCTCAAGGCGCTGGGGGAGGGGAAAGTTACTGCTCGAACAGCCAGGTCTTGAGTTGCTTCCTGAAGGCGAGATGGTCTTGGGTTCGCAGAAGGTGGGTGGGGAGGGAGTTCCACGTCTTGGCTGCCAGGTAGGAGAAGGACCTTCCTCCGGCGGTGGCTCTGCGGATGCGTGGTACGGTGGCGAGTGCGTGGCCGGTCTATCGTAGCTGGCGGGTGGGCGTGTAGACGGTCATGCGGTCGTTGAGGTACTTGGGGCCCAGGTCATGGAGAGCCTTGTGTGCGTGGGTGAGGAGTCTGAACGTGATTCTTTTGCTGACAGGGAGCCAGTGTAGGTCTCTCAGGTGTCCGGTGATGTGGCTGTGTCGGATGATGTCGAGGATGAGTCTGGCGGAGGCGTTCTGGATGCATTGGAGTCTTTTTTGAAGTTTCGCTGTGGTTCCGGCATAGAGGGTGTTCCCGTAGTCCAGTCGGCTGGTGAAGAGTGCCTGGGTGACGGTCTTCCTGGTTTCTGTGGGGATCCATCAGAAGATCTTGCGGAGCATGCGCAGGGTGTTGTATCAGGAGGATGAGACGGCGTTGACTTGTTTGGTCATTGACAGGAAGGAGTCCAGGATGAAGCCCAGGTTGCGTGCGTGGTCCGTCGGTTTGGGAGCGGTGCCCAGGGCCGGGGACCACCAGGAGTCATCTCAGGCGGAGGGTGATGATCCCAGGATGACGACTTCCATCTTGTCCGAGTTCAGTTTAAGGTGGCTGTTCCTCATCCAGTCGTGACGTTTTTCATCCCTTCGTGTAGGTTGGCTCTGGCGGTGGTGGGGTCGCTGGTGAGGGAGAGGATGAGCTGGGTGTCGTCGGCGTAGGAGATGATGTTGAGGTTGTGCTGGCGTGCGATGGCTGCGAGGGGGCTCATGTAGACGTTGAAGAGGGTTGGGATGAGTGAAGATCCTTGTGGTACGCCGCAGATGACTTTGGTGGCCTCGGATCTGAACGGAGGGAGGCGGACTCTCTGAGTTCTTCCGGTGAGGAACGAGATGATCCATTCCAGCGCTTTTTCCCAAATTCCGATGTTGCTGAGGCGCTTCACTAGAGTTCGGTGGCAGACGGTGTCGAATGCCGCAGAGAGGTCCAGGAGGATGAGGGCCGCTGTTTCCCCGTTGTCGATCAGTGAATACAGAGCTGCTCCCAGATCAGTGGTGGTGAAAGTAAAAGGCCTGGTAAAAGCCTGGGGGGGTGCAGTCCTGGGCACTAATTGGCACGGAGCGAGACCCTGGGATTGGAGGTGCACAACACCAGAGGAGTCTGGCAATGACAGAGAGGAAGGCTCATGCCTGAGAGAGACTAGTCAGAAGACGGAAGCAGGGCAGCAGATCCAAGTGGAAGTCAAGCTTTGAGGGATTCAGACGGATAAGGGGTGTAACAGACAGTAGGGATGGTGCACTGAGCAAACGTGGCGGCACTCTTATAAGATATAACTACGAATCTTTTGGGGCTTCTCTTTGCCCCAAAAACAGCGGCGACAACCTTTTGCGCATTTGCATTCAATATTCTTTAGGTTCAAATTCATTGTCATCCTTTATGAATCAGTTTCACTTTCCATACTCCATGTCCATTTAATGTTTACTTTCACCATGCAAGTTAAATTTTGCCAATTTCCAAAGTTTCTCATATTCCTGTCGGCCTTCCGAACCTTTTTCCAAGAATACGCACAAAAAGCACCATTCTTTTAAAAGCAGTTTATTGATGTCCAATGCATTTCGGACCTGCCAAGGGTCCTTCGTCAGGGAAAAACTGCAATAATAACAAGAACAACCTATTAATCGCATATCCCACCTTTAGGCTGGCTTTAAAAGCTTGTTTTTTAAAAGAAACACAAAGTTGCACATATTTTTCTTTTACTAAAATACTCCATGCCTTACACCCCTCTCTCTATTGCAACTTAAAAGCTTCACCAATACCATTCCACTACCACACTCCAATGTCTCACTATCCACCCTCTTGAAACTGTAACCTCGCCTACTTTCATAACCTTCTACTCGTATTTTGACATTTATATTTCCTTCCGTAATTACTTTTTGCACATACCTGCGCTACTGTGTCATTCTTACAGCCCAAAGCCGGCGAGTTAACTCTCCTGTGTCAGTTTCACGACGCTACTTAAATGCACTCCCTCCCAACTGTTTACATGAGCCCCTCTCTCTCTTTCCGTGGAATGATTAGCACCTGGGATTTCTTGCAAAACTACAACTCCCATGCAACCTGTATATTATCGTTTCAATACGTGGTGACAAAAGAGTCTCTCTAATAAATCTCACTTCTAAACAGGTTTCATTTATAATAATGCCGTATTATAAAAAATTGTGTCCAAATTAATATGCAGTTCCAGAAAACACTTTCATTTAAACGTGCTCCGTGAATGTAGATCTCTTTCCTTGCATGAAAAAACTCTTTTCGAATGTTCAATTGTCTTCCTTCATCGAGGGTGCTTACCCAGGCGGGCTAAAGCAGTACATTTCACATTTGTAAAGGGTAGCACACCTTTTTTACAAAGCGTTACGAACTCAACTTTAAGAACATTATTGACTCACAATATTCACTTTCGCCGTGCTCACTGAATCGTGCCAAGCCCAAAACAGCACGTGCTTAAGACATAACTACGAATCTTTTGGGGCTTCTCTTTGCCCCAAAAACAGCGGCGACAACCTTTTGCGCATTTGCATTCAATATTCTTTAGGTTCAAATTCATTGTCATCCTTTATGAATCAGTTTCACTTTCCATACTCCATGTCCATTTAATGTTCACTTTCACCATGCAAGTTAAATTTTGCCAATTTCCAAAGTTTCTCATATTCCTGTCGGCCTTCCGAACCTTTTTCCAAGAATACGCACAAAAAGCACCATTCTTTTAAAAGCAGTTTATTGATGTCCAATGCATTTCGGACCTGCCAAGGGTCCTTCGTCAGGGAAAAACTGCAATAATAACAAGAACAACCTATTAATCACATATCCCACCTTTAGGCTGGCTTTAAAAGCTTGTTTTTTAAAAGAAACACAAAGTTGCACATAGTTGTAGAGAGGGGTGTAAGGCATGGAGTATTTTAGTAAAAGAAAAATATGTGCAACTTTGTGTTTCTTTCCTTCAGATTTCAATCCTCTGGGGTGCAGACCAGGGTTCCACATCAGGGCAGTCCTGCTTCTTGTAATTTCAGGCTGCAAATACAAGTTGCTATGCATCTCTCGCATGTTTATTCAATGATATGGGGCTACAAGCATGGGGGCACCTTTCTCCAATGAGGTGCAGGGTGCCACCCAGAAGCATGACAGCTTCCTCGAAAGTGTGGCATATTCTTGTCCCACAAAGCACTGCACTTTCAAATTCAAGATGGATGAGTCCTCTTCAGGAGAGTTACATCTGGCTAAACCAACCTACTGATGTGGCTCATTTACATTAACACTCCTCCTCCAGCCCTTCTACAAATCCCTTTCCTGGGCCTGCCATCTGGCTGGGGTTACAGGATGTGGGCTAGGCTTGGCTGGCACTCTTTCTGTCCTCCTCTCTTTGAAGCCTAGTTTGATTTACCCAGCCCCCTTTCTGATTTGTCCTCTACAGCTGCAGAGCTGTCCCCATCAGATAACCTCTGCTCTATGCGGCCACTTATCACCTCATTAACCGCATGCGTGCGGGCGGAATTCCGCTCGCACGCTGAGTTTTTTAAAAACGCATGTTACATGACGAGCTGGGCTCGTCATCAGCGTGCGAGCGGGCTACGCCATGACGAGCCCAGCTCGTCATCAGCATGCAAGGGGTTAAAGCAGCCTGACTAAGCCTGTCAAAGGTCAGGAGAAGCGGAAAGAAAGCTGGATTTTGGCTCACAGACAAGAAAGTTCTATAATTTCTTTCCTGTACAAGTTATGATAAATTCATCAGTGGCAAGTTGTTGGATGTATCATTACCCATCTTGTAAGGTCTTTGAATGACATGTTAGCTCCTTCCTAGCAATGTCTGTAGTTAAATAACGTATTCCAATGTTAGCATATGGAACTAATAGTCTACAATGAGGCATAACAAAATTGGCAGTTTTCTCTCACCATGACATATAATACATTTTTTATATTGACCCTGCTTATAGTTACATGGCACCCTTCCCCTTTCGCACCTAGGGGAGACTTTTAGGGTGACTTATATTATGTGCAAAAATAAGGCAATTTAACTCTTTGGAAGTTCCTGTACCACCGAAGTCGAGTTTGCATGTCATTTGCTTTTTAAGGACAGTCTGCAGAGCAGAGCAGCCTTTAAAAATTACAGTGGCAACACAGCAGTGCTCACTCCAGTGCAGGAAAGCTACTGGCCTCTAAACTCCCTTCCATTATTATATACTAGAGACATATAGGCAGTTTGCATTCCGTTTGCCCTATTATGTACTAGGGACTTACAGGGTCTGTCATTGCCAATTGTAATTATACCTAATTACCATACACCTTTTTTCATCAGAGCACTGGCCCTGGGCCTGGTTAGCAGAGCCCAAGGCACACAGTCAGAGTCAGTTACCGCCAGTGTCAGTAAACAAAATGGGGGTAAAAAAGAATGCCTTTCTCTTACATACCCTAATGGCATTTGGCCTTATACAAAAGGAGCCTTGCTGTTCTAAAGACCTTATAAACAACAATTATTGGGTGGCCTCATGAGACAAGAGCCAGAACCAGGAAGCCTTCCAGTAATGGTACTTCTTTCAGTTCAGTTCAATTTAGTATAATAACTATTAGGCCTCATGTTACACAGCATCCTGCTTTCTTGATGAAGAACCAGAGTGTAACCTATGGGTCTCATGGGTCTTGAAAGCAAGGGCCTAAAGGTTCAGTGGCCTGAGGAAATAAAGTGGCATTTGAATCAGAGTAACCTCCCAACATAAATGTCCTGACTGGATGACACACCTTTAGCCATATGCTTCTTAAGGACTGATGACACAAGTTGATTCTAGCCCTAATTGCCTGGGATCTTAAAGAAATATAGACTGACCTGCTACTTTAAGGGATTTGAACTAGAAGAAGGTGATGTGAAAAAAAGATGAAAGACAGTCAGCATTGCATGTAAATAATGAAATTGCAATGGATATGGGATGGCATGGGAATGTAAAATGAACTTGAATCATCCCGAACTGCAGCAACCTTTATTTTACTACGAGACTTAATCCTACACAGTACTTGACCAACACACCTTAATAAAGCTGCTGAGCATCTCTTGCTTTTCCAGTACTGGGTCTTGCACATAGCTCAGGCATGGCTAGAACTCAGGTGTATTGGCCAGGCCAGGACTCTTCAAATACGGAGATCTAAACAGATGTAAATGCGCCAAATCTTTAGGCTGCATGTACCCTTCTATTCAATCATTTTGCTTCATCTTAGTTTGTCAAACCTCCCTGTAGCATCACTGTTTATTTCAGAAAAGTCCTTCCATTCAACTTCCCTTACTGTTCCTAAGCCGGGGCTTGCAGAAACATCTGCTGGTGTGCATTGAGTGTCACCTACAACAGCCAATCTAATTGTAATCCTAAAAAGGTGAAGCTGCTCTGCAGCACTCACTGTCAAATAGAGCCTTGCCCATGTACTTGATTTGCTCCAGGAATGATTACTCAAATGTCCTCTACCTGGGTTTACCGGACTACCTCCTGCACCAACTTCAGGTAGTTCAAAACTCCGCAGCAAGGGCGATCTTTGGCCTACCTCGACAAGCTCGGGCTTCAGAGCTGCTTTCTTCCCTTCATTGGCTCCCAGTTAAGAAGCGGATTACTTTCAAGGCTCTCACTTTAGCCCACAAGGCACTCCATTTGGTTGGGGCCTCGTATATTCAGAAACAGCTTCTTTTCTATAAACCCACCAGATCTCTCCGATCTGAATGTCTTGGCCTGGCAATGGTTCCTCCCATTAGAAGGGTCAGGATAGGTGGTCGTTCCTTTACTCATCTTGCCCCAAAACTATGGAACTCCTTGCCTGTGGATCTGCGCCGTACTTCTAATCTGCTTGCCTTCAGAAAGGCCCTGAAAACCTGGCTTTACAAGCAGTAACTTGTTATGTTTGTGTTTTTTTCCATTTTCTTTCTCAGTTTGGGGTCAGAAAGCGCCGGGACACTCCCTGGAGTAGCCGTGCGCTATATAAGCAACCCCAATAACATAACATACTGTGTTCCTACCGCGAAACACCCATCCCGTGCCTTTATAGAAGCTCACACCTCTAGCAAGGTACCTGATTGCTATTCCAGTAAGAGAATCTCTTCTGTCAATGCACCTATATTGAGATATTGAGGTCAATCAATTAATATTTGTGACTCCATTAATGAAAGTCCTATTTGATACTGGGATCAGAGAATAGAACTTGACACAGAAATCTTGATTTGGCTTTACCACATACCTAGTTTCCAGCAAGCCTTAGAATTTATATGGAATTAGACGGGCAGCAATTGGCTCAAACTTAATACAGAGAAACAAAAAATGCTGAATGTCAATGGTAAACTTGAACTCTGGCTTGACATTAGTGGCCAGCGGAAATGGGGCCAACAACCTCGGTAAAAATACACAGAGTTAAGACAGACATCTTATAGATAAACTATGAATGTCCAAACGAATTTTGTTAATAGTCTCCGACTGTACGTGCCAACGAAGGATTCCTAGGATATTACTCCGATTTTAGTTGCTGTCTCTGCTCCTTAATTGTGCCAGACTAACTGTTAAATAAGCCTCAGTCAGTCCAGAATGCAGCTTCCTGTGTGATGTGGAAAGGTTCAAGATCCTCCCTTGCCCGCCCCTTACTTTTCCATCTTCACCAGCAGCCATAGATTCTTGGTAGGCTCTACCAAACTACAAAACTCCTGGGGCCTCATTTATGAAAAGTGACGCATTGCTGCGTGAAAACAGCGATGCGTCACTTTTTATTGCACTCTCCTCATGGCGCAAGGAGTTACAGATACGTCAGTATTTCTGACGTATCTGTAAGCTCAAAAGTGACGCATTGCTGGAGTGTGTCACAAAAGTGACGCAACTCCAGCAATGCGTCCTTTTACATGGGGCAAGCCCCATGTGAAAGGGCCTGCGTCAGTCTTACGCCTGCTGTGAGGCAGGCGCAAGATTTTGACGCAACAGCATCCTAAAAGTGACGCAGTGAAATCTCATAGATTTCACTGCGTCACTTCTACGACCCTTTCTTGCGTCAATACGCCCCCCTTGCATACATTATACCTGGCGCAGGTATAATGTGGCGCCGGGGTTTACAAAGTGACGCATCTACCTAGATGCGTCACTTTGTAATTATGACGCAACAAGGCGCATTTTTTACGCCACTGGTGCGTCACAAAAAGTGACGCACCGGCGGCGTAAAAGTGACGCAAGGGCTCATAAATGAGGCCCCTGAGAGTTTCAGACCTTCTCTCAAAACCCCGATAGTCCACTCAGCCTTCAAATCCACCTGAAGTGTTCCACTGTGGCTGATCTATTGCCAATAAACATATTGTGATCGAGTGCTTTATAAATAATTTTTTAACACTTGATACCAATGTCACTGCAATGTACAGAACAATACATTCCTGAAAATGCTTTGTTATCATCTCTGTCCTACATCTTGTTCATAAATGTGTGCCCTTGTCCAGGTCGAAATGCCTGGCCGCAGAGGATGAGGGGTATTGAAGAAACCTACCAGAGTGGGTAGAGCTGGCGTGAGGTACTGAACCTCTACCTGTCAGACCCGAGATACAGAAAAGCAAGGATGGTGCAGCAGGGCCATAAATGTGACTATGAATCAGGGGGCAGATTTACAATAACTGGCGCATCCCTGCATATCAGCAAGGATGTGCCAGTTATTGTGCGCCGCAGCTCCGCCACCCTGGATGCGCCACATTTACAATGCGGCGCCCCATGGGGCAAAAACGGCACAGATGCGTCACACATCTGTGCCGTAAAAGCGGCGCATTGCTGGAGTTGCGATGCAGCTCCAGCAATGCTTTGGGGGGCCTATTTCCACAATGCTGCGTCAATCCTTATGTCTGCTTCAAGCAGGCGCAGGGTTTTGACGCAGTATGGGCCCAAAAGAGACTGAGTGAAATCTTGTAGATTTCACTCAGCCACTTCTGGGAGGCGTTCCTGCGCCGGAACGCCCCCCCTTCGATGGAACGCCTCCTTCTGCCGCAGGGCTTTACAACATCACGCATCTGGGAGATGTGTCACGTTGTAAATACTCCGCACCAAGGAGCATCTTTTGCGCCACCGCTGTGTCACAAAAGTGACGCAACGGTGGTGTAAAAGAGGCGCAGCGGGCTTGTAAATCTGCCCCCTGGTTTCCAAGAACAGCGTCGAAACACTACTGCTAGAAAGATACTTAATGAACAGATTTTTTGGGCTATATAAACAGCTATGGACTTGCATAGCATAGACCTTTGCTGTAATAACTCTACCAATTGTCATTGTAACAAACGGTGATGATGTGCGGATTTTTCTACAAACTCCACTTCCCTCTTGGTAACTCGTTGTTTATTCATGATGAAATGCTGTGTACTGTACAACAGTCTGATACGTTCCAGTCTTGCCCCCACTTTATAAAACTCTAAATACATTTAAAAAAATGTAACGTGGGCTCTGATGTCATCAATTCCATGCCCATTTTGTTACCGAGGATGCAGAAAATGGTATATCTGGTAATCGCTCTAATAGTTGTTTTGGATGGCTTTTCAGCAGGAGGAAGTCCATAAAAAGAAACACCAATGCGATCATAATATAGAAAAGCTATGGTGCTACCAAGTTAAACTTGAAGACCATGGATCGCAATAAGGCAATGGAAGGTCTTGGAGGATCTTACTAAATGGTAAGTCCCAGACATTTGTTTAACATAGATATTTAGAATAATTCAACAATGATTAAAGGGGTTAATCTATCCTGTGCAGATATCCGTGTAACCTGCAAGGAGGGAAGCCATTTGGATTTGTAACTGTTTTCAGATATAAGTAGAAACCTCCCAAAAACATGAATTAAATATCCTGTATATTCTATAACAAGAAACCAAGCTTGATCAATTGAAAATATTAGAGGCTGAACATCCCTTTCCACTGGAGCTGGGAGCACTTTCACGTACATGGTCCAGGGAAAATCAAGGGATGTGGTGACTGAGAGAAGAAGAGTCTGAGGAGGTGGGAAGAAGTAATTTGAATTTTAGCCTTGCATTTCTTTCGAAAGAAATTGGAGGTTGGTATGCGGCTATTTGTTCTAGTTTATTAACTCCTCGATTCAAAAGCTGAAGATATCTCCCTAAGCTCCGGAATATCGGCATTTGGGGCTCCTGGGTTGGATGCCTTTTAGGGTATCTTTTGGTGGAAGATGACTGAAATGGGACAGACAGGCTACAGGGCTTGTATCATACACGAGCAGGGAGGATGGGAGAAGAACTGGGCACCACTCTTTAGTTTCCCATTCAAAAAACTATTATGGAATGGAGTAGGGCAAAGACCAAGGGACCAGAATTTAATCTATGGTGTTTTACTATTAAAAACAACGGGAGTGCTTGGCCAAAGACCAAAATGTGTTTCCCCTGATGCACCTTCTGTTTTCTGTGAAACTGGAGGTGGATGAAAATAACTCAATGGAGTTGAAAGAGGGATGGACAATCAAACACAGCTGCCGTCACATCAAAGGATAAGTCGAGAAAGAAAAGCACAGCACTGTGACCTTTAATGACTATTCTAGATGGTGTCATTCTAGACCTTGCTGTGAGCCAATGCCTGCACTGTTCCATATTTTTCCATCTGGATTGAGTGATATGCGCGTTTTTCTTTGGGCGAAACTTGAAAAGAATATTAATACCCTCCTGCCAGGGCCAGACTGGGAACTCAAAGCATTTGTCAGCCCAGCCACTGTACGGTGCATAGTGAGCCATGTGGGTAAAAATGGTGCATTCAACAAACCATTTTTCATTATTTATTCAATTGTATAAGCTTTTAAAGCATAGTAAATGATGACCTTACAGTACTCCAGGATGCAACAATCTTTGTTGGCGCTCTTCATTGATTCCCTCACTATCACCCTTCACCAGTTCCTCTCATCTCTCCAAAGCCACTCCCTTCACGTTTATTTCATTTGTTCTATAGCACCTCTAAAACCAGTGTAGGTTGTAGGATCACTTAACAGCACAGAAATACAGAGACAATGAATAATACATGTGTGAGCTAGTGTATAGGAAATGTTACAACAACAAAGGGAAAGGTGTAGGATTTATACATCATCCATATGGGTAGGCATTGTTTCAGAGTAAGTGTGGAAAAGCAGAAATCCAAGATTCAGTACATAAGACAGTGGTTAGGGTTGGTTTAAAAATAAAAATGAATTCCTACCAAAACAACCCCTTCCCAGCAGCATAAAGAAAATGAAGTACTCGAAAAACAAAACATTATAACCTGTACCATGTAGTTTGCATGTAGCTCTTTGATGACACTTCATAGCTAACTATGCTTGATACTAATTGTAACTTATGAACTGGTCTCTGTAACATAAGCAGCAACACCCTAAGCTATGCACAGAAAATACTGTTCAGAGATCTGCATGGTTCACATCCTCTACAGCCTGCATATTAACCCTCTAAGATGAGTCAATACTGCCACAGGACAAACATATCTCTCTCCAGCAGGTTCATTAATCACCAGAGTTATCTTGACACTTTTATTGTTGTCTGAAAACTACTGAATATATTAAGAAACTCTGCAGCAGGTGCTTTTAAAACTGCAGCACTGCAACAAAAACGGCCCCCAGTAGCCAAACCGGGCCCCCACACTTCCAGCCTCCTAGGGAAATGTCTGATGCCAAATATGACCAGTTCAGTATTGAATCCTTCATGGGATCTGGGAAGGGTACCTAAAATAAGGAAGTTTTATTTGGTGAATATATCACAGCCCCGAGAACCGGCAACATTGAGAGAGAAGCCTTAAGGCATACAAGTTGTCCCTGCAGTGACTAACCGAGAAATTCCCCATCTTTAAATAAGCCGAGTGGAATTCTTAGTGGAGTTGTTGTGAATGTATCTAGGACCCTAATTAGATATTCCCGATGTATGCCCTTATTTGGTTATAACAAATCATATCCTTATAAAGGCATAAGAATCATATGCATATTAATTCATAGCCAATGCAGTCCAAATACGGCAAGGCTACTCCCATAGACTCCTAGAAAGTACAACGCGTTCTCAAACAAACCAAGCCTCCAGCAGCCCGGGAATTCCCCCTGCTTCTGTTTTGATTTGTCCTAGAACTCCTGAGAGTTCTGAAAGAACTGCCAGTTCTTAGTGACGTCTTATGTCCAACCTTACGTCAAACTCGGCACCTTCCAGGTATAAATATACCAGCCTCTGCCGTAAGTAAACAAATGGTGGTTTGGAGCAGAATCGGCTATCTACTTGCCCAACGCCCTGCTGATGCGAGTGCCGAAGGAAGACGACCCTTCCTGCTGACGCACTGAGAGAGATGCTGTATTTTCTTCTGCCGAGAAAATCCAGCTCCAGGTTACTGGGAGATCGAGTCCTGAGAGAGAGATACAACACCTCCTTCATTCTATACCTAAGTTACGGGTGCTGATAAGACCCATAGAGAATTCTTGATTCAGATTCCTGGCAAAAACTGTAACTCATCTACTCCTTCCCTGTACTAGGCTTAGGTTAGGTACACTGGGGTAGGCGTATCTTAGAAACACCAGTTGAGTACGTTTAGTCATTATTTTATCATTGTATATATTTTAAAGTATCTTATGACTTTGAAACCATATAAATGCTTTTACAGTATTATTTCATAATACTCCTTTTACTGTACGCACTTTACTTCATGACAAGTATTGCAATTGTGGCAATTCATTTCTCTTGCATGAGAAAGAAGACTGCTCAATAAATAACCCTTTTATTGAAAACGCCCGTCTCTCTATTTCTCTGCATCTCTGGTGAAACAAAGCATGCACGATTGACTGAGTAAAATAGCTATCTGTTGTTTCCGCGACTCCAGAGATATATTCCTTATTGCAGGGGGAACAAAGTTGTCATGTGATATGGTTGTCAGAAGCTAATCCCTTCTTGTCTATTCAGGAAAGCTAAACACCTACTCGAGAAAGTTTCTAGTGACCTCTGAGCTTGCTGACACACACAATTAAGTCTAACATATTCAATAGAGACCTAGTCGACCTCAGTCCTACGTCTAAACTATCGTTTATGTTATTCCAATGGGCAGAGGAACTACACTTCAGAGTCTTGATGGCTGGGCTTACTTTTCAGGAAAGGCATGAAGCAATGGGCTACCCGAAAGTCTAAAGGGCGCAGCACTGGTGAAGAAAAAGCACACAGTGATGATTCTAATCACCTCACCAGTAGCATGTGAGGAGGAAATGGTTCTTACCTGTAATCTTAGTTTTTCATTCTATATAATCTCTCGGATAACTAAACTGTAAGTAGAATATTTTTGTGCATGGATAAGGTCCAGAAATGTAATCCTAAATATACAAATATATTAATATGAAAATGGCATGAGTATTGAAGGCATCATTTTATATATTTTATAAATGGAACCAATCAAACAAAATCAGAAGTGACAAAGTGCATTCTACTGAAAACATCAGTTCCGAAATGTATATTAAACTGAAGCATGACTCTGCAAAAGGTGCTTGTATATGTTACCAGGTGAGAGAGCAGACAATTCCACTTAAAGGATTCTTGAGGTTGCCCTGTCTGATCACGCAGGAAAAGGGAAGCCAAGCAGCTGGGTTTTCTAGGTTGCTTAGAAAATGTGTCTTCTGAGATGCACATCTAAACCATTTTTCTAGTCAATAGGAGGACCAGGGAGAGACTTATGACATTTGGAACAATACCTGTGATGGAGACCTAGGATTGCAGAGAAGTGACATTTTCTGCTTCACTGTGAACGTCTCTACAATATTATAAAGATAAGCGGAGTCCTCTTCCTCTGTGCAATAACAAAGACAGTGGCTGTTATAAAAAAAGTACCTATGCACACAGACCATGCAGGAAGCCCTGATCCACAATGACTACCTTTTCGGGAGTTCATGCAATAACCTTTAGAGACCTGATCTCCAGGTAGTATCCATTCAAATGTCTGGGAATCGTGCATTTCACAAAAGATAGATCTGACGCCTCTCACTTTGGTGGAATGGGTCACAGGTTTATTTGGTAATTGACTATGCTGAGGTAGTAAAGGAGGATATAGGAAACTATACACTCAGCTATGGTCCCTTCACAGGACTTTAAGCGAGTGCAAGCAGCTCCTTGGTAGGCAAGGAGCCTGTTGGAACATACCTATGTCTTCAGCCATTTCAAAAAATAACTTAGGGGTTGATTTAGAGTTTGGTAGAAATGTTACTCCATCCCAAACCTGACAAAGTAACCTCTGGGCCAAAATTTTGGTCTGCCCGCCTTTTGTGGGAGGCACCTCTTTGGCTCCATCGGTGGGAAGCTTACACTGAATGCCCAATGGAGTAGGGACCACTGTAGTAAAACCATCACACCAATCTATCTTGTCAGGTCAGACGGCGAGTGATAGTGTTTCTTTTACTTGTGCATTTCCATCAGGGAAATATGAATATCTAGGTTCCATCTACACCAATACAAATAAATGAAAGACAAACATGGCAACGTTTTCATCTAGACATTAATTTGAAAAAACAACAGTAATAGTTCCACTGAACAACCGTTCTTGTTTTACTCATTATTATTACACTTCATTCCTTTTCTTACTTCATTTTCTTACTTCATTACAGATTATTCCATATTAAAGAGGTATATTGTTCTTGTAAAAGTTGAACAATAACTTAAATAAAGAATATTTCTTTCTAGGCAGTCTTCCTTTAAACTCCCACTACAGAGTAATTATCCTAAAGCAGGCTTTCTTTACAGAGCTGGCACAGGCTACCCCAACAAGTAGTTTAAATGCATATCTCTCTTTGTGGAGTGTTCAAAAGTATCTGCATTTTTTGTTTGACAATCCATGACATGATCTTTTTATAATGTATCATGTGTTGCTGTGCATATTGAGGATGGACATACATCAATGTGTGCTATATTTATACAATAGCATCATATATCCCCTAGGCATATGGCAGCTCCAAGGTGATGCCTATACTGAAAATGCATTCAATAACATGCCAGTTCATCTCTAGCCCAACGAGTTGACAAGAAAACCAGGCAATAATATCAGTAAAATGGAAATAAACCTCCAAACATGAAGTAATCCTGTGCAATGGATCTATAATAGAAGGAAAAGATATAGTAAGAGTAAATCTGGGAGTCGCACCCAACAGTCTTTCTGCATAATAAAGTTCATGCACGAATCCATCGGCTGCAGAAGGGGGTTATGATGCCCTCAACGCTAGACCATACCGCTGAGGCGGCCAAGATGGTGGATAAGATTAGGGCAGCAACAGTTGCGAGTGGGGCTGCGGGCTCCGTTTCTCCTTCTACTGCAGGTATGGATGCCGCTAAACCGAATGGAAGTAACGCGGGAACGGACCCAGGGTCCGGTAATGGTAAGGAGGTAGCTCTGCCTCTCTTAGGGGACGGCACGATCCCGTCTAGGAGCGAAGATTTAGCACAACATGTTTCTCGGGCGGTAAAATAAATGATTTGGGCGGGAAAGTATATTTATATTTTATCTCTGTTATTGGACAATAGGGATGAGGAAATAGAAATTTTACATTGCCAATGTGTACCCTGCTTGTACCCCACGTTTAGTGCATGTGCATGCCACCCATGCATCTTTCCCTCTCATGTCTGCAATAATGATGCCTCTGCATTTCCATCCCACATTAGAATGTCAGTTACCCAGCCTTCCATGAAAGAAACGTTAATTCTGCACTGAGGCCTATGTTGCCAATGTATTTGCATGGTGCACGTTTAAAAGTCGAGATGAACCCGTTTTGTGGCTCAGTCTGAGCCAGTTCCCGAATTAAGGTTTTTCATGCCTCCAGACACTCTGAGGGCTGCAGCTACGTATCCCTGACCTCTCGCATACTTCTGGCTCAGCCGACAGGGGCCCAGCCCGGGGTGCCAAGAAAATATTTTGCACACGGTTATCTGCCTGCTCCACAGAAAACACATTCCTGCCTAGTGAAGAAGGTAAACAGAACCCGTCTGCAGAGATAGGGCCTAGCCTTTCTGTCTCCGTTTAAGTGATTTACAGAGCTTGCATCCATAGAAAGCCCATGGCCCCCACGCAATGCACGAAGAAATATATGCCCACACCCGCTCTTGGTGATGAACAACCTTTGATTGAGCGACCTTTACTTCAGATAATACATCCCCGGATCCAAGATATCAGATAATACCAGACGAGCAGGTCGTCCTGACACTGAAGGCCTCTCTACTAGATCGAAAGTCAGCTCCCCCCAGCTTCCCCCCAGTTACACGTTAGTTGCACGTCATGACCAAGATGCACACACAAGTAGGGCAAAGGTTCCAGCTGGCCATGCAGCCCCCCTCCATGTAACCACCCACCTATGACTCACCTATGACCCCTCAAGGAACGCCCATGTACGCCCTCTTGCACGCCCACATGCTCTTATCTCTCTCTTTCTCTTGCTCTGCCTGGAGCGCTCCTCCTTCTCTATGCAATTCAATGTATATTCAATGTATAAATATTGTACTCTGTGAATAAAGTTCAGAAGACCCTTCCTGAACCTTAGTGGTGACGGAACCCGATTCTCCCTTAACTCGAGTTACTGAAATAAAGCCCTTTTGAATCGGACACCACGGACTCTGCCTCTCATTATATGCATGACCCTTTGTTTAAGTATAGAAAATATGACAGGGTAATATTTAATTGACCACATAATTATGGCGCCCGAACAGGAACCCGTCCCCCTCCCCACGCGCCGGTGATGTAGGTCCAGCCCTTGCCCCCTTCTACAGCCGCGACGGACTTCAAAGTGTACACGACAGCGGGACTTCCTGCTTACTCACTCAGGCCCACGAGGAGGACGGACTGCGACCAGGCATCCACACGAGGCGGTGAGGATCGCGGATCATCCCAACCAGAGCCCAAGCCGTGAGAGAGCAAGGTCCGAGGTTTCCAGAGGCCCACCTGTTCCGAGGCGCATGTGCAGTATCGAGTTCACGCAGTATCAAGTTTTCCGAGGCCTTCAAGTTCTGCTTCTCGGTGAGTACCGTTATTGGGAATGCATAAAGATTAAAGACGGGTTCATTTATTTGAGCTCGGTAAAGACGTGTCTCTTTATGAGACAGGTAAAGATGGGTCCATTTTGGTGGGCACGGTAAAGACGGGCCCACGGTAAACGTGGGCACGGTAAAGACGTGTCTCTTTATGAGACCGGTATGGTTGTACTGTATTCCAGTGCATAAAGTTAACTGTTTTCAAGTTCATGTTTTTCCCCATGTATCAGTTAGAATGTATCTGTTTTAGTGTTGTAGTGTGAATGATTGTTTCAGTCAGAGTATTTTTGTGTTTATTGTGTTGTTCATTAAGTCAGTTTCAACATGCCACTGTTTTCGAAATTACGTCAGATAGGGACCAGGAAAGGAATACTCGAAGAGTCAGTTTCCGTCCCGCCTAGAGACACACCTGGTCATTTCATGTATAACAAACACGGGCTAGATGCCATATTGTTTTTAGACTTATGGGTAGGTTACACGAAGGATTTAGAGGAGAAGTACAGATGGCCTGCCTCAGGAACATGGGATTCTGAATGCATTATGAAAGTAGAGGAAGTGCTATGGAAAAGGAAAGTAAGACCGTCTCAGAAAGATGCCATTGAGTTATGGCGTAAAGAAGCGCATAGGAGAGCAGAGAAAGAATTCCACCAAGCAGAGAGAAGTAAACAAGCAGCGGAAAAAGCCAAAGAAAAAGAACTGCGGGAAGAGGGGAAACGGGTCAAGGCAGAACAGGTAGATAGAGAAAGAAATGCCCTCGTTGCTGGTATTTATCCTGTCCTCTCAGAAGAACTAGCTAGAGTGACCCCCTCAGAAATACCCCGTAGGTCGCGTACGCCACCACCAGTACCCTTTACAGTACGTAGAACGAAGCCGACAGCCTCAGAAGCTTTTATTTCCTCCTATCTATAAGAGCCCGCACCTGATTACCTAAATGCAGATTTCCCTCCACCCCCATCAGAGGCTCAGCTCCAACAGCTCCAGCAGACCATGAAAGACGACGTAGGGCCAGGGGCTGTAGGGGGAGGGCCACCGCCAACGCCACGAACGCCACGAACGCCACGAACGCCACAAACGTCATCAACACCATTCAAGTATTCTGTAGATGTAACAATTCCACGTTGTATATACGATCCAGTACCAGGAAAGGGTTCAATGCTCGTGTTTTCACTAAGCTTAAGACATGCCGTCGACTATTTGGTCACATTACCAGACATGAAGGAACACCTAGATAAAATATACCATTTCATTAGAACGGGAGAGGGACCCGAGTGTATAGAAAAGGCCATGGACCACAGAAAGGTGGAGGTCAAGAACTTCTTTCTACGTTTTATGATTAATTGTCTGATCAGGGAACAAGACCAATCAGACAAAGATGTAAAGAAAGGTCTGATGGATTGGAGTGACAACATAGCTGCCGGTCGGCATGATAGACTGGGACAGACAGAAAGCATGTACAAGAAAATACGAAAGGAGATCTTAGAAATACACAGTGAAGTGTCTGACGGGCAGTTTGAGTCATCAACGGAAGAGTTAGAAGAGGAGCAGGACAAAATGAATTATGTAGGCAAAGCACGACAGTTTGACAGGCCCAAGTGCCTCGACTACCGTAAACAGGGACAGGCTATAAAAGAAAGATATTCCCTTGAAAATCTATTCCAAGCTACTGAAAAAGCTTTGAAACGACGGATAGAGTGCGAACGATCCCACACCCCACACGAAAAGGAATTGGTCCGGTCAGCCGTCCAGTGGGTGTCCAATTCCAATATATATAGTAATGACATAGTGGCTCAGACTTTCTTGAGCCTTCCGCCGAACGAACAGCGTTTGGCCGGTATTTACATGGTTCAACTTTTGATAACGTTGTATGAGAGTCAATATTCTGATCCTGGTCACTTGTATAAATTACTGGACGATATACTTCTAGAGAGATGGACAGGCCTAGGTACTGATTTAATTAATGTGATCCTGGATCAACGACATAAGTACTTAAATTCTCTGACCACATGCATGCTTCCCGCCCCACACCACGACAGAAAGAACTTATACATAGACAGACAGAATCCCCTGCGAGAGGTACATCCCGTCAAAAATGCAGCAGGTGAGCTTCAACGAGTGTATGTTTACACACCCTTGATGAAATTAGAAATACTGGAAATGAAAAAGATGCTGCCCTGCCATGATAAAGACCCGGGGGGGTTTCACCGAGAGTTAAAAGACATTCTCCGCATCGGAGATTACACGTACGCTGACATTCTGAAATTATTGAAAGTACTGTTACCTGCTGGTATTTACGAAAAGCTTAAGGAAAAAGACTGGGAGGTGGGAGAGAAAAAGACAAGTTGGACAGAATTGGAAATAGAGGATAAAGGCAGGCACCCGGGGGTTGGTCTTGGGGACAAAGCTAAAGCACTACCTGAACTCCTGATACAGGTTTTGCCGAGACTATTGATTACTAAAAAGGAAGACTGGGATGCTATTTCAGCCTGTAAACAGAAACAAGACGAAGACACGAGTGATTTCTATTCTAGATTCGAGAAATGTTTTTCTATTAATAGTGGTCTTAAGCCCAGTAGCGAGTCATATCCTCATCTTTTCGTGAGCAAATTAGTAGAGAATTCCTTACCCCAGATCAAGAATAGAGTACTGAAGGTTGAGAGTACTTGGCAAGCAAACAGCCCTTCACAAATGTTGCAAATGTTACAATATCACCAGAACAGAATTAGAGAAGAGCAGGATCATGAAAAGAGACGCATGAAAGAGATGAAAATGAAAGTGCTGGTTGCCCAAACGGTACCAGCAAACGCGTACAAAAATGGCAAAAATACCACCACACCTGTCAAAGGGAACTGTAATTATTGCAAGCAACCAGGTCACTATGTAAATGAATGTGCTGTCCTGAAACACAATATAGCTACAGGCAAGACAAAAGAATGACCGCATCCTCCTAGGCAGAATAGCACCCCACAGAACACGCAACAGACAGTAGCAAATTTTCCACCCCCACCACCGCCTGTTAATGCCCCGACACAAATGTATCAGTACACACAGTCAGACTATCCAGAATACCAAGCATACTCATGAAACAGCCTTGAGAGGGAAGTTGGCTTGCCCCTTATTGAGGTTCCTGTAGATCAAGAGGGTCCCTATGTACATAGTCGTGTATTGGGAAAGGACAGGAAATTTCTGATTGACACAGGGGCGAGCAGAACTACCATCAGCCATGACGAGGTTCCAGGGGCACCCCTTTCAGGCTCACAGAATGTTTCCCTGGGATTTTCAGGAAAGCCTATTGTTAACGAAGTATCGAAACCAGTTTCCCTAGGAGTTGGTCCATTGTCACGTACCACAGACTTGCTACTTACAAGGTCATGTCCAGAAAACTTGCTTGGTATAAAGACATTAAAAGAACTAGGAGCAGTTATATGTTGTTCTCCGGAAGGAGTACGACTGTTCTTACGTGATTTTAAGGGACATTACGTGTTGAAGGATTTTGACCACAGACTCCAGAATGTACCACAGCACCTATGGGCACAAGGTCCGACTGACGTAGGTTACAGGCACATTACACCACACCGTGTCACACTCAAAACAGGAGTAGTACTACCACGTATCCGACAATACAAGTTACCACCTGATGCCGTAGTAGCTTTACTGAAAATTGTTGACGAGCTCATTGCACAAGGGGTGGTAGTGGAGACTGACTCGAATGTATGCAACTCGCCAGTTATTCCTATTCTTAAACGAACAGACCCTAATGCACCACCAGTTTACAGACTAGTTTTTGACCTTCGAGAATTGAACAATGTATAGTCCCTCAATACCCAGTGGTCCCAGACATTTCTTCATTACTGACTGCTATTGATTCTGAGGCAACGTTCTTTACTGTAATTGACTTGAAGAATGCTTTCTTTAGTGTTCCAATTCATCCAGATAGCCAGTATCTCTTCGGATTCAGTTTAAATGAACGCAGTTTTAAATTTACGAGAGCTCCTCAAGGTTTTACAGAGAGTCCTAGCATTTACAGCCAAGCATTAAAAAGACAGCTAGACAGTATTCATATGCCTACCAACACTGCACTGCTCCAGTATGTAGACGACATCCTAATTACAGCACGATCAGAACCAGACTGCGAAAATGCATCACTGACAGTTTTACACTTTCTGGCGGACAAGGGGCACAAAGTGTCTCCTTCGAAGTTGCAATTCTGTGCACAGCAAGTGGTGTACCTTGGACACTTGCTGTCCAAGAGGGATAGACAGCTGACACAAGAACGTATTCAGTTAATTGCTAACCTTTCACAGCCCAAGACACAAAAGGAAGTACGGGCCTTCCTTGGCCTCACTTCATACTGCAGACAATTAATTCCCCAGTATGCCTATCTAGCCAAACCACTCATACAGTTAACAACACAGGAGGCAGCGTCTTTGACTGTCCTCCCTTGGACACAAGAACATACCTTGGCATTTGAAGAATTAAAAAGAGCCTTATGTCAAGCACCAGTTTTAGCGACTCCTTGTTACAGCAAACCTTTTATGCTTTTCGTCACTGAACGAGATGGAACAGCATTATCTGTCCTTACACAAGATCAAGCAGGAAAACACAAGCCGTGTGCTTATTTTTCTAGTACACTGGATCCAGTGGCCCAGGCTCTGCCTGCGTGCCTGAAATCAGTTGCAGCAACAGCCCTAGCCATAAGACAAAGTGACTCCATTGTGCTGGGACATCCCTTGACAGTACAGGTACCACACGCAGTGGAAGTTCTCTTGAACAGGACACAGACACAGCACTTGACTGTAGCGAGACTGACAGGATATGAACTGACGTTATTTCAGCCACACATAGAAATTAGACGATGCAATATTCTCAATCCTGCTACACTTTTGGCCTCAAATACAGTAGACACTGCACCACATGACTGTGTGGAAATAATGAATACAGTAACGAAACCAAGGCAAGACCTGACAGATATTGCATTGCCAGACCCTGACCTGACACTTTATGTAGATGGTTCATGCATGAGAACGAGTACAGGAGAGTTAGTGGCCGCATATGCCGTGACCACTGCTACTGAAGTCATAGAGACACAAAGAATAGATACACTGTCAGCACAAGCAGCAGAGCTCATCGCTCTGATGCAAGCCTGCATAAGAGCCAAGAACTTGAAAGTGAACATTTATACAGATTCACAGTATGCATTCGGTGTTGTTCATGATTTTGGAGTGTTATGGAGGGAGAGAGGTTTCTTGACCTCTCATGGGGCTAAAATTCAGCATGGTCCGCTTATTCAGGCTCTGTTAGAAGCAATACATTTACCTACAGCCATAGCCATCCTGAAATGCAAAGCACACACCAAAGTTACAGACACCATTTCCCAGGGTAATGACCTGGCAGACCGAACAGCTAAACTTACAGCCCAGACACCAACAGACGCGATAAAGACAGAAGTACCATTACTGACAAAAAGCATGACAGTCAGGGATCCTTCACAAGATGTACTCGACATACAGACACATGCCACTCCAGATGAAATAAAGAAATGGACTGAACAAGGAGGGGTCCAGACTAACCAAGGTTGGATGACTAAAGGCAAAGCTACATGGTTACTCCCAGACTCTATGGTACAAGTGATCATAAACACAGCACATAGTCCAGCACACTTGGGAGAGAAGGCAATGTTAGACAGCTTACAGAATATCTGGTTTAACAAGCACCTACGTGCAGCAGCGAAACAGAAAGTACGTACCTGTATAATCTGTTGCCAGTTCAATCCAGGCAAAGGCATTCCGGTGGAACAAGGCGGATTTCATCCTCCTGACCATCGTTTTGAGGTCCTCCAGATGGATTATATCCAAATGGATAGATGTAGAGGTTACAAGTATGTCCTGGTAGTTGTGTGTGCACTATCTAGATGGACAGAAGCGTATCCAGTCCCAGACTATACTGCTGTGACCACAGCCAGGCAATTGGTGCGTGAATTCTTCCCACGGTATGGATTGCCCCGTGTCGTGTACTCAGACAACGGTCAGCCTTTTTCTTCTGAATTAATGAAACAAGTGTCCCTTCTGTTAGGATACCAGTGGAAGTTTCATTGTGTACGACACCCTGAAGCAGCAGGACTCGTAGAGCGCCATAACCAGACACTTAAGACAAGATTAGCAAAAATCTGTGCAGAAAAAGGCGTGGATTGGATGGTAGCCTTGCCGGTTGCCCTCTTTTACATGCGAATGGTAGCTCATTCCAGAACAGGCCTATCTCCTTATGAAGTGGTTTTCGGTAGACCACCGAATATGTGGGGTACGCCTATGCCTAAGAAAATAACTGATGTTGACAGTAACATGCTTACAGATTACCTGGCTTCCTTGATGTCTGCACTACTCTCTTGTCGTTCACAGGTTGCCGCCGCCTTCCCTGACAACACCCAGGTCAAGGAACACGCCATCGTCCCTGGTGACTACGTATATGTGAGGAACTTTGATCGATCAAGCCCCCTTGAGCCACGCTGGAAGACACCGAAATTAGTATTGCTCACCACAAGGACTGCCGTCAAGGTCGAAGGACGTAAAGGATGGCTTCATGCCCAACATTGCAAGAAATTCTTTGGGGATTCTGGAACTTTGATAAAGACTAAAGACAGTACCGATAGTACGGACTCTAAGCCCCCTTTGCTAGAAAAGACTCCGCAACAAGAATACAGGTCCAAGTTACGGTCTAGTAAGTCAGACAGCATTTAATTGTTTAAGTCCACTAGGTGGTGAATCGGTTAGACAGGTTCCTGACATGTATAAGATCGTAGACCAGAATAGCAAAAAGAGCAAGATGAGAGAGAAATACTGCAAGATATTACGCAGTAGATGTATAGTAACTCTGATTTTTATGTCTCTTCTGTGCATCACTATAATATGTATCAGCTTGACACTACATGTTTTTTTTCCTCCTATTGCCTCACATATACACTTTTCCTTTAATGACACTGTAGAGCATACATTCAGTGATCTGCCTCCCCATGAACTGTCATATCGACTAGCCCTGCGCAACAATACTTTTATTCGAATGTTGCACCGTTCTCATCAGACTAGCAATGCAACAGATTGCTGGGTATGTGGCCAACTTCCACCTTATCAAAAGACGAAGGGAGTACTGCCCTTCTTCCCTTTTCCGTTCTCGCACAATGGTTCGTGCAGAGCATGGTTTGCTTTAATGACATCACGAGACAGAAAGTCCACAGTTTCCCAGGGCGACTGGATATGGGGAGATTTGAGTAAAGTAATGAATGAGGCTTGTTTTCCAGACGATGACGGTCTTCCCCAAAGGAAGGGGACCGATCTAGAAAATGAAGAGTACGAGCAAGGAAATGCTTCCCCTAGCTTTATGATTCTGAATGTTCAGCCCAAGCAAAATACAAGTCCACGGATCATATCAGTCCTTCCATTAAAAGGTGATCTGTGCGTTAGAAAGAAAGGATCAGTACATATGGGACACAGCGAGTGTAATGCTGTAGTCGAGTTTAATGATAAAGGAAAATCTTCTTTCAAAGCATCTCGCCATACCTATTTCATTTGCGGTCAGACAGCCTATGTACATCTGCCCTTAGACTGGGGTGGGACATGTTATATAGCGTTTCTGTTGCCACCTGTCTTTCTAGCCCCATCCCATTATCATCGAGATTCACGACTAGTGCATGTTAGACACCGGAGAGAGACCGATTATTTTTCTTCATAGGTCCCGTCCAAAACAGTAAACTCATACGCAGGTTAACAAGAACTCAAGAAGCAGTAGTAAATGAGACTGCATCTGCCCTAGCTAACTTGACCCAGGAACAGTCTGCCATGAGACTTGTTGTTCTTCAGAATCGCCTTGTTCTTGACGTCATCCTGGCAGATAGGGGCGGGGCTTGTAGAGTGATCGGCTCCAGTTGTTGCGTTTTTATTCCGAATAACGCACCATCTGTGTATGCAGCAATAACAAGGCTCCACAAGATAGCTCACGAGATACATCAAGACCCAGGCACATGGACTTGGTCCGGTTGGCTCTGGGGTGTAATATCGGCATGGGGATGGAAAGTATTGTCGTTCCTAGGAATGATACTGCTTATGATATTCGGCTGCTGTCTCTGTCTGCAATGTGGCCCGGCGATTTGCGCCCTGTGTGCCACTGCCTGTATTCCCCATCCATGTATAAAAAAGAGAAAAGACGAGCAAATGATGCTGTATGATCATATATACGGTCTCATGAATATAGATGTGTCCTGAAGGGTAAAGTAGGGGACAAGGAGGGAATGAGGAAATAGAAATTTTACATGGCCAATGTGTACCCTGCTTGTACCCCACGTTTAGTGCATGTGCATGACACCCATGCATCTTTCCCTCTCATGTCTGCAATAATGATGCCTCTGCATTTCCGTCCCACATTAGAATGTCAGTTACCCAGCCTTCCATGAAAGAAACGTTAATTCTGCACTGAGGCCTATGTTGCCAATGTATTTGCATGGTGCACGTTTAAAAGTCGAGATGAACCCGTTTTGTGGCTCAGTCTGAGCCAGTTCCCGAATTAAGGTTTTTCATGCCTCCAGACACTCTGAGGGCTGCAGCTACGTATCCCTGACCTCTTGCATACTTCTGGCTCAGCCGACAGGGGCCCAGCCCGGGGTGCCAAGACAGTATTTTGCACACGGTTATCTGCCTGTTCCACAGAAAACACATTCCTGCCTAGTGAAGAAGGTAAACAGAACACGTCTGCAGAGATAGGGCCTAGCCTTTCTGTCTCCGTTTAAGTGATTTACAGAGCTTGCATCCATAGAAAGCCCATGGCCCCCACGCAATGCACGAAGAAATATATGCCCACACCGGCTCTTGGTGATGAACAACCTTTGCTTGAGCGACCTTTACTTGGATATTGGATATTGGATAGGTATTTCTAGAGCGCAAACGTTCGCTCCGAAGGGAGCATCTTGGCGCTGTAAAACCTGGGACCAGATCACCGGAAAGGTGGTGGGGGGCTAAATGGCTGCTTTAGTCCAGTCATCAGAGAGATTAAAAATCCACGTTTTGAGGTGCTTCCTGAACGGCTTCTCATGCGTCTGAAGTCTAAGATGCCTTGTCAGATAATACATCCCCGGATCCAAGATATCAGATAATACCAGACGAGCAGGTCGTCCTGACACTGAAGGCCTCTCTACTAGATCGAAAGTCAGCTCCCCCCAGCTTCCCCCCAGTTACATGTTAGTTGCACGTCATGACCAAGATGCGCACACAAGTAGGGCAAAGGTTCCACTGGCCATGCAGACCCCCTCCATGTAACCACCCACCTATGACTCACCTATGACCCCTCAAGGAACGCCCACATGTACGCCCTCTTGCACGCCCACATGCTCTTATCTCTCCCTTTCTCTTGCTCTGCCTGGAGCGCTCCTCCTTCTCTATGCAATTCAATGTATATTCAATGTATAAATATTGTACTCTGTGAATAAAGTTCAGAAGACCCTTCCTGAACCTTAGTGGTGACGGAACCCGATTCTCCCTTAACTCGAGTTACTGAAATAAAGCCCTTTTGAATCGGACACCACGGACTCTGCCTCTCATTATATGCATGACCCTTTGTATAAGTATAGAAAATATGACAGGGTAATATTTAATTTACCACAGGGAAATGGAGAATGGATGCACTCTAGTCAATGGAGAGTACAGTGTGCGAAGTTTAGGGTGGAGGAAACTCTGGTTAGTTGGATCAGGGCCTTCTCCATCCTTACGGCTATCACTGTTGAACGCCCTCCTAATGTTCTGTTGGCAATGGCTTGCTACCAGAGCAGGATTGTATGGTGGAGCGAGCAGTACCCTGGGGAGGCATGGAAGGAATATGATGTAAAGTTCAGGAAATCTAAGGAATTTGACTTGTCATTGACATGGGACAAGGTTGACTCACTGTCGTGGCATAAGCAGTTCCCAGGGAACATGCCCCTGCCCAGCCTACTAGTGTAGCCAGTGTGTTCCCCGCTAAGCCCCAGCAGCCCGTTCGTGCGGCACAGGGGAGTGAGTTCCCGGGGAAGAATAGGGGGGGCGGCGGGGAAAGGAAGGGTGTGTGTTGGGACTTTAATAAGCGCTCCTGTACGAGGCCGGCCGGCACATGTAGATTCAGACATGCCTGCGCAATCTGCGGTCACGCTTCCCATCCTGAGACAACATGCAGATCGAGAAGTGGTAATCAGAGTCAGAGAGGGGTAAGAAACCAGAATAGCGTAGCAAGCACAGTTGGCCCCTTCCCCCATTAATGTCCTGGCAATGATCCCATGGTTGAACAGATACTCAGACCACGCTGTGGCTGCCCTACTACAGGAGGGTTTCTCCCAAGGTTTCCGGATCCCGGCGGGGGGTTACACAGGCAGCGCTCATTGTAAGAATCAGTTATCAGTACAGCATAATCCTGCAGTAGTTATTGCTAAGATTCAAAAGGAGCTGTCCATCGGCAGGATAGCTGGGCCATTCTTGGAGGTGCCAGTGCCCGACTTTGTGTGTTCACCATTGGGTGTAGTCCCCCAGAAGGAGAAGGGTGAGTTTAGACTGATTCACAACTTATCGGCACCAAGAGGGGCGTCCTTGAATGATGCGATAGACGAGGGTATTTGTAGTGTGAAGTACGCTTCGTTTGATCAAGCAGTGGAGCTATTGTGGGGATTGGGGCGGGGCACTCTCATGGCTAAATCTGACATTGAATCTGCCTTTTCGTCTCTTGCCGGTGCACCCTTTGGACCACCACCTCCTTGGTTTCGCCTTTGACAGCAAATTTTACATGGACAAATACATGCCTATGGGTTGTTCGATTTCATGTGCATACTTTGGGACTTTTAGCTCCTTTTTGGAGTGGGTCATGAGACAGTCCACGGGCCACGAACAGGTCATGCATTATTTGGATGACTTCCTTTTCCTGGGAGCGGCGGGGACTCAGGAGTGTGCATGGGCATTGCAGGAATTTTGCGTCCTCATGCGGGCTTTCGGGGTTCCGCTAGCACCTGGGAAGACGGCTGGCCCGTCAACCTGTTTGGAATTTTTGGGTATCGAAATTGATTCATTGGAAGGGTACTTCAGGTTACCCAAAGACAAAGTGTTTAAGTTCAAGGCGGCCCTGCGCCAGTGCCTACTCAAGGACAAGGTTACCTTGCAGCAGCTACAGGAGACGGTGGGTCAATTGAACTTTGCATTGCGAGTCATCCCAATGGCACGCCCCTTCTCTCGGTCGATTGCCCAAGCCATGAAGAGTTTGAGAGAAAAACATCACTGCACTAGGTTGTCATCCGAGGTTCGCCAGGATTTGCGGATATGGACGGCATTCCTGGAGGACTTCAATGGCAGGATAGTGTGGCCTGGCCCCCTCACGACATCAGCAGAGTTGGGTTTATGGACAGACGCTGCTGGTAGCATGGGCTTTGGCGCCATCCTGGGGACCAAGTGAGTCGCCCAGAGATGGCCTGAAGAATGGGGGTTGTGGGGGTTGACCACCAACATCGGATTCCTGGAATTATTCCCGATATGGGTTGCACTGATGGTCTAGCCGGAGCACCTTAGCAATCAGTCGGTAGTGTTCTGGTCAGATAACATGAGCGTGGTGGAATGCATTAACCAACAAGCGTCAAGGTGTCCATTCATCCTGCGCTTGGTAAAGGAGATTGTGCTACAATGTTTGAAATGGAATGTGATTTTCAGAGCCAAACATGTGCCAGGCATTCTCAATAATGCAGCTGACGCCCTTTCTCACTTTAAAATGCAGGTATTCAGGGAGCATCTTCCAGCAGTAGACCCATCGCCAGCACCTTTTCAGGTTGCTCTCTGGCGGATTGGTGCCCCAGACTACCGTACCTCGTGGCATCTAGCTTAGCTCCCAGGACCAAGACGGCATACGAAGGGGCGTTCTTGTCTTACCGTAGTTTCTTAGGGCATAATTGGGAGGCTAGCTGGGCACAGGAGGACAGTTTTGTAGCATACTTAGAATTGATGCACAAGGAAGGGCGCTCTGTGGCAGCTACAAACAGGCACAGGGCGGCAGTTTCTTCTTCGCACAAGCCAAGGGCATGAGGGACCCTACGAACATGTTTGTAGTGCGTAAGGCATTGAGAGGCTGGCATCACATACAAGGACACTCGACAGATTTGAGAAAGCCAATTGGCCTGGTAAGGCTCACAGCCCTGTTGTTAGCACTCCAGGGCGTCTGTAGCTCAATATGGGAGGTGCTGCTTTTCAAAGCGGCATTTACACTACCGTTCTATGGAGCTCTAAGGATAGGCGAGCTGGTAGCAGTGTCAAAGGGTGACAAACGGGGCGGCCTTCAAGTGGCCTGTGTGGTGATCCAGGATGATACAATGTGGGTGACAATTCAGAGATCGAAAACCGACCAGGAGGGACGGGGGGATACCATAGTGCTTCACCGGGCTCGGACAACCCTTGTTGCCCAGTCTCGCATGTAGAGGCTTTCAGAAGGCAGCGGGAGGGTACGCTGGGGGGGACACTATTGTGTCACACGGATGGTACACCATTGACCAGGTATCAGTTAAGGAGAGTCCTGGAGCTGGCGGTCGCAAAAGCGGGCCTGGATCCCACCGAATTTGGCACCCATTCTTTCAGAATTGGGGCAGCAACTGAGGCAGTTGTAAGGGGACTCCCAGTCGAAAAGGTTAAAAGGATTGGGAGATGGTCGTCTGAGTGTTACAAACGTTATGTACGTATTGACATGTTGTGACATGACCAGATGACTCATGCTTGGTATCTTTTGGTTTTGCAGTTTCTCGAACCTGTCATGCGGGGGAGGAACTCGCCGAATGTCGGCAAGAAACATCAGCTTGGCAACACAAGCACAAGAAGATCCACGGACATTGGTGACTTGGATTGTGGGCCACTCTTATGTTCGGTGTGCAAAAAATGTGTTCCTTTCAGGTGAAAGGAGGAAAAGGCCTGAGGAAAAGGGGTTCTCCGTTTCCTTCTTCAGGAGGGGAGGCTTAGGCATTAGGCAGTTAAAGGACTACTTTCTGGAACTATTGTCTCAGCAACCCACTCCCCCATCAGTGGTGATACTTCACCTGGGGGAGAACGATTTGACCAAACTAGGGAGGCGCATCCTGATAGAAGAAATCATCTCCATTGCGGGGTGGGTGTCCAGAACATGCGCGGGTTGCACGGTAGTTTGGTCGCAGCTTATTCCTCGTTGGCAGTGCCGAGGGGGGGACTCGGTCAAGGCGTTGAATCACTCAGTAAAGAGGATCAACACACAGTTGGACAAATTATTTCGAGCCCCCCGGTTGCAGACGATTCCTCACGGGTGTATTTGGGGGGAGCATTTCTACCTGCGGGACGGGGTGCACTTGACTGAGACGGGGAATGTCCTGTGGTTGAACAACATATTAGCATGGCTAGAGGGATTTGCGAGGTGAACATGACCTTTCTTAGGAGTCGGAAGGGGGAGGCCAGATCGTCGGGTAACAATACTGGCCTGTGGCGGTAAGGTCATGACTGGTGAGCAGCTACTTTAAGGTCTGAGGGGGTGACATCATCCTTTGAGGTGTCCTCCCAGGGGGAGGAGGGGTCACTGGCCCCTCCTAGAACTTCAGGGGCAGCTGGTGATGCTAGTTAGGGCCCTCCTTCAGTGGTTAAATGGAGTTCACGGGGTGGGCCGAGTAAATAACGGGCTCAGCTGCATGGGTGGACCGAGTAATTAACGGGCTCGGCTGCATGGGTGGACCGAGTAATTAACGGGCTCGGCTGCACGGGTGGACCGGGTAATTAACGGGCCCGGCTGCGCATGCGCACCTGCAGTAAGGGCGCAGCTTGTAAGACCTGACACCGGTTAGCGACCTTGCCATATGGCCAAAAATATTAGTATGCAAAAATGTTAAGATGAGGATGTTAGATTCGGTTAGGAAACAAGCTGTATTAGAATCTTGTTAAGGTTAGCCAATCACACTTGTCGATATAAATGTATCTTAATGTTCCTGAATATTTTTGTATAAAAATTTGTATATTTAGTTTAACAAATTTTATTATTTTGGATCTTAGTAAATACGGCCGGGGGGGTCTTGCAATCCCCTGCCTTCCAAAGACAAATCATGTTCCGTGTCAATGTGTTCTGGGTTGATGTGGGTATACAGGGAGAGGGGCGGTAGCCATCACTGACCATGTGAAAAGGGGGGGCCCTTGGCCCCCCCGCCCGCATGGCGGTGCGGCGATCCCCTCTCCCCTTGCCTCACGGTGGTGTGGGGGCGTGATCTCCCGGCGTCCAATTATTACGCGGGAGGTGTGCGCCACACCACCGGGTCGGCCGGCGCCCAATCCCTGACCCGGAAGGCGTGGTGCAGTCTTCCGGGTCAGTGGGGCGGGCAGCGAGGGGCGGGGGAGGGGGCGACCTGCCCTCTCCCCGCGTCCCCGGTAATAAAGGAGGGGGGAGCACTCAGTTGGCCCTTCTTGTCGCCTGACGCTCCCCCACACTGGTCGTGCCCCGCGCTCGGGCCTCCTAATTTTCCCCACCCACCATCCCTGGAACTAAGCTGTGTTGTGCATTATGTATACCTGTGTTGTCATTAATTAAGTTGTTTCCCTTTTAGGATGTGTAATTGAGGCATAAATGTCGGTTAGAATGTTTGGTGTATACTGTAATTGTGCATATCTCTCGTGTACTAAGTATTGGCTTCCCGTTTGGGGAGTAGTGTTGAAATGAAATGATGTTTGCTATTTTTGTTTAGGCCTTTTTTCCCATAGTAGCCTGATGATGGTATGTCACGACATGTTGATGTAGATAGTGTAGCTGTCCTTTAGTTCCTTTATTCCACAGGTCGTCGTATTTATTAGGGTATTGGACATGCGGTAAGGTCATGACCGGTGAGCAGCTATTTTAAGGACTGAGGGGGCGGCATCATCCTTTGGAGGTGTCCGCACAGGGGGAGGAGGGGTCACTTACCCCTCCTAGAACTTCAGGGGCAGCTGGTGACACTAGTTAGGGCCCTCCATCAGTGGTTAAATGGAGTTCACGGGGTGGACCGAGTAATTAACAGGCTCGGCTGCATGGGTGGACCGAGAAATTAATGGGCTCGGCTGCACGGGTGGACCGGGTAATTAACGGGCCCGGCTGCGCATGCGCACCAGCAGTAAGGGCACAGCTTGTAAGACCTGACACCGGTTAGCGACCTTGCCATATGGCCATAAATGTTAGTATGCAAAAATTTTCAGATGAGGATGTTAGATTCGGTTAGGAAACAAGCTGTATTAGAATCTTGTTAAGGTTAGCCGATCACACCTGTCGATATGAATGTATCTTAATGTTCCTGAATATTTTTGCATAAACTTTGTATATTTTGTTTAACAAACTTTATTATTTTGTATCTTAATAAATATGGCCGGGGGGTCTTGCGATCCCCCGCCTTCCAAAGACAAATCATGTTCCGTGTCAATGTGTTCTGGGTTGATGTGGGTATACAGGGAGAGGGGCGGTAGACGTCACTGACCATGCGCGTCGGCAACATTTGACTACATTGCTGCAGGGTGTCATGCTAACTGTGCTGCAACTTCCTCAATAAACGAAAGTAATACCTACCTTTGTGTGGCTTTTCCAAAAGTGGCAACTCTTGTATTTTTTGGATTTAAACGGCTGGCCTCAGTCTTGGAAAAGCCCAGCTGCATGGAAGCGGTCCGATGGTGGTTTCTACAGTCAATCACCATCTTCGGAAAGGAGGCTGGTTTGGAAGGTATTACAAGCAGGCAGTATGAACAGGACACTTTGCACTCCCACTAAGGTTTTATCCGTCCTTAATTTGACAACGCAATTGTAACTCACTGGAGAATGACTAATGTGTAGTACAGATACCGGCAGGCTTTGCGATGAGCCAACACCCCAGGGGCAGGTGTCAGGATTATAAAAAAGAGTGCACACACTGCCTTGCGCTGTTTGGACAACATTGCCTATGAAAAAGTGCTTCTAAACACGAAACGCGTTGGCGAAATTTGACTACATTGCTGAAGGGTGTCATGCTAACTGTGCTGCAACTTCCTCAATAAACCAAAGTAATACCTACCTTTGTGTGGCTTTTCAAAAAGTGGCAACTCTTATATTTTTGGGATTTAAACGTCTGGCCTCAGTCGTGGAAAAGCCTGCTGCATGTAAGCGGTCTGATGGTGGTTTCTACAGTCAATCACCGTCTTGGGAAAGGAGGCTGTTTTGGAAGGTATGACAAGCAGGCAGTATGAACAGGACAGTTTGCACTTCCACTGGGGTTTTATCCGTCCTTAATTTGACAACGCAATTGTAACTCACTGGAGAATGACTAATGTGTACTACAGATACCGGCAGGCTTTGGGAAGAGTCAACACCCACAGGGGCAGGTGGCAGGACTATAAAAAAGAGTGCACACACTGCTTTGCGCTGTTTGGACAACATTGCCTATGAAAAAGTGCTTCTGAGCACGAAACGCGTCAGCGAAATTTAACAACATTGCTGCAGGGTGTCATGCTAACTGTGCTGCAACTTCCTCAATAAACCAAAGTAATACCTACCTTTGTGTGGCTTTTCCAAAAGTGGCAACTCTTGTATTTTTTGGATTTAAAGGGCTGGCCTCAATCGTGGAAAAGCCCAGCTGCATGGAAGCGTTCCGATGGTGGTTTCTACAGTCAATCACCATCTTGGGAAAGGAGGCTGTTTTGGAAGGTATGACAAACAGCGCAGTATGAAAAAGACACTTTGCACTCCCACTGGGGTTTTATCCGTCCTTAATTTGACAACGCAATTGTAACTCACTGGAGAATGACTAATGTGTACTACAGATACCGGCAGGCTTTGCGAAGAGCCAACACCCACAGGGGCAGGTGTCAGGATTATAAAAAAGAGTGCACACACTGCTTTGCGCTGTTTGGACAACATTGCCTGTGAAAAAGTGCTTCTGAGCACGAAACGCGTCTGCGAAATTTGACTGCATTGCTGCAGAGTGTCATGCTAACTGTGCTGCAACTTTCTCAATAAACGAAAGTAATACCTACCTTTGTGTGGCTTTTCCAAATGTGGCAACTCTTGTATTTATTAGATTTAAACGGCTGGCCTCAGTCGTGGAAAAGCCGAGCTGCATGGAAGCGTTCCGATGGTGGTTTCTACAGTCAATCACCGTCTTGGGAAAGGAGGCTGTTTTGGAAGGTATGACAAGCAGCGCAGTATGAACAGGACACTTTGCACTCCCACTAAGGTTTTATCCGTCCTTAATTTGACAACGCAATTGTAACTCACTGGAGAATGACTAATGTGTACTACAGATACCGGCAGGCTTTGCGAAGAGCCAACACCCACAGGAGCAGGTGTCAGGATTTTAAAAAAGAGTGCACACACTGCTTTGCGCTGTTTGGACAACATTGCCTGTGAAAAAGTGCTTCCGAACACGAAATGCGTCGGCGGAATTTAACTAAATTGCTGCAGGGTGTCATGCTAACTGTGCTGCAACTTCCTCAATAAACGAAAGTAATACCTACCTTTGTGTGGCTTTTCAAAAAGTGGCAACTCTTGTATTTTTTGGATTTAAACGGCTGGCCTCAGTCGTGGAAAAGCCCAGCTGCATGGAAGCGGTCCGATGGTGGTTTCTACAGTCAATCACCATCTTCGGAAAGGAGGCTGGTTTGGAAGGTATGACAAGCAGGCAGTATGAACAGGACACTTTGCACTCCCACTGGGGTTTTATCCGTCCTTAATTTGACAACGCAATTGTAACTCACTGGAGAATGACTAATGTGTACTACAGATACCGGCAGGCTTTGCGAAGAGCCAACACCCACAGGGGCAGGTGTCAGGATTATAAAAAAGAGTGCGCACACTGCTTTGCGCTGTTTGGACAACATTGCCTAAAAAAGTGCTTCTGAGCACGAAACGCATCAGCGAAATTTGACTACATTGCTGCAGAGTGTCATGCTAACTGTGCTGCAACTTCCTCAATAAACCAAAGTAATACCTACCTTTGTGTGGCTTTTCCAAAAGTGGCAACTCTTGTAATTTTGGGATTTAAACGGCTGGCCTCATTCGTGGAAAAGCCCAGCTGCATGGAAGCGTTCCGATGGTGGTTTCTACAGTCAATCACCGTCTTGGGAAAGGCGGCTGTTTAGGAAGGTATGACAAGCAGCGCAGTATGAACAGGACACTTTGCACTCCCACTGGGGTTTTATCCTTCCTTAATTTGACAACGCGATTGTAACTCACTGGAGAATGACTAATGTGTACTACAGATACCGGCAGGCTTTGCGAAGAGCCAACACCCACAGGGGCAGGTGGTAGGATTATAAAAAAGAGTGCACACACTGCTTTGCGCTGTTTGGACAACATTGCCTATGAAAAAGTGCTTCTGAGCACGAAACGCGTCGGCAAAATTTGACTACATTGCTGCAGGGTGTCATGCTAACTGTGCTCAACTTCCTCAATAAACGAAAGTAATACCTACCTTTGTGTGGCTTTTCCAAAAGGGGCAACTCTTGTATCTTTTGGTATTCAAGCGGCTGGCCTCAGTTGTGGAAAAGCCCAGCTGCATGGAAGCGGTCCCATGGTGGTTTCTACAGTCAATCACCGTCTTGGGAAAGGAGGCTGTTTTGGAAGGTATGACAAGCAGCACAGTATGAACAGGACACTTTGCACTCCCACTGGGGTTTTATCCGTCCTTAATTTGACAACGCAATTGTAATTCACTGGAGAATGACTAATGCGTACTACAGATACCGGCAGGCTTTGCGAAGAGCCAAAACCCACGGAGCAGGTGTCAGGATTATAAAAAAGAGTGCACACACTGCTTTGCGCTGTTTGGACAACATTGCCTATGAAAAAGTGCTTCTGAGCACGAAACACGTCGGCGAAATTTGATTACATTGCTGCAGGGTGTCATGCTAACTGTGCTGCAACTTCCTCAATAAACGAAAGTAATACCTACCTTTATGTGGCTTTTCCAAAAGTGGCAACTCTTGTATTTTTTGTATTGAAACTGCTGGCCTCAGTCGTGGAAAAGCCCAACTGCATGGAAGTGGTCCGATGGTGGTTTCTACAGTCAATCACCGTCTTGGGAAAGGAGGCTGTTTTGGAAGGTATGACAAGCAGCGTGGTATGAACAGGACACTTTGCACTCCCACTGGGGTTTTATCCGTCCTTAATTTGACAACGCAATTGTAACTCACTGGAGAATGACTAATGTGTACTACAGATACCGGCAGGCTTTGCGAAGAGCCAACACCCACAGAGCACGTGTCAGGGTTATAAAAAAGAGTGCACACACTGCTTTGCACTGTTTGGACAACATTGCCTATGAAAAAGTGCTTCTGAGCATGAAACGCGTCGGCAAAATTTGATTAAATTGCTGCAGGGTGTCATACTAACTGTGCTGCAACTTCCTCAATAAACGAAAGTAATACCTACCTTTATGTGGCTTTTCCAAAAGTGGCAACTCTTGTATTTTTTGGATTGAAACTGCTGGCCTCAGTCGTGGAAAAGCCCAGCTGCATGGAAGTGGTCCCATGGTGGTTTCTACAGTCAATCACCGTCTTGGGAAAGGAGGCTGTTTTGGAAGGTATGACAAGCAGCGCAGTATGAACAGGACACTTTGCACTACCAATGGGGTTTTATCCGTCCTTAATTTGACAACGCAATTGTAACTCACTGGAGAATGACTAATGTGTACTACAGATACCGGCAGGCTTTGTGAAGAGCCAAAACCCCCATGGGCAGGTGTCAGGATTATAAAAAAGAGTGCACACACTGCTTTGCACTGTTTGGACAACATTGCCTATGAAAAAGTGCTTCTGAGCACGAAACGCGTCAGCGAAATTTGACTACATCGCTGCAGGGTGTCATGCTAACTGTGCTGCAACTTCCTCAATAAACAAAAGTAATACCTACCTTTGTGTGGCTTTTCCAAAAGTGGCAACTCTTGTATTTTTTGGATTTAAAGGGCTGGCCTCAGTCGAAAAAAAGCCCAGCTGCATGGAAGCGGTCCAATGATGGTTTCCACAGTCAATCACCATCTTGGGAAAGGAGGCTGTTTTGGAAGGTATGACAAGTAGGGCAGTATGAACAGGACACTTTGCACTCCCACTGGTGTTTTATCCATCCTTAATTTGGCAACGCAATTGTAACTCACTGGAGAATGACTAATGTGTACTACAGATGCCAGCAGGCTTTGCGAAGAGCCAACACCCACAGGGGCAGGTGTCAGGATTAAAAAAACGAGTGCACACACTGCTTTGCGCTGTTTGGACAACATTGCTTATGAAAAAGTGCTTCTGAGCACCAAACGCGTCAGCGAAGTTTGACTAGATTGCTGCAGGGTGTCATGCTAACTGTGCTGCAACTTCCTCAATAAACAAAAGTAATACCTACCTTTGTGTGGCTTTTCCAAAAGTGGCAACTCTTGTATTTTTTGGATTTAAGCGGCTGGCCTCAGTCGTGGAAAAGCCCAGCTGCATGGAAGCGGTCCGATGGTGGTTTCTACAGTCAATCACCATCTTGGGAAAGGCGGCTGTTTAGGAAGGTATGACAAGCAGCGCAGTATGAACAGGACACTGTGCACTCCCACTGGGGTTTTATCCTTCCTTAATTTGACAACGCGATTGTAACTCACTGGAGAATGACTAATGTGTACTACAGATACCGGCAGGCTTTGCGAAGAGCCAACACCCACAGGGGCAGGTGGCAGGATTGTAAAAAAGAGTGCACACACTGCTTTGCGCTGTTTGGACAACATTGCCTATGAAAAAGTGCTTCTGAGCACGAAACGCGTCGGCAAAATTTGAATACATTGCTGCAGGGTGTCATGCTAACTGTGCTGCAACTTCCTCAATAAACGAAAGTAATACCTACCTTTGTGTGGCTTTTCCAAAAGGGGCAACTCTTGTATCTTTTGGTATTCAAACGGCTGGCCTCAGTTGTGGAAAAGCCCAGCTGCATGGAAGCGGTCCCATGGTGGTTTCTACAGTCAATCACCGTCTTGGGAAAGGAGGCGGTTTTGGAAGGTATGACAAGCAGCTCAGTATGAACAGGACACTTTGCACTCCCACTGGGGTTTTATCCGTCCTTAATTTGACAACGCAATTGTAACTCACTGGAGAATGACTAATGTGTACTACAGATACCGGCAGGCTTTGCGAAGAGCCAACACCCACAGAGCAGGTGTAAGGATTATAAGAAAGAGTGCACACACTGCTTTGCGCTGTTTGGACAACATTGCCTATGAAAAAGTGCTTCTGAGCACGAAATGCGTCGGAGAAATTTGACTACATTGCTGCAGGGTGTCATGCTAACTGTGCTGCAACTTCCTCAATAAACGAAAGTAATACCTACCTTTGTGCGGCTTTTCCAAAAGTGGCAACTCTTGTATTTTTGGGATTTAAACATCTGGCCTCAGTCGTGGAAAAGCCCAGCTGCATGGAAACAGTCCGGTGGTAGTTTCTACAGTCAATCACCGTCTAGGGAAAGGAGGCTGTTTTGGAAGGTATTACAAGCAGCGCAGTATGAACAGGACACTTTGCACTCCCACTGGGGTTTTATCCGTCCTTAATTTGACAACGCAATTGTAATTCACTGGAGAATGACTAATGCGTACTACAGATACCGGCAGGCTTTGCGAAGAGCCAAAACCCACAGAGCAGGTGTCAGGATTATAAAAAAGAGTGCACACACTGCTTTGTGCTGTTTGGACAACATTGCCTATGAAAAAGTGCTTCTCAGCACGAAACGCTTCGGCGAAATTTGACTACATTGCTGCAGGGTGTCATGTTAACTGTGCTGCAACTTCCTCAATAATCAAAAGTAATACCTACCTTTGTGTGGCTTTTCCAAAAGTGGTAACTCTTGTATTTTTTTAATTTAAACGGCTGGCCTCAGTCGTGGAAAAGCCCAGCTGCATGGAAGCGGTCCGATAGTTGTTTCTACAGTCAATCACCATCTTGGGAAAGGAGGCTGTTTTGGAAGGTATAACAAGCAGCGCAGTATGAACAGGACACTTTGCACTCCCACTGGGGTTTTATCCGTCCCTAATTTGACAACGCAATTGTAACTCACTGGAGAATGACTAATGTGTACTACAGATACCGGCAGGCTTTGCGAAGAACCAACACCCACAGGGGCAGGTGTCAGGATTATAAAAAAGAGTGCACACACTGCTTTGCGCTGTTTGGACAACATTGCCTATGAAAAAGTGCTTCTGAGCACGAAACGCGTCGTCGAAATTTGACTGCATTGGTGCAGGGTGTCATGCTAACTGTGCTGCAACTTCCTCAATAAACGAAAGTAATACCTACCTTTGTGTGGCTTTTCCAAAAGTGGCAACTCTTGTATTTTTGGGATTTAAAGGACTGGCCTCAGTCGTGGAAAAGCCCAGCTGCATGGAAGCGTTCCGATGGTGGTTTTTACAGTCAATCACCTTCTTGGGAAAGGAGGCAGTTTTGGAAGGTATGACAAGCAGCGCAGTATGAACAACACACTTTGCACTCCCACTGGGGTTTTATCCGTCCTTAATTTGACAACGCAATTGTAACTCACTGGAGAATGACTAATGTGTACTACCGATACCTGGAGGCATTACGAAGAGCCAACACCCACAGGGGCAGGTGTCAGGATTAAAAAAACGAGTGCACACACTGCTTGGCGCTGTTTGGACAACATTTCCTATGAAAAAGTGGTTCTGAGCACGAAACGCGTCAGCGAAATTTGACTACATTGCTGCAGGGTGTCATGCTAACTGTGCTGCAACTTCCTCAATAAACGAAAGTAATACCTACCTTTGTGTGGCTTTTTCCAAAAGTGGTAACTCTTGTAGTTTTTTTGGATTCAAACGGCTGGCCTCAGTTGTGGAAAAGCCCAGCTGCATGGAAGCGGTCCGATGGTGGTTTCTACAGTCAATCACCCTCTTGGGAAAGGAGGCTGTTATGGAAGGTATGACAAGCAGCTCAATATGAACAGGACACTTTGCACTCCCACTGTGGTTTTATCCCTCCTTAATTTGACAACGCAATTGTAACTCACCGGAGAATGACTAATGTGTACTACAGATACCGGCAGGCTTTGCGAAGAGCCAACACACACAGGGGCAGGTGTCAGGATTAAAAAAACGAGTGCAATCACTGCTTTGCGCTGTTTGGACAACATTGCCTAAGAAAAAGTGCTTCTGAGCACGAAACGCATCGGCAAAATTTGACTACATTGCTGCAGAGTGTCATGCTAACTGTGCTGCAACTTCCTCAATAAACGAAAGTAATACCTACCTTTGTGTGGCTTTTCCACAAGTGGCAACTCTTGTATTTTTTTGGATTCAAACGGCTGGCCTCAGTTGTGGAAAAGCCCAGCTGCATGGAAGCGGTCCGTTATTGGTTTCAACAGTCAATCACTGTCTTGGGAAAGGAGGCTGTTTTGGAAGGTATGACAAGCAGCTCAGTATGAACAGGACACTTTGCACTCCCACTTGGGTTTTATCCGTCCTTAATTTGACAACGCAATTGTAACTCACTGGAGAATGACTAATGTGTACTACAGATACTGGCAGGCTTTGCGAAGAGCCAACACCCACAGGGGCAGGGGGCAGGAATATGATTATAAAAAAGAGTGCACACACTGCTTTGCGCTGTTTGGACAACATTGCCTTTAAAAAAGTGCTTCTGAGCACGAAACGCGTCAGCGAAATTTGACTACATTGCTGCAGGGTGTCATGCTAACTGTGCTGCAACTTCCTCAATAAACGAAAGTAATACCTACCTTTGTGTGGCTTTTCCAAATGTGGCAACTCTTGTATTTTTCTGATAGAATTCTGTGTAGTTACTTGACTGGGTATTTGGCAATGTAGATTCTGCAAGAGTAATTAATTTGTTTATCTTTTTATGTACACTTTGCAAATCCTTTTGGGTCTATGTATATAAAGATTCTCTACCAAGTCGTTTGTCTCCAGTTGACTATTTGCAGTTATCCGAGATTACAACTCTTTCATGGTTACATTCGTTTATGCCAAAGTCTGCATGTTGTCGCAGTATGGGTATATTTTCTTCCGGATCTTGAGTGTAAAGGTGATGATGAGATGATTGGTCCATTAGATTGGAGTACCTTCTTAAAAGGTGATTGGTTCCAGATCGGAGAAGATGACATTAAAGGTATGACCTGCTATGTGGATTGTCGGGGAAACATTCTGCTGTTGGTTGTACTTGTCAAGACTATAGTTGAGGGTTTTGGGCTGAAGCATGTTTAGTTTGCTGAATCACACACTTAGATCATGAGGTGTACATAGATTAGAGCATGTGATTGTCATCTGTAAAAGATCCATTTAGGTGGGGCTCCCTAGAGTAGTAAAAAACTACAAGGAAAATGAGATTTGGGTTACATTTACTCAGCAGCGTTTCCCAATCTTGTATTGACACATGTTCCATTTCCACAGTTGCTACGATGTGTAATATCTGGTCTCATACAAACCCATTAGACATGCACGTTGGTTTGTAGGATAGAGAGACAGTTTATTGCACTTCATCCATCAGCAGTTGTCCCCGACTGCCCACCCTCAGAACTCCGGGCGGAGACATCATAATAACAGTGGACTCCTCATGATGGAGGGTACTCTCAGAATCCCACCATGTCATCATCCCATATGTCTCCTTTTTTTCCAACACTTTTTTTTCCAGTGGAACAAATACAAAATTAACTATATTACAGTCATGCTAACTGAATCTTTTTATTTCCGAATAACCTATATTCGAATGCAGCGTTCCTAACATTAGCATTTAAGTTTAACAAATATAGGCCCAGCTAGAGCAGCCACCAAAGAGGTTGTGCTGCATTGCCTGACAGGGAGGGAACAGGAGAGCACCATCTCTACAGAGATATGGCTCTTTCCTCCCCTTTCCAAGCGCTGGCGCTGATTTTTTCTAAAATGTACCACACACACACCTTAGCACTGTAGAACATGGTGCATGTCTGAGTCTAGCATAGGGTTTGTACAGAGAGGGCATCCTTCCTGTACAAAATACTATGCCTAGACAAGTTTCATCACTTTTCCCACCTTGAAAGAGTGCTGCACAGTGCAGCACACATGCAAAGTAGGAAAAGAAAGGAGAAATCATTTTTGTTTTCCTGCTAACGATTCCTTTGAAGTGGTGTTAACCATTGGTGCTAAACCCGATCTGCAATTGGTTGTAGAAAGGGTTTTTCATCAGAAGGCAAGGGTGGTAGCATGGGAACGCCCATGTACCACCCATGTAACTGCCCCTTGGCGCTAAGTAACGCAAAGTAGTGCTTCGCGCTTCTTTTCATTACTTTCAGGGTATTTCCCAGCGCGAAACAGGTTTTGCACTGGGAAGTAAACAGGTAAAAAAAAATTACTGATTAGCATCACTTTTGTGACTCTTGCTGCAGACTTTCGATGTGCAGTTAAATCAGCCTGTAAAGATTGAGATCCAACCTTAGCACCACTCACTATTTCTCACAGTGATTTATCCTGAGACAGAACTACCATTCGACTTTTGTTCCAAATCCTACCCCCCTCAGTCTTGATGATGGAGCAAGGTGGTGAAACAAAATGTTGTGTACCCCTTGTGAAATCATACTCCAATAACAGTAACTTGTATTAATAAAATGTTGTGCATGTATAACCAACTTAGAATAAGAAATGCACCTACACAAATACACGTGGGAAATTAATCTTGCTTGTGTTGCAAAAATAATCAACGAATTATGTGATTTTGTCATGTCCTAAACTAATAAGCAGCTTTAAATTAATGGAATGCAGCATAAACCTGCTTTTTTTATGTGTCTTTGTGTAGAAACGCGAAGATAAAGTAAGTATATTGCGCTTAAATGTAGTTATTTGATAGGTAAATACTAATTGGGAAAACCTTAGTAAGGGGGAGGTAAACAGAAGGGTTAATCTATTTAAATTAACGTTTGTTTGTGTTTCTTTCTATGATAGTTCCCATTTCTGAGTCGTGAGGCCTAAGAGAAAATGGAGTCACTTGAGTATTGTGGCCACAAAAGAACTGCGCATGTGTGAAAACTGAATGCGAACAGCTTGAGCCTGGACTGAATAAAGTTCAAGGTCGATTTGGACTGGAAGTGCAGATGGCTGTCAAGTGATGAGCACAGTGGTACAGAACGTGGGAAAGATGCCGAACGTTGCGAATAGGGAACCGGACTAGGCTGGACATTTAATTAAACAATAGGTCCATTCGAAAATTGGGCACGGAAGGAAATTTAAATCTCGATGACGAGATGATGCTCATCCAACCCAAAGTTGTTGAATCAGAACTCGCATTTAAGTCAAAAGATACACTTTTAGTTAAATAGAGCTAGTGAAAAAGGTATAAAAAGTGCTGATTTTACTGAAGGGTATCGCTTCCTTCAATTTCCTCTCGAGATGCTGCCGGATTGATGAATTTTCCTGAGATGCTTAACTCTGTTTTTCTTTTACAGGGAAATGCACTTTATCTGAGAGTCTAGATAGGAAGGCTAGGAGAATAGGTAAATGTTTGGGAACTATCTGTCTTTTGCTAATATCTGATCTATTAAAATAATGAGAATGTCTATTCTTGATTTTTCCTTAAATATCTGAATCGTTATATATTTAAATGTCGAATTTTCTGAATGAAATAAATAAAAGTGAATAATATTAGACATGCTGAATTTGCTATTAATAAAAATTAGATAAATAGAGAATCAAGCTGGTTTTGAGTTTTCCTACGCCTAATTTTCTTACTAGCAGATCTATCTATCTCAATGGTGGTGTGTCTAATAAAATTTTCGTATTTTATGAAACCATGGTAAATACATCTAAACTGCAGGTGTAAATAGTATGAATATGCAATTTAGTTTTTAGGCACTCCACTAGGATACAGCAGCTTTTCCTTTGAATTTCACCGATCCATGGAGTAAAGTGTAAGTGTTTAGGAGTGATTTGCAGTGATATGGGCCCCACTGTTTGATAGTATATTAGAAATTATACTTCAGGGAGAGGTGACATGTCTTTAGAAATTATTTCCGGAGAAGCGCTGCATCATTGAGACCATTTTTAAACAGCTTCAACACTTTTCTGTCTTTTGACATTTTTTACCCTGGCTAACATCCTGCAGGAGCTCTTATTCTTACTGTGTCCCAATTTGCAACTTTGATTTTCTCAACATGTTTTCTTTCATCAATTGTTTTTCACACATGCATTTCTCTATCTCTCTGTTCTCCTATCTTGTTGTTTCTTAAGCCTTTGTTCCACAGCATCCATGCTGGACAAAACTTTGTATTGGAAGACTTTCCATTAAATAACTCAAAAGGCATTTTGCCCATATTGGATATGTCCTAATTCTGCGATATGTCCTAGTTCTGTCTTGCAACACTTCTTTCTACTCAATACCATTTGCTCTTGCAAATTGTAGGCTTTCTTTAAGAGTTTTAATAACTCTTTCAATAGCACTGTTGGTTTCTGAATGATACACGGAATACTTTTTGTGTAATATGCTACATTTTCCTAAATAATCTTCAATTTCTTTCTAACAAAATTGTGGACCATTGCCTGATAGTAATGAATTTGGATCATTCTCTCTTGAAAATCCTTTCAAATATCTCACCACAATGGAAGTAGTTCTGTCTCGTCCACAACTAAACTCTATCCACCTTGAATGTAAGTCTAAAACTACAATCAAGTGGTGTGATGTTCACCTTGCAACGGTCCCAAAATGTCAATTGCAATCTCATTCCACGGATATGTTTTTGGTAACCTTCGATACACCATGGGCATTTGTCTGTTAACTAAGATTTTGTCACTAGGTTTGCATTGCATGCACTTTCTCACCATGCATTCAAAGGGGCCGATTTACAGAACTAATTTAAGACAAAATCCTAAACTTGCTACCATTTTGATATTCACAGAAGGCACTTACTCATTTCGGTATTCACAGAAGTGCCATGGTGCCATATAATTTCTTAGCCACATTTATGTGTTAAATAGTATATCTAGTTTTGTGGCCGTCAATAGACAGAAAAATTTCACTTATTTGTTTCTCATTGAGTGGGGTTTTACATAGCAAGCAATTTAAGTTGAATAGTAGGAATTTTCAAAAGAAGGCTTTATTTATTAGTTGCCGTTGATATTATCTTTCTGCTCTCCATTGGCCTAATTTTGTTGTCTGAGGAATCTATCTTTCTCTTGTTAGGGGAAGGAAAGGCAGTTTAAAGTTGGAGTGTTTGATTGTAGATAAGGAGGTTGTCGGTGCTATATAATAGGCAGGGATAGCATTCTGAAATGTGTGGAAGGTGCTGATGGGAAGGAGGTTTTGAGATGATACCTGGGAGTAGGAATAGTTGGGTTAGAGGGGACAGTGATACTATACTGAGAGGATTAGCATGCTGAAGTGGGGTGAAAATGATGGAAGAGGATATGGAAGATTGTTGTGGGGGTAGAGCATAAGATGAAATTGTTATATATAGTAGATGGGGTATAGTGGGTGGAAGAGTTGTAATAGATAGTTGTTGGTGGGGGGAAGCAAGTGTGTTGGTCCTTAGAGATTAATATGGTTATAAAGTGTAAATGATTGGGAAGAAGCTGGGTGTAAAAGTGAGGGTGTGCATAGAGGTGTAGTGAGAAAGATAGTGTGAGATGTAGCCTGTGTGTATGAAAACATATTCGATTGAAATTGAAAGGATACTTCAGGAGTTAAAGATTTAGAGTTTTCTGGTGAAGAGAGGGTTATATTACAATTTAGGAATATCTGACACTGACAGCTTAGTAGCCAAACCCAGGAGCCTAACACAAGAAATTGATCATAAACTCCTAAATTAACTAAAAATGCTTTGCCAGCATACTCAAGTTGTGGCGTGCAGCAGGTTGTCACTCTCTGATCACAAGAGTGTAAGCTGTCAATATCACATACAGTGCTCCCCAAATTGGGGAATGTCCCCTTCCTGCACTGCCCAAGTTTCCAAAGAAATGGGTTGTAATCAGATACTCAATAATCCAAATACATAAACCAACTTTCAATTAAATGGTTTATTCGAGATCATCAGATCTATATGTTGGGTAATCTTCATCCATCCCATGTTATTAGTAATTCATGGTAATCTTGTTCATAATGTGAAGAAATTTCCTTAAAATGCAAACAATAATCCAAGGGGATTGGTTTATTATTTGCTTTTGAAATAGAAACAAGTGCAGCATCTATTCTCTCAGACCCTAATTATAACGCAATCATGAGAGAGTTAGATGCCTTAACTGAGGCTTTTAAAACCCTTGACCAGCATATGAAAGACACCATGGGGACAATACAATCCAGACTAACAAAAGTGGAAGTAAGAACTAATTCCTGTTTGGAGCTCTTGACGATTTTTTCCGCAGGCCAAAACCAGAAGGCCCCTCTCCCAGCCTCTGAACTATCACTTGAACCCTCAAATATCAATATCACAGCAATAGGATTTACCACACATCCTCGTAGTAATATAGGTCCCTGAAATGAAAAAGCGTTGGAGGGGGATAGGATGAGGACATGAGACGGGTACAGGAGTAGTAATGAGACTAGAGTTGCTGGTACAATACCAGCCGCTAGTAATCGACTTGAAGACCCAGCTGAATATACTTCTGACAGCCTGGATCTCCCACCGGCAGCTGCCCCATAAGTGGTAGTTTGGACCAACGTCCCTTCCCTCCCCACTAATAGTGAGGAGAATTTGATCTAGTTGGGAAATAAGTCCTTAAATTGTCTGGGTGTGAGGATGGGTTTAACTCACCATCTATTTAATGATTTTCAAGATGGTAAGGAGGGTTAAGTATTTAGGAAGAGGAACAAAAATCAGAGTGGCGACTGTGTGGTACTGAACTTCAGATCACCCCAGCTGGTGGACGCAGTCCTGAATAGGACTGGGACTGCTGGTATTCATGGGAATGGTATTTCCTCTCGTCCCTTCAGCTACTTCTATAACCCTCTATATAAAAGAAACAACTTCTACCCACAGCCCAGTTTTGAACAGAGACTGAGGATCCCTAATTTTAAAATTCAAACTTATAACAGGTTTCAATGTCTATCATCATTAGATGACCTTGATTGATTTAAGGCAGGGGTACATCTACCTGGAGAAGAGAAACTACAGAACAGTTTTGACACTGAAATTCGAAATGGCACAAGCATAATTACTACCCCACTGACATTAAACGTATTACAGAGACAACAAATAGTTCCGCACTTAGATCAATAAGCGAGCCCCCACAAAAGATACTTGGCCACAGAAACCAGCACAACCCAAAATCCAGTCCCTTGGATGTATGTTCTGGAACGTTGCGGCTTTACGTTGCAAAATACAGACCACAGAATGCCTAGATTTTATAGATATCTACCAAAGTATTTGTCTCCAAGAGACATGGCTCACAGAGGCTATTCACATAAATCGGTATAGGACATATGTTACACCGGCCATACCGTCAGCTTATGGCAGGGCAAAGGGGGGTCTGTGTACTTACATGGCAATCACATAACAATTTACTAACATAGTTATTTCCACAGATAACCCATACTACCAACTAATGGTATATAATTTGAAAGGTCTGTTCGAGACGGATCAGGGCCAGGGCCAGGGCCAGAAATGGTGCCCAGTTTCCCATTTAGCAATAACCAGCCCACACTATCCACATCCACAAACTTAAGGTACTTATGGATCTATATATTGATCACATTCCTCTAATTTAGTATTTCCAATGCACTACCCTATTTCACAGCCTATACATCTATCAATATAACCTCTAGATCCACTCTCATTTATCCCAAACCCTATACCACTACTATGATCCCCAAAATAACCCTTTGTTGACTCTATCCTACTCTACCCCTCCTTGCATCATCTGACACCTCTTTCTACTATATCTATCCCCCAAAACAAACCTTTCTAAACTTTTCCCTCTGACTCCTCCCCTCCAAAACTCCTTTTTACTCATCCAAAAGCCTCCTCCTGCTCCTACGACCTAAAAACAAACAAACAAACAAAAAACTTCTCTCTTTCATCCCTCCACTATCCTTTTCAATCAAAATTAACAAACTAACATGTTTCACTTCTCAAGTTCCATATTCAATTATACTAATTCACTACTAATCCTTTATGGGTTCCGGAGTGGCGTGCTTCAACACCCCATCAGGGGTAACAACTGCTATATGAATGCAAACCTTTCTTCCCCTTTTATCCCTCCCCTATCCTTCTCACTCCAAATAACTAACTAATATCCACCACTGAGATTACTGTCATATTTCACCGTACTAATTCACCACTAATCCTTTATGGGCTTCCGGAGCAGCGTGCTTCAACACCCCACCAGGGGTAACAAGTGCTATATAAATACAAACTTTTTTTCCTCCTCTGTCCTTCTGCTATCATTCCAAATCCAAATAACTGACTAACCTATCCACCACTTAAAATGTACCTGCATGTTTCACTATACTAATTCAACACTAATCTTCTATGGGTCTAGGAGTAGCGTGCTATTCACTGAAAAAGCGTTTCGACGCCTCGTCAGGGCCAGTAACTGCTATATAAATGCAATTACAATACAATACAATAAACAAATGAATACTTAAATTTCACTTGTCATTTGAAAAAGAAATCTCAATACCCTGTGCGTACCGAAAGAAAACATTTAATGGGTCAACTAATAACAGTATCATTGACCATGCTTTACTGTCAAATCACTCTGCCGGCTCTACTTTTAACTTTTGTACCCACTCGATCTCACTAAGCGACCACTTCCCACTGAGCCTTCAATTATATACTGCACCTTTCTTTAAACATAGTCATGACAATGTTAAACCACAGGTAGAGGCAATTGAATTGGCCCGGCATAATGGGTATACTCTGCTTTGGAGACTGATTAACCCGAAATATCTTTTTAAACAGCTATTATCCAAGAGCAAAGAGGACTTTGATTTATGCTTAAACACACCCTCAACTGAAATCATCTCAGCCTTTCAGGCATTCTCAAAGGACGTAAAGGAGAGTCTTTTTGCCACTAGTTGGAAGGCACGAAAGGGAGAAAAAGGGTGGTTTGACGCTTTTTGCAGTAAAGCCCACAAGCCCTTGAAGGAGGCATTTACATAAAACACCTAGGAGTAATAGCAAAGTTCACCAATGTAGCGTGGACTACAAGCAGGCAGTAAAGAGAAAGAAATTACATTTAAGAGAGACTGCCTGAGACGCTCTGCAGGAGGCTGGGGCTAGTAATGAGAGGGCATTCTGGAAGATAATTAACTCCTCACCATGGAGTACAGATCTGTACTGCAATCTTGGCGGATGACTGGATTAAGCACCTTGTTGGTATCTCTTCTGCACCTGCCACAACAAATTTGCAAAAGCAGGGGCAAATGGATAATGAGAGTGCAACCACCTCCCAAACTTCCTACATTCAACCTTTTTCTTTGGAGAAAGTTAGTAATGTGATCCAAGCCAGCAAAAACAGTAAAGCACCAGGACAAGGCGCCATTCCAGTTGATCTGCATAAGGACGATATTAATTTATGGGGCCCTTTGTTGACTTAAGTACTGAGGTCCTGTTGTACAGTAGGTTGTTCCCATCATGGGGAGAACCAATCATTGTACCTATTTATACAGAAGGAGACCGCCTAAACCCAGCGTGTAACAGGACATTCTCCTTGAATGATTCCCTAGCAAACATAGCAAGATTATAATTTTGGAAGGATTACAGCAGCTCAAATAGGAGGGAATATAACATACAGGTAAAAGGGCACTATTCTGTAAGAAAGGGACAACCACGGAGCTCAAAAGGGGCTAAAATGAGGCCCGAAAGGAAAGAAGGGAGGATTCCCAGGGAGGGATATTTTACTACACAAGAAAGATAAAACCAAAAAAAAATGCACAGGGGTGGGGAGCAAATTAGGGATAAAAATACTGAAAAAATATCCTCACAATGCAAGAAGGAAAAACGGAGACATCAGGGTTGATCACATACAACAACAGGAAAATATGGAAATATGGCATGTAAGGGAATGAAGAAAAGATGTGGAAAAATTTAAATATTTTAACTTGGAACGTTAACGGGCTTAGACTACAAAGTAGAAGGCAAAGAATCCTGGAGTATCTGAGGGTGGCAGACAGTGAGATTAGCTCACTTGTTAAAAAGGAATGGGAAGAAATTACACGAAAATTATGCTGGGTGGATAGTTATGTATGTACTGACCAGGAATGTGTTGTAAAGGGAATCGCTATACTCTTTAAGAAATCTGCAAAAGCCAAAAATGAGCAGATAGAGTTAGATAAAAAAGGCAGATGGGCTATCACTAGAGTAAGAATTCATAATAAACCATACACCATAGCAGGCTATTACGGGCCTAATCTAGACGACCCCATCCCATTACAAAACCTGTTTACCCAATTGCTGTCATTCGATTCCCCAGTAATACTAGGGGGTATTTTAACCTAATCACAGACCCTAAGTTAGACCGTCGGCCCCCAATGAAACAAATAAATTTACCTAAAATGAGGGATTGGCTGGGAATCTATAAAAGAGATCTGAGATTGATGGATGTTTGGAAGGAGAAAAGGGATAAAAGATACCCCTTCACATTCAAAAATAAAAGGTTAAACATACAATCTAGAATTGATTTCTTTCTGATGGATAAAATGCTAGTTGATAAGACACACAAAGTAGAACACTTGCCAGCCTTACTGTGGGACCATTCCGCCGTTCTACTTAAAATTCACCTGGGCCAGGGACAGGCGGAAGGGAGATGGACAGTGGACCGCACTATTTTCAATGACCCACAAATCATGGAAACACTTAAATTAGACTCAAATGAGTATTTTGAGAATAATAAAGAGGGAACATCCTCGCAAGTTAGATGGGATGCCTACAAAGCAGTAATATGGGGGAAAATACTCCGCTTAGCGACACACAAATAAAAAAAAAAAACAAGAAATAGGAACGTTGGAATCTAACATTCAAAACATAGAGCTATTAATAGAAGCTGAGCTTGACCCGGAAAAAAAGAGAAAGTGGGTAGCGGATAAGGGAATCCATGAGGAAAGGTTAACAGGGGTATTAGAAAATAAAGTAAGAGAGAGATGGGAAGTAAGCAAACTAGCTAATTATGAATATGGCGAGGGGTGTAGCAAGCTCCTAGCGTGGAAAACTAAGACCGACGTTAGCAGGAATAAGATACTCAATATTCTCCCCCAAGATGGTTCCAGCTAAAGCTCAGAAGAATCGGTAATAAAGAACGAGTTTGCTGATTTCTTCTCTTCCTTGTATACAGAAGATATATTTCCCTCAAGTGAGGATCTAAACAAGTACCTGGAAAACCTGGAACTTCCAGTAGTAACAAATCTGGAAAAAGAGATGTTGAACGCCCCGATTACCATTGAGGAGGTAGTAGAAACATTGAAAGGTTTAAAGAGAGGTAAAGCAGCTGGGGCGGATGCGCTCCCTAATGAGTTTTATACCAAATTATGTGAGGTCCTGGCCTCCCTACTCACGAACTTGCTAAACCAAATTTTATATAGAGAAGGAGAAACTACCCGAATCCTGGAATGATTCAACGATAAGCATCTTGTTAAAACCAGGCAATAACCCAGCAAAATGCGAATCTTATCGCCCTATAAGCCTACTTAATTGTGATTATAAGATCTTCACTAATATTTTAGCAAAAAGGCTAGGGGAAATTGCGGGTAATCTGATAAATGAAGACCAGAAAGGGTTCGTAAGGGGCAGGCACCTGCAAGACCTAACACAAGAACTCGTCATGTCCATAGATATAGCTACAAACGGAAAAATTCCACTAACCATAATAACCTTAGACGCAGCTAAGGCGTGCGATAGAGTGAATTGGGCATTTATGAACGCAACACTAAATAAATATAATCTGGGAGAAAACTTTCAGAGAGCAGTTAAAGAACTCTATCGAGCCCCAAAAGCCAAGGTCTTAGTTAACGGGAGTCTCACAGAGAACATACTAATAAATAGAGGGACCCGACAGGGGTGCCCCTTATCCCCAATTGTATTCAATTTATATATCGAACCCCTGGCAACCAAGCTCAGAGCTCATGTAGAAATAACTTCGTTTATATATTATGCATGGGAAAAAAATAGCCTTGTACGCGGATGATCTGATGATCTTTACTAGCAATTATGCAGGATCCTACAATGCAATCGAAGAATCCTTAAAGGAGTTTGGGGAGGTATCAGGTTACCAACTAAACCTAGCAAAAACAGAAATCATGAGTTGGAATACCCAGGTAAATAGCAGCTTTTCCAGAGAGAAAATCAAATATCTGGAAATAGAACTTTTTAAACACATAGAAAAGATGCCCAACACAAAACTGGAAAGGATAACAGCGGAGGTAAGAAGGCTGTTAAAAACATGGGGAGGCCTCCCCTTGACTTTCCTTGGTAGATCTAATCTGATTAAAATGTCGATCTTACCCAAATTCACATTACTGTTTAGCGCAATACCCTTAGAATTTAAGAGGGAAACCCTGAAGAAAATACAAGGAGAATTATCGAGTTTTATTTGGGCGTCTAAAAGCACACGAATAGCCTGGGGCAAATTACGAAGACGAAAAGCAGAAGATGGAATCGCTAGTCCGGACCTATTTGAATATTATTGGGCCTTCCAATTCAAGCATATGAGGATCCTGTTAAGCAATTTTGATCTGTATCCAGAACACCTTAAAGCAATGACTGAAAACACTGGGTCCTTCCTATTTAAATTTGGTCATCCAAAGTACTTCAAAAAAGTCAAACTGAAGACGTTAAGATCAGCGGCAAAACTTTAGTACCAGATAAGGAGCACTTTGAATATTCCATATTACAGTGAATTTGCACCAATTTGGGACTCCCGAGGAACTCCAGAATGCCTCAAGGATAATCTGGCTAAACCTTTGAAAACAGCAGGCTTTCAAGTTTGGGGCCAACTTGTGGTGGACAACAAGATAATAGACTGGGAAACTTTGTCTGGAAAAACAAATGCATCTCTTTCAAAGTTCAAATTCTACCAGCTCACTAGTTGGGCAAAAACAGCAAAAGAGAAAAACACAGGAAACAAGACAATTGAAACAAACATGATAAAGAATTCCCAGATGAAAAAAGAAATAGCATCTTGGTATTGGGCTCTTATTGCAGCAGGGGAGGAGAACTTCCTAATTCCAGAAGAGACCTGGGGGAAAGAACTGCCGTTGCTGGATCACCAAAATCTGTGGCAAGTATCTATGGGTAAATGCTGGGCAAATGTGAAATCCGCTGCTCTTTACTATCCACAGAGCCTATTGGACACAAAAGCGGCTATCCAAATTCAGTGGTCCAAATATGAAAGTGTGTCCCAAATGTGGATTAGCAGGTGCGGATGATGTACATATGTTCCGGCAGTGCCCCCAGATCGATGGCTTCTGGCAGGAAGTGAGTAAAATCATAGAAGCAATATTGAGAAGACCTATAACTGTAAGTATGGATCTCATTATTTTTGGGGTCAACAGCCAAGAGGGAGTGAATCCTTTAACATCTAAGGAACAGAATCTCTTCTTTATGCTGATCGTATTAGCTCGTAGGGAACTATGCATTAAGTGGATAAAGCCGGTTGCCCCCACGCACTTGGAATGGGTGGCCTCTATAAATAAGATAAATAAATGGGACAGAAAAGGCAAACCCAGCAAGAAATATAACTTTTGGGAGCTTTGGTAAAGATCCCAGTATGTAAATTGATAGGTTACTTAGAACATTCCTCGTTAAAACCGCACATTTCCAATGATTATGCAATGGCAAAAAAAAAAAAAAAACACAAACATTGTGCTTTTGTGAGTGGCCAGGGTGGTCAGCTCTCCCAGTTCGATCTTGAAAGTGTTAAGGACACAAAGGGACTCCACTCTGAAACCACAAAGCGTGAATACCCCATAAACCAAGGGTCGTGACGGAACAGAAATCAGAGAAGTGGGTCCCTGATAACTCCGGTTACACTCTATTGCAGAATGAGGAAAAAAAAAAAAAGGATTACAGCAGTGGGCCAAAATTCACGGTATATTGTCAGATCTACAATATAGTTTTTGACCTGGGGTAGGGACAATAGAGCAGAGTCTCAATCTAAATATGCTCATTGGCAAATATGTCAGGATTAAAAAGGGAATGATTTACCTAGCCTTTGATGACCTTTCATCGGGTTTGAGTGTGTAATACATGCCAAGCTATGGGTAAAATTTAAAGATATGGGGGTGGAGCGGCCAATCATTGCCTTTCTGAGAAACCTATATATGGGGTGCAGAGCCATGGTAACAAATGGTTCCGGTGGAGAATTCACTGAATGCTACAGCTTAACGAGAGGGGTGAGACAGGCATGCGTCCTGGCCCCCCTTCCTGTTTTCTTTATATATAAACAGTGTTGGGAAGGAACTTGCAGCCGTCTGTAAAGATCTCCCGCAAATAGGTACGCGTCTTGTTCCAGCCCTCCTCTTTGCCAACGATGCAGTCCTTATGGCCCACACCCAACTGGCCCTACAGTCACTGCGTACAAACTTTGTAGAATACATGAAGAAACTGGACCGCCAGGTTAAACAATCGGAAGACTTTGTTATGAAGTGCAATATGAATAGTAAGAAATGTAGAAATATAAATATAAATGGAACAAAGATTAGTTTCACCAAATTGTTTTTAATAAGGGCTGTTGGGCCCTCAGAGGTTTCACAAGATGATTGGGCACCAATCCGCCAGACACGATGATGAAGATATAGAAAGCAAAATGCATCAGTATACAGGGCGGGTATATGGGTACATTAGAAATGCGCAGAGGTGCAATTAATAGAAAATGAATTTTATAGATAGATTTTAGCAATCCCCAAAAGCACATCAGTACTTGTACTCCACTCCGAATTCGGTGCCCCTCTTCTTACAAATTTAATCCAGTTAGAACCAATCTTGCTATGGCACAAAATTTGGACCTCAGAATACACAGACTTCAATTGAGCAATATTAGCTGATTGCCTTAAATCAGCGACATATGCATGTATTCCATGGTTGGCGTATGTCCAGCGTTTTTTGGGTGATATGACCCACACTGAATATTTCGAGAAACCGGACACGTTAATTACCATTAGCAGAAAAACATTGAAAAGGGAGGCTATGATTCACTTGTAAAAACTCAACTTGATAACCGAACTTTCAAAACATTCTGTTTTGAGCAATCAACTGATATTAACCACTTTTAATATGCAGCCTTACCTCATAAATGTTTTAAACTCATGGCATAGGTTTGTTCTCATACGCTTAAGACTGGACATATTGCATAGGGATCACTGACTAAATATCGATGGACACAATATAGACTACCCAAAATATCGATCCCCAAATATCGACAGACAAAATATCGAATTCCTATATACAAACAGGTAAGTACCAAAATATAGAATCCAAAATATCGTTTAAATATATATACTTTGTGAAATTATCGAATTTCTTAAAAATAATGTAAAATTAAAAAAATATAAAAAATAAATAGCTAAAATATACTTAAAAATACTTAAATTACCTTAAGATTATTAAATAATTAATTTAACTTATAAAAACATATATATATTAACATAATATTAATGAAAAATACCCAATAGTATTACCGTAGGATAGCGGGAGTGTAAAAATTACTATTACCACTCCTGGAAGTGCAACAGTAAGGAAAGCGTTGGATAGCGTAGGGGTAAAAATGACTATTCCCACTCCAGAGAGTGCAACAGTAGGGAAAGCGTTGGATAGCGTAGGGGTAAAAATTACTATTCCCACTCCAAAGAGTGCAACAGTAGGGAAAGCGTTGGGTAGCGTAGGGGTAAAAATTACTATTCCCACTCCAGTGAGTGCAACAGTAGAAACAAGCGTTGGATAGCGTAGGGGTAAAAATTACTATTCCCACTCCAGAGAGTGCAACAGTAGGGAAGGCGTTGGATAGCGTAGGGGTAAAAATTACTATTGCCACTCCAGAGAGTGCAACAGTAGTGAAAACTTTGGATAGATTAGGGGTAAAAACTACTATTCATACTCCAGAGAGTGCAACAGTAGGGAAAGCGTTGGATAGCATAGGGGTAAATTTTACTCTTCCCACTCTAGTGAAAATAAATGAATATAGTTCACATAATTATCAATTAATCAATTAATACAAATTCATTATCAATTAAGAATGAATTAATTACCAATTAAAAATTAATTAACAATTTATTCAAAATAAATACCAATAAATTAAGTAACATATTTAATTAATTATAATTAAATTCCTTCCCACCCTATTCCCCTATAAACCCACAACCCACTACAGAAAATAAATTAATATTATTCACATAATTATCAATTATTCAATTAATAAAAAATAATTATCAAGTAAGAATTAATTAATTACCAATTAAAAATTAATTAACAATTTATTCAAAATAAATACCAATAAATTAATTAAGATATTTAATTAACTATAATTAAATTACTTCCCACCCTATTCCCCTATAAACCCACAACCCGCTACAGAAAATAAATTAATATTATTCAAATAATTATCAATTAATCAATTAATAAAAATTAATTATCAATTAAGAATTAATTATTTACCAATCAAAAATTAATTAATAATTTATTCAAAATAAATACCAGTAAATGAATTAACATATTTAATTAATTATAATTAAATTACTTCCCACCCTATTCCCCTATAAACCCACAACCCGCTACAGAAAATAAATTAATATTATTCACATAATTATCAATTAATCAATTAATAAAAATTAAATATCAATTAAGAATTAAATATTTACCAATTAAAAATGAATTAACAATTGATTCAAAATAAATATCAATAAATTAATTGACATATTTAATTAATTATAATTAAATTACTTCCCACCCTATTACCCTATAAACCCACAACCCGCTACAGAATTAAATTACGCAAACATTAAATAACATAAAATTAATTACTTCAAATAAATTACTAAAAAATATACACTTTTCATACATACAAAACACTTTAAAAAATTGATATTATAAAAAATTCGATATTTTTAATAACCTATATTATCTACTTCGATATTTTAACTATCTATGTTTTTTAAATCGATATTACATTACTTACCTTCAAAACGATATTTTTGATGTCTATATTCTGTCCATTCGATATTTTGTCTATTCTATATTTTGGACTCGATATTTGTGTTCCTCAATATTTTGGACTAGATATTTAGACCATATTCCATTGCATAGATTATGTAGTTTCCCTACCATGAATGATTGGTTCACAAAACTGATAAATTGTCCCTGTGATGACAGAATGCCCCAGAACACTATGCGGTCCTCTTGTGTACATTTTATTTCCAGTACAGGAAGCGGTATATGCCACCTATTATAAGGCAGTTAAACTTTACACAATGTTGTGCTGCTTATTTGTTTCTGCAATCATTACCAACGCTTGAAATTTGTTGTGGAATGTCATCTTTCTTATGGGCTGTTTTTAGGTGATATTAGTTACTACCTAGAACATGGCAATAAGATCTATGTGGCATAAGCAGAAATGTAAATAGTGTGGGATGTGCGGCACACCATTGAATTATTTGATGTTCAGTAGGTAAACTTCGAGTGGCTTTTTTTTTTGTGCCTCTGGGTATAGTCTCCTCTGACCCTGGGGGACTAAATGCTGTAATAACAAGAGATGCAGTGTCAACCAAATGGCACTCTTCCCTGCAGGCACTCCTAATGAGACGTCGTCTCTGACGGTAACAACTGTGTAGACCGTTTTCTTTCAAATCATGTAGTCAACAACCATTTGTTGTTGATCAAAACAAGAGTATATTTATTCCAAACATAATTAAGTCACTTCTTTGTGATGTTTAATTTTGTCGCACAAGTATTCATTTATCAATGAGGTAAAAATATCGCTTCATCCTTTGATGCCAACTCAAACTGCAATGGGTACATCCCCATGCACTTCGGGACTCATGCCCTTCATCAGGGGTCAAGTGTACAATCTAAAAATAGAAGGGTTTCTATTTTAGTGTGCTGTACAGGTGTGGTAACTCATCCACTAAGAGCACTAACAAAAAGTAAGCATGCTGATGAACTATAATGTTAAGTGCCGTGTTGCTAGAAGCGTAATATAACTAATGAAACATGAAGAAATGCAAACTGGAACAGTGCGCGAAGAAATACGTTGTGTCAAAGTGCTGTTTAACGGTTAGTCGGATTGTACAAACTAAAACAGTGTGCGTGGAAATGGCGAAACATGATGATTCAATACAATAAAAAACAGCGTGTTTGCGATGTAGAGAGACTAGATAAGTACAGTGATGAGCGTGGTGTGCACCAAGGGTCATTTCTATTTTGTTGTGTATCGAGAAAATAGTTAGCGTGACGGGGTGTTGTCTTGCATAACAAGAAAAAGATTCTTATGACGCGCAAGGTGAACAAAACAGTGCAATTGGGTTACGTGCTCCCCGGTCAACTAAGTACAAGTATTTAGTTGTGCTGTTGATCTTACCGCATACAAGTCGGTGTGTCGATATTTCCTCCCGCGTGTAATACCATTGGTAACAAGCGCGTTTGATTAAGAAACTCTACTAGCTGAATCATATGCACTTACGCAGTAACAAAACTCGAAAAAGGACTACAAATAGTGGCAGCCATCTTGGAGCTTGGAAAAATAAGGAAAACTTTGTCGAACCGAAACCATGTGTGTAGTGGCCATATTGTAGCAGTTATGTGTTGTGAATATTAACGATTCTTGGATGAGGAAACTGGAAAGAAATATTGAACAACATAGAAAATGAATAAGTAATATAAATGGTATTCATGTGTGGTGTCAAAATTGTGCGGGTGAATGGGATGGTGCATTGAGTAGAGGTCTGTGAGAGCAGTGTAATGTGTCTGTCAAAACTAGATACAGTAAGCATCCTGAATGAAAGAATGAACATATGCTTGTAATCAACAAAAATTACTGAAAAATCAATAAACATGTGAATTCATCAGTTTCATGGTTTAAACAAATCTAGCAAGCAGCTGTATTCGATTCTACCATTGAAACATTTAGGTTGGCAAGCATCCAGTCTTTTTATCCAAATTAGTTCACGTTGCAGTAACCTCTTCTTGTTGTCTATGCCCTGTCTGAGCGGGACAACCTCCAATACCAGAAATCTGATTTGGCTGATGTTATGATTGTTGGTGACAAAATGTGCAGCGAAAGGTGACTTCATGACCTTGTTTCTGATGGTACTCTTATGTTCGGTAAGACGGACCTTTATTTTTCTTTCGGTTTTCCCTACATAGGGTAATCCACATGGACATTTCAAGAGGTATACCAGATGCTTTGAGTCACACGTGGCTTTGGTAAATAGTTTCATGGTTTTACCTGAGGTTGGATGATTCAGTGTGCTACTCAAGATGACATTATGACAATGACTGCAGTTGTAACATGGTATGGTTCCGGTGAATTTTGTTCCAATGATTGTCGGTGTGACTTCCAGTAGATCTTTGATGTTTTTCGATCTTTGGTAAGCAAAGAGAGGGGTGTGGTTAAAAATCCCATTAAAGTCTGGTTCACATTGTATCATTTGCCAATTCTTCATGATTGGTTTTTTGATTTGGGAACTCTTAGTGGAGTTTTTTGAGACAAATACTGGTCTGTCGGTAGATTTCTGTCTTGTGTGAGTTGATAATAGATCTTGGCGTTCAATGTTTCCAACTCGTTCTTTGGCTGAGTCCAAAATCTGGTTCAGATAGTTCCTATCTTTGAATTCATGAGTAATTTCGGTTCATTACTTGTATAGATTTCTGGTTGAGAACAAATTCTTTTGACCCTAAGCAGTTGCGAATAAGGTAAATGTTTCTTCAATGGAAGAGGATGACAACTGTCAAAATGCAGTGAATTGTTCCTGTCACTGGTTTTAATGTATAATTCTGTTTGTAATTGGTTGTGCTGGCAATTCACTTGTACATCCAAAAATGGTATACTGTGGGTTCTCACTGAGTGTGTGAATTTGATGTGATCATCAATGTTGTTAATGTAAGAAATGAATTCTGTGATCTCTTCTGCTGTTACTTCCCAAATTAAAAAAATGTCATCTATGTATCTCCAAAATTTTATTATTTTGTCTGTCCATCTCGGATTGTTCAAAATTAGGTCTAGTTCCAGTCTGTGCATAAAGAGATTTGCATAGCGGGGGCTGCACAATTTCCCATTGACGTACCAACGAGTTGTAAGTAAAATTCTCCATTCCATAGGAAGTAGCTGTGGTACAAGGTGTATTGTATCAACTCCAGTAGTAGAATCTTTAATTGGATATTGTAAGAGAAACGATTCGATTGCTTCAAGACCTCTATTATGCAGAATAGACATGTATAAAGCACAAACGTCAATTGTGCATAAGATGATGTTCGCATCCGGGTCAAGTGTGGTTTGATCAAGTTTGTTCAGGAAATCAGTGGTATCACTCAGGTATGTGGTCATCTCTTTTACCAATTGTTGTAAATACATGTCAATGTATTTCCCTGTTGGCTCATGGATAGAGCCTCTGGTGGACACTATTGGCCGAAAAGGTGGTCTGTCGAGATCTTTGTGAATCTTCGGGAGCATATGAAGACTCAGACTCCTTGGATTAAGTTGGGTCAAATATTTTTTGTCTTTTTCCATGATGGTTCCCATCCTGCACGCTGTTTCCAGAATGTTTTTAAGTACATCAAGGAATGCTTCCGTTGGATCCTGGCCTAACTTCATGTAGAGGTCACAATCAGATGTATAGCCCACTACATTTTCCTGGTAGAATTGAGAGCGCACCGCCTTTATCCGCTTTGCAGCATTTGATGTCCTTGTTCCTAAAAATCCGGTTGATGGCCTGTTTTTGTTTGACGTTGAAATTGCTGTTTTTTTAATTGGATTTTTTATACAATTCCCTGATTTCGTTGGCAGTGATAGTTTCATAAGATTCCTAAATGTTATGGCTAATGGGTGCATTAAAGACGCTTTTGCTTCTCAAAACCATACATGTGTCTTCTGAGCTGGAACTGATTTGTGGTATAACGTTAGTTAAGTAGTGCCTTAATCTCAAACTTCTCATGTACTTGTATAAGCTTATTTCTGTTTCCAATTCATTTGAGTGGTATGTTGCTACGAATGAAGTTCCACGTTGTAATATGGCCATCTGTGCGTTATATATAGACGTTTTGGAAATATTGATCACTAGGTTTTTTTGCTCCTTGTTGACTGAGCTATCGGAATTGAGGATTCTCTTGTGTCTGCTGCTCCTCATGGTTCGATGACGATAGTTGGGCTCTTCTCTAAAAAAGAACCTCCTGTTGTGTCTTTATTGGTTTGTTTTGGGACTTCAGTTGTTCCAGAAGTTTTAATATTCCTTTGGAACCTCCCTGTCTGTGGTCTACCTCGCTGGGACGAACCGTCTGATGTAGAACTACCTGCATCCGATGACTGATTGTTGAAGGGTGTACGTTGTCTCCACTGGGCGTATACTTCCGCCCAGCTGTAGACTTCTCCCAATTTGAAGTCCATGGTGTTGCTTTTGTATTTGCGAATCTTTCTGTCGCTGATCTCCTTGGTGTACTTGTCTAATTGAACAATGATGTGCTTTATCCAATTCGTCTTAGGTCAGATTGCTATCTAAATTTTGATGTAATTGTTTAATTTCTTTTTCCAGGTCTTCAATAACTTTAGCAAGTTCTTCCACTATTAGGAAGATTAGGTCGAGGGAACATCGATTGAGAATTGCATACCAGCGTTCAGTGAACTTGGGGTTGTTCCTGCAGAGCGTGGGTTTCAACGAGATTCGCAATCCCCTTGGGATTCGCTGATCCTTATGATACTGTATTAAAGTGGTTGATAACACTTTTAGATGTTTACAATAACTGCTTTAGCATGCTTGGGGTGGAGAAGGTGCTGGTTGTGGAAGGGTCCACTTCCTGAATTAAGGAATAAATCCGACTTGTCTCTTCACTGGAAAACCCAAAGTGTCAGCTCGGTTTGTGGTGATGTTTGCTATTTCTTCGTAGGACATTTTGATGGTGGGTGCTCGCACTTTCCGGTCAGTGAAAATTCAATTAGAAATAGTGTGGGATGTGCGGCACACCATTGAATTAATTTGATGTTCAGTAGGTAATCTTCGAGTTGCTTTTTTTGGGTGCCTCCGGGTATAGTCCCCTCTGACCCTGGGGGACTAAATGCTGTAATAACACGAGATGCAGTGTCAACCAAATGGCACTGTGCCCTGCAGGCACTCCTAATGAGACGTGGTCTCTGACGGTAACAACTGTGTAGACTGTTTTCTTTCAAAACATGTAGTCCACAACCATTTGTTGTTGATCAAAACAAGAGTATATTTATTCCAAACCTAATTAAGTCAATTCTTTGTGATGTTTAATTTTGTCGCACAAGTATTCATTTTTCAATGAGGTGAAAATATTGCTTCATCCTTTGATGCCAACTCAAATTGCAATGGGTACATCCCTATGCATTTAGGGACTCATGCCCTTCATCAGGGGTCAAGTGTAAAATCCAAAAATAAAAGAGTTTCTATTTTAGTGTGCTATATAGGTATGGTAACTCATCCACTAAGAGCACTAACAAAAAGTAAGCATGCTGAAGAACTATATTGTTAAGTGCCGTGTTGCTAGAAGCGTAATATAACTAATGAAACGCGAAGAAATGCAAACTGGAACAGTGCACTTACGTTGTGTCAAAGTGCTGTTTAACGGTTAGTCGGATTGTACAAACTAAAACAATGCGCGTGAAAATGGCAAAACATGATGATTTAATACACCAAAAAACAGCGTGTTTGCATTGGAGGGTAAAGACTAGATAAGTACAGTGATGAGCGTGGTGGGGTGTTGTCATCCATAACAAGAAAAAGATCAGTTTAATGATTTAAACAAATCTAGCATCATGCACCATGTCAAAGAAAGCAGCTGTATTCGATTCTATCATTGAGACCTTTAGGTTGGCAAGCATCCAGTCTTTTTATCCAAATGAGTTCACGTTGCAGTAACCTCTTCCTGTTGTCTATGCCCTGTCTGAGCGGGACAACCTCCAATACCAGAAATCTGATTTGGCTAATGTTACGATTAATGCTCGAAATGCATTGGTTTTAATAAACGCTGTTTTGGATGAATCCCTTGCATTGGTCATGTTTGTGCAAGAGGTCCGGATGGGCACAGCATTCATATTAGAAGCTAGAAAATGGCAAAATTACCCATGTGTGGAATAAAGGAAAAGATTGAAGATTTGGGAGAAAGCATATGGTGAAAAATTAACGATGGAAAATATTGATTTAGAAAAGTATAAAGCAGAAACTGATCGCCAGAATGGCATTGCGCAATTGTGCGGTCGATCGGAGTACCAAGTGGCTCCCCTTCCATGTCTTAACTACAGGTGCCTGTGGGTTTGGCACAACATTGACCAGCACGCAAATGAAGAAAAATACAGGATTTGATAGAATGGTTGAGAATGTTAAATTTAGGTGTGCACCCCACACCCCCCACTTTTTGCATAAGCAGAAATGGACCATGGGAGAAGCAAAGCCGGACGTTAATATGGAAAATATTACAATAATGCACTTTTTTTTTTTTATAAAATAATAATGCACTTTTAATAACTTTAGGAAAATGTCTGTATAAATGCATATGATTAAAAATAACCTGATTCTGTATTAGAGACTGTGGAAGGAATATCGGGGGCTATTTTATTGGTAACACTCTGCGGTATTGCAGTTAATACAGACTTTTTAAGAAATTCTAATAAAATCTGTGTAAAATTGTTTTTAAGGGAAGACTGAACAGGAAATAGGCTGCTTGCTTGCACTGTAAAATATCATTCAATTCACTCGCTGTTTGAGCGGGACCCACAGCCTTCATTATCGACTCCAGCGCCATTTTGGGTGAGGGACCGAGAGGATAGTCACCTTCTCAGGCGCCATTTTGTTGAGCGCTCTAGTGGTGGGTGGCTTGCACTCCTCTGACTATTTAAGTCGGGCAATGCAAGCACGCAGTGGGCGCGCCGATGGTGCACCAGAGGCAAGCTCGTCTGCGCCTGTCTGTGCCCCGGACGCACTCAGCGCTGGATATGCTTCCCGTTCTAATAAGATACTGGGCCAACTGACATATTCGAGAGAACGGCTGATGAATATTGATGAGAGGGAGAGCAAAGGACACAACTACTCACCATATATGGTGAGTTATTTGGAAAAAAGAGGGAAAAAATCCTTAAGTGTGTACTGATTAATTGTAGATCGTTGGTTAAACACCACTGGGGGGTATCAGTCTTGTTAGAAGATCTGAATTTAGATGTACTCTTCTTAACAGAAACGTGGGCTGGTACTGACTCGGTGGTGGAAATAGGATTCCCCTGCCCTCTAGGTTATAATATCCTCCACAGGCCGAGGGAAACGGGCAGGGGAGGTGGGGTAGGAGTGATTTTTAAGGAGGAGCTGAACTTCATGCCTCTTAAAATAGATGAAATTGCAGGCATAGAAATCCTGGGTTTTTCGCTGCAGGAACTTAGTGGCAGCCTAATCACAGGAATGATCAGGTATAGACTTCCTGGACTTGATACTCAATACCAAACTCTTTTAGATACCATCAATAATCTGGCACTGGCACATTCCAGAATGATTATTCTGGGTTATTTTAATCTGAGGGATGATGGGAGTCTCAGTAGTCATTTGAGAGATCTGAGGCTCGCATGCGCTAATTTTAATCTACAACAGATGGTAAAACACCCAACTCACCAGGGGGGGCAGGTTCTGGACCTTCTGTTTGCAAACCAATTTGAACCAGGAGTATTAAACATGATACCACAAATCTGGACAGACCATTACTTTATACATTTTCATACCTGCTGCCCTGTTTAAGGGACAATATCAGCTGTTCAGTGACTTATCGGAGAGGAAGGGAGTGGGCGAAATTAAAAAAAAAACAGGACACTCCAGACTTTCTCTAAAGAAAATCACTTTGACCCCCATGCTACAGTTGAGGATAATTATAAAACGTATTATAATCACATAATTGACACCTTGGACAAGCTAATCCCGGTAAAAAAGCTCAAAAACAAGAGGAAAAGCACAGCCCCTTGGTATAATGAAGAATTGAGATTACTACGTTTGAGCTGTAAGAAAGCAGAGAGGACATGGAGGAAGAGGTATCTAGAGTCAGATAAGAAAGAATTGAGAGTAGTGCAGATCAAGTATAAGGAGCATATCCTTAAGTCCAAGGCAGACTTCTATGCTAATTCCATTATACAAGCGCCCAATAGTACTAGGGCTCTCTTTAAGATCGTAAAGGAGCTATCCAACCCCGACTTGTACGAGCAACAAAGTTGTAGCTTCACAGAAACTATAAAATTGCCAACATTATTGGTGGCCTCCATCCCCACACTATTGGAGACTAGAATAATCTCATGCAGAGGGTGGATGAGGACTTGGTGGTGACAACCTTCCTCAACAATTTTCAAATCCTCACCCATACTTCTTTCAATGATCTGGCTCACAGCTTGTCATCGGGCTCCCCTCTTGACCCTCTTCCACATAAAATCTGGAAGACATACGGTCAAGGTACCTTCCCTTAGTTGCAACAGATCTGTAACCAATCCTTGGAATACGGTATAGTTCCAGATCAGTGGAAGCAGGCCGTGGTGACATTTAGAAGCCTTCACTGACCCAACAATTCCAGCAAGTTTTAGACCCATCTCCCTCCTACCTTATCCAATCAAAATCTTGGAAAGGGCAGTAAGCAAGACTTTGTCTTGCTTTTTAGAGGATAATAAACTGCTGGATAGGGACCAATTTGGGTTCCGTCCATACCATGGAACTGAGACAGCGTTGGCAACTATGCTGGACAATTTACGTAGGCGAGCCGACAACGGAAATGCTACTGTTTTAGTGCTTCTCAATATGTCGGCCGCCTTCGATACGGTGAATCATTCAATACTGGTGGAGAGACTGAGAAGATTGGGGTGAAGGGATGGGCTTTGCAGTGGCTACAGTCCTATTTATCGGAGAGACAGCAGATGGTGACTATGGCACCGTTCCTCTCTAGAAAATCATCGGTAATCTATGGGGTACCGCAGGGCTCTCCGATCAGCCCTATTCTTTTTCATATCTATCTGCAACCCCTGTTTCCCATCATTAAATCATTTGGAGTTGACCTAGTCAACTATGCCGACGGTACTCAACTGGCGTTTTCCCTGGATACGTTCCAGGAGCATATGCGTCAGACCGCTGGTTGGCTGTGGAAAAACTCAATACAGTTTAATGGTGGAAAAACTGAGGTGGTGTACTGCTCCTCGGTTAAAATGTCTAAGCCTCTGCCACTGGAGTTTAGGCTCACCCCTGAAGAAGAACATCTATCTCCTGTCAATACGGTGTGCAATCTCGGGGTTCTGCTGGACAATAATCTCCAAATGGAGTCCTAGGCAAATAAAACCGCCAGCGTCTGCTTCTCCTTGATGCGCATGCTTCGCCGGATACTCCCACTGCTACCAAAGGACTCGCGTTCCCTTGTAGTGAGAAGCACAGTGCTAAGCAGGCTGGACTACTGCAACTCTCTGTACTTCGGAGCACCTCAATACATCTTCCAGGGGTTGCAGAGAGTCCAGTCGGCAGCAGCAAAGCTGTTGCTAAATAGGCAACGTAGGTCCTCCACTACTGCGGCCTTAAGAGACCTACATTGGCTGCCTATCAGGGAAAGGGTCCAGTTTAAATCGCTCTGTATGGTGCACAGAGCGGTACACGATCAGGGACCTGTTCCACTGCAGGAAAAATTTACCTGGTACCTCCCTACCTCCCTAAAAGGCAGCTCCACTCCTTCAGTGCCAATTTGATAATGATTCCTAGATATAAGTGCGCTAGGATGGGGGGAGGGCTTTCAGTGTGGCTGCTGCACACTTATGGAACGAATTACCACAGAGTGTCAGACAAATTGACTCCCTGACTGAGTTTAGAAAGAGCCTGAAAACTTGGCTCTTTCCCAAGGAATGACTCCTCTTTTCCTGAAGCTTTGGCCGGTTCGCATGTCAGTTATGTTATTTTTTAATCTAAGCGCCAGGATACCCGTAGGGTGACTGTTTGCACTATATAAGTAACCTTGCAATTACAATTACAATGCTTAAAGGAAGTTTTGCAGTTAGATACTTTTAATAGCCTAAAGCCCATGTTTATATCACTTTTTAATGTACTTGATGGTATTAAATTGGATGATTTTTAACACTCTGAGCTTACATTGCCCAGATCTCTGTACTGGGGTGAATGCATGACATTGTTCTACGTTCTGTCCATCAATTGTTCTTTTTGTAGCTTTCTAAAAGAGGCATTTTTAGATTTACAATTTTAAATCTAACTTCATCATAAGTTGGGATTTTAAATTGTGATTTCAGAGACCCCGAAATTGGGGGTCCCATCCCTTTCCAAATGGAAAATACGTAATAATAATATAATAAGGGAATACCAATGTTATCCTATGGGAGAGATTGGCCTTCCAGTAGTGAAAAACAAATGTAAGAGTTTTTCAATACTAGGACATGTAAAACTTATAAGACATGTCCTACTTTTTAAATACACTACACCCTCGCCTTGGGCTGTCCAGGGTCTACCTTAGGGGTGACTTTTATGTATTAAACAGGGGACAAAGGAAGGTTTGGGCCTGGCAAGAGAGTTAACTTGCCAGTTTGACATGGCAGTTTAAAACTGCACACACAGGCTCTGCAATGGCAGGCCTTAAACATGTTTAAAGGGTTACTTAAGTGTGAGGCACAATCAGTGCTTCAGGCCCATGAGTAGCATTTAATGTACAAGTCCTGGGCACATTTAGTGCACATTACTAGGGCCTTATAAGTAAATTATATAGGCCAATTGTGGATAAGCCAATGTTACCACTTTTAAGAAATGCCTAAAGTTCAATAGATACTTGCCTATTCCAGGCCCAAACATTGCAGCCATCTGCTAGGAGGAGGTTTGAGTGCAGGACTTGGCCTGTTACTAGGACAGGAGGTCCAGTCAAAGAATGCAGGAGACTGGATCTATATATACTACACCAAAATGAGTGTGTATAGAGTCCAGGTGACTCCAGAGGTAGGCGTAGGTTAAAGTTGGATAGAACCTTACTTTGTATTTGTGGTAGAGTGGTCGAGCAGTAAGGCAGTATCAGAGGACAGTGTTAAGCATTTCATGTACACACTCAGTCAGCAAATGAATTCACCCACTCAAGAACTAAACTCTAGGCCGATTGCTTTTGTATAAGAAATATACAGTTGTTTTATTTATAGAACCAAGCAAGCCTGGCACAGGAAAGCATTAAATACTTTACAATAATAAGTTGCTGATTGTAGAATAGTTTGAAAATGCAATAGGAACTGTACTTTGTTTGATTTACAGGGGATGCAGTAGGTTGTAATTCTTAGCAAATACAGTATATTGAAATATATAGAGTTTTTCAGTAAATTACAGGTAAGTTACTTTTTTTGGAAGAAAATTGTCAATGTTATTGTAATAATCCAGGGAGGCTTGTAGTATTTAGTAGGTTTATTGAACAGCACAGCATCCAGTCCTGACACAGCAGGATACAGGTGACAACTGACAAACAGTAGAGAATGCTGTATGAGCAAAGCTCTGTTAGGAATGTAGAATCAAAAGGAAACACAACATGGCACATGCAATTAAAGGAGTAGAAGCATTAATAACCTAGATAATAAAATGTACAGGATATAACACACCTCCCTCCTTAAATAAAAGTGAAGGGTGTAAAACTAAAACAACTAAAGACCAGAAGGAACATACTATACAAAATCCTGCAAAGAAATCGGTCTCCTTCTGATACGCCCATCATCTTTAATTCTTGAAACTACTGAGTCAGAACAGTAACTAGACCCACCATCAGAAGTGTGTTCTTTGTCAACATTAGCATGAGGTTGGAACTGAGAGGCATCTTGGGTAGGACATTTAGCAACCCTACTCAAATTCCAGACCTTGCCATCCTGAGTAATAACAGAGTTACTGAACACCCTTTTGATTTGAATGGGTCTGCCAAACTTACTCGTACCTTTGCTGACAAAGAAAGGTTTCAAAATTCTGACCCAATCACCAACGCAGAAATCATGCTCTTTTGTTTTCCACCTCTTGTTGCACCAAACTGCAGACTTATCTTGTTTCCAACTTACTCTCTTTGCAACTTCCTTGACATCAAAACCATTTTCCCCCAGGCCTTCACATTTTTCTTTGAGCCACCAAGGGCACATGTCAGTCGCAGGATCCCTACCTTTAAGTAATCTGAACGGACTGATTTCAGTGGTAGTATGAGGAGTTATACGATAAGTCCAAAGTTTCTGTCTAATACGGTTCAGCCAATCCCCCTTTTCTTTGATAGCATCAGAGACAAAACCCTTCAGAACACGGTTAAAGCGCTCAACTTGCCCGTTTTCATGTGGCTCGTAAAGGGATGTACAAATGTGTCTGATGTTACAGGATTGTAAGAACAATTTCATTTCAGCAGAGACTAACTGCACACCATTATCTGACACCAATACCGAAGGACAGCCTTCCCTAGCGAAAACTTCTTTGAAAAAGGAAATGACAACTTCAGAAGTGATTTTAGCTACAAATTTCACTTCTGGCCATTTAGAATGGTAGTCTACAATGACCAACGCAAAACGTGAACTTTCGGGTAACACTTGGAAAGGCCCAGAAATATCAAAGGCTATCTTGCTCCATGGAAACTCTGGCCATTTAACTGTCTTAAGGGGTGGAACATGTAATTTTAGCATCTTGTCACTATTACAGCACTCATTGCATTCTCTAACAGTGCGGTCTATGAACCTGTCCATCCCAGGCCACCAGAAATGTAGCCTAATAATACCCTTCATGGCCGAAATTCCTGGATGAGTCTTGTGTGCTAATTTGAGAATGAGCTCTTGCACACCACTAGGTGGAATGCATTTCTCAGATTTGAAAAACAAATTACCTTCACACCATAACTCTTCCGCTATGTTGTAAAATGGTAGCAGGTCATATTCAACATTATTCTTACTAGGCCAACCTTCTAAGAGGTATTTCTTCAACTTAACAAATTTCTCATCTTTATTCTGGCATTCTATCCAAAACTGTTCAGAAATATCTTGATACTGGGAAGAAACTAGATCTGTCAGGCCTAATACAAAATCAACTTCAGTAAGACTATTCACACTGTCAACCTTACCTTCACACGGAAGGCGTGACAAGCAGTCGGCAGTAACATTTTTCTTCCCTGGAATATATTCAACTTTGAAATTGTACTCCTGTAGCTTGGATGAAAGACGTGCAATCCTAGCCGTCGCATTCCAACCACCACCAGCTGATAGGATATGCACCAACGGTTTGTGATCCGTTCTTAGAATAAACTCACTGCCCCAAATATAAATTCTATAGTGTTCAATGGCCCACACACAAGAAAGCAATTCACGTTCAATAACCGCATATCTGCGCTCAGTTTCATTCAAAGTTCTGGAGGAAAAAGCTACATTCCATTCTAGCATACCATCTGTCTGAGATAGCACACACCCAAGACCGTACAAACTTGCATCAGTGGTAATGATGCACTTTTTCCCAATTCTAAATGGTTTCAAAGTCGGGGAATTAACAATATCATGTTTGATTTCAGTGAAAGCCTTTTCTTGTTCAGTCTCCCATACAAAATCGTTGCACTGTCTTAAAAGTCTCCTTAAAGGTTCCATTTTGGTGGCAAAATTCACAACAAATTTACTATAGTATTCACACATTCCGGAGAAAGAAAGAAGTTGTTCCTTATTCTTTGGGGCTGGAGCACTGAGAATAGCATCAACATTAGATTTTTTGGGAACAAGACCTTCCCCCGACAAAGTGTGGCCTAAATATTCAACTGACTTCCTAAAAAGTTTGCATTTGTGTGCCTTGAGAGTAAGCCCAGAATTTTCCAATCTTTTGCACACAACACTCAAATGTGAACTATGTTCAGCTTCATTTTTTGAGAAGATCAAAATGTCATCTTGAAAGCATTTTACAAATGTATCAAGATCTCTGAAAATTTGAAACATGACACGTTGGAAAACAGAGGCAGCGGATGCCAACCCAAACGGCATCCTTCTGTATTGAAATAGTCCCATGGGAGTAATGAAAGCTGTATATTTCTTGGAATCTTCAGTAAGCTCAATTTGATGATACTCAGATCTAAGGTCTAAAGTGGAAAAAATCTGCGCACCATCAAACAAGGAAACAAGCTCATTAATATTCGGAAGAGGATGACAGTCTATAACAATATTAGAATTTAGGGCCCTCAAATCAATGCAGACCCTTAATTTTTGGTCGGGTTTGCGCACCAAAACGATGGGAGAAACCCATTCAGACGATTCAATGGGCTCTATAATATTGTCTTTGAGTAGGTCATCCAACATTTCTTTTAGCTCATCCCTAACGTTTAAAGGAACTCCTCTTAGCTTTTGTTTGACTGGAACTGCACCCTCTTTGAGAACAATTTTGTGTGCAAAATTTTCCAATCTACCTAAACGGTCACAGAAAACTTTATTGAACTTTTCACTCCATGAAATAATTACATTATCCTTTCCATTAACATCAGAAATAGAATTAATCATATCTTGTTCACTACATAAAGAGATGGGATCTTTGGCACGTGGATTTAACGTGATGCCAAGTTCCCATTGGTCATGCCAACCCAGTACATTGATTCCTTTGATAGCAATGTAAAGCTTAATTTGAGCTGACCTTCCTCTGAAACATAAAAGAACATTAAAGAAACCTTCAATATCAATCACATTTCCATTGAAACTTTCAGCTAATATATCTGAAGGTTGTAAATCAGATTTGTTACATACAGTTGTTAATTTTTCATTAAAGTACTCCCTGGTGATAATTGTCCATGGAGATCCAGAATCTACCATGAGTTCGATAGCAATAGATGAAATATGAAAGGTACATTTAGGAGATTTCCTACTGGTTGATCCAAGGATAGAGACAACATATCCACGCTCAACCTCATGTTTGACTTCATCCACAATACCAACTGAAGATACTTTAGTGGGAGTAGGCATAATAGGTCGTCCAGTGCGACCTTGAGGATTGTACCTTCTCTCCCTACATACATTGCTAAAATGTCCTAACTTGTTGCAAATATTACAAGTTCTGTTTATGGCAGGACAGCCCTGAAAGGAGGCTATATGTGATCTACTACCACATCTGTAACATGAAAACGATCAATTACCAAAATCTGATCTTCTGTTATTGATACCAACAGAATTTTTATATTTAGACTGAAAAGGAATAACATTTTTATCATCAACTTTGGGTTTAACAATACAAACTTCTTCTTCTACATTAGTTTTACTAGGATTGGAATTTGTAGTTTGCTTAACTACTATATCCATCCACTTTTCTGACATTTCAGTGGACTTAGCGATGGCTATAGTTTCTTCTAAGTTAGGGTCACCTATACACCATAGTTTATCTTGCACCTTTTTGTTTTTAACATGAACAATGATCTGATCACGGATCATTTCATCTGCCATGGCACCAAAATTGCAATGTAAAGTTAAAGCTCTTAAAGCAGTGAGAAAATCATCAAACGATTCCTCTTGTTTCTGTGCTCTTGTATAAAACTTAAAGCGATTTAAAGCAATATTGGCGGTAGGCTTGAAACGTTTCTCTAATCTACCAAGAGCTTCGGTGTATACGTTCACAGAATCACCACTTCCACTAGGCAGAGTAAATTGAGGTAAAGTTCTAAATATTTCTTGACCTTCAGAACCCAAACAATGTAACAAAATGCTTTTTTTTCTCTCTGACCCCATGCGCTCCCCATCAATAGCTTTCATATAATTGAAAAACTCCTCCTTCCACCTTGACCAGGGCATAGGAGGATCACCCTTAACTTGTAAAAATTTAGCAGGAGGATCAAATTGCATGGTGAAAGAAATTAAGTAAAAAAAAAAAAAATAAAAAAAAAAAAAAAATAATTAAATAAATTAATAATTGTAAAATACACAGTAAAATAGGAACAATTGTTGAAGAAAATGTACTTATGCCAATGTAGAATCACATAGTTTGTAGTAAACGAAGAGAATAGAAGACTTGTAGAACTGTAGAAGTTGAAGTTGTAAATAGCTTGTAGAACTCTTGCCAGGAACACTCTTGCCAGAAATACTTGAATAAAATTGAGTATATGTACAAACAAAATGAAGGTTAAAATAAGCGCTAATGTAATAGTTCACTCCTATTGCAAGCGCTAAAAATAATGAGCAAAAACGGTAAGAAACAACGATCCGAAATGAACTAAAATCGCCGTCAATGCGTTGCTAAGCAACCAAGAAAAAAAAATGGAGGCACGTAACGTGCGTGATGATGTTCCAAGGGCGTGCGTGATGACGTTGTAGCGTAGCGTGATGACGCGCTACATGACACAACACGGAAGCATCGGAAGATCGAAGACGTGGTTGCTGGGCAGTAGAATTGTAGAGAGGCGTTGCTTCTCCGCTTTGCAGACAATGATGTCAGGGGTTGCTAGGCAATGTCGTGGCTGCTCCGCTTCAGCGCTGAGGAATGCAGACTGTGAATAAACGAAGGCGTTGCCACGGAGATGGAAGCTCGTGGAAATGTCGCGCTGTAGGCAGCTGGAAAGTTGAAAGATGCCAGCAGCTTTAAAGGTCAGAAAACAGATAATATAGTATTTCGAGTTGAATAAAAAAGAAATTGTGGGAGATCCTTGGAAATACTTGCAGAAAGTGGCAAACAGATTCCTCAGAAGCTGGTAGATTTCTTGAAACGCAGGCAGTCCAAAGTAAATTAGGAGAAAAACGTAAAATTATCCAAAATGGGTTCAAACTCCGCTCCTGTGCTGTAGATGGCTGGAGTAAGGTTGTCCTCGTCGCCAAAATTTGTAATAATCCAGGGAGGCTTGTAGTATTTAGTAGGTTTATTGAACAGCACAGCATCCAGTCCTGACACAGCAGGATACAGGTGACAACTGACAAACAGTAGAGAATGCTGTATGAGCAAAGCTCTGTTAGGAATGTAGAATCAAAAGGAAACACAACATGGCACATGCAATTAAAGGAGTAGAAGCATTAATAACCTAGATAATAAAATGTACAGGATATAACAGTTATCCTATAGAGGAAAAACAGGTTATCAGTTCACAGGTAAGTTATCAACTGTGGGAGTTAAGGTTCCGGGGTTAGACTAAGGGGCCCCAGGGTCAGTAATGCATTCTTGTTGCACCCTCAGCTGCACTAGGGTGGCCGTGTGCAGAGTGTTGAGGCCCAATGAATCCAATGGGGGATAGGGGGCCTTCAATCAGTAGTTCCTGGCAAGCAGGTCACTGGGTTGTAGAAGCAAAGCTCCTAGGGTTTAGGGTTTAGGTCAGGACAAATGGGGAAAAAAGTAGAACAAAAGGTGCACCCTCAGTGGCACTGGGGAAGCTGGGTGCAGGGTGCTGTTTCGAGGTCGGGTGCCCTGTTGTTTTTAATGGAGAACCTCCGGTTTGCAAAAACACTGCAGGCAGGGAGATGAAGGACTTCTTGGTGCGACCACTACTCAAGATGTAAGTTGGGAAGTTAGGGGTTGGTTAGTCACCATCGGTTTGGGCACACAAGGCCCTGGGGCGTCAGGTGCAGGGGTGCCTTTGGGGTCAGATCTTCTTACCCGCTCTGGGTCACGGTTAGGAGGGCCTTCTGGATTTAGGCTGCAGGCGTTGGCTGAAGGATTGAGGCAGGTCAAGTTTCGCCGGATCTCGGGTCAGGATCACCGAGGTGACCTCCTCATGGTGTTTTTCCACTCGAGCTCGGGCCGGGTTCAGCAGGTGCTGGATTTGCAGTCTCCGGCTACTGACAGAGGTTGCAGTTTTACAAATCCGGTGTTCACAGGAGAAGCAGTGTTTGGAAGTGAAGGTAGGCAGGTCTTCCGGGTTTTTGAGGTTGCTGGATGCAGGATCAGGTTTGAGGGGAGACAGGCCTGTAGGGCTGGGGCCAAGTTGTTGGGCGTCGTCTTCTTGTTAGCTGGCCGCATTGCTGTTGGGTCCTTCTTCTTCTTTTCGTTTCTGGATCTGAGGAAGCAAGGTTAAGGGGGCTCCTTAATACTAGATTTAGGGGTGTTACAGGTAGGCAGAGGGCAGGGACCAATTGGTCCCTTCCCTGGGGTGGGTACACCCTCTATTGTGCCACCCTCTACTGGGAGGGGGGCAGGAGCCTGTCCCTGGTTGGTTGAGTCCCCCATCCTCAAGATGGCAGGGATTCAGAGTTGTGCTTCACCTCGCCTCCTCACACCTGAGGGGTGGACTAGGCAGAGGTGGGTTCACCTCTCTACCTCACTGGTTTTTCCCACTGGTTGTCCCACTCAAAGTGTGGGGTAGAACCAGTGAGGAACAGTTGCTGAAAGCAGCAAGTGGTCTGGGGAAGCTCACAAAGGCGGCATGCCTTTGAAGCTTCCCCTTTGTGAACCCTGCCCATCCTGGGGGAGGAGACTTGGCACCTCGTCCCAGGATGTGTATTGTTTTAGTCCCCTGAGAGCAGCAGGCTCTTGACCCAGGGGTCCAGAAACATGTCAGTTGATGGCAGCCTGAGGAGCCACTCAGTCGGGACACTAGGGACAGGTTAGTTTTCAGGGGGCATTTCTGAGATGCCCTCTGTGTGTATTTTTCATTAAATCCCACACTGGCATCAGTGTGGGTTTAATGTGCTGACAAGTTTGATCCCAACCTTCTCAGTTTTCAGTGTAGCTACTATGGTGCTGTGAAGCAAGTAATGACAAACTCCCAGCACCATATACGCTTAATGGCAGCACTGCACTCACAATTTCAAAAAATGGGCTTAGACACTGTAGGGGTACAGGGCTCATGCACCTGTACCCTCACCACTGGTATAGTGCACCCAACTAGAGGGGTGACTGATCTATTCCAGGGCAGTGGGTTGTAGGCATGGCACACAGGGATGTGTGCCATGTCGACCCTTCACATTATTCTGCACCAAAACACGCAGCCTGCATAGGCAGTGTGTGAGTATAGTGGTACAGTAACTCCAAAGGTGGCACAATTAGTGCTGCAGCCCTTAGAGGCCTTCTCTGGTCACCGTGCCCTGGGTACCTGTGGTACCATTTACCAGGTGCTAACCTGTGGCCAGAGAGCCCAGTTGGGGTTGTTTTTGGGAAAGAACACAAGGCCTGGGAACCTGATTGGCAGGGACCCAGGGTACACCACATGTCATATAGTTAACTCCTCCTTTTCCACTGCAAATGTTCCGGCACAATGGACACAGGCATGGGTATCCCCCATTCTTAAAAAACCTACGCTGAACCCAGCTAAGCATGAACATTTTAGACCCATATCTCTTCTCCCATGGGTGGCTAAGATTGCAGAGGCACACGCCAACAATGTACTTACACAGTTCCTGAACTCCAATAACAGCTTGGATCCATCTCAGAATGAGTTCCGACCAGGTCACAGTACGGAGACGGCTCTCCTGGCCACTACTGAACATCTGCATACCATTCTTGATTCTGGTCAAAGTGTGGCACTGATCCTGTTAGATCTCAGTGCCCCCTTTGACACGGTCTCGCATGGCATCTTGCTACAGCGGCTAGAGGAAGCTGGGGTGATTGGGTCGGCTCTGGAATGGTTCAGATCTTTTCTGACCGAAAGATCTTTCCAAGTGTCCGCTCCGCCGTTTCTTTCCCAGGCCCATTCCATCAACCAGGGGGTAGCCCAGGGCTCAGCACTGAGCCCCTCGTTGCTCAATCTATACGTTCAGTCTTTAGCAGCTGTCGTCAGGCAGTAGGACCTTATTATGGTCTCGTATGCGGACAACACACAACTTGTTGTTACCTAGGCTGAAGGCTCTACTCCGAATGCCTCTATGTTCAGAAATAGGATGACGGCTGTAGCTGAAAGGATGGCTACCAATTGCTTGCAACTAAATGCCAACAAAACTGAGGTTTTGTTGGTCGGGAAGAACGCAAGCTTGTGAAGCGAGCATTGGTGGCCGACTGCTCTGGGCGATATCCCCATTCCAAAGGTAGTGGTTACAAATTTTGGGGTATGAAGTTTTTTGATCCATCGACACGTCAGGTGGTTGTCCAGGCGACCATTCTATCTCGCCTGGACTATGCTAGCTCTCTTCTGTTGGGGGCAAATAAGGCTGAAATACTTCGGATGCAACGTGTTAAAAATGCAGCAGCCAGAATCCTGGTGGGACTCCCGAGATTCTAACCCATTACTGGAATCATCCGGAGGCTTCACTGGCTCTCTATGGAGAAGCGTATTCAATTCAAGGTGTTGTGTCTATCCTTTAAGATTGTGAAACTTGCTAGACCTAGCTTGCTGAGTAACCTCCTTACTCCCTATGTCCCCACCGCCGGCTGCGTTCTGCGGGGCAACACCTGGTTGTTATCCCGCAGGTCAAGCGCTGCCACCCAGGAGGGCGGTCTTTTCGCTGCCTGGCAGCTAGGTTTTGGAATTCCCTGCCTGAGCAGATTCGCAGCATAGAGTGTCTGCTTGTCTTCAGGAAAGCTATTAAAAGTTTTCTCTTTCCTCTAGTTCAGTTCCGATGGTATGTTGGTTGCCACGGGTACAGGTTGTTGTGTTTGATCTACCTCTTATGCTGAAAGCGCCGGGATGCCCCTTTGCTGGGGCAGCTGCGCACTATATAAGATTCGATAACATAACATAACATAACATTGATAACATAACTTAACACCAAGTAAAAGTGCATCAGTAGTCTGGCAAAAAGTGGGGGGTTACTGCAATAGAAACCCACTTTCCTACAAAGAGGCTGCTGGACAAAATGGAAATGATAAGGCCCAGTAAGGTAGAGTACCATAATCCAGAGCCAATGTGGGACTGTGAGGACAATCCTAATGTCCGGCCACAGGGATGAAGCCCATATACAGCTCAGTCTCATCACTTCCAGGGATAGTGAGTTCCAAGCTGAGTCTGATGGCACTACATATCAGCGTACAGGAACATTTGCTATGAAAAGCTCCAGATCCAATCTTACACCTTGGTAATACTGACGGTGAAGCATATGCATTAGAAGTATCCATCAAAAAGTGCAGGTGTGTGATGTCTATTTGATATTGCTTCATCAGCTTCTCTTTGGTGTGGATCCTCACATACCAACACCAGCAGCAAAAGACAACTCAGTAAAGAAAAAAGGCAAAACACATGTGTCTTGATTTCTATTGCTTGAGATATGGATCTACCATCTGGTCACACAAAGACTGGAACCTCCATATATCAGCTGATTTGATTATCACCAATTGAGAGGGGCATCAGATATGGGTTAAAAAATAAATAACCAGTCATTCTTCGTAATGGTTAACAATGCCCACCTAAGGCAACCTATTCTTATGGCCCAATAAGAAGATTCCTGCACTGCCTGCAACTACAGATCTTTCTCAGGGCTTCTGTTTTCAGCATGCAAGTCATTAACAGGACTGTCACTTGCATGGTCAAACCAAGCATCACAAGAACAGTTTTGCTCTGGTTAGCATTTAGAATGTAACAACAGTACATCATTGTGTGGATGTAAGAGGATGGTACATTTACTGTTGGCAGCTAATTTAGTTTTTAACACTAAACACTAATGAGGATATGGAGTTTGTACCCAATACTTAATTGTTGCAGATCACTATGCATAAGGATAGCTAGCGTAATAGATGAAATACCTATCTCAGATTGTCCCATATTTCTTATTTTTAAACATGTGTGGTTGGGAAGGTAGACATGAGACCTAGTTACACTTTGCGTACAAATTTTCAACACATGAATGCAGCTTTTATCTATTCCTCTCCACTGCATTATCATCAACCATACGTCGGGCCTCCTTTTGCTGGAGTGCTGTTTCGAAGAGTGGGGTGGCATGGTATGCCAGGGAGCCAGACATTAGGCTCCGTACATTCTCCATGTGTAGAAAAAACATTACCCCAGGCAGGTATTGGGATGCTAGGTCATCTTAAGTTGGCTGCAGGATGGGAGGAAAGTTGCGTTTACCAATGTATTCATCCCTGGAGAAGGAATGCAGTCATATGCCATATAGCCATGACTTGTGCCAAGAAGCTTTGCTCCTCCCCCCACTCCGACTCCATTGTCATTTTCCAGTGACTCTACAGGGGCAGATCAGGCGGTAACATCCCTGGCTCAAATGAAGATGGTGGATTGCAACCAGGGAGGCCGCGCTAAAAAGTCTGGCTTCCCACTGTTTCCATTTTTTTTTACTTCTTAAACAATGAACTCTGGATCCCAGGAGATTTTCAGGTCCTGTCAGAGGAGCATGTTGAGGAATACCACCACAAAATTTCTCCCCTGGGGAGTTGAGTTGAAGATGGTGGGCAAAAATCAGAGAAGCGTGCCTTATGCCAGTTTTCGTAGCTCCTAACCATTTCATTTTTTTCTTGTGTGACAATGAACTATTGGTTGAGTCCAGGATACATTTCAGATCTCGCAATATGGCAACACAGATCAGAGGTAACACAAACAATATGTTTCCTCAAGTGAGATTAAATGCAGATAGTGGGTAGATGCCATGCAGAGGCATGCCTCTCTCTTTCTGTTTTCCACTTGACAAAAGGGGTTGGGAGTAAGAGGGGTGGAGGAGGTTAGAAAGGATAAGTTATATACCTGTAATCCTAGTTCTCTTGCAGGCCTATACTCATCAAAGTCAGAAGCACTGAACAGTCCAACCTTGCGCGGGGACCCCAGAGCACATATGAAGATTGAGCCTGTGACCAAGAAGTGGGGAAACTCTGAAACGCGTTGGGTTGTTTTTTGTTGCCAGGTGTGGAATAAAGATACGCTGAACAACGATTTTTAGCGGTGGCTCTGCGATCTTTGAGCTAGGATACTTTTACTGGGTGTTTTTACAGGTTTTTACCCAAATCGAAGGACTAGTCCCATGAAAAACATACATCCATATGTATATGCACATATGCATACATACAGATATATTTACAAACATATATGCAGCCTTAACCACCAAAATAGGCTAACAATTGCCAAGATTGCATTGCATTTTTTCATTTAAAATAAAACATATCCATGCAACATTTCCAAGACAGAGAAATGTATTCTTAACTTGTTTGGACATAGCCTTTATTTTCAAGCAAAAAAGGCAAGGTAATAGCATGCAGTTAGCCCAGAGGCTGCATATGAAAAACACATATCAAAAATTGGTGCCGTGCTTCCAGCTCCCATCATGCCCAAAAGGTGACAGTTAGATCAGCTCATTTGTGTGGCATGTTACATTGTTTAGTGATCATTAGGAGACAGAGTGCTGTTATAAGCATGGTATTCATCCGGGGAGGTGGGAGAGTTGCTTATGACTTTGATGAGTCCCACCTGATTTATTTAAAAGGAATCCTAACCTGTGGGCACCTCTATTGACAAATGTCTTCAAAGCAGTAGTCATTTGCTCAGTGCCAGTAACCTGGAAAGAGGCCATTGTGTTTCCCGTTTTTGAAAAGGGCAATAGGAGTGACCCGTCATTTTATAGGCCAATTTCTCTGATTGATGCCACAGTAAAGGTATTGGGAGGGTAATTCTTTCCCGACTAGAGGCCTGAGCGTCTACCACAGGGGTCATATCAAAAACACAATATGGCTTTAGAAGGGGAATGGGTACCACTGAGCAATGTCTCAATTTGTCCCTGATCATTTGCAAGTACATGAAGGCCAGGAAGGGCTCTATCCACCTGGCTTTCATGGACTTGTCCAGCGCCTTTGACACCATTATTTGGGACAAATTGTGGGCTCTGATGGGGAAGAATGGGCGGAGAAGAGGCTCTCATTTCCCTCCTACGTCGGTTACATGCTAACACCACAGTTGGTATAAGATACGGCACCCAAGGGGAAAAGACCAAGCCGATTGTCTCCACAGAAGATGTTCGGCAAGGGTGCATGTTACCCCCTTTCTCTTTTTAATCTACACAAACGACCTAGAGGCTTTTCTATTAGATTGATTTTCCTTGAATTGTCCAGCTCTTCCTCTTACCTCTGGTAGTATGAAAAACTTCGGCTATGCAACATTCTCTCGCTCATTCTACAAGTACGAACGTAGAAATTGGATCATTAGAGTACTGCAAGCAAAGTGTATAGTAAATTTATAAGTGCCTGCAATTGCCAGAGGTTTTTTTTGTATCATATTTATATAGCGCAAACTCAGCCCAAAAGTATTTGAGCACCGTATTTACATTACACTTTCAGTGACGCGGAGATAACTTGATTTGTCTACAATAACAGGATGTGGACGCGACTCCGAGGCTCGAACACTGATTTCCAGTACCAAGTTCGACAGTGTACCCGACTGACCACATAAGTATATATGTTGGCGCAGCCTAACTTCGACCACGAGCCTCACTCTAATTAGCTGCCCTTCATGTGCCAAAAACTGCAACCTGAAGTTTTCATAGCCCTGTATTGCTATATCTACAACACTCCACTGAATGTGCAATAAACATTCATATCCACAGAAATGCGTCATGTCCACCATCTGTTATATATGGAACTATGGATGAATATAGGGTCAGTGATACCCCGTATCTTCCATGTTGGCCATGTTGTGGGATTTCACTGACATAATGACACATTTGCGTTTAAGACCCAGGTGACGGCAGCACTACAAAACAGACACCCGAATCAGTTGATTTTTCATGTAGCTCAAGATGGACCCATGCCCATAGCTCCGGAGTCATTCTTCACAGCCTCACGCAGCACTGGCATACGTAAGGCCAGCTCACTCCGCTTACGCTTACAGGAAAAGACAACAACGCTACATGGCCCAGATTTTCATTGTAGTGATCTGCTAGTCACAGCTCTAGTTGACAGAACTGCACAGACACTCTCTCATGGCTAGTATACACCCACAGGACATGTGACCCTACCAATAAAAAAGACCGGGTGCATGTGCTCTACGCCATTTTGCCCCGATCGCATGCGCTGTGAGGGCCCTTCCTGATGGTCTGGACACCTCATGTAGGCCCGAACCATCGAAGAGGAGGGCCTACCACCACGTGCGCGCCCTCTTTGGTCACTGAGTTAGTAGTACCGCAAGGACTGAGCGGGCGTGCAACCTGCGATGATGATGGGTGCACGCGTATGTCCTTTGCCATAGTAATATCAGGACTCAGCACCAAATGTGAGACTTTTTAGTGGCAGAGCGGGACTGCATGATGTAGAAGGTGCCCTGTCTGCGAACAGGTGAGCAGTGAGGCCTGGGTGCGCAGCGGAGGGAGTAGATGGGGTGAAGCAGACTAGATACAAAAAGGCGACACAGCGATTTAGGCATGCGCAGTCCTATAAACCCTGTCTTATTGAATTTTTTTTTCCAATAGCAGGACAGTTTTTATAGTCGGCCAAATGTTAGTCACTCCCACATCTGTAGCAAATCAGATGAATATTTATTTTTTTATACTATGTACCCTTAAATGTACCATCTTGTTTTGACAACCCTTCCTTTCTCAGTTGTTTTAGGACTCGCGCCTGTGTTGCTGTGCGCAGTACGGCTCGGGCCTTCGTTGCAGTGCGAAGCACTGCTTGCGCAGTGCAACACATTTTGTAAGTGAAAAAACGGGGATATGAACCTAACCTAGGAATCGCACACAGTCGTGCGTGTGTGTTTCCTTCCGTGCTACCCCATTGGCCTTTGCGTTCGACTTATTCTAAAAGAATGCATGCAATTGGCCAGAATTGGGTGCATTGCTCCACCCATGGCCTATTGCTGTGTATTACGCACTTGCGGGCGGGCGTGGTAATTGAATCCACCTGTGTGGCTGTGCACCACTTATTTTCTTCTAACCGAATGGAAAACATTACTACTTCTAGTAATTGTTGATAAATCGAACCCCTATAAAATAGTTGGGACCGTGCAGATGGTTGTGTTTTTAATGGGGAAGTGAGGGGTGTGAGAGGGCCGTGTTATTATACTCCACATTAAGATAGTGCCAATTACCAGTCATAACATCTTCCTTCGTGTTATTCCTGTTAAAGAATCTGTGTCATACATAATGGTTTCTACAATATCATTTCAAGTTCAACTCTATCATAGAACAAGCATTTACAATGCAATAGGTCTCGCATTATTAAAGTTTGAGCTATTGGTGTTGTAATATTTTGCAATTCCAATAGCTCAAACTTTAATAATGCGCGAACTTTTGCACTGCAAATGCTTGTTTTTAAGTAGGTATGGTGAGTTGCGAGCATCGAAGTATGTAGACACTAACATGACATTCGTGTCACATCTCGTAGCTGCTTCGCGTCGCTTTCGGAATGTTATGTTTTAAATATGAGAAAGTTGAAAAGTAGAATTTAAAGGCTGTTCAGTCATTCTTGCTTTAAATTTGTTGCATACAAGACATGTTCTGAGGATCAATTCACATCAACAGAATTACTGTCTCTGTTTTTTCATTCCTGCATACTGGACTTTTCGACAATTGTTAATTCTCTACTATCTTTTAGATGTGGAGCTTCAGGGTGCACTATGTCCCTGCCCATGGTGAGAGACCCACCCGTGACAGACAGGTGAGCTGCGAATATTCTCTTTAGTGTTACTCTCTCACTCTCTCTCTTCCTCTCTCCTTTGATGAACGAATGACACATAATCTTATCTTCCTTTTTAACTAACAGGTTGTGTTTCAAGAATTGGCGTCCACCCAACACCACCAAAGCTCAACGTTGTGTGGAATCTGCGATGATGATGCGTGGCCATCCAAACAATGCCTGAGAAGGTTGCTTCGGCACATGGTGGACCCTCTTTAAAACACGTCAGTGGCACAAGGTGAGCAGAGAAGCTTCTTTCCGTAGCAGCGAGAAGTCACCTCTGGGCAGTGAGAATGGAGAGTGTGCAGCAACCTGAGTGCGTAGGAATGGACAATCACCTCCGGGCAGTGGGAGTGGATGGGGTGCAGCAGTCTGGGTATGCATGAATGGGCACTCACCTCTGGGCACTGGGAGTGGATAGGGTGCAGCAGTCTAGGTGCGCAGTAATGGGAAGTCACCGATGTGCAGTGGGAGTAGATGAGGTACCCCACCCTGGGAGGAAAAGAGCACACAGACACCTCCTTGCAGTGGAAGTTGATGGAATACAGAAGCCTGGGTGCGCAGAGGCGTAACACAGAAATATGCGTGTGCAGTTGTATGTACTCTGCAATTACTAATTCTATACTATCTTTCAGATCACTAAACTTGAGGGTGCACTATGACCCGGCACGTGGTTGGACACACACCGGTGGCAGAAATGTGAGCTGCGAAGATTTTCTCCGGTGTGACCACTCCCTCTCCTGCTCCATCTCTTCCTTTCTCTCTCTCACACTTTATCTCTTTCTTTGTCTCTTCCTCTCTCTGTCTCATTCTTTCCTTCCCTCTCTTCCTCTCTCTCACTCTTTCTCTCTCTCTCTTCCTCTCTCTCACGCTGTTTCTCTTTCTCTTTTCAAGTTGTGAACCCTGCTGTACGCAGTACAGATTGATAAATCAAGGCTGAATTCAAAGCTGTCCGCAGTATAAATCCAAAGCAGAATTCAAGTTGTGAGCTCTGCTGCCTGTAGTGTATGCAGCAGGTAAGCAGAGCAGCCTAGGTGCACAGGGCCTCCAATTGAACACGGTGCGGCAAGAGAGGTGAGGTGCATTAGCGTCACTGCGCAGGTGCGAACAAACAATATTGCTGGGCATACTGATGTGATCTCTCACCTCATTCAGTCTCATCTCTGTCTCATTTTAAACACTTGCTGGACCATACTGTAGACCTGAGCCAGTGGGCAGTGCTGCCCTACAGACACCTCTTCAGCACGGTGCTGCGAGAGGGGTGGGATACATCAGGCAGACTGTTTTTTTATTATACTGTTCTTTTAAGTTACATTTCTATTTATTTCTGTTTTAATAGAGGTTACTTTAAAAAAATGAATAAATAACTGAGTGTATAGGTCTTCTTTTTCTGCCAACACTTGACTATTATTTATTGTGATAATCATCTGTCTATAGAAGATTTTAAAGTCAATAATATTTAACATTACAGTGCACCTACAAAAATTAATTTAACTAACTGTTAGGAATATGAACTCTGTGTAATTATACAACTGAAAGAGTTATATGAGAGTATCACTTTATAACACCATAAGTACTGCCTGTGTGATTACAGAACAAATAAGGCTCTGCCTAAGACCACCGAGGCTTCAGGGACTGCCGAGGCCCACCCTGCATATTTAAATAAAGATTCTAAGTATGACGATCCCCGCACTTAAGTTGACCTTGAACTCCTCGAACAATTAATAAACAATTCCCGGGAAGGTGACGCCCTCCTAGACTGCAAAATGTCTCTGTACCCTTCCGCGCCCAATTCACATGTGACATTAACACAGTACGTTGTCAAAGAATAAGTGCTGGGGCTCAAAGTTTTACTAAGAAAAGAATGGTGTTTATAACTGGAAGTGTAATACCCGGGATGACTCTTTACCAGCTCTTCTACCTTTTCAGAGGTACTGGCTGTAGGGAAGCTGTCATATTTCCCCAGGGGTCTCTACATGACAGAGGGGAAAGCAAACAGAGACGACAGAGCGCTGTGTACATTAAGAGCAAAAGGAGTACATAACTCTTCAAATTAACCTCAAGAGAGGGTGCGAGCAGCAGGCCCTGGCGTTACAAAACCCCATGTACAATTTGCGTACTCTATGCTCGCCAGTGGACAATTCTTTATCGATCCCAGACAACCACTGCTGTTTCACGTTTTGTGAATGCTTCAGTGTGGGCTTCACAAAATACTTAGTGGCTATTTAAGTGGGAGACAGGGTTGTCGACATTCCAAAACTTAGAGACTCCTAATTTTAGTGTAAAAAAATTACCACCTACCACTAATTTTTATTCTCCCCGAGGAACCCATCCCCCAAGGTCTATATACAACGTTGGGGACCAAGGGGGGAGCACCTATGCCCCCAAGGTCCCAGCCGGCTCCCTGCGTCCTTCGGAAGCCACCATTACTTTTCCACACGGAGAGCTGCTAATATGCAGCTCCCCCGTGTGGAAAAGCAATCTGCTTTGCATTTTGAAAGAGAGAGCAGGTTTCCCTGCTCTTTCTTTCAAAATCCAAAACAAGTTTGCTATGGCAGGGAGGGAGCCTCGGCTCCTACCCTGCCATAGCAAATAGCAGTGTCCCGGGGGTGGGCACCCAGAGACACTGGAGGAGCTGCCCCTGGGGTGTGGCAGTCCCCAGGGCCCCCGACGGCTCCAAGAGGGGGGCCACGCGGCCCCCTCCCACAATCTAAAAGTGGTGGTGATACCTGGGGCTTGGGGGGCCGTTGAGCCTCCTCCCACATTTTTTTTAGAGCCCCGGGGAGTAGCGGTCCCCGGGGCTGGGGGGCCTTTGAGGCCCCCACCCATGTTTTTACTGGGGGATTGGCCTTTGAGCCCCTCCCACCCATTTATTTTGTAGCTCCGAGGGGTGCAGTTCCTGGGGCTAGAGGGCCCCTCTGGGCCCCCCATCAAATTTAATATTTTAGCTCCTGGGATTTGGCACCCCCAGGGGCTAATTTTTAAACAAGAGTGGGAGCCCGCCCTTCATTTTGATTTTTGTTGTGGTAGATCCGCGCACCTTGCACACATTTTTCAGGTTTTTTCAACCCATAGAATTTGGGGAGAACCGGCTTAGCAGGTCTAGAGGGTCAGGATATTTATACCCTGCCCCCTTTAATCGTTTTGCACACTTGTTGCACTGATTTCTTGAGCCTCACTTCTACCAAGGCACAAAATGGCTGCCAACACTTCCTGGTTTGGAGTGTTGACAAACAGTTGACAACCAATTAGAATGCAGCTCCTGATCATAAGGGTGCTCTCAAGGTACGCTCAGGATGCGCGGACCCACCCTGGCCATAGATATATCTATGATTTTACTTTTGATTTTGTCAGCAACTACTGAACGGATGCCCACCATTTACCCAAAAGGCACAAGTCTGAAACAAGGGCTACCTCTTTGCCAAATTTGGTGTAATTTTGTTCAGCAGTTCGGGCTGTAACTGCGATTAACGGTCCCTATGGAAAACTGTATGGGGAAAACACGTTTTGGGACCCCCTTTTTTGTCTGCCCCGCTTGACGAATCACCCCCAAACTTTCGTGAAGATTCATCAATCAGCACCAAAGTAACCAAAGTTATTCCAAATAGAATGTTGCGGATATAGTATGGAAAATAGGTCCTAACTATAACTACCTAGTAAGTAAGTGCTTTATTGTACAGTTAATAAAAACCATTACAAGTAGCCAATGGTGGTAAAAAATGGTAGTAAAAAAATAAAATAAAAAAAGAACAGGTTAAAAGAAAAAAAAGAATAATAATAAAAAAAAAAAAAAAAAAAAAAAAACAGAATAAAAAGTTAGAAGTGGGGGAGTGTCCATCCTACACAAGATACATATGTGTTTCTTACACGTGGAATTTGTGTGTTTATCCTGGGTCTTGCTCACAACGGGCGTGGTGTTCTGTCAACTCCATTCCCCATTTTGCCATTCGGGGAACAGTCTGGCGCGCTCACTAATTGTTCATGGCTCTTTGAAGTTGGCCTTTCATTGTAGCGGGTCAGTTTGAGTCTCAGGGCCAGCCTGATTTTTAGGAACTGACGAAGTTGAGGGAGTGGTATCAATATCCCTTTGGTCTTTCATTGTTTTTAGCCTTGTTTCTACCACTCCGAGGTATTTTACCAGTCGGCAGGACATTTGCACATCACCTCCGCTGAAGCAGATCAAGGTTGCTTCTCTGCAGGACCTGATTCCTTTTTTTATAAATAGGGGTCTCAGTAAGTTCTTACGGTCTTGCTGCAGCTCTTTGCAGATAGTAATGAGGTGTGTGATGTTTTCCTCATGCATGCCGCACAAGCGGCAACTTGCAGGCGTTGTTGGGCGGAGCCACGGGGCCATGTAACTACCTAGTGGCGACCACCAGTAGGTTTTATATATATATATATATATATATATATATATATATATATATATATATATATATATATATATATATATATATATATGTATGTATATATATATATATATATATATATATATATATGTATATATATATATATATGTGTATATATATATATATATATATATATATATACATATACATATACATATATATATATATATATATATATATATATATATATATATATATATATATATATATATATATATATATATATATATATATATATATATATATATATATATATATATATATATATATATATATATATATATATATATATATAATTACCACTCCTGGTGCATAGACCAAACAACGAGAAACGGACACTTGGAATTCATACGACTGCAGGCAAAAATATTTCATGAGTTCTTTATTGTTATGCCATCAGCGCATGCAGGGCGAGATGGAGCGTTTCAGCCAACAGCGTGGCCTTGCTCACATAAATGAATGGTTGGACTTACTAAATTATATTCACCTGTGTGGTGATGACGTGCTTGAAAAAACTACAAATGTAGGTGAAAGTGAAGAAACACTGCTTTACCAAACTACAAACAAAACATTTTGGTTGTATGACAGTCAACAATTGCAAATCAACATATTACAATTTGAGCTCTATTATATTGTCATCTTCTCAGTACATCACCATACACTGGTTGTCTGTTTTTCAACTATGATTGCGTTACGGACATCAAAAAGTCAAAGTAAAATTGAAGTAAAAATGCCCTGAATGAACATACGCAAAAACAACGATATGTACAAAGTACAAATACCCGTACATAAATACAAACTGCAGACTGGTTTTTCGCCCGTTCACATGATCAAGTGTTTTTATTTTATACATTATTTGCATATTGTGCATTTGAAAGAAGCCTATGTACGACCATAGATGACTAAATGTAAAACTCTGAAGTCATGATGGTATAATAGTTGGCCACATTAATTGCTGTTTCTGATCGCTTAAATGCATGAGAGGCTTACACCTGTTATTCATTGATTTATGACCATCATTGACAAAAAATAGACAAACGCTACAAATAGCTAACTTTCATAAAGGATAATAGATGGATTTAGAGCAATCAAATGTCACGGCAAAATTGTAAAAGGTACCAATTGCACCGTACCTTCCTCATGGTGCTCAAATTAATACCCACTAATCTGTATGTGTCTGTCCAGAAAGGAACATTTTATGGCAAAAGTCTGCATGGTTCAGGCAGTGAAGATGATATTTAGAACATATGACTGATAGTGTACTTGTGAAGGCAGTGTTTGTGAAGTGCACGTGCAATTAAAAAAGTATCAAACGATACAAATAAACTCTCCAAGGAGAGAGGGAAAGACGGCATTAGGCCTAATACCAAAAGTTCAATATTATTGCAAAATATTATGGATGCTGATGAACAGCTATCCATGTGGTTATAACCAACATAAAACTGAAGGAGACATCAAGGATTGGGAAATACAAATCACATCATCAAAAAAACAGGTTCACTACGGGACTAGACATATAGGGCCAGATGTAGGTCGCCAATTACTATTCGGTAACGGCCGAATTCGGCCGTTACCGACCGGTAATTGGTGATTGAGATGTAGAGGCCATAATTTTACAGAATCGAGAAATTTACAGAATTGGTAAATTTACAGATTTTGTAAAATACTGAATCGGTAATTGTACCGATTCGGTAAATCAAGATGTAGGTGGCACTCCACAGAGTGCCACAGTCCCTTAAGAGTCGGTATTTTACCACCCAATCCTATTGGGTGGTAAAATACCGAATTCAGGTGTGCATGCACATCTGTGCATGCACACCTGTGCCATGTGACACACAGACATGCCCTTAGGGCATGTATGTGTGCCACATGGCACACAAGCCTGCACTTGTGGTGCTAGAGGGTGTCAAAGTGACACCCCCTGCACCCTTGCTGGATTCGATACCGAATCGGTATTCCGATTCGGTAAATACCGAATCGGTATTTCCCATTTATTCCTATGTTCTCCAAAGCCCATAGGAATCAATGGGGAATAACGATTCGGTATTTACCGAATCGGTAAATACCGAATCTTACAGATTCGGTAATTAAAAATTAAAAATTACCTACATCTCCCTCCCTCTAATTTACCGATTCATAAATACCGAATCGGTATGATTCGGTATTTATGAGTCGGTAAATTAGATTTACCTACATCTGGCCCATAGTGTGTTAATCGGCTAGTTAGAGGTAATGGTGCAAATCTTCGCATAAATTCAAACCCCTCGGTGACTTAGTATCTAGCTCGGTTATGTATTTCGTCTCTAGTTGTCGGAGTTTTTTCTCTCTGTTACCCCCCCCCCCCCCGTTTACTAGAGGTAACATAATCAATGACGAAATATGTGAGGACATTAAGGTTGTTGGCATGCTCACTTTTCACATGTCGGGCCACAGGATAAGTGGAGTCACTATTAAAAACCTCGCGTAGGTGTTGTAATATTCTTTGATGCACCGGAAGTTTAGTGCTCCCCACATAAGTCAAACCGCAAGCACACTGAAGGATGTACACAGCATGGTCAATACGACAGGTAAAATGGCCATTCAACCTGATCGGGATATCTGAGAAGGGGCTATTGGATGTTTTGGTATTAATGCCAAACTTACATGCCCTGCATGTACTGCATTTATAAAAACCTTTGCTCGCACTAAGCCAACCAATTGAGACGTCACATTCAGGACTGGTTCTTACTAATTCACACCGCATGTAACGTGCTTTCCTATAGGTGAAATTAGCTTCCCAGGTAACAATGGTGATAAAACAGTGTCAGTTTGTACTATAGGCCATTGCGAATTAATAATTTGTTGAATAGATTTTGCTTGCCTACTGTATGTTGTAATAAACCTGCATGTCATAGTTGCATCTTATGAGGAGACATCATCCTGCGACTCACTAGTGCTGGGCTCACTGTCTCTTATCGGCTGTATTTGTAATAACTCAGACCTGTTGCGGGAATTGGCTTTACTGAGAGCGGAGCCCAATAATTTGCCTCCATATCCCCTTTGTAAAAATCTGTCTCTGGCCAAATTCTGTGCTGTTGCTAAAGCCTCTACGAATCCTCAAGAATTCACCATACTGTAAACTCGAGATCGTGTGAGGAGGATGGAAACTGCTCGCATGTAATAATGCGTTGCCCGCTGTGGGCTTGCGAAACAACTGTGTCTCCAACATGTTATTTTGAATATACACATTAATGTCAAGAAAATTCACTGAGCTGGTATCAATGTGCGCTGTTAAATGCAAATTCAGTTGATTTATATTGATAGCATTGACAAAATCCAGGGCTTGCAGTTCAGTACCCTTCCAAACTATAAAAATGTCATCAATATACCTCCAGAGATGTAACACATGTTGATCAAACAACGCTCTATGCTCTCCCATGAGTACATGCTTTTCCCACCAACCCACGTGAAGACACGCGTAACTGGGGGAGATGCATGCCCCCATAGCTACACCTTGTAATTGCTTAAACACATTTCCTTCAAACAGAACAGATTATTATCAAGACACCATTGCATCATGAGAATGAGCATTGCATTGTGTTTGTACATGGAAATATTTCTATTGGATAGAAAGAATTCCGCTGCAGTTAAACCCTGTTCATGTCTAATGCTCGTGTAGAGTGATGTTATGTCTATAGTCATCAGCAGATAATCACTACACCACTCAACAGTACTCAGTTTGTGGAGGAAATCCTTTGAATCCTTAAGATATGTTGGCAAAGTTGTTACATGCTAATGCAAATAAAAATCAACATATCTTGACGTGTTTTCAAACACGCTTTCTCTGGCCGAAATAATGGGCCGCCTGGGACAGGTGTTATCTGTTTATGAACTTTGGGGATTAAATAAAAAGTTGGTAAAACTCGGAATTCCTTAAAAAGAAAACCAAACTCATCCTTAGTGATTAGGCCTTCCCTTTTCCATTTAGTCAGTTGCTCTTTGTAGTCTTTGCTGACTTTGTTGACTGCGACCCCATTGGATAGTTCATAACATTGTTCATCATTTAAATGTCTATAGGCCTCTTCCTTATAGGCTGTTTTGTCCCATAGAACCAGGTTTCCTCCTCTGTCCGAGTTGTTAATCACTATAGAATTGGTGGTTTTGAGTTTTTCCATTACTTGGAAATACTGTCGATTTTTGATCGATTTGGTTTGGTGGTGAGTATTGTTGGTCCTGTGAAGTAGGCATCTGAGCTCCTCTGTGATGCGGTCGTGGAAGATATCTAGTGCGTCTCCCGGCATTACAGGCACAAACCTAGAGGGTGCCTTGAATGGACTGTTGCCTGGTGCAGAGACACTGATCCCTTCTGACTCAGCTATTAGCTGGGCGTCCAACATGTGTACCTGTGAGTTTGTTAAGTTAGTGCTAAGAGAATGTAATGATTTCAATAATGGTATCTGTCGCACAGTTACAACAGTCGGTGCTGAATCAATCTTTGGAGCCGCTGCTTGTTTCTTGATTTTAAAGAACTTTTGCCAACTTGAGTTTACGAATGAATTTGTAAACGTCTACTCTGGTTTCTGCAAAGTTGAAGTTACTCTCAGGACAATAACTTAATCCAAGTGTGAGTAATTGCATCTCAGCAACAGTCAGCTCGGTGTTGGTTAAATTGATGATGGTGTTATTGGTGTTATTACTTAGTTCTGCCAAGTTTTCTTTTTGCGAAACTGCCCTCTCTATTTGTTTGGAGCATTTGCGCCTCTGGCGCCTTTTACGATTTCTCCACCTGTTTGCTGAGGATTTGGAATCCTCGGTCGGAGGGAAAGTTTTCTCTGCTCCCTTATGAAATCCATTTCCTCTGCATATGTAAGGGGGCCCAAAGTTGATACACTGCCAGAATCGGAGCCACTGCCATCAGTCTCTGTTGTATGGCTGAGATACCCGCCACCCCCTCTCAACACAATCCCCAAATGAGGGAAACCGGAAACGGTTCTTGAAGTTTTTGGAAGTGGGAGGGAGTGACCCTCCCGGCCGTATTTATTAAAACAAAAAATTAGAACATTTAAACATTAATGTACAATTTCATACCACACTGCGATGTTTGGCTAACCTTAACAGATTCTCTAATACAGAGGTTCTCCTAGCCGATCTAACATCCTACAAAAACATTTACTTGAAATATTGAAATTGTACATCCTAACGTTTAAGGGCCAACGGCAAGGTCGTAACCGGTGTCAAGATCCCTAACCAGACATACCCCCCCCACTTGGGAGGGGCGACAGCACTGAGGCGTACTCACGTGCAACTACTACAATTTCCCTTGTCTTGACGGGGGCACTTATCAACTCGACGCCAGTTAAAGGTCGTTCGAAAACTCGTGTGAGGTATCTAGAAGGTATCGTAGACCTCCCCCCAACCCCACACAACTTACCGCATCTGCCGTCGCAGATGTCACCGGCCCCGGGAAATTCCCCAGGAGGGGGCTGTAACCCCTCCTACACAGGAAGGGGCCTTGACCGCCTTTCCTCTTCTTCCGGCGACCCATCCTTAGAAGGGACCGCCTCCCCGTTGAGGGGCCAAAGGCCACCTCCCCCGAGCGCTCCCATCCGTGTTGGGTGACGCCCACTCATAGGGATCTTCCAATTAGTGCTCACCGATCATGACCTTACCGCCTACCGCCTGACTGAAATAAATACGACAAGTGCTAACTAAACGAAACTACATTGGCCACTATGACCGAAACCTGTGTCCAAATGGACCTCAAATCCGACATTCTTTAATCACCAACTCGTAACATTATACCAAACTTTATTACACATTCAATATCAATATCACACCCAAAAACAACCTGAAAAACAAAATAGAATAACTGATCAACTTTATTAAAACAACTAGCTGTCCTCAGGGGCTGGTGGGTGGGTCAAAATTGGCTCTTCGTTCCGTCTCGAGCTCACGTGCAGCGGGGAGGTGCAGCTTCAGAGCACAGGAACAAGAGGATGTCTTCTGGTCTTGCGTCTCTTTTTATCCATCTTCAGGGCGGGCGTAAACCCGCCCCTGTCTGCCCCGAGGGCGTGGCCGGCGGCGTCCGTGTCTAGGCCAGCCCACTCAAGGGCGGGAAAAAGCGCGCCCCGGCTACGCCGCTTCGGGCATACCAGCCGAGACGCGCCTCCCGCCCAAAAATGTCTTCCCGGGGGGATCGAGGCACTCCGCCATACGTTCGGGGGGACCGAGTGGTCGCCCCTTTCCATATGGCTGAGATACCCGCCACCCCCTCTCAACACAATCCCCAAATGAGGGAAACCGGAAACGGTTCTTGAAGTTTTTGGAAGTGGGAGGGAGTGACCCTCCCGGCCGTATTTATTAAAACAAAAAATTAGAACATTTAAACATTAATGTACAATTTCATACCACACTGCGATGTTTGGCTAACCTTAACAGATTCTCTAATACAGAGGTTCTCCTAGCCGATCTAACATCCTACAAAAACATTTACTTGAAATATTGAAATTGTACATCCTAACGTTTAAGGGCCAACGGCAAGGTCGTAACCGGTGTCAAGATCCCTAACCAGACATACCCCCCCCACTTGGGAGGGGCGACAGCACTGAGGCGTACTCACGTGCAACTACTACAATTTCCCTTGTCTTGACGGGGGCACTTATCAACTCGACGCCAGTTAAAGGTCGTTCGAAAACTCGTGTGAGGTATCTAGAAGGTATCGTAGACCTCCCCCCAACCCCACACAACTTACCGCATCTGCCGTCGCAGATGTCACCGGCCCCGGGAAATTCCCCAGGAGGGGGCTGTAACCCCTCCTACACAGGAAGGGGCCTTGACCGCCTTTCCTCTTCTTCCGGCGACCCATCCTTAGAAGGGACCGCCTCCCCGTTGAGGGGCCAAAGGCCACCTCCCCCGAGCGCTCCCATCCGTGTTGGGTGACGCCCACTCATAGGGATCTTCCAATTAGTGCTCACCGATCATGACCTTACCGCCACAGGCCGGATAGTTGACCGGCTATCCGGACCCCCCACAAAAAACTCCTACCTAAAGGTCATGTTTCAAAGATTTCAACCATGCTAAGAAGTCTCCTAAGAACAACTCATTCCCCTCCCAAGACAAATGCACACCATCCCCCGAATACATCCTGTCATCAGTAATACAGCTATGAGAAATAGAATGCAATGTCCTGGAACGGAACAACCTACTCACTTTATTGTTAAGCTTTCTAACAGAGTGATTCAAAGCAGGTATAGAGACAGCCCCCCGCCACACCTTTCGTGGAATCAAATGGGACCAAGCAATCGTGCACCCCGGAACTCTCCTCGCCAACCAACTTACAGTGGAAAGCATTGCCTCCAGGAGTAGTCGTCTACCGATGGTGACCAAATCATTGCCCCCGACATGCACTATAACTATAGCCGGCGGTGACCTTGTCCGCCCTAACAAACCCTCAAAAAATGTTTGAAACTGGTCAATACAGAGACCGCCCCTTCCGTAGAAGGACATCCTGTACCCGTATTCCCCAGCTACGTGAATCATGTCACCTGCTTTGAATACGTCTGCGGCACGCCTCACGTATGAGTGGCCCACGACCCACACCTCCTTTTTCACAGCTGGTGATGTCATACCGCTGGCCCGGTGTAAGGTCGACTGCATAGTCCGCCCCGCCTCGTAGGCTTGCGTAACTGAAACCAAACAAAAACAAGAAGCGTGAGTACAGAGTACATAATTACAGCTTCACAACATGTGCAACCGCACATATCTTTTATAACAATTGGAGGACCAACGCCCCACTCGTTTCACTTGCTCAACATTAAGACCCCTGGCCGTAGCTTCAGTAGCAGCCCCTATCCGAAAGGAATGGGTCCCAAATTCGCCCGGGTTCAAGCCCGCAGCGGCAACAGACATCGCAAGCACCCGCTGAAACTGAAATTTCGTCAGTGGGGTGGCGTCCGTGTGTCTTAACAAAGTCCCCCCCCATGATGCCACCCTTCGTGCTAGGTAATCCTCTAAACACTTTACCGGACATATGGAGGACCCAGGAATCCTGCGTATGATGACGCAGTCACCCATCCCATCCTGGTCAGTCTTCGACCTTACAAAGGAGATAGTCATTGTTTCTCCCCTGATCTGGACGTGTTCCCGGCACAAACCCCCCGCCACATCTAGTTTGTTCCTTGCCACTAGTTCGCTTACCCGCATTGCTCCGTGAAATGCTACCGTAAACGCGGCTCGGAACAGCACTGCCTCAAACTGAGATGAACATGTGGCAGGAAGTGTAGCCAACAACTGGGACAATCTATCCAAACCTATCGGGCGCCTTTCATCTACTCTGCGACCCTCCAGGCGTTGCCACCCACGCAGCGCTTTCTGTACAACGAAGGACGCTGTTGGGTCTTGGATAGCGTGTGCTCTGGCAACAAAGGAAATGGCGGCACGATGCCTCTGGGCCGTAGCCACCGATTTCCCAGCCTTATGTAAGGCCATCAGGAAATTCACCACCCATTCCTCATGACCCCAAAGTCGCTCTCTATCACTCCCCAAAAAGGCTAAATAGGCCCGAAACGCCCCTTCATATGCCTTCCTCGTCCTTGGTGCTAGACTCTCTCCCACGAGGTGACGAAGTTCGGGGCACCGAGAGACCAGAGAGCCTCGGTAAAGGGTGCCGGCTCCGGGTCCGCTGAGGGAAGGAAACCAGCAAAAGCCTGCATTTGAAAACGAGACAGTGCGTCAGCTGCCTGATTCATCACCCCTGGCACGTGTTTTGCTCTGAATAGCACGTTCAATTGCATACATAGTAAAACAATTTCTTTAAGTAGTCTTAAGATCAGTTTACAACGTGCTGCCTGACTATTGATGCACTCGACCACAGTCATATTGTCCGACCAAAATATGACCGAGTGATTTTTGAACCCATCGGGCCATGTTCTCAAGGCCACCAAGATGGGAAACAGTTCGAGGAAAGCAATATTACTCGTTAGACCCTTCTCATGCCACCAAGTCGGCCATCTTTGTGCTGACCATTTTGTGCCGAAAATGGCGCCAAAACCTATGCTTCCCGCCGAATCTGTCCACAGCCCCAGCTCCTCAGAAGACACGGCTGGTTTATTCCAGACGATTCTACCATTGAAATCCGCCAAGAATGCTAACCAAATACGCATGTCCTGGCGGATCTCGGCCGATAGTCTCGTGCGATGATGGCCTTCTTTAAGGCCGACCATCGCTTGGGCAATTGAACGGGAAAAGGGGCGGGCCATTGGTATCACCCTCAGTGCAAAATTCAACTGTCCCACCACTTGCTGTAATTGTTGCAGCGTAACTTTTGATGCATTTATACATAGTTGCAGCGCAGCCCTGAACTTCAACACTTTCTCGGCTGGCAAACGGAAACACCCCTCAATGGAGTCCAACTCGATCCCCAGAAACTCGAGGCAAGTCGTAGGACCCACCGTTTTACCCGGCGCCAATGGCACGCCTAACTGTTTCATCAACACACAAAATTCGGCCAAGGCCCGGCCACATTCAAGACCCCCAGCTGCCCCAAGAAATAAGAAATCATCAAGGTAGTGCATTACATCTTGGAAGCCCGTTTTCTTTGTGAAAACCCATTGTAGAAAACAACTGAATTTCTCGAAATAGGCACAGGATATAGAACACCCCATTGGCATACACCTATCCATGTAATAACAACCCTGAAACATGAAACCTAGGAGACGCTGGTCGTCTGGGTGTACCGGGAGCAATCGGAACGCTGACTCGATATCTGACTTCGCCATCAGCGCCCCGGGCCCCAGGCGATTAAAAATGGCTACGGCCTCATCGAAGGATGCGTACCGCACCGAACACACTTCTGGATCGATTGCCTCATTTACGGAAAGACCTCGTGGAGCTGATAAGTTATGAATGAGTCGGAACTCTCCAGGGTCTTTCTTGGGTACTACCCCCAAGGGAGAACAAACAAAATTCTGAACTGGGGGTACACTAAACGGGCCAGCGACCCGACCTCGAGTCACCTCTTTTCGGATCTTTTCCTGTACTACGGTTGCATGTTGCAGGACGGAAAGTTGGTTTTTACACTTTTCCACACCCTGAAAGTCCCCCACCGGGATGCGGAAACCATACGAAAAACCGTTTCGCAGCACCCCAGCAGAAGTACGATCCGGGTAATCACTGAGCCAAGGGATCATTGCCAGGGTATCAATGGGAGTGGGTAAAGGCGCCCCTCGGACTATGTTAGACCTGTTTGGCACCTCCTCTCCCCCCGTTATCACCCGTTCTGGCTCTGCACGAGACCTCAGGATGGGACGACCCACAACCACTACATTCATGTTTGAATTTACACGATCCCTGCGGTCTCGTACATTTCCCTCTGTTGTAATTAAAACAGAAACCCTTTCTTCCGGTATTGCCGGTAGGTTTCGAGTGATCGTCGGACCCCGAACCTGATCGAAAGGGCGTCCCCGCATATTGTCGAGAGGATTCACCCACATTCCTACCAATGGCATTTTTAACATTCCTGACTCCTTCATTTTATCCCAGGTCAAGGCATCATAACAATCCCAGGTTAAACTTTTATTATGCTCCTTTTCCTTTCTGAACATATTATCGTAACAAAACCAATGGTTCCCCTGGTGCGATGTCGAGTACCCCATGATTCGTGATTGGTAGATTGGGAACTCGGAAAGCAACTCAGGCCTACGTTCGCCCAGGATTGATGTAAAAATTCCCCAGGCATTGCCCCAATTGGCGATATTCTCATTCACTTTAAAGGCGGCCATTTTTGCGCGCCAAACACTCGGGTGCATTAGGTCCTTCTGACTCTTTACATGCTCAACCTCATAATGATCAACAAGTAACGAAAAAATGTTCACATACTCCCCCGCCCAAATCTTTTCCTTAATTGCCAAAGGAACATGTTGCCCCAACTTTTCTCTCCGAGAGGGTGTTGACTCATCCCTCGCGATCGGCAATGGCCGCTTACCTGCACCTGACGCTGCCTCTGTGGTTGCAACCGTCCCTGGTGTCTTGTCCCCTACTGCAGCCGGTACGGGCACCTTGGCTGCTTCCCGCTTCTCACGCAATTGCTTAATCAGCTCTTGCGCTTCGACAGCCGTGGCGCCCTCGTTACCTTTTCCCAACCACGCTGCCAATTGCGCTGCCAACTCGGGCGGCATATCATCCTCGGACACGGGGGTGATCGGATTCCCTTCCCCTGGCACGGGAATTGGAGCCTCGAGCGGAGCACTGGGACCGGGAATCTCTTCTCCCGCTGCCCCCCTCCTGGGCCTCTTGTTTTTCCCTCCCGGGGCTGCTCCCGCCAAAGGACGTTTTGGACCCCTTTCTTCATTCATGTCCACCCGCTTCCTTAGCTCGGACATCTCCTTCATGAGAACACGCAGCATCTGGTCGGTATTCATCCGCTTTCCAACCTTCTTCGGCATTCTCCAACAAAGTAACTGAAAAACAAACAAGAACGATTAAAACGCTCAAAATTGGCTCTTCGTTCCGTCTCGAGCTCACGTGCAGCGGGGAGGTGCAGCTTCAGAGCACAGGAACAAGAGGATGTCTTCTGGTCTTGCGTCTCTTTTTATCCATCTTCAGGGCGGGCGTAAACCCGCCCCTGTCTGCCCCGAGGGCGTGGCCGGCGGCGTCCGTGTCTAGGCCAGCCCACTCAAGGGCGGGAAAAAGCGCGCCCCGGCTACGCCGCTTCGGGCATACCAGCCGAGACGCGCCTCCCGCCCAAAAATGTCTTCCCGGGGGGATCGAGGCACTCCGCCATACGTTCGGGGGGACCGAGTGGTCGCCCCTTTCCACACTTGCTGTTGTACTCCCATCAGAGACTGAAACGGATAGAACATTAGAGGCACTAGTAGAATCTTGTGCTGTTGTTTGTAACACCTTTGTGCCTCTTTGCTTTTTGACGAAATTGTATTTACGGGCAAACGTGAACACCTGGCCTCGCTCGTAGTCGTTTTTGTCACGAGCAAATTTGAACACTTTTCTCGCCTTGATTGTCTCCTCCTGTTTTTTTCAGTCTTGAATCCATCTCCGAACATCTCTTGTCAATAAACACTTTATTTTCAGGGTTAGTTAACACCAGTAATTCTTGTTTAATGCGTGCAATTTCTGTAACGTTTACTTCTCTGTCAATGGTGGCGTATTTGATCAAGAGGCATACCAAATTCATCGAGGCTTCCATGTTACTATCCGCCCAATCCCTTAATAACAAAGGATAAGGATTTCGAAATTTGGGACTAGTATTATTCGGAGACCTCTCGGTAAGCGACCCACCTCATGATATTTCTGGAGGGACTTGATCTCCCACCATTTAGTAAGTTCGCTCCGCATATTTTTTTCAAGTGCTTTTAACAAAGTTTTAACATCCGGACTAAGGGCCTCATTAGGATCGCGGACAGACTTGCGTCCGTCCGCGACCCCAGAACAGGAGGGAAACTCCGCATGGCATGCGGAGTTCCCTCCTGTGCAATTAGGATGTGACCGCCACCCTGGCGGTCACATCCTCTATTTTTAACATTGCGGCGGGTGTGGCTTCAAGCTGCACCTGCGGCAATGTTAAAAATGCAGGTGTTGCATTTGTATGCAGAAAGAGGCAGGCACCGCGCGGTGCCTGCCGCTTTCCGCATACAAATGCAGGGGGGTACCATAGGTACCCCCCATGTGCACCCCCCACCCCCACTTCACCTAGGGGGCCCGCAACGGGCCCCCGCAGTGAAGTTACACATGCTTTTCCACGGCGGAAAACCCGCCGCGGAAAAGCATCTGAAAAAGGCCCTCCTAATATGGCGGACAGACACCGTCACCATATTAGAGCTTTTCCACCGCGGTTGTAAGCCAGCCGCGGCGGAAAAGCTGCGGACGGAAACCAGGACCCACCAGCCATCCTAATGTGGCGGTGGGTCTTTGGTGGGTCCGCTGCGGATTTTCCGCATCCTCCGGGCCGGCGGTGGCTTCCGCCGGCCCAGAGGATGCGGAAAATCCGCAATCCTAATAACCCCCTTAGTTCGACCTGTGTGGTTAATGTCTCTTTAGCTTGTGGAACATTTGGTAAGTTGGTAAAAAGGTCTTCCGCCACCCTTTCCCTTTCCAAGAACACCTCGTCCGACATTGCGCTGTACTTTAAATGGATAGTTATTGTTTACGGGGGATTGTTATCCACACACACCCCTTAAGGATATATATATAGATATATATATATATATTTTTTTTTTTTATGTTCAAAGTTGCTTGAAAAGCACACAAGACGCACTCAGGAATTTGCAGCAAAAACGGATTTATTATCCAGACAACACGCTACGCGTTGCGACAAATGTTTGTCTTGATCACATAGACGAGTTCAGGGTATTGAGGACACGACACAAGAAAGTCCAGGACCCAACCCCGACATTCCAGAAGAGACCAGCACGAGGGCGCCCAAGGGGCAGAGGAAAAGGAAGGGGAGGTCCTTCAGATGACGACTCAAGCTCCAGCAGAGGAGACGAAAAGAAACAACAAAAACCAGTGGGAATCAAAAGAAGTGGTTACAACAAAAGAAAATAACCATGGATCCACAAATGGTAAATAAGACTATAATTAATCTCTCTGCTAGAACCCTCACTTACTCTGAGAAGCGAACTCTTTGTTTAGGTCTCACTTTTTGTCCTACGGAATTGTTCAATTATCCTGACACAAGAGTAGACATTTTTAAATTCACCAGGAAATTGAAACTTATGAAATGGCATTATCTCAAACAAAATCAGGGAATTGTATACGCGGCAGGTGGGGGTGACCCCATGGATACCATTCTTGAGGAAGCATCTACTGATATCTTGGATCTAACTATTTGGGGAAGCCAAGATGATACCTACAACTGTAGTATGGAGGCAAATAGAACGGATAAAGCGGCAGGTTCTTCCTTTAAACCCAAATCTGTCTTTTGTCCCATTATGCCCCATGATTCAATCGATACATTCCAGGAAGTGGTTACCAGAGAACTTAAGAATCTTAAACACACTCCAGGAGGAAACTGAAAGGGTGATTTCAATCTCACCAAAACACAGAGGGAACTCATTCTCTCGCTGGCAAAGGATAACAGTATTGTACTACGACCTGCTGATAAAGGGGGCAACATTGTCTTATGGGGTAGGGACATGTATGTAAAGGAAGCATTGAGACAACTTAACAGTAGTGATTTCTATGTGAAAAGTTCTATGACCAAGTATAATGAATGTATACTGGAAACTTGGGAATCACTTACTGAATGGCGAAATAGTGGCTTACTAATGTGGCAAGAATTTTGTTTCTTGAAAAAAGATTATCCCAAGCTACCCATATTTTATTTGCTTCCAAAGATCCACAAAAATGCCTCTATCCCCCCCGGTAGACCTATTATTTCCTGCCTGGGTAGTATAAATGAGAACCTCTCGCAGTATATTGACCATTTCCTTATAGAGTATGTTTTTAGGCTTCCTGCGTATATCAAAGATACTACCGATTGTTTAAACAAGATTGGTAATTTGCAGTGGGTAGAGGGCTCTCTTCTCATCACTATGGACGTCAATGCGCTGTATACGATCATTGATCATATACAGGGCATGGAAGCAAGCTTGTATTTTCTTAGACAGAGGGACAATTGCTTTCTTGACCATACCCACATGCTCATCGATATGATGAAAATTTGTCTCAGGAACAATATCTTCATGTTTGATGGAGCAATTTACAGGCAAGTACGTGGCGTGGCCATGGGTTCAGCATTTGCGCCTAGTTTCGCGAATCTGTTCCTAGGGAAGTGGGAGGAAGAAATTAGATCTGACAATGACCTCAAGAAATACTTCGAAAAAGTCACTACCTGGATACGATACATCAACGATCTCTTCGTCGTATGGCAAGGCACGCGTGATGAAGCAATCACGTTTATTGAGAAATTGAATCTGAATTCTTATAACATACATCTCACCTACAATATTCATGAGAAACATGTGGAATTTCTAGATACAGAAATAGAAGTTATCAATGGGAACCTCACGTCCAAATTACATAGAAAGGACACCGCAGGGAACACCCTCCTCCATGCCCTTAACGCACACCCGGACCCTCTTAAATGGAGCATTCCGTATGGTGAGCTTCTTAGGGCAAAGAGAAATTGTAGTGATGAGGTATCTTTCTTAGCTGAAAAAGACTGCATGCTAGAAAGATTCAGAGAAAGAGGGTACCCTGAAGGTGTACTCGATAAAGCTGTTCAAAAAGTCTCTGGTGTTGACAGATCGAAAACTCTTAATCCTATATGCTCAGGTACCGACACCGATACTGAGAACAACGTGAGAGTTATAACAACCTTCAATCAGAAATCTGACAAAGTACGCAAAATACTTGCCAATAATTGGAAAATCCTGCGTAGTGATAACATTGTAGGTCCCCTCCTCACTGATAGACCCCAAATCACCTACAGACGAGGCAGAAATCTAAGGGATATGCTCATTAAAGGTGATATAAGTAAAAACACAAGGCACGATCAAGGTCTTAAAGGGTTTTACCCTTACGGGCATTGCAAAGCATGCGCCAATAGCATCATGGTCAAGCATATCGATATACCAGGGAGAAAGGAAGTCAAACCCAATCAGCAATTCCTCACTTGTACAACTACATACGTTGTCTATATACTTGAGTGCCCGTGTAACAAAAAGTATGTGGGGAGTACTACATGTACTGCCAAAAAGAGAGTTATGGAACATCTTAGGGCCATCACCCACATTGCCAGTCATTATCCCATTGCCAGGCACTTTAGGGAATTCCACAACTCGGACAATTTGTTGCTTAGATTCTTTGTGGTGGAGCAGGTCAATATTGGGAGAAGAGGAGGTAACCGTGAGCTAGCGTTGAGGAAGGAGGAATCACGCTGGATCATGGACCTCAAGACCAAGTTTCCCGGAGGGCATAACTGGGATGAGGAGCTTGCTACACATTTACATGAGGGACAGATTCCCTTCTCCCCTCCCTTTGTCTAGAATCGGTATGCACATTTTCTGAAGATACTGTGGAGAATGAAGAAGTTAAAATATATTGACTTATGTTTTCCTTTACAGGTTTACATAGATTTTAATTGATTTTAACTGTATGTCTTATGTGTATTTTACAGGATGTTATGAAGAATTCCTGTGTTCTATCCTGTCACCTCTATAGTCACGGTCTTGGACCATAAGAAAATTGGATGAATGACACTACCACAAGCATGAAAGTAGTATTTTCACTCTATGATTTCTTTGCACTCTCCCTGTTGACTGATATTTATACATTCCTTTACTTCTGATTGGAAAGACGTGTCTTATGGATGTCAAGGCATGGCACTAGACCAGCCAATGATCCGTGTTTCAGCCGCCGAAATAGGCTTAGTGAAAGCTGTTTTTGTTTCGACTACTATTATGACCCAATAATTGGTTAGTCGTATGGGCACTAGTCCTCCTTTATAATTCGAATTTTGTTGCATTTTGTTGCATTATGATTGCTGCATTATTGCCCTGCATGTCAGGTACTGACCTAGTATGGGGTGTAATTGGTTAACTTGCACCTTTCTGAGATGGCGGCTTGTTTTACTCAGCACTGTCAGTAGAACGATTAATATGTCCTTCCTTTGTGTTTATGAAATGACATATCGGAAATGTATAATACATTGTGACCAGCAGGGGGTTTTCACGTGTGATCAAGACAAACATTTGTCGAAACGCGTAGCGTGTTGTCTGGATAATAAATCCGTTTTTGCTGCAAATTCCTGAGTGCGTCTTGTGTGCTTTTCAAGCAACTTTGAACATAAATTGACTTTTCGGCTTGCGTGGTTTGCCGAACTTTGGACGCCACCTGACTCGGGAGTAAGGATCCCGGAAGAACCCCTTGTGATTGTATACATATATATATATACATATATATACATATGTATATACATATGTATATATGTATATATATATATATATATATACATATATATATGTATATATATATATATATATGTGTGTGTATATATATATATATATATATATATACATATATACATATGTATATATATATATATATTTATATATATATGTATATATATATATATATATATATATATATATATATATATATATATACACATATATATATTTATATATATTTACCACTCCTCCGCAGTTATACGAAAGTAATGGGCGCACTCCTTCTGAGATCCACAATTAGATTTATTATAATCTTTTCAGCATGAAAACAACACGATCTACGCGTTTCAGTGCTCCTGGCACCTTGCTCACGATCACTTTCTCAAGTTTTTTTCAACACATTTAAAGCAACCACCAGTGTTTGATGTTACATCACATCCTGTTCCTCATAGCTAAGCATTGTGGTATTTGTAGTTTTTATCAGTGTTATGTAAAAAGAGTCTCTAAGTGGAGTTTAACCATTCATTTAACAACGAAAATAATAACCCCTTATTCTCATGTTTGAGCTCTTTACGAAATTAGGTGACAATTTAATTTAGATTAATTTTTGCCATTATTTCTGGCCAGCTAGATTTATCTTGTCATTTCCTAAGGGCCTCATTAGGAACGCGGACAGACTTGCGTCCGTCCGCGACCCCAGAGCAGGAGGGAACCTCCGCATGGCATGCGGAGTTCCCTCCTGTGCAATTAGGATGTGACCGCCACCCTGGCGGTCACATCCTCTATTTTTAACATTGCGGCGGGTGCGGCTTCAAGCTGCACCCGCTGCAATGTTAAAAATGCAGTTGGTGCATTTGTATGCAGAAAGAGGCAGGCACCGCGCGGTGCCTGCCGCTTTCCACATACAAATGCAGGGGGGTACCATAGGTACTCCCCATGTGCACCCCCCACCCCCACTTCACCTAGGGGGCCCACAACGGGCCCCCGCAGTGAAGTTACACATTCTTTTCCACGGCGGAAAACCCGCCGCAGAAAAGCATCTGAAACAGGCCATCCTAATATGGCGGGCAGACACCGTCACCATATTAGGGCTTTTCCACCGCAGTTGTAAGCCATCACTGATGACATCTCAAATGACATCACTGCTGACAACATCCTTGTGACAAAGTGGCAGACCTCCTATCAGCATAAAATAACCTTTGACACACACATTCAAAAATAGAAACTAACATTTTCTTAAAAAAGGAGAAACCAATACCTATTACAACAACTTATTAGGTAATTCCAACATCTACATACACATCCACTCATTCACCAACAGTTCTATATAGTTACTCATGCATGTACTTACTCATCATATGTACTCATACACCTATACATCCTGTTACACACTAATACTCATCCATATAGTTACTCACACACAAATTCACACATGCAAATAAACTATCAAAAAACCATTTACTTGATTACACTGCTATATACACACCACTACACATACTTCTACAGAAACGGAAACATATTTACTCTCTTAAACAATCAATTATAAAAACACATACTCACTAACCCACCCATACACACAATCATTCACCCATGCAGTCTTGCGCACATGCTGTCTTCAAAATACATACAAATAGTGAGTCACTCATTCATGCATCTGTGCTCTAAGTAATATCCCCCACCAAACCATACAGACACTGATACTGATACTCAAAAAAACAACTAATAACCCATATACACACTCATGTAGCTACTCACCAACCCATGCAGCCACTTATACACAAAGTGAGACACACATACAGATATTTAAATATTTAAACATTACTCGCTAATATATGTATTCACTAAGATACATTTAATAAGTCAGTTAACCAATCAATTTTACACAAAAAAACATCCATTTAGACATGTATTTACCCATTTATTCTTCCGTCAACCTTTAGATATACATATATAAAAAATATTTATTTTTCAGAAAGATACACATTCACTGGATGATGTCATCAGTGATGTCATTTGAGATGTCATCAGTGATGTCATGAGTGATGTCACTGACCATGTCATGAGTGATGTAATATGTGACGTCATCAGCAGTGCATTGCGCGCGCAAGTTATAGTGAGTCCAACTAATTATAACGTGGGAATTTCAATGGTTTTATGCGAGTAAAATTTCCACCTAACTATAACTGGTGTGAAACCTATGGTTTTTTCAGTGAATTTAATAGTTTTTTTTTTAATAGGTCTTTAAATGCTAATTGCTAACTATAACTGGTGTGAAACCTATGGCTTTTTCAGTGATATATATATATATATATATATATATATATATATATATATATATATATATATATATATATATATATATATATATATATATATATATATATATATATATATATATATATATATATATATATATATATATATATATATATATATATATATATATATATATATTCTGAATAAGATTCCAGATTCCACAGTTTTTGCCACTGAAAGCAATCAGGCACTCACGAACAGGTTTTAGTCAAAAGCTTATTTATTTAAGCATATATATATATATATATATATATATATATATATATATATATATATATATATAAAATTTCTATGGCAAAATGAAACCCCTCATTTTGTTCCTTTTCAAATTAAATGTATTAAGTGTTACCACTTTATTCTAATCAAGATGACTTCAGGTGTGCCATACTTTTGTCATAAGTAAGACTGTTAGCGTTCTAGTTGTTCTTTAGATTACTCTGGGACATTCTGTCATTGGGCTATGGTTGGGCTACATCTGTCTGATATTTGGGCTACATTTGGGCTCTTTTGTCTCTGGTGGCCATCTTGGGAGACTGCATATCAGAATTTTTTTAATGAAATATAAGAGGATTTGAGAAGTCACTCAAAATGTGCCCTAATTTTTCTTCTTCAGCACTAATCATAATTTCTATGGCAAAATGAAGCCCCTCATTTTGTTCCTTTGCAAATTAAATGTTTTAGGTGTTAACACTTTATTCCAATCAAGATGACTTCAGGAGTGCCATACTTTTGTCATAAGTAAGACTGTTAGCGCTCTAGTCTGTCATTGGGCTACAGTTGGGCTATATCTGGCTGATATTTGGGCTACATTAGTTTTTTTTTGTCTCTGGTGGCCATATTTGGGCTACATTGGGCTACATTTGGGCTCCAACATATATATAGCCCAATGTAGCCCAATATATATTTTTTCAAAGTTAATTTTCGTAAAAACCACTGGAGCACATTTCTTGAGACATAGCAAAGGCACATCGGGGTACCAGTCCCTACAATTTTGCCAAGTTTGGTGGAAATCCATTCAGCCGTTCGGGCTAAAAGTGAGGTCGACCGCCCTATGGACATTAACATGGGGAAAACACGTTTTGGGACCCCCCTTTTATCTCGGCTCCCGCTTGACGAATCCCCCCAAACTTTCAAGGAAGGACGTAGCTTCGGGAGGCAAATTTGAGGACATTTTCAGGCAGATTCTTCAACCGGCGCCAAAGTTATTCACAATAGAATTTTGAGATTTTGCATTGAAAAAAATCCTAACTATAACTACCTACTGGCGACCGCCAGTAGGTATATATATATATATATATATATATATATATATATGTATATATATATATATATATATATATATATATATATATATATATATATATATATATATATATATATATATATATATATATGAGGGGGCTCATGTAGACATTGAAGAGGGTGGGGCTGAGCGAGGAGCCTATATATATGTGTATATATATATATATATATATATGACGTGAACAAGCTCCCCAGTGGAGTGAAACGCGTCATTCATTAAATAAACGTTTATTCCTGCTACTCACTTGAGTTGGATTCTTTGTGAGCTTCGTTTTGGCTGTCTGCTGTGGTGTAATGAGGTCTGCACCCTGATGTTGCCTGTCGTTGGGATTCCTTTTCATATATATATATATATATATATATATATATATATATATATATATATATATCTCGAAAACAAGAAGAAGCAAGACTGCCGTCCCGGATCCCCAGGAAAGCAGGCAACTCCACGAATCCAGTATTCAGGCAAGAGTTTTATTAAGCAACGCTTAACAGAGAAAGAAAACTGACGCGTTTCGGGCGGGATGCCCTTGATCACAGTCAATTAAAACCCCTCACACCTGAACTTTTTAAACTGCGTGTGCAAACCATGTGACACCTATAGACATGGACAACATACTATCACTACATATATTCTGGCAATTGTTCGGGAAAAGAGGGAAACAAAGACACATGAAATTAAATGTGACTTAAAATTGCCTGACACACAGTAAAAATTTGATTTCTGAATAAATTCATTTTAAGTAAAATAATGACAAAGATTCTAACCGCATAAATGCCTAATGTCACAAATTTCTCAAAGTATTCAAGGACAAAAGTAGTACAGATTCTATCATTTATATATATCAACAGTAAAGAAATAGATTGAATAAAGTAAATATCATAATTATGTCACGAACTAACCCAAATTTTAAATTAAATATGTTGACACTATTGATTACTCAAAATCTGTACTGGAATATACATATACACCTATAAAGATTATTGTCACTCATATATGTACAAATAATTGTCGTCAGTTTACTCTATATACAAACGACCATATTTCATATGTACATCTGTGTTGGGGAAACTATGTTCAGTGAACGATATTTTGATACTCAATAAATACTGTACAAATATATACAAAACTACCTAAAAATCAAATAATTCATACCCTGTTTATAAGTAGATGGGGACATCGTTATAAAAAGATGGCAACCCCACCTAACTGTGCTGGCTAAGAGGACATCAAACTACTGATGGCAGCCTCTATTTTCCCAAACAGTTTTCCTACGTCTGATAGTATAATTACCCCAACAAAATTACTGGGATTGTGTCCCCAACATCTAGTGAGTAACAACATATAAAGATAAACAAAAATAAACAAAATCATGAATTATTGTTTGACTTTGAATATGGTAGTTGTACATGCATCATATTTCACCATACAGTGATGGTAAATTTGATTCAAAGTTCAAACGTGAAATATATACAAGGGGCGAGGTGAAGGAAAGTAAGACAACTTACTAAAAAACAGATAAAGGGGTGTATATACAATTATTGATTAACTTTGGTGAATTGATTATAGTGATCTGCATGGGGAGGCGGACTTCATTAATAAATCTTTGGGCAAAAAGATACAAAACGCCTCCTGATACCAGATGTTATGTTGAGGCTTGTGTATGTAAGGTAAAGTGACTTTATAGGAAATGATATAGGTCCTCAGTGGTGTTCAACCCATTTGGGACTTTAGTGTCTAACTCTAATATCATTCTGGATTCCAGTTGGCGGAGTAGTTTGTCTCTGTCTCCTCCTCTACGAGGACGAGGCACAGAGGTAAGAACAAAGTAGCTGAGACTTTCCAAATTATTATTGTGGACACTCTTGAAATGTCTCGCCACTGGGTAGGCATTATCATTATTTACAATTGCCCAGAGATGCTGTAAAATCCTGGCGTGCACCGCAAGCCGAGTACTTCCAACGTACCGCAGGCCGCAAGTACACGTCAGGACATACACAGCAAACTCCGTTCTGCAATCATATTTGCCTTTGATTTTGACAGGCGTGGGACTGAAGGGAGTCATGTAAGTACTGGTGTTTACACCAAACTTGCATGCCCGGCAACTAGAGCATTTAAAAAAGCCCTGATGTTGCGGGAACCAATTTTTCGGTTTGAGGATTTCAGGAAACGCATTGGTAACATGATTTCGGAGGGTTGGTCCTCTCCTGAAAGTGATTTTAGGGTTATCAGGGAGGTCAAATGCTATCACATTGTCAGTTTGTAGTATCGGCCAGCTCTTAGTAAGGATTGATCTAATTTTCCTATTCTGGCAACTGTACGGTGTGATGAATCTTAATTCAGATTCTGCAGAATTCGTTTCGGTGGTTGGTTTATCACTATTCTGCTGAAGAAGGCATTCCCTAGATTTACTATTGACCTTTTGAACTGCCCTCTTTAAGGTGTCTGCATGATACCCTCTCCTCCTGAATCTGCTAAGTGCTTCATTGGTGCATCTCTCTAGTTCATCCTCACTGCTGCAAATTCTTTTTAGACGGAGCAGTTCTCCATAGGGGATGTTTTCTATGGTGTGCTGCGGATGAGAACTGCTGGCGTGCAGAGTTGCGTTGCCTGCAGTGATCTTTCTATGAAGGGTGGTTGCAATTTTGCCCAGTTTGTGATATACCCTTACATCTAAAAAATCAACTGATTGTTCACTGATGTGGTGAGTGAATTTTAGATTGTAATCATTGTCATTAAGTTGATCAATGAACGCAAGTGCACTGGACACATATATCAATCAATCAATCACATTTATAAAGCGCGCTACTCACCCGCTAGGGTCTCAAGGCGCTGGGAAGGGGGGGCCGCTACTGCTCGAAAAGCCAGGTCTTGAGGCGCTTCCTGAAGGAGAGATGGTCCTGGGTGAGTCGCAGGTGGGTGGGGAGGGTGTTCCAAGTCTTTTCTGCCAGGTAGGAGAAGGATCTTCCTCCGGTGGTGGTTCTGCGGACCCGTGGGACGGAGGCGAGGGCGAGGGTGGCGGAGCGGAGCCGGCGGGTTGGCGTGTAGAACGTGAGGCGTTTGTTGAGGTACTCGGGGCCTAAGTCGTGCAGAGCATTGTGTGCGTGGGTGAGCAGTCTGAACGTGATCCTCTTGCTGATTGGTAGCCAGTGCAGGTCCCTCAGGTGGGCGGAGATGTGGCTGTGTCGGGGGATGTCCAGGACGAGTCGAGCTGAAGCGTTCTGGATGCGCTGGAGTCTTTTCTGTAGTATGGTCGTGGTCCCCGTGTAGAGGGCGTTCCCGTAGTCCAGATGGCTGGTGACGAGGGCCTGGGTGACCATTTTCCTGGTTAGTGGTGGGGATCCAGCGGAAGTTCTTACGGAGCATGCAGAGGGTGTTGAAGCAGGAGGAAGTAACAGCGTTGATTTCTCTGGCCATCGTGAGGGAGGAGTCAAGGATGAAGCCCAGGTTGTGTGCGTGGTCCGTGGGCTTGCGTGGGGAGCCCAGGGCAGGGGGCCACCAGGAGTCATCCCATGCGGAGGTGGACGGGCCGAGGAAGAGGACTTCCGTCTTGTCTGAGTTCAGTTTCAGACGGTTGAGCTTCATCCAGTCCACGATGTCTTTCATGCCGTACTGAAAGCTGGCTTTGGCGGAGGTGGGTTCATTGGTGAGGGAGAGGATCAGCTGGGTATCATCGGCATAGGAGATGATGTTGAGGTTGTGCTTACGTGCGATGGCTGCGAGGGGGCTCATGTAGACATTGAAGAGGGTGGGGCTGAGCGAGGAGCCTTGCGGTACGCCGCAAATGTTCTTGGTGGCTTCTGCGAGGAAGGGTGTGAGACGGACTCTTTTGGTTCTGTCAGCGAGGAAGGAGGTGATCTATTCCAGGGCCTCTCCGTGGATCCCTGCGTGGTGGAGGCGGATTGCTAGGGTGCGGTGGCAGACCGTGTCGAAAGCAGCCAAGAGGTCGAGGAGGATGAGGGCGGCAGTTTCTCCATGTCAAGCAGGGTCCTGATGTCGTCGGTGGCTGCGGTGAGGGCGGTCTCGGTGCTGTGGATTGCTCGGAATCTGGATTGCGATGGGTAGAGGGAGCCGGTCGTCTCGAGGAAGGCTGTCAGCTGTGGTTTGACGGTTTTCTCGATAACTTTAGCGGGGAAGGGGAGAAGCGAGATGGGGTGGAAGTTCTTGAGGTCTGTGGGGTCTGCGGTGGGTTTCTTCAGGAGGGCTCTGATCTCTGCATGCTTCCAGCACTTCAGGAAGGTGGCGGATGTGAAGGAGTTGTTGATGATGTCCCGGAGTTTGGGTGCGATGATGGAGTCGGCCTTGTTGAAGATGTGGTGTGGGAAGGGGTCGGTTGGGGAGCCCGAGTGGATGGAGTTCATCGTGTGGGTGGTGTCTTCCGTGCTGACCTGGGTCCAGGCGCAAAGTGTAGTGGTGGGGGTGTAGGTTCGGTGGCGGGGTAAGGGTTCTGGGCGCCGAAGCTGTTGTGTATGTCGATGATCTTACGGTGAAAAAACATGGCGAGAGAGTTGCAGCGGTCTTGCGATGGCGTGATGTCGTTGTTGCTGGCGTTGGGGTTGGAGAGCTCTTTCACGATGTTGAAGAGTTCCTTGCTGTTGTGGTTGTTGTTGTCCAGTCATTCTCAGAATGCTGTCCTTTTGGTGGTGCGGATCAGCTGGTGGTGTTTGTGGGTGGTGTTCTTGAGGGCTTTCATGTTTTCCGATGACTGGTTGTGGCGCCAGGCTTTCTCGAGGGCACAGCAGGATTTCTTGGATTCTTTGAGATCGTTGGCGAACCATGCGACTTTCTTGCTGTCTGGATTGCTTGGAGGGTTCTTCAGTGGAGCAAGGGAATACGCACAGTCGTTGATCCATTGTGTGAGGTTGCGGCCTGCTTCGTTGGGTTTGTGGTGTTGGAGGGCGGGTTTTGGCTCAAGGAGGTGGTGAGTTGGTCAGAGGTGATCTTGCTCCAGCATCTTCGGGGGGTTTGTTGCGGGTGGTGGTGGGTTGTTGTTTTTCTGAAGTTAAAATGTACGCAGCTGTGATCGGTCCAGTGGAGCTTGGTGGTGTGGCTGAAGGAGATGTGGTGGCTGGAGGAGAAGACGGGGTCGAGTGTGTGGCCGGCATAGTGGGTGGGGGTGTTCACCAGTTGCTTGAGTCCGAGGTTGGCGAGGTTGTCTAGTAGGGTGGTGGTGTTGTTGTCCCTGTCGTTCTCCAGGTAGCATATATATATATATATCTATGGGGGCGGCGGATCCGCGGACTCTGAGCGCACTGTGTGCGCACCTTAAGCGCATCCTTCCAATCATACGTTGAATGCTAATTAGCTGTCAAGTGGTTGTCAACATTCGAAACTAAGACGTGTTGGCAGCCATTTTATACCTCGGTAGAAGCGAGGCTGAAAAGTCAGTGAAATAGGTGTGCAAAACGTAGAAAGGTGGCAGGGTAGAAATACTTTGACTCTCTAGACCTGCTTAGGAAGGTGCACGTAGGGTGCGCGGACTCTGCCGTAAAAAAAAAAAAAAATAGAGCTTTTTTTATAATTAGCTCCCGGGGGGCCAAATGCCGGGGTCAAAATTATTAAATTTTATGGGGGTCCAGAGGGGCCCATTAAGTATGTAAGAAAATAGGTAAATTATTTTATTTACAACAAAAGAGCCAATACATTCTTAATCCATATGCAACGAAATACAAAATTAATACTGTGTCAAGATCACAATAACTCCCTACTTATACAGCAGAAAAGAATATTACTGTATAAGGAACAAACTAGCATAATTATATTTTGAGCAGTGGTAAATCTGGAGGAGGAAACTCTGGATGTCTTAGGACATGTAATAGCAAGATATGTGTATGGGGCACAGGTATATACACGCATCTACTGATTTCAACATGACTGATATTCATAGGGAATCACATTGGAGTCTATGTTTAGGGGCTCTGATGTTTGAAAAATAGAGCTCTGCTGTGAATGAATACATGAAAAATTGGAGTAGACAATATAGGTATAGGGGTCCCCAGTTATAGTGTTGCAGCTCACTTACCAATACCACAGGATGTTGAATATGGAAAGCATATTAAATTCTTCCTTTCTAAATCAAATTCTTGGATTAAAAATATGGATTTCTATTGAAAAGAAAAGGTAAGGAAAACTGTCAGTGATGTATATAATGAGGTAGCTGTGCAAACATGATGGAAAAGCAATGTTACAAATTATTAACGGGAAGGGTCATTATTGGGTGAACTCCTCAGATAGGGAAGGTTGATACCATATTTTTAGTGGACCATATTTTTTGTTCCCACTATCTGTATTACAGGCGCAACTGATCTCTTAAAATCTAAGGTGACCATGATCACTGATAGCCTGAAGCATAATGCCCATGAATAAGAAGTCTAATTTGATTGATTTTTGAAAGCTTACCGAAATAGGTCGTTACTGGCTTTCCTTATAGAGAAAACTTCTTTGTTTGTGGTCAGGATAGAGGATGTATCTATCTGGCATGTGGTTCATTCAACATTTATACCTGTGAATTAAGAAACAAATCAACTTCAAAATGATAAAATGGTATTTTTATTGGACTCTAATGTCATAATCGTCTATATTAGGTTCACCACAGGACTAGAAATAGACGGTTTCTAGATAAGTTTAGTCTCTAATGGGACCCAAACAGATAAATAGAACTACATTTCATACTCTACATGAGCGCAGGGATCGTAGTGTGGATTGCAATTCTTACCGCAATCGCCCCATAAAGATAGACAATATGCGCTCTTGCTTTGACATGCGAGGGACCTTGAAGTATTTCAATGTTGTTTGTTTCAGCTGCCCGGTAATGGGGAATATGTCAAATCTCTTGCGTTGCTAAGAAATGAAAATGTGGAAATAGAAAATGACCTAATTAGAATCGATTTATATTACGGCATGGAAACCGTACATAAATATATGGTAGCGGTAGCTTAGATAGAGTAGTTGTAAATGCGTCTTCTTACCAGCAGATAACAAACATAAGAATGCCGTCTTTAAAATTGTTGACTGAATACAAGCAATACTTTAAAACTGCCGTCTCTGGTCGGCCGGTAGAGGATATCTAGCCGTTTCTGAATGATGAAAAAAAGAATGGAGAAACTAAGTCGCGATGTTGCCCCATCCGTTATCGAACGAAATACGGACATGCAGATAACTCTACCACAATGGATATGGTCTCAAAGCTTCACGAGTCTTACCTAAACGGTACCGATGTGTCCGTTTGTAACAACCTGCGAGAGCCGCGCTGGAACAGACTGCTGGCGTCTCACAGCCGTTGCGAAGAAAGAGTGGCTCGAAGCATGCATCCACAAGACTTTTTTAATCAACGGGTGGAGATAATTGGAGTGACGTATGAGTACGGAGTTTCCGCCCCTTTAAAGGGGAACCCCTTCTGAATAGAGTCAGACTACCGCCAAATGTACGGCGGTTGTTAATAAGGGGCGAAATGCCCATGCTTACAGGTATGTCTGTAAGGGATCTTTTACCATGGTTAAGGATGAAAAAAGGATCCGTTATTAACAACTCCTATATAAAGTAATTTTTGACAAGAAAGCGACAAATAGATCTACGCCTACCAGATCACGTGAACCCACATTGGGTACTACACACAGAATGATTGAACAAGTGAAGGTGATAGCGGAAAAAGTAATCTAAAAGACAACTACAGTAGTGCCTGTAATGGACACGATAATTAAGGAAAAATATAACATCAAGCTCATAATGGTTATATAAGCTGATGGGGGATAAAAGGAAGTTCTGACATACCCATAAAGATATAAGTAGATGTAAATGTTGCAATAAACGTTGATACTGATACTGATATTTAGTTAGTATATTATGAGATAGCCACAGGTTTCAAACAAATGTAGCATAAGAAGGCGCCGCCAGAATCTACTAACTGGCGCAGTTATATAGTGGGTGGGTAATATCTGGATGTTCACAGAGACTTTTACAATATCTAATGATCTACGGGCGAAGAGATCACTGATTGGTGAAGCATTATTTCAGCTTACCATGTGCAGAAGAAATAAAATGTAGGGAACTAACAAGGACCTAGCATAACATGGACACTTCGTTTATTTTGGGAAGTTATTGCAATGCATTTTCCCAAGGGATATCGCTGTTAAGTCCCTTTTTGTACGTGTCCAGAACAAAAATCCAGTAAACTTCTCTTTTTTTGCGGATGGCGCATCCTCCATTACTGTCCGCTGTTTTAATTTTCTCTAAAATGCGCCAATTTAGATCTTCTGGTTTATGGTTATTGCCAATGTAGTGTTTTACAAGGGGTGCATTCATTTTTTTTGTTTTGATGGCTGATCTATGTTCGGTGAGACGTGTTTGAACTGATCTGCCGGTTTCGCCAACGTAGCCTAGGCCGCAAGGGCAATTAATAAAATAAACCACGTTAGTGGTTTTGCAGTTCCATAAATCCAGTGCTTTTGCTGTGAAACCATTATGGACCAAAGTTTCACCACCTAGGAATTTCGCACACGATTTACACGAAGAGCAGGGGACAGTTCATCGAACTGGTAAATTAGTTAGCAAGGATCTTTGTACGTAGTTAGTATTTGCGTGGCTAACATTAAATTTTGAATGAATTATCTTATCTTTCAGGTTTCTATTCCTTCTATAAGCATATAGTGGTTTAGGAAGAGCTGATTCACAAGTTGGGTTACAGTTGAGGATATGCCAGTTGGCATTGATGATTTGCCTAATGCGTTCATTCAAGGTGGAATGAGTGGTTACACATACAAGTGGGTATTAGTTGAGCGTTCCTTAGGGGTTAACAGGGCATCTCGATCAAAGAAGCGGGCGCGTTTGTAGGAGTTTCTTATGAGCCTGTGTGGATACCCACGATCAAGAAACTTCTTACGCATTATTGCCGCCTGTCTGTCGTAATCAGATAGATTGGAACAATTTCTGCGTACTCTTAAGAATTGGGAGAACGGAATGCTCTCCCGTTGACATTTGGGGTGGAAACTGCTGAAATGCAGTAATGTGTTGCGAGCTGTAGCTTTCACAAAGAGATCAACTTCTAATTTTCTATTATTGACTCGGATCAAGAGGTCCAGGAATTCAACTTGGTTCTCATCGTAATGGGGGGTGAACTTCAGATTGCTGTCAGTTAAATTGATCCATTCTAGGAACTCCAGTAAGGAGTCCTTCCCATTGGTCCAGATAAAGAAGATATCATCTATGTATCTGGACCAATGGGAAATTGATTCGAAAAAAGGTGCTATCTCATTGTCTATGAACCGTTCCTCGAAACGGGACATATAGATGTTGGCTACCGATGGGGCCGCAGATGCCCCCATACTGACTCCCCTCAGTTGACGGTATAGATCCTCGCCAAATTGGAAAACATTTTCTGTGAGGACAATAAAAAGGCAGTCAATCAGGAATTGTTTAGGACATGTGATTTGATGTTTGTCTATGAACCAGTCAGTAGCTCTGATTGCTTCGTCTAAAGGAATGTTACTATATAAAGACTCAATATCTAGAGTGACCAATATATCTCTTTCTGGCATGATGTCAAGATTTTCCACTATATTGATCATGTGACAAGTGTCTTTCACATATGATTTAATTTTAGGGATATGTGGTCTTAGGAAATGATCCACGAATTTCGATAGGGGTTCCGTTGGTGTGCCTATAGTGGACACTATGGGTCTATAAGGAGGATCTTCTGAGTTTTTGTGTATTTTCGGACGACCATAAATACAGGCTGTTTTGTTCTTATTGTGCTTCAAAAAGTCATGATCTTTTTGGTTAATATCTCCATTAGACAAAGCTTCATTGATTAGTGTATTTATTTTCTTCTTAATGTTGTTAATAGGGTTGGAATTAATCTTAACATAGGTGGAACTATCATTTAACATGGTGTTTATGTTGCGCTCATAGTCAGTAGAGTTGAGGACAACAATACCTCCACCCTTGTCCGCTCCTTTGATTACTAATTGCTTGTTTTCGGAGAGCTCTTTTAAGGCTAGTGATTCATTTCTATTCAAGTTATATGATGGTTTAGGAATGAATTTTAAAGATCTTTCTAGTTTTTTAATCACTACCAGTTCAAATGCAGCTACCTCTGGCCCTAGTTGGTCTAACCCGGAGGGGAATGAACAAGGTAGTGCAATTTCGTTCTGTTTTTGTTTAGTAAGATCATATGTGTTGTCATCCTTATCCTGAAAATATTTTCTCAATCTGATTTTTCTAAAGAAAGATATCACATCTTTGTATAACTCAAATATATTAACAAATGTGTGGGGTACAAATGATAGGCCTTTGGACAAAAGAGCTTCACTAGAATAATCTAATTCTATGGAGAACAAGTTGAAGATAGGAATTACATTCCTTGTCCCCAATATTGCCTGTTTCGGGTCTCCCTTATGAACTGAGGTTCCTGCTGCTGATGTTGTTGCTGTTGGTGCTGCTGATGTTGGGCTTGATGTAAATGTTGGTTCATCTGGAAATTCCCTCTGGATTGCCCTTGGTTCTGAAACCTCACTCTCGGGCGACCTCGTTGAGGCCCACGGTTCGATAAAAAAGGGCGTCTTTGGGGTCTGGAGTTCGTGTATGAATTAAAACCTCCATCTGATTCATAATAGGTTCCAGCAGAACCTTCCCCTTCTGAATCTGATGAGTCTGTAAAGTTGTTTACTCTCTGTTGGGTGTTCCTAGACTCATCAGTATAGTGGTTTTGTTGGTAGAAGTCTTTATTTAAAAAGGGATATGCCACTTCCTCTGTATAGAATCTCTTATCCTTATTGAGTTCATCCGTTTTCCGTTTATTCAAATAACTACTGAATGATTCCAATTCTCTATTATATTCCTCTATTTTCTTAATAGCTTCATCAGCTCCAGTGAGTTGTTTTAACTTCTCTTCTAGGTCATCTATTTCTTTTTTAATATCTAGTGCTAATTCTTTTGATGTTGCAACGATTAATATCATCAAATCGCGGGAACAACTGTTTGCTATGAAACTCCATTTTTCTAGGAAAGGTCTATGGTGTACGAAAAGGCCAGGCACATTTCGCACACGTAGACCATTGGGAATAATTCCTGTTTTTAAATAGGCCAACATAAACTCACCGTGGGCTTCAATACGGATGAGTTTCTTCTTAAGATCTAATAGTTTTTTACCTTCATCATTGCCCCTTGTGGATATGTTGATATTGCTAGCTGGGACAGTAGTTCCAACTAAAGTGGCGAATTCTTCATCGGTAAATCCAAATGTTTTCATGTTGGCCATGACTGAGGATGGAGATAAAGGTGTAAAAAATAGAAATTTACTCACTGCTCAAAAATAGTACAATATAATCAAGACACAATGGTCACACGAAAGGCCCTGCACAGACAAGCTGTGGGATTAATAATGTAAATAACAAGGACCCCCTGTTCAGAAAATTAATTCGGAGTACAGGGAAATAGACAGTGTAAACAAATTGGCAAATTGTCGACATATAACAAGGGAGAAATCGTAAGGAAGACACCAAACTAGGTAAATAAAAAAAGTAGGTTTCATTTAATATAATATCAAATATTCATGGTTAAAAACAATAAATAGAAATACACAAGGTGAACCTGTTATATAAACAACAAAATGACTCAAAGCACAATATATTCCATAAAAAATACATATACCATAGCATCTACTAGTGGCAAACAATTTGTATTATTCGACGCGCGTTTCGGCGTTTTTCGGAACGCCTTCTTCAGGAGCCACAGTAATATCTGAAAAACATATTAAGTATGTAAGAAAAGAGGTAAATTATTTTATTTACAACAAAAGAGCCAATACATTCTTAATCCATATGCAACGAAATACAAAATTAATACGGTGTCAAGATCACAATAACTCCCTACTTATACAGCAGAAAAGAATATTACTGTATAAGGAACAAACTAGCATAATTATATTTTGAGCAGTGGTAAATCTGGAGGAGGAAACTCTGGATGTCTTAGGACATGTAATAGCAAGACATGTGTATGGGGCACAGGTATATACACGCATCTACTGATTTCAACATGACTGATATTCATAGGGAATCACATTGGAGTCTATGTTTAGGGGCTCTGATGTTTGAAAAATAGAGCTCTGCTGTGAATGAATACATGAAAAATTGGAGTAGACAATATAGGTATAGGGGTCCCCAGTTATAGTGTTGCAGCTCACTTACCAATACCACAGGATGTTGAATATGGAAAGCATATTAAATTCTTCCTTTCTAAATCAAATTCTTGGATTAAAAATATGGATTTCTATTGAAAAGAAAAGGTAAGGAAAACTGACAGTGATGTAAATAATGAGGTAGCTGTGCAAACATGATGGAAAAGCAATGTTACAAATTATTAACGGGAAGGGTCATTATTTGGTGAACTCCTCAGATAGGGAAGGTTGATACCATATTTTTAGTGGACCATATTTTTTGTTCCCACTATCTGTATTACAGGCGCAACTGATCTCTTAAAATCTAAGGTGACCATGATCACTGATAGTCTGAAGCATAATGCCCATGAATAAGAAGTCTAATTTGATTGATTTTTGAAAGCTTACCGAAATAGGTCGTTACTGGCTTTCCTTATAGAGAAAACTTCTTTGTTTGTGGTCAGGATAGAGGATGTATCTATCTGGCATGTGGTTCATTCAACATTTATACCTGTGAATTAAGAAACAAATCAACTTCAAAATGATAAAATGGTATTTTTATTGGACTCTAATGTCATAATCGTCTATATTAGGTCCACCACAGGACTAGAAATAGACGGTTTCTAGATAGGTTTAGTCTCTAATGGGACCCAAACAGATAAATAGAACTACATTTCATACTCTACATGAGCGCAGGGATCGTAGTGTGGATTGCAATTCTTACCGCAATCGCCCCATAAAGATAGACAATATGCGCTCTTGCTTTGACATGCGAGGGACCTTGAAGTATTTCAATGTTGTTTGTTTCAGCTGCCCGGTAATGGGGAATATGTCAAATCTCTTGCGTTGCTAAGAAATGAAAATGTGGAAACAGAAAATGACCTAATTAGAATCGATGTATATTACGGCATGGAAACCGTACATAAATATATGGTAGCGGTAGCTTAGATAGAGTAGTTGTAAATGCGTCTTCTTACCAGCAGATAACAAACATAAGAATGCCGTCTTTAAAATTGTTGACTGAATACAAGCAATACTTTAAAACTGCCGTCTCTGGTCGGCCGGTAGAGGATATCTAGCCGTTTCTGAATGAAGAAAAAAAGAATGGAGAAACTAAGTCGCGATGTTGCCCCATCCGTTATCGAACGAAATACGGACATGCAGATAACTCTACCACGATGGATATGGTCTCAAAGCTTCACGAGTCTTACCTAAACGGTACCGATGTGTCCGTTTGTAACAACCTGCGAGAGCCACGCTGGAACAGACTGCTGGCGTCTCACAGCTGTTGCGAAGAAAGAGTGGCTCGAAGCATGCATCCACAAGACTTTTTGAATCAACGGGTGGGGATAATTGGAGTGATGTATGAGTACGGAGTTTCCGCCCCTTTAAAGGGGAACCCCTTCTGAATAGAGTCAGACTGCCGCCAAATGTACGGCGGTTGTTAATAAGGGGCGAAAAGCCCATGCTTACAGGTATGTCTGTAAGGGATCTTTTACCATGGTTAAGGATGAAAAAAGGATCCGTTATTAACAACTCTTATATAAAGTAATTTTTGACAAGAAAGCGACAAATAGATCTACGCCTACCAGATCACGTGAACCCACATTGGGTACTACACACAGAATGATTGAACAAGTGAAGGTGATAGCGGAAAAAGTAATCTAAAAGACAACTACAGTAGTGCCTGTAATGGACACGATAATTAAGGAAAAATATAACATCAAGCCCATAATGGTTATATAAGCGGATGGGGGATAAAAGGAAGTTCCGACATACCCATAAAGATATAAGTAGATGTAAATGTTGCAATAAACGTTGATACTGATACTGATATTTAGTTAGTATATTATGAGATGGCCACAGGTTTCAAACAAATGTAGCATAAGAAGGCGCCGTCAGAATCTACTAACTGGCGCAGTTATATAGTGGGTGGGTAATATCTGGATGTTCACAGAGACTTTTACAATATCTAATGATCTACGGGCGAAGAGATCACTGATTGTTGAAGCATTATTTCAGCTTACCACGTGCAGAAGAAATAAAATGTAGGGAACTAACAAGGACCTAGCATAACATGGACACTTCGTTTATTTTGGGAAGTTATTGCAATGCATTTTCCCAAGGGATATCGCTGTTAAGTCCCTTTTTGTATGTGTCCAGAACAAAAATCCAGTAAACTTCTCTTTTTTTGTGGATGGCGCATCCTCCATTACTGTCCGCTGTTTTAATTTTCTCTAAAATGCGGCAATTTAGATCTTCTGGTTTATGGTTATTGTCAATGTAGTGTTTTACAAGGGGTGCATTCAGTTTTTTTTTTTGATGGCTGATCTATGTTCGGTGAGACGTGTTTGAACTGATCTGCAGGTTTCGGCAACGTAGCCTAGGCCACAAGGGCAATTAATAAAATAAACCACGTTAGTGGTTTTGCAGTTCCATAAATCCAGTGCTTTTGCTGTGAAACCATTATGGACCAAAGTTTCACCACCTAGGATTTTGGCACACGATTTACATGAAGAGCAGGGGACAGTTCCTCGAACTGGTAAATTAGTTAGCAAGGATCTTTGTACGCAGATAGTATTTGCGTGGCTAACATTAAATTTTGAATGAATTATCTTATCTTTCAGGTTTCTATTCCTTCTATAAGCATATAGTGGTTTAGGAAGAGCTGATTCACAAGTTGGGCTACAGTTGAGGATATGCCAGTTGGCATTGATGATTTGCCTAATGCGTTCATTCAAGGTGGAATGAGTGGTTACACATACAAGTTGGGTATTAGTTGAGCGTTCCTTAGGGGTTAACAGGGCATCTCGATCAAAGAAGCGAGCGCGTTTGTAGGAGTTTCTTATGAGCCTGTGTGGATACCCACGATCAAGAAACTTCTTACGCATTATTGCCGCCTGTCTGTCGTAATCAGATAGATTGGAACAATTTCTGCGTACTCTTAAGAATTGGGAGAACGGAATGCTCTCCCGTTGACATTTGGGGTGGAAACTGCTGAAAGGCAGTAATGTGTTCCGAGCTGTAGCTTTCACAAAGAGATCAACTTCTAATTTTCTATTATTGACTCAGGTCAAGAGGTCCAGGAATTCAACTTGGTTCTCATCGTAATGGGTGGTGAACTTCAGATTGCTGTCAGTTAAATTGATCCATTCTAGGAACTCCAGTAAGGAGTCCTTCCCATTGGTCCAGATGAAGAAGATGTCATCTATGTATCTAGACCAATGGGAAATTGATTCAAAAAAAGGTGCTATCTCATTGTCTATGAACCGTTCCTCGAAACGGGACATATAGATGTTGGCTACCCATGTTAAGATTAATTTCAACCCTATTAACAACATTAAGAAGAAAATAAATACCCTAATCAATGAAGCTCTGTCTAACGGAGATATTAATCAAAAAGATCATGACTTTTTGAACCACAATAAGAACAAAACAGCCTGTATTTACGGTCTTCCGAAAATACACAAAAACTCGGAAGATCCTCCTTATAGACCCATAGTGTCCACTATAGGCACACCAACGGAACCCCTATCGAAATTCGTGGATCATTTCCTAAGACCACATATCCCTAAAATTAAATCATATGTGAAAGACACTTGTCACATGATCAATATAGTAGAAAATCTTGACATCATGCCAGAAAGAGATATATTGGTCACTCTAGATATTGAGTCTTTATATAGTAACATTCCTTTAGACGAAGCAATCAGAGCTACTGACTGGTTCATAGACAAACATCAAATCACATGTCCTAAACAATTCCTGATTGACTGCCTTTTTATTGTCCTCACAGAAAATGTTTTCCAATTTGGCGAGGATCTATACCGTCAACTGAGGGGAGTCAGTATGGGGGCATCGGTGGCCCCATCGGTAGCCAACATCTATATGTCCCGTTTCGAGGAACGGTTCATAGACAATGAGATAGCACCTTTTTTCGAATCAATTTCCCATTGGTCCAGATACATAGATGACATCTTCTTTATCTGGACCAATGGGAAGGACTCCTTACTGGAGTTCCTAGAATGGATCAATTTAACTGACAGCAATCTGAAGTTCACCGCCCATTACGATGAGAACCAAGTTGAATTCCTGGACCTCTTGATCCGAGTCAATAATAGAAAATTAGAAGTTGATCTCTTTGTGAAAGCTACGGCTCGCAACACATTACTGCATTTCAGCAGTTTCCACCCCAAATGTCAACGGGAGAGCATTCCGTTCTCCCAATTCTTAAGAGTACGCAGAAATTGTTCCAATCTATCTGATTACGACAGACAGGCGGCAATAATGCGTAAGAAGTTTCTTGATCGTGGGTGTCCACACAGGCTCATAAGAAACTCCTACAAACGCGCCCGCTTCTTTGATCGAGATGCCCTGTTAACCCCTAAGGAACGCTCAGCTAATACCCAACTTGTATGTGTAACCACTCATTCCACCTTGAATGAACGCATTAGGCAAATCATCAATGCCAACTAGCATATCCTCAACTGTAACCCAACTTGTGAATCAGCTCTTCCTAAACCACTATATGCTTACAGAAGGAATAGAAACCTGAAAGATAAGATAATTAATTCAAAATGTAATGTTAGCCACGCAAATACTAACTACGTACAAAGATCCTTGCTAACTAATTTACCAGTTCGAGGAACTGTCCCCTGCTCTTCATGTAAATCGTGTGCGAAATTCCTAGGTGGTGAAACTTTGGTCCATAATGGTTTCACAGCAAAAGCACTGGATTTATGGAACTGCAAAACCACTAACGTGGTTTATTTTATTAATTGCCCTTGTGGCCTAGGCTACGTTGGCGAAACCTGCAGATCAGTTCAAACACGTCTCACCGAACATAGATCAGCCATCAAAACAAAAAAACTGAATGCACCCCTTGTAAAACACTACATTGACAATAACCATAAACCAGAAGATATAAATTGGCGCATTTTAGAGAAAATTAAAACAGCAGACAGTAATGGAGGATGCGCCATCCGCAAAAAAAGAGAAGTTTACTGGATTTTTGTTCTGGACACATACAAAAAGGGACTTAACAGCGATATCCCTTGGGAAAATGCATTGCAATAACTTCCCAAAATAAACGAAGTGTCCATGTTATGCTAGGCCCTTGTTAGTTCCCTACATTTTATTTCTTCTGCACATGGTAAGCTGAAATAATGCTTCAACAATCAGTGATCTCTTCGCCCGTAGATCATTAGATATTGTAAAAGTCTCTGTGAACATCCAGATATTACCCACCCACTATATAACTGCGCCAGTTAGTAGATTCTGACGGCACCTTCTTATGCTACATTTGTTTGAAACCTGTGGCTATCTCATAATATACTAACTAAATATCAGTATCAGTATCAACGTTTATTGCAACATTTACATCTACTTATATCATTATGGGTATGTCGGAACTTCCTTTTATCCCCCATCAGCTTATATAACCATTATGGGCTTGATGTTATATTTTTCCTTAATTATCGTGTCCATTACAGGCACTACTGTAGTTGTCTTTTAGATTACTTTTTCCGCTATCACCTTCACTTTTTCAATCATTCTGTGTGTAGTACCCAATGTGGGTTCACGTGATCTGGTAGGCGTAGATCTATTTGTCGTTTTCTTGTCAAAAATTACTTTATATAGGAGTTGTTAATAACGGATCCTTTTTTCATCCTTAACCATGGTAAAAGATCCCTTACAGACATACCTGTAAGCATGGGCTTTTTGCCCCTTATTAACAACCGCCGTACATTTGGCGGTAGTCTGACTCTATCCAGAAGGGGTTCCCCTTTAAAGGGGCGGAAACTCCGTACTCATACGTCACTCCAATTATCTCCACCCGTTGATTCAAAAAGTCTTGTGGATGCATGCTTCGAGCCACTCTTTCTTCGCAACGGCTGTGAGACGCCAGCAGTCTGTTCCAGCGCGGCTCTCGCAGGTTGTTACAAACGGACACATCGGTACCGTTTAGGTAAGACTCATGAAGCTTTGAGGCCATATCCATCGTGGTAGAGTTATCTGCATGTCCATATTTCGTTCGATAACGGATGGGGCAACATCGCGACTTAGTTTCTCCATTCTTTTTTTCTTCATTCAGAAAAGGCTAGATATCCTCTACCGGCCGACCAGAGACAGCAGTTTTAAAGTATTGCTTGTATTCAGTCAACAGTTTTAAAGACGGCATTCTTATGTTTGTTATCTGCTGGTAAGAAGACGCATTTACAACTACTCTATCTAAGCTACCGCTACCATATATTTATGTACGGTTTCCATGCCGTAATATACATCGATTCTAATTAGGTCATTTTCTGTTTCCACATTTTCATTTCTTAGCAACGCAAGAGATTTGACATATTCCCCATTACCGGGCAGCTGAAACAAACAACATTGAAATACTTCAAGGTCCCTCGCATGTCAAAGCAAGAGCGCATATTGTCTATCTTTATGGGGCGATTGCGGTAAGAATTGCAATCCACACTACGATCCCTGCGCTCATGTAGAGTATGAAATGTAGTTCTATTTATCTGTTTGGGTCCCATTAGAGACTAAACTTATCTAGAAACCGTCTATTTCTAGTCCTGTGGTGAACCTAATATAGACGATTATGACATTAGAGTCCAATAAAAATACCATTTTATCATTTTGAAGTTGATTTGTTTCTTAATTCACAGGTATAAATGTTGAATGAACCACATGCCAGATAGATACATCCTCTATCCTGACCACAAACAAAGAAGTTTTCTCTATAAGGAAAGCCAGTAACGACCTATTTCGGTAAGCTTTCAAAAATCAATCAAATTAGACTTCTTATTCATGGGCATTATGCTTCAGGCTATCAGTGATCATGGTCACCTTAGATTTTAAGAGATCAGTTGCGCCTGTAATACAGATAGTGGGAACAAAAAATATGGTCCACTAAAAATATGGTATCAACCTTCCCTATCTGAGGAGTTCACCCAATAATGACCCTTCCCGTTAATAATTTGTAACATTGCTTTTCCATCATGTTTGCACAGCTACCTCATTATATACATCACTGACAGTTTTCCTTACCTTTTCTTTTCAATAGAAATCCATATTTTTAATCCAAGAATTTGATTTAGAAAGGAAGAATTTAATATGCTTTCCATATTCAACATCCTGTGGTATTGGTAAGTGAGCTGCAACACTATAACTGGGGACCCCTATACCTATATTGTCTACTCCAATTTTTCATTTATTCATTCACAGCAGAGCTCTATTTTTCAAACATCAGAGCCCCTAAACATAGACTCCAATGTGATTCCCTATGAATATCAGTCATGTTGAAATCAGTAGATGCGTGTATATACCTGTGCCCCATACACATGTCTTGCTATTACATGTCCTAAGACATCCAGAGTTTCCTCCTCCAGATTTACCACTGCTCAAAATATAATTATGCTAGTTTGTTCCTTATACAGTAATATTCTTTTCTGCTGTATAAGTAGGGAGTTATTGTGATCTTGACACCGTATTAATTTTGTATTTCATTGCATAGGGATTAAGAATGTATTGGCTCTTTTGTTGTAAATAAAATAATTTACCTCTTTTCTTACATACTTAATATGTTTTTCAGATATTACTGTGGCTCCTGAAGAAGGCGTTCCGAAAAACGCCGAAACGTGCGTCGAATAATACAAATTGTTTGCCACTAGTAGATGCTATGTTATATGTATTTTTTATGGAATATATTGTGCTTTGAGTCATTTTGTTGTTTATATAACAGGTTCACCTTGTGTATTTTTATTTATTGTTTTTAACCATGAATATTTGTTATTATATTAAATGAAACCTACTTTTTTTATTTACCTAGTTTGGTGTCTTCCTTACGATTTCTCCCTTGTTATATGTCGACAATTTGCCAATTTGTTTACACGGTCCAGAGGGGCCCACCATCCCCGGGACCGTCACCCCCCCTCCCTCCGGGGCTACAAAAAAATGGTTGGGGGGCTCCAAGGCCCCCAAAGGCCCATGGACTACCACCCCTGGGGCTTTATGTATTGTGCAAGGGGGGCTGCGTGGCGCTCCTCCTGGAGCACTCGAGGGCCCTGGGGACCGCGACATGCCAGGGCCAGCTCCTGCAGTGTCCAGGGGTGCCCACCCCGGGACACTGCTGTGAGATTCCCATAGGAAACTTGGTTTGGATTTTTAAAGACAGAGCAGGGAAACCTGCTCTCTGTTTCAAAATCCAAACCATATTGGTTTTCCACATGGGGAGCTGCATGTTAGCAGTCACTATGTGGAAAAGCAAAGTCTAAAGTTCAAGAGGAAGACTCTGTTTCTTTCATCTGTAAAATGTACACCATCTCTCCTATAGATGCCATGCATATTGAAACGCAGTTTGTTGTTGTAAATGGACCCTATTCTATAGTCTCGGAGAAAAGCAGAAACAGATTTATTCGCATGTTTCCTAGCTTTCTCAATCTGTGGACAAAATTGATTGAACCAGTTCCACTTCTGCCTTTGGCATATGTTAGAATAGACAAAGGCAGTTTGGGGGAAAAGTGTCATCAATTCTCCAAAGGTGTCCTTCATAAGCATTTCTAGACCTACCCCAGTCAAAGTGCCTAGGTCATTGCCACAGTGCACAATTATGAGGTTAGGGTATTGGAGATGCAAAAAGGATTTAACCAATGGCATCAATTGGTGCCACTTTAACCCTCTCTGTCCAATCCATTTAATGTCCAAATTTGGCAACCTTAGGTCTTTGTGAATGCCTTTGTTTTCTGTATACTTTTGGCTCCAGAAAATATAGCTGTGTCCCACAACCCACACTCTAAGCCTCTATAAGGGATGTCTGGATGTACTCAGATGGTTCTGTAAATGAAATGGCAGTTTGAAAAGTAAGATTGGTTGTTTGAGAACATTCTACACTGAATACTAGGGTGCATGTTTCTGTTTTTTAAAAGCATGATTCTTATTGCCTAACAAAATCTGATTGAAAGGAGCACTACATAGGATAAGCTGATAAGTTGAAAAGTCAAGCACACTTGCTGTTTTGATTAGCAACATTGTGTGGTGAACTTTTGACCTGTGTGCTCAGTTAAGTGTTCAACGAACTGTTTCTATGGTAACAGGCAGAAGGCAGATTGGGGGTAGGGTTGAATTGTATATCATTTGGAAAGGGTTGAAATGTGTAACCAATAGAAATATGTATTTGCTTTTGAATTAATGTGAGAAGCGATGTGATTTGATGATTACATGTATATGTGTGCAAAATGAGAGGGAAACTTTGCCATTCTTTGGTTTTGCTGACAGGTGCAAAGTACAGAGATTCTGTATAAGAAAATCTGGTGTGTGACTGACATACTTCTTCATCTACAAAACAATTTGAAAGGTGATTTATTAATTTGTGGGGGGATGTATGTGATGCATCTTGATGTTAATGAGACTAACGTGTTTTTCCTGCTAAAGTGTAGGGAGTAATTTTTTTCTAGAATCTTATTGTGAGTGTGTATGAATTTAGAAACCATTCTGAGATAAGCATTTGGGTATTTATGTGTTTGCAGAGCGATAACTGTTTAAAAATCTGTGCTGGTCTCATGTTTTTGTAGAATTAGAAACCAGTCATTGTTTATGTATTTGCAAAATGAGTCAAGTTTCTACAATAAAATGCAGTACTCCTTCTAGACTATGAAATGTGTTTTGGTAAAATGCAAGGGATAGTGTTGTTTGTCTAGAATCACACAGTGAGTATGTGTGCATTTAGCAAATATTCTGAGAGAAGTACTCCATACTAATGTGTAGTAGAATGTTTTGTGGAATGTGTGCAGTCACCTTATGTCTTGTAGACTAGTAAATGTGTTTTGGTAAAATGCAAGGGATAGTGTTGCTTGTCTAAAATCACAAAGTGAGTCTGTGTGCATTTAGGAATCATTACGAGAAGATCGTTTTGCTATTTCATGTGTTTGCAGACATATAACTGATTAAAAACCTATTCTGCTCCCATATTTTGGCAGGATTATAAACCAGTCATTGTTAATATATTTGCAAAATGAATCAGGTTCCTACACTAATATGGAGTACCCCTTCCTGACGAGTAAATGTGTTTTGGTATTATCCAAGGTATAGTGTTTGTTGTCTAGAATCACAATGTGAATCTGTGTGTATTTGGGAATTATTCTGAGAGAAGCATTTTGATATTTGACTGCTGTTGCAATCCCATAGTGAGTCGTTCAGTACCATGTAGTAATCCATCCACTAAAGTAAAAGTCAACCAATTATGAATTCACCTAGTGTCTCTCCTTATAGTACTGTAATCATTCAGTCAGTAAGTATGTACTCATGCAGTGAGCCAGGCTTTAGGGCATGGAGTGCTTCAAAGTGATATGTATTATGCATGTAGTGGTGTAACCACCTTCACACTTGTGCTTCAGGCCTACAATTCCCAAGTCAATATTCATACACTGCAGCAAAAACACTGTTACTGATGTTGCAATCCCATAGTGACTCTTTCAGTAGCATGTAGTAATCTTTTCGGTGAAGTGCAAGGGATACTGTTATTTGTCTAGAATCACACTGTGAGTCAGTGTCCATTTGGGAAAATTGAGAGAGAATGATTTGGTTGGTTGGTGTGTTTGCAGACACATAAATACATGTACTCTTGCAGTGAGCCAGGCTTTAGGGCTTGCAGTGCTTCAAATTTCTACTGTATATGTGCATTTAAGAATCATTCTGAGAGAAGTACTAATGTGTAGTATAACATTTTGTGGAATGTGTGCAGTCACCTTATGTTTTGTAGACTAGTAAATGTCTACAATGTCAATGTGGTGCTTGAAACTCCTATGCACTATGCGTGTTCTGGTAGTTTAGGGGTAACAATTACTATTGTAACTCCAGGGGGATGCCTCTGTAGGGTATGTGCTGGATAGTGTAGGAGTAACAATTACTATTCTAACTCAAGGGGGGTGCATCTGTAGGGTAAGTGCTAGATAGTGTGCTTGTGACAATTATCATTCTAACTCCATGGGGGTGCATCTGTAGGGTAAGTGCAGGTTAGTGTAGGGGTTCCAATTACTAGTGAATGTTACTATAGGGGTAACATCTACTATTCTAACTCCAGGGGGGTGCATCTGTAGGGTATGTGCTGGATATTGTATCAGTAAAAAAATATTTCCAACACCAAGATAGTGCATCTGTAGGGTATGTGCTGCATAGTGTACGAGTAAAAATTACTATTTCAATTCCATGGTGGTGCATATTTTGTGTAAGTGCTGAAGACTGTGTAACTAACAATTACTATTCCAAAACCAGGGGGTTGCATCTGTGGGGTATTTGCTGGATAGTGTATGATTAACAATTACTATGAAAAAGAAAGGAGTTAAAGGAGAAGCAGTCACTGTCAACCTGCACGAACACAAAGTGACGAAAGACGATTTTTGACGTGTTTAGCTTTGAGAGCCTGGATAATCATTAAATGGGGTCTGGCAGATAAGTGCGTACTTATTCTGCAAAAAGCTTTTCGGGGTCTTGCAAGTCATTCTCAATAATTCACATCGCACTACACTTGTTATGCAAATGTCACACATGTTCTTTTTAGGTTTGCAAGTGAAGTAAGGAGCGGCAGACAGTGGTGAAACGTGAGTCACGTGATTGATCGCTAATGCAGCGATAATGTTAACGCCGTGCCTGATAATATCCCCGATAATTTTTTTAAGATTGTTGATTATACTTCACCATGTGGAATTTTAGTACACGAGCTGAACATCATCTGCGCCAGCTTGTCACCCACGTACAACATGCACGACAGCCATTTTAGGTATCATGGTCTCCCTGTCCACGATCGATCGCCAGCGTGCTCCCCTGACCCTACGAGCACCCTCCGCGCACCCTGGCTTTCCCCCCCCTCCCTCACATGGGCAAGTCATAAAACCTTCTTCTTCTGCATGACTCTGTCCTTGGGAGTCACGCTCGCGCCTGACCAACACCTCCTTTCCTTTCATGAATACCCCTCTGTTGGTAAACTCTCCCTCCGCGCTTGATTGTCCACGCGGCATGAATACCCCTCCTTTGATGACCCCTTCCCCCGAGTCCGATTGTCCACACAGGTCCGAGGCCATCGCCTAGCCGAGATATACAGTTTACTGCCCCCTATTGTATGGAGTCGCTCCTCCTCATAGGGCCCACTATTGATCCTGGCCTCCCCACCCCCTGGGATACGATCAGGCGCACACATCCTAAGAATCGGCGGAACACTCAGCTGCGTGATAGCCCCCTCTTATTATCAGCAGGGTGAGGACCTCTATTGTGGATACATGTGGGGGTGGGTCTGACACGAGGGTTACGGGGATGTTTTTTTTATGAGTTCAAAGAGTTTTTTTACAATAAAGAATGTTCACATGTCATAAAACCAGGGTATAAGAGGCCAGGCCTTGGAGAGGCTGTTGGAGCACCTCGAGACGATACCTTGTTGTCTGATCTGATGTGTTCTGCTCCGTCGGAATAAAAACTTCTGTCTCCTGCCTTCCAGTCTCCAGCGCCTGCCTCTTTGTTTGATAACTAGAGTGGTATAGAGGCGGTTAACGCCGGGCAATCTTGAAACAGGCCAGCAGCCCTACCCTTTTTCTACAATTGGCGTCCCAAAGCGTGGGGCCCATCAGCGACACGTGGATCCAGTGGGAGAGGTCCCGACGACAGAGTGAACGACTGCAACGATCGGGAGAGCTCCTGTCCGATAGACCCTCGTCTGACAGCCGATCATCCGAACTTCACTAGTTCTGAACAGACCTCTCTCGAGTGATCTACGGTCCTGACTGGGAACCATCAGGAGTGCCACGAACATCACGAAGAATAGAGGACGACCGGGCGCTGGATTCGGGAGACAGGAAACTGTCCATGCGGTCCGGGTAAGGTCGTGTAAACGCGACAAAATTACGAAATGATTGTTTGATTTGGATAATACTAGTATTACTCTTTTGTTGGTTCTTCTGGAGATTCACCGTCTGCAAACGGAGAAACAACAGGCTCTCCCTTTGCAAGCAGTGAAGGATAGGTAACGCAGACTTTTGTCCCCGTTGTAATCCGTCGTGCCTATCTTCCTCCCCCACTGTTTTCCTGAACTGTTGTTCGCGGATTGTTGTCTGGAGATTCTCTGTCTGCAAACAGGGAAGAACAAGGTCTCTCTTTGCAGGTAGAGAAAAAGTAGGTAACGCAAACTTTTAACCCGTCGTACCTACTTATTCTCCCCACTGATTGTTTGATTGACCGTACACTAAGTGTTCGGTATTGGTTCTTTTGAGGTATTCACCGCCTGCAAACAACGGAGAATAGAAATATTCTGTCTAGTCTTTGCACGCCGTGATAAGATAGGTAGTGCAGACCTTTGTCCCCGTTGTAACCCGTCATGCCTATCTTCTCCCCACTGATTGGTAGCCTGTTTAGCCCGGACCGCTTATTAGAGATGAACCATCCAGCTCCACTGGAGGGCACCCCTAATAAGGACATGTTCACTAAGCATGGACTAGTCGCTATAGCTTATACTAAGTTATGGCATAAATATACAAAGAAGAACCCCGAAAGTCAGTGGCCACTGATAGGTTCCTTTGATGATCATAAAATAAAAACATTAGAAATAGCGCTCCAGAAAAATAAGACTACGCCCACTATGCTCGATAGTATCGGCATGTGGCGCAAAGAAACGGAACAACGAAGAAAAAGAGAAGAAGCAAAAATAGGGAAAGAATTACGAAAGGCGGCCCACCTAGCCGCTAAGCAACTAGAAAAAGAAATAAAAGAAAGAAAGGAAGCTACACAAAAACAAGAATCAGGGTTGACAGGTCAATGTCCTGTTAGGACCCCCTCTACGCTCTACCCTGAATTGCCCTCCAAACAACGGGCGAACGATGAGTTACTGCTAGGTCCCCCAATCATCTACATGCCCCCTCCATATGCCCCCTGCCAACAACACCTGCAAGCCCTGAGTGCGAACGAGAGCGACCTTAGCGCTAGTGCACCAGCCCTCACGGCCTCCGCACCAGCCACATTAGCAACACCGCCAGATGACCCCGAGGCTAGCAAGCAACCACCAGCCAGACCAAATAGGTTGAGTAAAGATGAGCGGGATGGGATTGACAAAATAGCAAAGACACTAGTAGAACGGAAGGAGAGCGAAGAATACACAATGAACATGTATAATTCACATGCCGACAGCCACAGACGGCATTTCATTTTACGATTCAGCTACCACACCCTGAACGCATATGAGGATATGTATCAGAGTAAGGGCCCCGCTAAACTGACAACGCTATATAGAAAGATTGATGTTGGAGATGGGACTGAACGTGATGCGACGGACCTCTTCATGCAAATGCTTGAGGTCTTCCGCCACCTCACGGAACAGAAACCAGAAGTCAAGGTTACAGTCCCTGAAACAACCGAGTCCTCAGTAGAAGTAGCCAACACTATGATGCCCATCAGAGAAGCGGCCCCTTACTGGGTTCCGCCACGTGGTCAGGGAACAAACGACGATATTAACCATGCAGATGCAAAGGGGAGGGTTGTGTACAATTGGGTTTACCAACCATGGGACCGACAAGATATCTTAACCTTTAGACAAACTCTGCCCGATTTAAGAAAGAACCCGACAGCATTCTATACCGAATTAGGCACAGCCTTGGGTTCGACGATAATGACTTTAGCGGACATTGACTTGTTTTTCGGGTTATGCCTGCCAGCTGACGTGTGGAAGCAAATCCGGAAGGCTGACCACACGGATCTGTTCGGACATACCTGGAAGCAACTCAATGAGCTAGATAGACAGTGAGAGCCCGGAAGGAAACCAGTAAAGGACATATTAGAACTCCCAGACAAATTGGTTCAGAAGTTAAAGACACTGATCCCAGAGAAAAAGGTAGATTGGTCGGTAGTCACGGCCTGTGGTCAGAAACCCCAGGAAGATGTATCGGAATACTTCTCCCGATTCGAGACAGTGTTCTCCGACTACAGTGGCCAAGACATGACCACCGCAACCGGACAACACCTGTTTGTGCAAAATTATGTAAAGGGTCTATCGCAAGAGGTCTCCCAAAAGCTGCAGACGAGTGAGAGTAGCTGGGGGGCCTCCAAACCCGCAGCTATCCTTCAGATGGCTCAGTATTACGAGCACCAGAAGAATGAGAGTGATAGGGCATCCGAGAAAAAGAAGAAAGATTTGAAAGAAAGGGTGATGATAGCCCAGATACAAGGTATAGCGGTCGGACGGGAACCCCACAGGGGGAACTACCAATCGACCACCCCTAGAAATCCACCTCCCAAAGACCACACCCCGACACCCCACATTGGACGTAGAGACATTAGCGGGGACCAGTGTGCCTTCTGCAAAGGATTCGGTCATTGGAAATCCCAGTGTCCGGTTCTGTTAGAGATGAACAGAAATAGGGACCCAAAGGACGTAGCGGTGGGCCCAGAAATAGGGGACAAGGACGAGGGTACACAAACGACACCAACGATGACAGACCAGGGAGATCGAACACATTTGACCGTCCCCGACAGAACCAGTATCAACTATCCGATGGTGAGAATGCCCCCGATTTTGCATAGGACTGCCAGGGGCAAGGGAGGGATCCAGTCGAGCTCTGTGTTGACCAGCAAGGTCCTTACGTCACTGCTAAGGTCCTGGGTACAGAGTCTCCATTTTTGGTAGACACTGGGGCGACACGTAGTGTGTTATCGAAACGACTGATTCCAAGGGCACCCTTGTCTGGCTCACACATTACATCGATAGGTTTCGACGGGACGCCCTCCACTAACCCCCTGTCCATACCTATCTCCTTTGACCTAGATAACAACACCACTGCCACGACATTTTTGCTCTCCTCCAACTCCCCTGACGCCATTATGGGCATTGATTTGCTGAAACATTTTCGGGCTACTATCAGGTGTTCCCCAGATGGAGTCCGAGTCATCCTGTACGACAATCCGAGCGTGCCTAAATCTTGCCCAACACGACACATGTACTCCCTGACTGACTGTGATCTGTCCTTGCTCGACGCCCTGCCCCCGTACCTATGGGCCAAAAATGTCTCTGATGTGGGACGAATGATGATTGATCCCATTCATATAACTGTAAGACAGGACGCCATGCTCCCGAAACTCCCACAGTATCGGATATCGCCCGAGGGCGAGAAGGCACTGGTAGCGATCATTCAGTCTCTGGTAGATGCAGGAGTGGTCGAAGAAGGGGTTAGCAATGTCTGCAACAGCCCTATCCTACCCATTGTTAAGAAGCAAGGCGAGGGAGATGAGAAAGCGTACCGCTTCATCATCGACCTACGCGAAATTAACAAAGTGGTTGTACCCCAATACCCCGTAGTCTCAGACATCACCACCATTCTGACCCTCATCCCGTCCACTGCCACCACCTTCACTGTTATTGATCTAAAAAATGCGTTTTTCTCTATCCCCATCCATCCAGACAGCCGTTATCTCTTCGGCTTCACCCTAAAATCCCGCTCGTACCGATTTTGTAGAGCTCCCCAGGGCTACGCTGAAAGTCCCAGCATTTACAGCCAGGCCCTCAAAAGACAGCTGGACGCCGTCCAGCTACCAGATGGAGTGGTGTTGATCCAATATTTCGATGATATCCTTTTGGCGGCTGACACCACCCCACTTGCAATCACAGCCACTGTCCAACTCCTACACTTTCTTGCAGAAAATGGCCACAAAGTCTCCAAAAAGAAATTACAGTTCTGCCAGCCACAAGTGACATACCTAGGCCATCTCCTGTCCAAAGAAGGGAGGAAACTTACGCCCGATCGAATCCAAACCATCCTAGACACCCCCATCCCAAAAACACAAAAGCAAGTCCGCTCTTTGGTTGGCCTTACCTCTTTTTGCAGACAATGGTTACCAAATTTCAGCCTCATTGTAAAACCTCTACTTGCCTTGCTGGCCAAAGATGCCCCCTTCCCACTTCCTTGGACCCCTGAGTGTCAAGCATCCTTTAAGGAGTTACGGGATGCCCTTTGCTCAGCCCCTGTCCTGGGAACGCCGGATTACTCCAAGCCCTTTTCCCTCTTCACCCACGAAAGGGAGGGGTGTGCATTGTCTGTCCTAACACAGTCTATCGGCCCTAAGCAGCGCCCTTGCGCCTACTTCTCTGCCACTCTTGACCCTGTAGCCAGAGCTTTGCCTGCCTGCCTTCGAGCAGTAGCTGCCGCTGCTGTCTCTATCCGTCAGAGTGAGGGAATCGTACTTTCAAATTCCCTCACCGTGTTAGTACCCCATGCGGTCGACACCCTTTTGAACCAAACCAAGACTCAACACCTGACTAGCGCACGACTGACAGGGTACGAATTGACGCTACTTGCACCCCACATCACACTAAAGAGATGCACGACTTTGAATCCTGCCACACTGTTGCCCCTGCCTGGAAATGACCCCGACGTGCCTCCCATACACGACTGTGTGACCCTCACGGACGAACAGACTAGGAGTAGAGTTGACCTCCGAGACACTGCTTTTACAGACCCTGATGGAGAGCTATGGGTAGACGGCTCATGCATCAAACTCCCAGATGGCACCACTTCAGCTGCTTATGCAGTAACGACAGCCCGAACAGTAGTTGAGACAGCCCGCATCACACAACGATCTGCACAGGCGGCAGAACTGATAGCCCTCACACGAGCATGCATCATAGCAACAGGAACCACCGCGAACGTATACACAGACAGCCAGTATGCCTTCGGGGTGGTTCACCATTTTGGGCTCCTGTGGAGGGAAAAGAGATTCCTGACGTCCCACAGCACACCCATCCTTCACGGAGATCTGGTTTCTGCTTTGATTGAAGCAGTTCTCCTCCCCAAACGATTAGCAGTGATCAAATGCCAGGCACACAAGAAGGTGACAGACTTAGTTGGACAAGAGAACGCACTGGCCGACATCACTGCACGAACCACAGCTGAGAACAAGACGGTGACACGCATGTATGTGACCAGGTCACAAGCAGAGAAATGGACTGACGCTAGGGAAATGATTAGAGACATCCAGTCGGCCAGCACCCCTCACGAACTGACCGAGTGGGCACGGGTGGGTTTGAAGGACGATGAAGGCTGCTGGCGGACAAAAGATGCAAACAGATGGCTGCTGCCTGACTCATACCTGATCCCGATACTGACAATGGCGCATTCCCCCGCACACATAGGATCTGCACCCATGATCGAACTCATTTCCAAAGTCTGGTACAACGACAAAATCCCCGACTCAGCCAAACGCCTGGTCCAGCAGTGCCTTATCTGTTTGCAACACAACCCCTGGAAAGGAACTGTGGTGCCCCGGGGAGGGTTTGGGATCCCCGATCACCCCTTTGAGGTCCTCCAGATGGATTACATCCAGCTAGAGAGATGCCAAGGCTTGAAGTATGTACTAGTCATTGTATGTGCCTTCAGCAAATGGGTAGAGGCCTATCCAACCCGTGACAACACTGCCATGACTACTGCCAAAGTACTACTGAAAGAGTTTTTCCCTCGCTATGGCCTTTGTCGAATTTTATGGAACGACAATGGCCCCCACTTCATAGCTGAGGTCATCCAACTAATCTTGAAAGGGTTGGGGGTGAAGCAGAGATTTCATGCAGTCTTCCACCCCCCATCCGCCGGTTTGGTGGAGCGACATAATGCCACATTGAAGCTGAAACTGTCAAAAATAGTGGCCACCACTGGACTTAAGTGGCCAGATGCCCTCCCACTGGCATTGCTATCGATGCGCTCCACTCCCACCAAACACCATTTGACCCCCTACGAGGTTGTATTCGGGCGACCGATGAACCTCTGGACTGCCCCCAAACCGACCTCCATTCATGACGTCCCGGACGTCCTACTGTCTGATTATCTGGGCAAGTTAACTGAAACGTTGTCTGTCATTCATCAACAGGTGCAGCAGGCCATCCCCGATGCTTCCAGGGGCCCAGGCCACGACATCCAACCGGGGGACTACGTATTAGTCCGGAACTTTCAACGGGCCAAGAGTCTGGAACCCCGGTGGACGGGCCCCTGGCAAGTACTGATCACCACCCGGACGGCGCTTCGAGTGGAGGGGAAGAGGCACTGGCTGCACGCGCACCACTGCAGGAAGGTTTTCCCGACCCTGGCCACGACAGAAAACGTCAACACCCAAGAAGAGCTCCTGAACAAAGACCAGCCAGCATTGAACTGTTATCCTGATACCGAGGCACTTGAACTTGCAAAATTCCCTGATCCCACTGTGCCATCCAGAGAAGGGTATTTCCTGCGTCGAAAGGAGGGAGCTTCAGCTAAGTAGGCCACGGACTAAGTTAAATCTCAGAACGGTGACCTAAGCACAACTAAGGGTTACCCGGAGAGAAGCTAAACGAAGTCTGTGGTTCTGCCCGCTACCGAGCACCTTGAAGATGATGGAAGCGCCAGATAAGAAGATGATGGAAGCAACCGGAAATACCCACTACAAATCAAAGACAATCGCCCTCTTTATTGTCTTCCTCTTCTGCCTCCTCCTCATGACCTCCTTCTGGATTCTGGAGGGAAGCACACCCGCTCATCAGGCATTGCTGCCCACTGCACAACCGACCCCCATGAAAGAGCATCACCTGATCTCCCTGTCGCCTCAGCTCCGAGAAAGGCGCAGGGAATTCTGGAACAATTCCTTCGTGCAACTGTTGCACCAACACAACCTTGCTGCAAATGCCACGAACTGCTGGATCTGCGGGTTGCTCCCGCATGCCACTGGACACTCCATCCCCTTCATTCCTTCTCCTTTCTCAGTTCACGGCTCCTACCTCGCCTGGCGGATCCTCATTTAAGAGAGCCACAAGGACAACGCCTCTTCCGGCCAGACAGTATCACACTTCTACTATGGGTTTTGGCTGAACAAAACCGGAAGGACCTCTGCTCCCCTGTGTCCTGTGCCCTCGGGTGCCGCCTTCCTTATGAACATCCCAGCCAAAGAACGTGTTGAAGTACAAGTGCTCCACAATCCAGCTAGACCCACCTTCTCTCATCTGCAGAAACAGACTGCCGCCACTCTGACCGTGGCCCTGTCCGTTATCAATGTCACAGGTCTTGTGTGCCTCGAAGGCCGGGGAACGCAGCTGGTGGGTCACAGTTCTTGCCGCATCACCAGAACATTGGACTCAGTTGATCCCCCTTCCTTTGTTGCTTCTCCAAATATGTACTTTGTTTGTGGCACCAAAGCTTACACCTGGCTCCCGAAGGGTTGGAAGGGTACCTGCTACATCGCCTTCGTTCTCCCTCCCACATATGTAGCCCCTGCTAACCATCACCGGCAGAGGCGCGCAAATGACATTGGACAAGCTGACTCCACTGGAGCACAGTTCCTGGACGCAGCAAAGGGACTTGTTCCTCTGTGGGGCCCAATGGCGAACAGTCGCGCTATCCGACACCTGACCCAGGCAGTAGAGACAACGATCAACATCACGGCTGGCATCCTCGCTAACAACACGGCTGAGCTTCAGGCGGTCCGCCTTGTGGCCCTTCAAAACCGCCTTGTTCTAGATGTGGTTCTAGCCGATCGAGGAGGAGCATGCCGCATCATCGGATCTAGCTGTTGCACCTACGTGCCAGATAACTCGCCCTCAGTCTACAAAGCAATTGAACACCTCCACAGACTTTCCTCGGAGGTTCACCAAGAACAAGAAGGATGGTCGCTTGGGAGCTGGTTCTGGGACACTTTGAAGGACTGGGGTTGGAGGTTGTTTACCTTTTTATTGATCCCGATTGTGATACTATGTGTGTGTTGCTTAAGTATCCAATGCTTGCCATCCTTGTGTGCACTCGTTACTAACTGTATGTGCCCAAAAACTTTGGACTTCAGAAATGAGCGCATGAGTCCCCTCTATGAAGTAGAAATACGTGGCCTTATGGGGATAAATCCGAACTGACAAGTTGGCGAGACATGTTAAAAGGGAGGACTGTGGAATTTTAGTACACGAGCTGAACATCATCTGCGCCAGCTTGTCACCCACGTACAACATGCACGCCAGCCATTTTAGGTATCATGGTCTCCCTGTCCACGATCGATCGCCAGCGTGCTCCCCTGACCCTACGAGCACCCTCCGCGCACCCTGGCTTTCCCCCCCCTCCCTCACATGGGCAAGTCATAAAACCTTCTTCTTCTGCATGACTCTGTCCTTGGGAGTCACGCTCGCGCCTGACCAACACCTCCTTTCCTTTCATGAATACCCCTCTGTTGGTAAACTCTCCCTCCGCGCTTGATTGTCCACGCGGCATGAATACCCCTCCTTTGATGACCCCTTCCCCCGAGTCCGATTGTCTTCACAGGTCCGAGGCCATCGCCTAGCCGGGAGATACAGTTTACTGCCCCCTATTGTATGGAGTCGCTCCTCTTCAAAGGGCCCACTATTGATCCTGGCCTCCCCACCCCCTGGGATACGATCAGGCGCACACATCCTAAGAATCGGCGGAATACTCAGCTGCGTGATAGCCCCCTCTTATTATCAGCAGGGTGAGGACCTCTATTGTGGATACATGTGGGGGTGGGTCTGACACGAGGGTTACGGGGATGTTTTTTTTATGAGTTCAAAGAGTTTTTTTACAATAAAGAATGTTCACATGTCATAAAACCAGGGTATAAGAGGCCAGGCCTCGGAGAGGCTGTTAGAGCACCTCGAGACGATACCTTGTTGTCTGATCTGATGTGTTCTGCTCCGTCGGAATAAAAACTTCTGTCTCCTGCCTTCCAGTCTCCAGCGCCTGCCTCTTTGTTTGATAACTAGAGTGGTATAGAGGCGGTTAACGCCGGGCAATCTTGAAACAGGCCAGTAGCCCTACCCTTTTTCTACAATCACAGGAACTTTATTTAATCAAACATGCTTGTGTTTTATTCCTTTTTTTTATTTTTTATTTTATTGTTCTTGTACAGCCAAACTGCAGACAGAAACACAAATAGCAATATATATCACTTGAAAAAAAAGAGAAATATCCATGTTTTTACATTCAAATGAAAAAGAGAAGAAACTCATGATTCATAGTAATCCCAAAATGCGCTCCAAATTTTTATACCCAGTCTCTTTTTCCTTAATCTTTTGATTGAAAATAAACTCCACTCTAAATTATATAAACTCAACATTTTAGCACGCCACTGATGAAAGTCCGGTGGTTTTTCCCGTAACCACTCCGTGGCTATGCATAGGCGTGCAACAGTCATTGCAAAAAAAACGAAATGTCGATATTGAAAAAGTGCTTCAGAGGAATTGTCTTTTTGGATTTTGCCTAAAAGCATCATTGCTGGGGAAATAGCAACCGTTGTTTTAATCACCGAAGAAAGAAACTTTTCCAAATGTTCAATAAAACCCTGTAGCTTAACACAGCTGTAAAAAATATGTGTCGCCCCAGCATCATTATCCCCACACCGGAAGCATTTGCCTTCATTTCCAGCTCCCCATTTTGCCATTCGCTTAGGAGTATAATATAAATCATATAGCGTTTTAAAAAACTGGGCTTTCAAATTTGCAGACATTAACGTCTCCTTTGACAGTATTAAAAGGTCCTCAAATTCTATCTCTAAATCTCTAAGGGATTCTCTCCATTTCAACTTAACTTTCTCCATGTCATCCTTCTTAACTGAGACCAAGGATTGATATATCAGTCCAATTTTAACCGATCTACAAATTCCTTCAATGGCTTTATGTTGAATTAAATTCATTCCCCTTCTATTTAAATAATCACAAATTTGTAAATATTTGAAAAAATACCATCTGGGCAGTGAATATTTATCCTTGATCTCTTCGAAGGATTTACAAATCCCATTCTCATTTACCATGTGTCCTAAAAGCTTGATACCCTTCTGCTGCCACTTAACAGTCATTACATCTGAAAAAATTCCAGGTAAGATCCTATGTGCATTAAGCGGGGTATAGTACGATACTCTTGCTAAACCCATTGTTTTTGTGAACCATTTCCAGACCTTAAATTCACCCAGGGTTACCTTAAACCTTGTTCGTTTATAATAACTTCCATCAATCTATTTGACTAAGATGTGCTTTGCATCTGCCCCTAACTGTATATCAAATATATTCGGAGCGTTAGTTGCTTCAACTACTTGCTCTCCAGTAATCAAAACCTTCATTTTTAGCAAAAAACAAGTTATATAATAGAGAAAAAAATCTGGAACCCCCATCCCTCCCCTTAAATACGGTAACGTCATGTAATTCTTAGCCCTTCTACGTCTCCCGGGGCTCCATATGAATTTTCCACATTTGGACTGCAACGCCTGTATTTTATCTTTAGTAATTTCTAAAGGTATAGATCTGAATAGATATAGAACTTTTGGTAGTATATTCATTTTTATAATGTTTGATCGACCAATAATAGTTAAATACAGCCTCTCCCATCTATCCAGGGATGATGTAATTTTTGCCATTAACACATTCCAGTTTGCTTGTGCTAGTTCCGTCATATTTGCCCTTATCAAAATGCCTAAATACGTTATTTCCTTTATCACCCTACTGTCTTGCCATATAATCGTCTCAGAGCAAAGAATTTGGGTTTTTGCCTCATTCAATTTATATCCAGTTATTGTGCCAAATACCTTTGCTAACCGTTCAATTTCTTTTATTGCAGTTTCAGGATTAGTTGTTACCACTGCGATATCGTCAGCATAGGCAAAAACCAAGAAATAATAATCCTGGACTTTGTAGGGGGGAACCAACATATTCCGACTCAATAACTCTATAAGGGGATTTATATACAGGGCAAATAAAAGGGGGGAGCAGGGACACCCTTGTCGTGTACCACGTGTAATTTTAACTGTATCCGAAAGTAAACCCATAACTGAGATCTTTGCCACAGGATGTAAATATAAAGATTGAATTGCTCTTATAAATTTTGGCCCAAATCCCATTTTTTTCATTAGTTCCCACAGATATCCCCATTGCACGCGGTCAAACGCTTTTTCCGCGTCTAGCAGAATCAGCGCTAAGTCGTTCTTTTTCACAGAGGCAATGTCAAATAAAGAAATAACTTTGTTGACATGTTCCACCGTCCCCCTTCTGGGGATGAATCCGTGTTGATGGTATGAAAATAAGGAGGTCATACAATCAGTCAACCGATTGGCTAGTATTTTAGAATATATTTTATTATCTGCATTTAACAATGATATCGGTCGATAAGACCCTACTAGTTCAGGTGATTTAACCTTTTTACAAAAAACTGCAATGGTGGCTTCTGCCCACGTTTTTGGTCGATATCCCAGCTGAGCATCTCGCATAATTTTTAAAAGTTCCTCTTTAATATCTTGGTAAAATTGTACGTATACTTCGCTAGGTAGTCTATCAGAGCCTGCAGCTTTTCCATTAGCTAGACTTTTAACAGCCCTTTCCACCTCCTCCTCTGTGATCGTATTCTCTAGCCACCGTGATTCTATAGAGTCAACCCTTTTTAAGCTTTCTGCTAATATTGCGCTCCAGTTTGATCCATCATCAACAGGTCCATCATATAGCTCAGAGTAAAATTGTTGAAAGACCTTAAGTATCTCTTGTGGTTCCGATTGTGCCACCCCAGCAGAATCTAACATTTGAACAATATTTCTGGCTGATTCTTTTATACGTAATTGAGTCTCCAATTTTTTCCCAATTGCCTCTCCAAATTCATGTTTATCCATTTTAGATGTGAGGTATCTCCTTGCATTTTTTTCAGCCCAAAATCCTAATACTTTCCATGCATTAGTAATGTTTCGGATTGAATTAGTTGCGAATATAATCTATCTAACTCCTGTCTAGCTTTTTTTTGGCTCTTACAGGAAAAACTGATACATTCTCCCCGAAATCCAGCTTTAAAAGTGTCCCATATTATGGCCTGCGAACTAGATCCCTTATTCTCTTCAAAAAATTATTTGGTCCACTTCTTAATATGATCTCTAAAATCAGCATTGAGAATTAGTTTTCTGTCAAATGTAAAGCTAGATTGTCTAGGTTTAATTAACGCCATACCAATTTCTAGCAATATCGGAGAGTGATCTAATGAAATTCTGGGGTATACAGAGATTGTCGCACCTTGAATTACTGATACAGGGGCGAAAAGGTAATCAAGTCTAACCAATTTTTTGTGAGGATAAGAATAAAACGTATATCCACTATCTTGTGGTCTTATATACCCCCACACATCCACCAGCCCATGATCTTGCACTAAGTTTAATACAGCCTTATATACTTTTGGTTTACGACCCTTGTACTTGGCCAACCCATCCTTCAAAGAAGTATTGGTCAAGTTAATATTCATATCCCCACATATCAATATAGGCTGGGGCCAGGTAGTTCATTCCGTATTTAACTCAACTAAGGCATCTGGATCGTCTAAGTTTGCACCATAAATATTGCATAGTGTCAATTTTTCACCATCCACGTTGAATTCAGCTATTGCCCATCTTCCCTTTTTGTCGGCCAATGTTCTGCCAGATACTGCATTATTACCCTTACACATAATGGCCAAGCCCCGTATCAAACTAGATTGTCCTGTTGCAGTCACAAGAGAAAATCCAAGTTCTTTTAAAATCCCTCTGTTTGACCAGGGTATGTGGGTCTCCTGTAAGCATACTATATGTGGTGCTATATATCTTAATTCAGCAAGAAACAACTAAGGGCTGGCTCCAATCAGTAAGGCTGAGCCTTAATAATTATGAAACAAACAGAATTGCCAGTACTGATATAAGTGGTTTAAAGTAAGCAAATAATCATCCAAAACTAGAAGAGAAATTCAAGAGTGGGAATTGCTAGTTAATAGCTTTGTATTTTAGAAGATTTTTCAAAGAAATATTTCAATTTTTTTTAGTTCATAATACACAAAAAAGTTCTCTTAAAAAAGACACATGGGACATTAGAATATAACTATACATCAATCATTCATTCAAAGTTACACGCATGTCACAGCCAACCATATCGCACTCAAACAGTCAAAAAGACAGCACAAAGCATATAATACAATATATATACAAAACAATACAGGAAAATGAAGAAAGATAGCTAAGGTCTGCCAGTATTTTACAGTAATATTAAGATCACCATTTTTTTTCTTTGTATATTCCTCTATATCAGACACAGTAATCAAAGCTCATTGGAATTATTACTACTAGGTAATGTACACCACGGAGCTGCAGGGTTGATTCGTTAGATACCCGGCGGCTCTCGCAGACCAATGTGTGGCAGGGCCTACGCGTTTCGAATCCCACCAGGTTATTAGGGATTCTATTCAGGGCCTAATGGAATGTCAATTTTTCTGAATATCATGGACGTGTGCTAGGGACCGCAGTTTTTAAGGAAGTAGATTGGAGCCTTTTACACAAAGTGGAAAGTCTCTCTTCGGATGTGCCCGTGGAATGATGCTAGAACGCTGCAGAGTAAAGGATGGATACCCCTAGTGTGACCAATCTTCGTTTCGGGGCTGGAAGGGGGTAAAACTAGTTCCGCAACCCTCTCGGTCTTCAGGGGTTGAAGACCTTCAAGAACTAGGGATGAACATGGTCCGCCGGACGTTGAGCGAATTAATGCAAAATTAATGAGTCGTAGAGTTTCCGAACGTGAGGAGGGCCTAATACTAGTGATGTTTGAAGACCGTATTTGCGCATTCATGTAAGGAATGCAAAATTCAAATATGGCCCAAGCTCGTCTAAGATAAAGCGAACAATCAGCACCCGTGTAGTGTCAGTCTTAAAAATACATTCTGAATCGGGCATCCGTACGGGCCGGTGGTGTTCTAGTCGGCGCTATACCTTCGCGCATGCATGAAATCTAAATCGAGTAGCAAGCGGCGGGACAGCTTCTAATGCCTTTTCAGCCCCCTACATCAGTGGTCGGATGCCGATGTCCATGAGGTCCGGCAGGAGCAGCTAGCTCACGCGACCGCTACGGTCGCAATCTTGCCTCTCTCTTGTGTTTTATTCCAAAGCGTTCTTTTATATTCAACACATGAGTTAAATGCATTCATTGGTATCACGCGTTGGACCACATTTTTTTTATTTTATCATAAGCATTCATTCCTTATGTTTACATTATATAAGTGTTGTCCCATCATCTTTATTTAAATGTTTGGGCTTTTTTTACTTTCAGATAAAGTAGAATAGAAGTGCTACAACAAACACTCCCTCACTACTTCATCTTTCTTTTTCTATGTACATTTCATTTCATTATTACATTTAACAATCATATTTAAAAAATAAAGGCATTATTAATTAGCCTTTGAAGGCACAGTTATATAATTTTTGTCATAAAAAGTGCTTACGAAGATAATCCTATTGTTCTTAACGAGTGAAAATTGGTAAAAACACTACTCAATATAAATACTTTTAACCCATGTTCACTCAAGAAGATAAAGAGAATTCACCTTTATTCCAAAGTATTTCCTTTTTGCGTCGATAGTGTACTTATAGTACATTTTTCAATCATTATAATATACTTCTATTCTTAAAAAAATATTGGGGCATATTACCAACAACTAGCAATGATTATCGCTATGTTGGTTTAGCAGCAATATTATTATCGCCGAGCTCCGCCGATTTTTATCGCTTAGGAGCCTTGCTATTATCAAGGTTTATCTCTTAAGCGATAAAAATCGGCCGAAATGCATGAATATCGCTGTAAAGTCAGCGATATTCATGCATTACCGAGCAAATGCTCTTAGCCATGTTATCCACCTACCATTGGATAACATGGCTAAGAACTGCTCTGGGCAGGCGTTAGCTTTTGGAGATAATTGCGCTTAGCGCGATTATTTCAAAAAGTTGGCAATAGGAGATAGAGATGTTAGCGACTGTTTCCAGTCGCTAACATCTTGGCACGCCCACTTAGCATGTCATTAGCGATAATTATCGATGACATGCAAAGTGGACACCTAAATGCCCGCTATCTCCTATTAGCTGTCGCTAACTGGTGTTAGCGACAGCTAGGTAATAGGGCGATACAATTATCGCCGCTTTAGCGGGAAAAATGCTCGCTAAAGTGGCGATAATGCCCTTGGTAATATGCCCCATTATTTATTATTCTTTCAAATCCTCTGTTGAAAGTCATCCAACTCCACTTGAGGGATCATAAAGTTGAATGTACATTAAATTATACATTAACAATGTGTTCCCTCTGTGGAAATGAAAGATAAACTCATGATGATACCATCAGTCCGAATCATTACCTTGCACAAAGTAATTCCTTAATTCACCTATATTTCTTGTAATGGTTCTTTGGTCAACTCGCTATTATATTCCATTTAAACTCAAACATACTACATTCTATAACCATTTAAATCTTTTTGCTTTCTTTTTAAAAATATCAAACATATACCCTACAACATAATTTACCTCTCTTCGATATTCTTTCCTTACTCCATCATAATTTATCCAACTCTTCTGGAGGGAACCAGTAACCAGGCGAGGTCGCCCCCACACACCCCTGCTACTGCCTCCATCAGCTGTGTCCTGTTGTTGCCTTTGTTGTTAATCTTCGTTTCTCCTCTCTCCTAGCTGCCTAGCTGTGCCCTTCTCTGCCTGTTGCTGCCTTCGTTGTTAATCTTCGTTTCTCCCCTCTCCTAGCTGCCTAGCTGTGCCCTCTCTGCCTGGTGCTGCCCTAGTTTTCTTCTTTTCCCCCTCTCCTAGCGTCTGTTCAAAGGGTGGCCCAGCCGCCGCTGAGCCGCCCTCTGCCCTCCTTCCCGCTGCTGCCTCCCTGCGGCCCCGCCCCCCTCCTGCCCATTCGCCGCCCCGCTCCCGCCACCCAGCTGCTCCTCCCTCCCAGCTCCTTCTTATGTCGCCCCCAAGTACGCGCAGTGGTCACGCGCAGCGGGCGCGCCGATTGTGCGCCGAAGGCACGCCAAAGGCAAGCCCGTCTGCGCCCGTCCACGCCTGGACCGCGCCCAGTGCCAGAACCCCTGGCCCCCGCCGCTGCAAGACGACCCGACGGACCTACGACGCCGCCGCCCTCATCGCACTCAATGCCGGCCGGACCCCTGCCTGCTGCCGAGCCACCCCGCGACGCATCCACGTACCCTTCACCTGCAAAGCCTGCAAATTCACCTGCCTCCGAACAGGCACCGCACCCGCCAAGCCAAGCACCAGCAGCAACCATCCTCAAGTGCATCCTGCTCAACACTTGCTCCGTCCACAGGCACGCCGTGGAACTCTGGAACCTCCTCGACGCAACATCACCAGACGTCGCCTTCCTCACGGAAACCTGGATGAACGTCTCCTCAGCCCCCGACATCGCCATCGCCATCCCGGACGGGTACAAGATCATCAGGAGGGACCGCATCAACCAGACCGGAGGAGGCATCGTCATCGTCCACAGGAACACCATCCGCATCACGACTGACCCCAACGACACCTTCGCCGCAGCCGAGCATCTCCACTTCCAGATCCACACCGACCCAAAGACGACCCTCAGAGGCACCCTCGTCTACAGACCCCTGGGACCACGCACACAATTCAGCGAGGACATCACAGACTTCATCAGCCCGCACGCCCTCCCCTCCGCCGACTACATCCTCCTCGGAGACCTCAACTTCCACCTGGAGAACAACAAGGACCGCAACACCGCCACCCTGCTGGACAACCTCACCAACCTCGGACTCAAGCAACTGGTCAACACCCCCACCCACTACGCCGGCCACACGCTTGACCCCGTCTTTTCATCCAGCAAGCACATCACCTTCAGCCACTCCACCGAACTCCACTGGACCGACCACAGCTGCGTCCACTTCAACTTCAGAAGAACCACGACCCACCACCACCCGCTCCAGGTTCCCCACAGAAGCTGGAGTAAGATCACCACCGACCAGCTCACCACCTCCCTCAGCCTGAACCCACCCGCCAGCGCAACGGACCCCAGCGAAGCAGCCCGCAACCTCACCCAGTGGCTGACCGCCTGCGCCGACGACCTCGCACCACTAAAGAACCCTCCCAGCAGACCCAGAAGCAAGAAGGCATCCTGGTTCACCGACGAACTCAAGAACTCCAAGAAGACCTGCAGCACCCTCGAGAAAGCCTGGATCCTCGACCAGACCACCGACAACATGACCGCCCTCAAACACGCCACCCGCAAGCACCACCAGCTCATCCGCACCACCAAGAAGAAATCCCTGAAGGAACGACTGGACAACAATGCCCACGACAGCAAGGAACTCTTCAGCATCATCAAGGAGTTCTCCAACCCCAGCACCGGCAACAACGACATCCCTCCGTCACAAGACCTCTGCGACTCCCTCGCCTCGTTCTTCCACCGCAAGATCGCCAACATCCACAACAGCTTCAGCGCACTATCCACGCACCCCACCATTGAACCAACGCCCCCCACCACCACCCTCCGCACCTGGACCACGGTGACCACCAAGGACACAGCCCGCACGTTGAACACCATCCACTCCGGATCACCGACCGACCCCTGCCCACACCACGTCTTCAACAAGGCCAACTCCACCATCGCACCCCAACTCCGGATCATCATCAACACCTCCTTCAACACCGCCACCTTCCCGGAGAGCTGGAAGCACGCCGAGCTCAGCGCCCTACTGAAGAAACCAACAGCGGACCCCACCGACCTCAAAAACGTCCGCCCCATCTCGGTCCTCCCTTTTCCTTCTAAAGTCATCGAGAAGATCGTCAACAGACAGCTTGCCGCCTTCCTTGAGACGAACGGATCCCTTGACCCCTCGCAGTCCGGTTTCAGAGCCAACCACAGCCCCGAGACCGCCCTCATCGCAGCCACCGACGACATCCGAGCCCTGCTCGACAACAGGGAAACAGCGGCACTCATCCTCCTGGACCTCTCTGCAGCGTTCAACACTGTCTGCCACCGCACCCTAGTTCAACGCCTCAGCAACATGGGCATCCAAGAGAAGGCACTGGAGTGGATCACCTCGTTCCTCAACGGAAGAACAGAGAGAGTCCGCCTGCCCCCGTTTCGATCCGAGGCTACCGAAGTCATCTGCGGCGTTCGACAAGGAGCTTCACTCAGCCCCACCCTCTTCAACGTCTACATGAGACCTCTTGCAGCCATCGCACGCCAACACAACCTCAACATCATCTCCTACGCCGACAACACCCAGCTGATCCACTCCCTCACCAGAGACCCCGACACCGCCAGAACCTGCCTACACGAAGGGATGAAAGACGTCACCGAGTGGATGAAGAACAGCTGCCTGAAACTGAACTCAGACAAGACGGAAGTCCTCATCCTGGGGCCATCGCCCTCTGCCTGGGACGACTCCTGGTGGCCCCCTGCCCTGGGCACCGCACCCAAGCCTACCGACCACGCACGCAACCTGGGCTTCATCCTGGACTCTTTCCTCTCGATGACCCGAGAAGTCAACGCTGTCTCCTCATCGTGCTTCAACACCCTGCATATGCTCCGAAAGATCTTCCGATGGATCCCGACCGAAACCAGGAAGACTGTCACCCAAGCACTCGTCACCAGCCGCTAGACTTCGGAAACACCCTCTACGCCGGAACCACAGCCAAGCTACAGAAAAAACTCCAACGCATCCAGAACGCCTCCGCCCAACTCATCCTGGACATCCCCCGCCACAGCCACATCTCCGGCCACCTGGAAGACCTGCACTGGCTCCCCGTCAACAAGAGGATCACGTTCCGGCTCCTCACCCACGCACACAAGTCTCTCCATGACCTGGGCCCCAAGTACCTCAACGACCGCCTAACCTTCTACAAGCCCACCCGCCAACAACGGTCCACCAGCCTCGCCCTCGCCGCCGTACCACGCATCCGAAGAGCCACCGCCGGAGGAAGATCCTTCTCCTACCTGGCGGCCAAGACATGGAACTCCCTCCCCATCCACCTTCGGCTGACCCAGGACCATCTCACCTTCAGGAGACAACTCAAGACCTGGCTTTTCGAGCAGTAGCAAACAAGTAATAGAAAATAACAGTATCCAGGCAACAACAATATAAATAACTGGCAAAAAGAAATTAGTATAACAATATGTAAACACAGGTAAAAGAAAATGAGATAACCAATAATTATAATCACATATAAAATTTAATAACATTGATAAGAATTGATAAACATGTTAAATCATGAGCAATGGGTATATAAAATGCAATAAAAAAAGAGGGGACTACAGTGTTAAAATATTGTAGTCTCTAATAACCAAGGGAAAGTTAAAAACTGTGATGGTTTCCCGTGCTGATAGTTCAAGTTGATGTCTGTCTGCCAACGCGTTTCGACACAAAGTGTCTTCATCAGGACATTATCAGCATATTTCTAAAATTTAGAAGAATAATAAAAAGACTTTTACTTGTGTTTAGATTGATATAATTTTTCAAATTTGATAGTTTATACTAACAGTTAATGCCAGAAAATACTTATAACAAATGTTACCGCAAAATAGGGACACATAAAGAGCAAGATTAAGAAATGCACATGTCTAGTTTGGAACAATTACTAAACATCTTTTTGAGTTCTCCATCAATTCAGAAAACATCCATATGACACAATTTAATTGAACAATTCTATTAACTGCATCGCATAAACATGTTATTTGAAACAAGGATGATACTTAAGTCCCATATAAACATAGATCGACGTTTTATGTTCTGATCCTTAGGCTACAGAGAAAAGAAAAGGGTTGAAGTTCAAAGTGCTAAATTCCTACCTGAATTTGGGTTAATTTTAAAAAAGTTTAGGAGGGTTTTAATTAACACTAGAGCAAGGGGGGGGGGGTTTGATACTTTATATTGTAACCTATTTATTTATTCAAAAACAGTTATTTCTAATTGTGACCATACTATTTTGGTTATCGCTAGAATCTACGTTGTTGGCAACAATCCTAAAGCTATAGCTTTATGTGGGTCGACGTTTATTATTCCTATTGTTATATTGGGCACTCTTATTTATCAAAAGCATACTTTATCTAGTGGAGTTAAGACAACAAGGCTGTAAATATTAGTGGTAATAACATACCCGGAAAAGTTTCTTATATGTTTCTTCAAATTCTGTAGATTCAATGGATGTAAGAAGCAATGCTCTATGTATTCAATAATATGCTATCAGAAACGACAAGAAAAAAGAAGAGAAAGAAACCCACAGATGATAATTAAGTCGGGCCTAAATATAATATGTTGCAAAGATTCGCATATCTAGCAGTGCATCTAGCGTCTATTAAGAAATTACCTTTGTGTATGAATACATAAGAATTCTGCGAATATATCAGGTTTCATCGTTATCTGGTACACATCTTGTCTATAGCCATTAACTCTGTGGGAGACATGATAAAGCGCATTGAAGCCGAATTTCTGTGAAGATACGCCCCTGTGATAGCTATGTTTGTTCAGGCAAAACGTGCTTACCTTAAAAAAAATTTTTTGAGAGCGCGTTAATGCTGGCGTCCAAAGCTCAAAAACGTAGGTGACGTAACACGTGTTATGCCGGTATACTTTTCTATGAATGATTAAAGAGAAAAGGAGGGCAGATGTTTACCATTGCATCAACTCCTAGCAAAGAGTATTTAAAATGAGAAAGGTAGAATTAACACATACGTAATTTTGTCCGGCTTTAAAGCATCGTGATACGGTGTTCCGATTATTTGAATGCATTTGCAATTCATAACAGGAAAAGTAAAAGCCAGGCGCAGCATTGTGTGCTCGAAATGAGGTCACTATAAGCAAAAAAAGGGGGGTAAAATAGTAAAGAAAAATGACTCGACCAATTGTATATTAGAGCGGAGACAATGAGACCAGATATAGCATTGAGTGCTCGGGATAGGGTTACCATAAACAAAAAAGATGAAAGGATAGGAGAGCGTGACTAAATCGTTCTCCCCGTTAAGCTTCGTGAATTTAACTGAGGCCAGCGAACAGCGAGTAACGCGTGATTATTTTTAAATAATACTATAATAGATGACAACTTCTATAAGTCACCCAAATGTTATTTATGTGTACGAAAACGTATAGTTAATCAAGAACTAAACTAAGCCAAGTATCCGTATCCGATACTTTTTAGCAAAATGCAAGATGCATACCTGTTTTGAAATCGCGATTCGGCGTGGTCAATGGCGGCAGGTGAGTCCCTAACGGAAAAAGAGAGTGTAAGGTGTCAGCTAATTGGTGTATATATAGCGCAGATGCCATTAGATAAGCGATCTAAACCCTCCCTCTTTTAAAGGGCTACGTAACTCAATAGCAGTGGAGCGGGTAGGTGGCGCGAATGGTTGCACGAGCACGGCTTACATGCATAGAAGCAGCCCAATTAGTTACCGACAAGAAACATAATTCATTATGTATGACACAAATGATTATGTACACGACGGTTTTTTGTATACACACGACGCTTGTTGACTTGGAGACGGCCTAAATAATAGCGAGAGGCTGATTGTTTTTTCATTTACAGCCTTGATCTTACTATTTAAAAAGGAGGGACAAAGTTTCATAAGGGGAGTGAAAATTCCGTGTTCAACTATCACGCGATTTATGCCATCCTAGGGTCAATAAATGGATATTACCTTATATATTCGCGTTTTCCCACGGAAGCTCAAGGTTCAACCCTTGATTAAAGGTATCAAGGGTGAAAATCCAATAGACTTCTTTCTTCTTACGTATTTTACTTCCTCCTTTAGATTCCGGTATGTGCATTTTCTCTAAAATACACCATTTCATTTCTGTTGGCAGATGTTTGTATTCTACATAATGGTTAACCAAGGGTGACATGAGTTTTTTTGTCTTAATTGCAGATCTGTGTTCAGTTAGGCGTATTTTTATAGCTCGAGAGGTTTCACCGACGTAGCCTAGATTGCATGGACATACAATTAAATAGACTACATTCTGGGTGTTGCAGGTACATAATTCCTTCGCATTAATGGTTACCTCATTAAATATTATGGTTTCACCATTAATGATGGAATCGCAGGATTGACATGATCCACAGCGAGATGTACCTCTAATCCCGTTCCTTCCATCAATAGATGTTTGCATGAACGGGGTATTTGTGGATTTTGTGAACCGAGATCGGACGATAAGGTCTTTCAGGTTTTTATTTCGCCGGTGGGCAAACAGAGGTTTGGCAAGTTTATCTTTATTTTGATTTACATTAAGCAAGTGCCAATTTGAGTTGATCACCTGCCTTATGGTTGAATCCAGGATGGAATGTCTAGTGACGCAGACAAGTTTCTGTTCTTGTTTTTGTTTCTGGGTATTTAATAAAGAGTCACAGTCATAAAAACGTGCCCTTTTGTAGGCTTCCCTCCCTAGTCGGTGCGGGTAGCCTTGCTCTAGGAACTTCTTCTTCATTGCAACAGACTGGATGTCATAGTCTGTAAGATTGGTGCAATTGCGCCTCACCCTGAGAAATTGGGAGAAGGGAATGCTGTCCTTTTGACACCTCGGATGGTAACTTTTGAAGTGTAACAGAGTGTTTCTAGCGGATGGCTTCATGTATAAATCCACTTCAAGTAGTCCATCGTTGTTACATCTGATGTAGATATCCAGAAATTCGACTCTACACTTATTAGTGTGAGCGGTAAAGTGTAAAATACTGTCTGTGAGATTCAACCATAATAGGAAACCTTCCAGAGTCTGTTCCCCATCGGTCCATACAAAAAAGATGTCATCGATGTATCGGTACCAATGGGAAACAGACTCGTAGCAAACCCCTTCCCCCAAGCGCCTTGAGACCCTCCCGGGTGAGTAGTGCGCTATACAAGTGTTATGATTGATTGATTGATTGATTGAGGGGACATACGGGCACATGCATCATTGTCAATTGCATTCGCAAATGGTGCGAATCACAATTTTCGTCCGTTTGCGAATGCAATTGACAAAATTGGGATGCATTATGTGTTTCGCAATATTAGAAATCGCAATCACGTTGCGATTTCTAAAATTGCGATTGCATTTAAGAAATCGCAATTTGAGATTTCTTAAATGCAATGCATGAACATTTTAAATTTGCAAATAGGGAGAGGTAAATTACCATGAAGTTTACCTTCATGGTAATTTGCAAAAACTTTCAAAAATGCCCAAAAGTGCATTTTTGAAAGTTTCATTTTACGCAGGCATGTGTGTGTGAAAAATGCACTTAAAGTTATATTTCAGGGGTGCAGGGGGGGTCCTTTGGACCCCCCTGCACCCTTGAAATTGCATTTTCAATTTGTGATTCGCAAATTGCTAATCGCAAATTGAAAATGACTTCCCATTCATTCCTATAGGCCTCTAGACCCAAGGGAATCAATGGGAAGGGATTCCTTAATTGCGATTCGCAAATTGTGAATCACAATTAGGGAAATTTAAGAAATCGCAAAAAAAAATCCTATTTCTTGGTGCATAGCCGTTTGCGAATTCCTAATTGTGATTCCTTAATTTTCGCAATTAGGAAATCGCAAACGGCAACAATGATGAATGTGGCCGTACATGTTTTATGTATTTTTAAATATACATTAACAATATGTTCCCTCTGAGAAAATGAAAGATATTCTGAAGATGCCTCTGCAGCACCGAATCATTAACTTGCTCGTAGTTTCTTCACACGTATTGATTCTCTGAAACGAAACTAATCATCCCACGCGTGTGGTTTATATACTTTTCGGTTGCTTAAGACTCTATGGGATCAATTTATTCCTCCTCCCACTTTTAACTCACGTTTTTCAGTTGACAGGTGCTCTCATTTCCACTGTTTTAGTACGTGATGTGTTTAGGTAAATATTCCTCTTTCCATACTTTTTAACTTTCGAATAATTTCCAAAATGCTTTATTTAAACGTGTTTTTCTTATTAAAGCATTTCTATAGACTACTCTCTTTGTTTAATACGAGTATTAACATTCATTCCCCCTTTTTAGCCAGGAAATCGCTTGGTGACAGTGCGCTCTACAAATACCTTGACATTTACATTTACATTTACATTCACATTTACATTTTATTCCGACTTATTATTATACTAACTTCCCTTTTTTTTAAACTTTTTTTTAATACTCTTCATCACCTTAAACCCCTATTTCCCCTGCATCCCGTGGCAGAGATGCTCTCATTTAATTATTGAGTATTTTAATTCATACCAGAGTATTTTTTTAGTTTATTCCACTAATGCGTTTATAAACTAAATTGTATATTATAAAATTATAACTATGTATACTTTTGTAAAGCGAGTACTTATTTTCATTTTCTTTTAAAAATCTAAATTGTGTTTCAATGGTATGCGTTGTAATAACATGCTTTGTAATGGAATATACGATGTAAAAGTTTTGTTGTAATAGCATTATGATGTAAAAGTTGCGTTGTAATGGCTATCCCCGTGTTTCAGGCCTACAATTCCCCAGTTAGTTTCCATACATTCCAGTAAACATCCTGTGACTGCTCTTACAATCCCATAGCGACTCTTTCAGTAGCATGTCGTAATCCTTTCAGTAAAGTCCAAGGGATACTGTTATTTGTCTAGAATCACACTGTGAGTCAGTGTCCGTTTGGGAAAATTGAGAGTGAATGATTTGGTTGGTTGATGTGTTTGCAGACACATTGATACTTGTACTCTTGCATTGAGCCAGGCTTTAGGGCACGCAGCACTTGAAACTACTATGCACTATGCATGGAGTAGTCTAACCACCTTCACAGTTGTGTTTCAGGCCTACAATTCCCCACTCACTATCCATACACTCCAGCAAACACAGTGTGACAGCTGTTGCAATCCCATAGTGACTCTTTCAGTACCATGTAGCAAAAGTAAAAGTAAAAATCCACCAATTAAGAATTCACCCAGTTTCTCTCCTTATAGTACTGTGATCATTTAGTCAGTAAGCATGTACTCATGCAGTGAGCCAGGCTTTAGGACATGGAGTGCTTCAACTGCTTTGCATTATGCATTTAGTGGTGTAACCAGTTTCACGCTTGTGCTGCAGGCCAACAATTCCCCACTCACTATCCATACACTCCAGCAAACACAGTGTGACTGCTGTTGCAATCCCATAGTGACTCTTTCAGTACCATGTAGTAATCCATTCACTAAAGTAAAAGTCAACTAATTAAGAATTCACCCAGTGTCTCTCCTTTTAGTACTGTGATCATTCAGTTAGTGAGCATGTACTCATGCACTGAGCCAGGCTTTAGGGCATGGAGCGCTTCAACTGCTTTGCATTATGCATTTAGTGGTGTAACCAGTTTCACGCTTGTGCTGCAGGCCAACAATTCCCCACTCACTATCCATACACTCCAGCAAACACAGTGTGACTGCTGCTGCAATCCCATAGTGACCCGTTCAGTACCATGTAGTAATCCATTCACTAAATTAAAATTCAACTAATTAGGAATTCGCCCAGTGTCTCTCCCTATACTACTTTAATCATTCAGTCAGTAAGCATGTATTATTGCAGTAAGCCCGGCTTTAGGGCATGAAGTGCTTCAAAGTGCTATGCATTATGCATGTAGTGGTGTACCCACATTCACACTTGTGCTTCAGGCCTACAATTGCGATTCTCCTACTAACATGACCAGAGAATCTGGATTTCATTAAAGACTCGGAGGCTATCATTATGCATACAACCTTTAATGCAGACCCAGGTAGCCGCATACATCACCAAGCAATAGTTCCATGTTAGAACGTTATAAACCAAACAAAAGGCATGAGCACTAGGCAATCAGCCTCTTTTAAATGTGGTGACAGGAATAAAGGAAATGTCCAATAAATTCCAATTAAAGTACCAATAAGCTTCAATGAAACATCAAACTTGAAGAAGGATGAAAGATGAATAAACCACCCAGGACCATTCCGCCAAGAAAGCGAAATCATGAGAGATTATCTGAAAAGGAAAAAGGAATCAATGATTCCAAAATATAAGCAATAAAGAGAAGATCTGCAAAGGAATATAATGTAAGTTAAACATTCAAATAAGCATATTGAAGAGGAAAAAACATCATAATCAAAGTCAACCACCCAGGGACAGGGTGCAAGGGATAATGATAGCCTCCGAGTCTTTAATGAAATCCAGATTCTCTGGTTATGTTAATAGGAGAATCTCAATTTCACTACAAGACTGGAGGCTACCACTATGCATCTTGGTAGCCATGTAAAACAACATCAGATGAGACACAGGTTTGCAATAATGATGAGCAAAAGTCATAGAATTAGACCAATCAGCATCCTTGAGGATATAATCCAACTTATCACCTGACTAGAATGACTTACTGGCCATTGCGCCTCTGATAGAATGCGGTTTAAAAAGATTCAGATCGATACCTGCAAGGTTCATGACAATTTTCAGCCATCTTGCAATAGAGACAGAAGAAATACCTTTGTGGGGTTTAACAAAGGAGATAAGTATTTGATTCACCCCAAGAGGACGAACAGAGCTCATTCTCAGATCGTATTCTTTCATACAGTGAACAACACAAAGTTTAGTGCAAGTGTCAAAGCGTGGGTAAAAAATAGAATCAGACATAGTCTTGGTTCTTCTATGCATGTTAACTTTCATCTGTCCAAATTCATCGAGGCAGCGGACGGCCTGGACACTTCTCAATCTGGTTTCAGGCCAAATCATAGCACAGAATCAGCTCTCCTCTCCGTGACCAATACCATCCGGATGGCACAGGATAGAGGAGGATCTATGATTCTGGTGCTATTAGATTTGTCCGCTGCCTTCGACACGGTGTCTCATGACACCCTCATCAGTCGTCTGGAGGGGGTAGGAGTGGATGGAACGGCCCTATCATGGTTAAAAAGCTTTATATCCGGCCGCTCACAAAGTGTTCGTCTGGGCTCCCATTATTCCATCTTTAGGGAGCTCACAAAGGGGGTTCCACAGGGCTCATGCCTAAGCCCCACATTGTTTAATGTGTATGTGGCCCACCTAGCGAATATTGTGAGAGGACATGGGTTCACACCAATATCCTACGCTGATGACACCCAGCTAATATTCCCTTTCCAGAACATGACCCCAGCAGTAAAAAGTTCTTTTGCTACAGGAATGAGAGCGATAGCCGGATGGATGACCTCCAATTGCCTACAGTGTAATGTAGGTAAGACGGAGGTCATGCTCTTTGGAGATGCCCCACTCCTTTGGTCACCTGAGTGGTGGTCTCCTGAATTAGGTATGGCCCCATGCCCAAAAGAAAACATAAAAAATCTAGGTGTTAAGCTTGATCAACCCTTGGTGCTTAAAGATCATGCCATTCAGGTAACAGGAACTTGTATGAGGGTGATTGGCTTACTTAGGAGAGTCTTTCCCTACTTAGCTGATCACCAAAGATAAACACTGGTGCAGACCCTAGTAATCAGCAGGTTGGATTATTGCAATGGGCTACTTATATCTGCTAACGAGGAACTGCTGGGGAGGCTACAAGTAGCCCAAAATACGGCCGCTAGGTTGATCCTAAATGCCCTTGCCAGATCCTCCTCCCGTCCCCTGCTAAACAAGCTACATTGGCTCCCCATTCGCCAGAGAGTGAAATTTAAGATCTTCGGTACTATTCACAAATGTTTGTTTGGAATTGGCCCCATATATCTAACAGAAATTTTCAAACTCTATCAACCAGGTCGAACCCTACGTTCAGAAAACCAAGCCTTGCTCCAGATCCCCAGGATCAAAAGAGAGAGACAGGGAGGCCGAGCCCTATCATATAAAGGCCCCACTCTCTGGAACTCCTTATCTCTCACTCTTAGGCTAAATTCCAATCTATCTGCATTTAGGAAATGTCTGAAGACGTACCTATTCTCCTCTCAGTAACCCCAGCATTGTTACCCAGATCTTACTGTCTAGTTCTGCTTTCGGAAAGAACAAAGTGCAGAGATATCTCTTCGGAGATCGAATTCCAGCGCTATACAAGAACCGAAAATAAATAAAATAAATGCAATTCAAATTTAACTCCAAACATATCATAAGATCTATAAGAAATATCTAGAGCTTTAACATCAGAGACCCTATGACAGGAAATCAAACAAAGAAGGGTAGCTAGTTTGATAGAAAGATTCTTCCTGCTTAAAAGTGAGTTAACTGGCCAACTACAGAAAAGGTTGAGATTTAGATTAACATCCCATAGAGATTGATATCTAGGTCTAGGAGGTCTTCTAAGTCTGATACTCTTAAGTATTCTACAAATGATAGGATTTTTACCTACCATCTTACCGTTGATTAGGGAGGGTTCAGCGGAAATATCAGATCTATAACAATTAAGAGATCTATAACTTAAACCTCTATCGAATTGTTCTCCAAGAAAATTAACTATATCAACAATAGGTGCCTCCACTGGATCCAGGTCCCTTTCCAAGCACCAACGTAACCAGATTTTCCAAATATTGTTGTATTGGTAATGTGTGCCAGGGGCCCAGGAGTCTCCAAGGAGAGTTGTAGCTGTTGACGAAAGTCTTGCGAGATCGTTGGATCTCCTGACACCCTCCAGGCAAGAAGGTTCAAATTCCCTGTTTGGACAAGAGGGTGAATTTGACAGTCTACGTCTGTAAGAAGGTCTATCAGAGAAGGAATTAGGAAGGGAAGATCGTAGGTTAGTTCCAGAGCAGTAGGGAACCACGCTTGGGATGGCCAAAACAGGGTTATCGGGACAATGGAAGAGCATTGGTGTCTCACTTTCTGAAGGACTCTCTGGATCATTGCAAATGGAGGGAAGGCATAAGCATTGATCCCTTCCCAAGGTTGGAGAAAAGCATTTACTGCCAGAGCACCTGGGTCAGGCATCCAGCTGAAATAAGTTTCCAATTGGAATGTTATTCTGCTCGCAAAGAGATCTATTTGGAAATGGCCCCAGAAATGGTTGAGTGAGTTGAAAACTGACATGTTGAGTTTCCAATCGCTGTAGTCTAAGAGGAACCTCGAGTTCCAATCTGCAGAAAGGTTGGATTTCCCCGGGAGATATTCTGCTCTGAGAGAGATTTTGTGTTCCAAGCAGAAAATCCAAAGTTTCTTGGCTAGGTTGGAGAGGTCTTCCGATTTGGTACCACCCAAACGGTTTATGTAAGCAACAGCGGGCATGTTGTCCATTTTCAGAATAACTGATCTGCCTTGAAGATAGTGCTTGAAACTCATCAGAGCATAAAGCCCTGCGGTTAACTCTAGGTAATTGATGTGGTGAAAAAATTCCTCCTGAGACCAAATCCCTCCAGTGTTCTGATCCTGGAGACAAGCACCCCAGCCGTGAAGGCTCGCATCTGATTCCAAAATAAAATCTGGTGCCGAACCAAAGATCGCTCTCCCATTCCATGCATCTAGATTGCCTAATCACCAGGTCAGTTCTGAGATGGCCTCTTGGTTCATGGAAACGCGATCCCCCTACCAGAGTCCTGACCTCAGTGCTCTTGCTTTTATTCTTTGAAGGGCTCGATAATTCAAAGGGCCCGGAAAAATTGCCTGAATGGAGGAAGAAAGAAGGACCAACAGTCTGGCTAGTTCTCTCAAAGAGAGATGTTGATGTTTCAGGACATGTCTTATCTCTTTCCTGATTTTGGAAATCTTCTTCGGAGGAAGAAGGAGAAGGCAATTCGTGGTATCTACGGTGAAACCCAGGAATTCCATAGTCTTAGAGGTGATTAGTATGGATTTCTCCTTGTTTATGATAAAACCCAGGTTTTCTAAAAGGTCTACAACAGTCTTTAGATCTTGAATGATTTGATTGTAATCTTGAGACAGGATAAGGATGTCGTCTAGATAGATGATGAGACGAATACCCTTTTCCCTTAGAGATGAAGCAACTGCCCTCATCACCTTGGTGAAACACCAAGGGGCTGAAGAGAGGCCGAAGGGGAGGGCCTGAAATTGAAAAAGACGTTTTTTCCAAATAAACTGAAGGAAGGGTTGATGTTCTTTTGCCATAGGAATGGTAAAATAAACATCCTTAAGATCCAATTTGACTAACCAGTCTCCTTCGTATAAGAGGTCGCTGAGAAGATGGATGCCCTACATCTTGAAGTGTCTGTAAACAAGGTATTTGTTGAGTTCCCTCAGGTTTATGACAAGTCTCCAACCTTTGTCCTTCTTTCCTACAAGGAAGAGAGTGCTTATAAATGTTAGAAATTAGCATATGGACCTCTATAATTGCACCTTTCTTGAGCATTGAAGAAATGTCTTCCTCTATTATTTTTTCCTGATCTAAAGTAAGGAAAATTACTTTGGGAAGTGACTTCTGAACAGGAGTCTGGATGAAATCTATAGAAAAACTGATTGCGGTATTTAAAACCCAAGGATCTTGAGTGATAAATTTCCAGTTGTGGTAAAAGAATCTCAGTCTTCCACCTACTTTTGGATTCGAAGAAAGGGAAGGGTAAGCTGTACTCACTTTGAGGGTTGGTGTGGGTAGAGGTTTCTCTCGCCCTGAATCCTCTTGAACGGAAGCCTCTTCCTCTTGTGGGGAAGAATTGAGGTTGGTTAGGGAGTTGATAACCATAACCCCTAGATCTGGAATAGGGCTGTCGGTTGAAGCGGCAGGAAGATTGGCCCCTTCTTCCGGCCCTTCCAAAAAGGTTATTCGAATTGAAGACTCTCTTCATGTTTTGATGTGCTTTATCCAAAGCAGTCAATGTAGAGACGTATTTCCCCAGATTTTTAATTAGATCTTCTCCGAAAAGTAAGCCTTTTGGGTTGAGAGGTTTCTTTGTCAGCCAAGTTGCTTAGTTTAGGGCTAATCTTGGTCAAGACCACTCTTCTCCTCTCAGAGTTGAGGCCTGCATTAGCATTGCCTAATAAAACAAGAGCCCTTTGACTCCAACCCCGGATTGAACAGGTGTCAAGAGGGGAGTTATTAAGGTAGCTTTCTTCTGCGGCATCAATAATTTTAGTTAATGGACCTAGGTTGTCTAGAACTTTGTCTTGGCAGATTTTAAGAGATCTTTCCAACCCTTTTCGAGGGTCTCTGCTGAGTTTAAAAAGGTAGGTAATAAGTTCTGGGTCGAGATTTGGGGTCTAGCAAACTCTACCCTCGATGGAAGGTGTGGAGCACTCGGCTCTTAAAAGGTTGCGAGTCTCCCTCTCCAAGGGATTTTTTAGCCATTTAGTAATAAATTTACATACATGATCGCGGGGGGTCCATTCAGAACTCCTTGTATGTTTAATATTAAAAGGAGAAAACATTTCTTCTCCCAAAGGGTCTATAATACTATCTTTAGATGAAGATGGAATATTATCACTAAAAGAAGGGAGTCAATATCTTGATCATCCTCATCAAGGTCAAGGATATATTCATCTGGGAATTCTGAGGCATTGTCGTTGTCATCATGAATAAATTTGAGATCATTCACATTATCTTGAGCACTTTGATAGTTTGTGCCGCGAGGGACACCCAAATATTTTGTGCCGCTAAGGACACCTTTCAATTTTGTGCAGCTAGGGACACCTGAGGTATTCCAGGTACGGAGACCTCCTGAAAAAATCGAGGTGCTAGGACCTCCTGTGCTCTCTGGGGTAAATTCATATTTTTGTTTTTCTTGTACCTCTTACCCCTCATTTCAGTGTTTAGATCGATCTTGTCCATTAGGTCATCTTCAGGGAAGTCATCCTCTTGAAGGGTAAACGACCTTTTAGAAGACATGACTTAGGAGAGAGTTGAGAACATGCAGAATCTCATTTCCTTATGAATAATATCAGATTCAGCTGCATTAGCTTGATCTGAGTCTGAGTCAGACATAGTGATTAAATATATAAATTAATGTTGTCTGTATACTCTTGGTACATAAATATCAAATATTCCCTTTTTTAATATATATATTATAATTAAAACAGATATCACTCCCGTTTTTTTTAAATATATTTTATAATTTAAACAGATATCACTCCCTTTTTTATAATTTTTTATATACTAGACAAGGGGAGGGTCCAGTAGGCTCAAAAAGGGGGGGAGGCGAGTTGATGGGTAGAAATATACCAAAAACGGGGAAAATAGAGTGTTAAATATCTCGTTATTCAAGAAGATGCAAGCAAAGAGACATCTGATCCAGGCTGATCGAAGACGCGAGCAACTGAAAGTTGTGCTCGAGCGTCGGAGCAGCCAGCTTGAAAGGTAAAGGAAAGTTTCCTGGCAACACGCCTATGCGACGCGGGCGTTGCCATGGTGAATTCCTCAAATATATGGGGAAGATTCATGAGCATGAGTCGGAGCGTAAGTCTCCGATTTATAGGGTGCCAGCTCGCTCCAAGAGTTAGGTAAGGAGTCGGAGGAGCACCTGCGAACGCTGCGAAAACAGTGTACGTCGCGAGCTAAGCGCGATTCAAATGACGCGTTGTAATGTGGGGACTCCAGCAAACACAGTGTGACTGCTGTTCCAATCCCATAGTGACTCTTTCAGTACCATGTAGTGAGATATATATATATATATATATCTAATAAATCTGAGACAGTACATTGTCATATATTTATATCAGGTTCCAGTTAATCAATATAAATATCTTTTTGTACATAGTGTGCTGTTTATTTATTAGTGACTAATTATTATATATATATATAAATCTTTATTCGGCTTATTCACAATGGAAAAACCATAAAAGAACACAGAATATCATACACTGTAAAAATACACATGTTACAAACGTTTCAGATAAAATTCATTTCATAATTAAAAGAAAAAGGAAAAAAAGGGTTAATCAAAAATGTGCAAGGTACCGCTTGTGATGGATATAACATGATTTTTAGAGGTTTTTTCTATGTTTCATGATACACTTTAGGAAACTACTAACGAAATAACAGACATTCAGTGTTTCCAGCATTTGCAATCTTAAAAGAGCAGGTCTGCACTGTCTCAATCCCCAAGATTTGAGTATCGGTAAAAGCCAGATCTTTCTATGGGCTTGATGGTATTTGCAAAGCAGGATCACATGCAAATTCGACTGCGCTGATAAACCGTCACAAGGACAAGGTGGCAGTATAGCATCCCAACAATTTTGTGACGGAAAAGTGACCATTCTAAAAAAGGTGTTTAGCCTAAATCTTGTAATTAACATTCTCTCGTAAGTTGATATTTGGAGTTCCAGGTACGGGTGAATGACAAAGGCTACTTGGATCATGTTTGCGTGGATCACTGCCGTTTTTAAGGAATTGGATGCGAGTCTTAACGATTCCAGGTGACTTAGTGCTTTCTGTTTAAGATCTTTTTTTGAAATGTCCGTAATAGATACCGGGTCTAAAAAGTAGTTCTCAAGGCCTAGATCATTAAAAAAATTCCTAACATATAAAAGCCACTTTATTTTAGCAGAATTGTCCATACTCATTGAGTCTGCAATGATAGCTTGTGTCAGAGCATTTTTATTTGACCTCCAAATGCGGCGCCACAACATCAGAGGTTCTATTTTAATTAGATCCTCTAGGTAAGGAATGGCTAATTCTAGGTGCATTGCGTAGGTTGAGGTGCCTTTGGGGGTAGCTAACAAAAATCTTAAGAAGGTGTTTTCCACCTTCTGAATGGAACTGATGTCTGTATACCCCCAGACTCCTGCACCATATGTTGCAATTGCCTGGCATTTGGCATTATAAATCTTGAGGAGCTCTACTGGTGGTCTTTTGCCTAATCTCTGAGAGAAAGTTATTAGAGCGGCAATTGATCTCCTAAATAGAAGTGCCCTTGTGTTCACTGCTTGCTTCTAACTGAGTTGATCATCTATCATGACCCCCAAATAGGGATAGTGGGGGGTACGTTCAAGCTTTTGATTGTTCAGCAGTGTGGGATATGTTCTTTTTTGGCCTCTGCCAGCTGTCATAACGAACGTTTTTTTCACGTTCACCTTTAAGTCTAAGTTGCCCATGAAGGACGTGTATCTGCTCACTGCTTTCTGGAGTTCTCTGGGAGTTCGTGCTAAGATGACGGCATCATCCGCGTAGAGCAGGGCAGGGATCAGGCGGCGATTTATGCGTGGGAGGTCCTGGGCCCCCCTCAACATCCCCTCCTCCAGGCCATTAGTGTAGAGTGAGAAGAGGAAGGGGGCCAGGACACATCCCTGCCTGACCCCGCGCCCTACACTAAACGGGGAAGTCAACTCTCCGTTTACGCCAAAGCGTACTCTGGCTGTCGCTCCGGTATATAGCTCTCTGAGAAAATCTAAAAGGGGTGGATCTACTCCCAATTGGGCTAAGACCTTCCACAGCTTTGTATGTGACACGCAGTCAAAAGCTGCGGAAAGGTCGACAAAGACCATGTATATCTTGGTAGGGATGGCCTGTGTGTATTTCCCCATTATTAGGGTAAGGTTAAGGACCTGCTCTAGGGTGCCAAAGCCTTCTCGGAAGCCGAATTGGATATCCGAAATTATGCCCCGATCCTCAGTCCACTGCTGGAGACGCTCTAAGATCACTCTCCCCACTACTTTCCCGAGCGAGTCCAGCAGTGATATGGGCCGGTAGCATTTTACATCTTGCCGGTCCCCCTTTTTAAAGATGGGGACCATTATTGATTTTGTCCAAGAGGTTAAAATTCCCTCACTCGCTGCCGCTGTGCATACTCTAGTTAAAATGGGGGCCCAAAGGTCTTGGTTGCTTTTAAAAAAGTCCACCGGGACTCCGTCGGGTCCTGGTGCCTTGCCTGATTTGCTGCTCTGCAGGGCGTCTATGAGGTCTGGAATGTCAAAGGGAACCAGAATAGGATAATTCACCTTGGGGGGTGGGGATTCTGTTGGTAGGGTGTTTTTAAAAATTTCCTCGAAGTGGGAAACCCATGTGTTTTCGTCGATAGCGACTTCTATTTTCGGGGTGTCCTTTTCTGTAAGGTATGGGGTTCTGACTGTACGCCAGAACAGGTCACTGTTTTTTGGGACTGCGCCTTGGTGGAGATCGTCCCATAGTTTTTGCTTAAGTTGGGCCGTTCTCAGCTTTCTTTCCCCTGTATATTGGCGCCTCAGGAGCTGGATCTGGGCCACATCGCGTGGGTTATTTTTAAGTGCAGATTTTAACTTTGATAGGGCCGCTGTACAGTTATGATTAAACCACTTCGGTTTTATGGTACGGTTTGATTTGGATTTTGAAGTAAGTAGGTCCTTTATAGCATCTAAAATTAAGTTAAAATTTCTAAAGACCTCCTTATGGCTAGTTGTAAGATCCAGGCATTTCACTATGTTTGGGTAGGACCGAGTTATTAATTTTTTCATTATGTCGGATGGGTTAATTTTGGCCCATTTGATTGTTAGTCCATTACGTTTACCAACCTGAATCTTGTTCTGCGTGAGGGTAGTCGCCATCTCCAATTTATGGGAGGCATTAGCTGGCATAGACAGTATTATTGTTAAAGCTGCGTGGTCGCTAAGGGGAGTGACAATAACCTCAAAATCTTTAAGTTTAGTCATTAAGTTTTGGGAGAGAAATATAAAATCTACTGTGGTCTTATATCCTCTGCCCACATAGGTCGGAATAAATTCGTTCGAGTCTGCTTTTAGATGGTTGGCGATCTGAAGATCCAGATCTGATAGGGCGATGTTAATTATATTTCCTAATTTAGTGTGAGCGAGGTGCGCTAGTGGGACGTTGAGTTCGTCCACTATCCCACAGCACAGTAAATTAGGGGCTGTACAGGGGTGGAGATTAAAATCACCTCCCCAAATTAAATAAGTTGCCTTATTTGCAGGGCTCCGGTAATGGGCTTGTTTCAATTTGTCGGTTAGAGTAGTAAGAAGAATTATGAAATTTTCTTCCGACAAATTATTATATATGTTGGTCAAGATAATTGTATCCTTATTGGGAAGGATTAGTGATAAGATTTGGTGGTTAGCGTCCTGAGAGAGTGTAACCACTTTGTTAAGAGGTAGGGAGTTTGAAATGTAGGTTGTAAGCCCACCTTTTGGTCTGCCCATTGTACTGGTTAGCGCTGGGACGTTATAAGTTTTATAGCCTTGTAGGTGTAGTTCTTCTACAGACCATGTCTCCTGGAGACAAATTATTTGGTATGGGGTTAGGAACTTCTGCGCAGAGCCATCCTCGATTTTATTTCGTAGGCCCGCAATGTTCCAATAGGATGCTGTAATAGATAGCAAGCCGTCGCCAGATTCTACTTTTAAGGTTATGAGATCCTTGTTACCAATGGCTTGGGAGGTAATAACTGACTGTGACGGGGAGGATAATTGGCTATTAGTGAGAGGAATTTCTGTTGATGGTCAGTCGACCATTTCTAGGCCGCTATACCTATTGTTTAGCGGGATGTTATGCCATGGGTCCCATCGTGATTGATCCCTATGTGGGGGCCATTGTGTGTAAGGTCTTCTGTCATCCCACCTTCCTCCCTGGTGGCGTTGTCTCACTGTGTGCCAGGAGTAGTCTGGCTCATAAAGGTTAGGAGGACCATGATATCTGATGTTTAATTGGTTATCCTGCCTCGGGAATGGGACGGACCAAGGAGGTTCCTGCTCCTGTATGTATCCGTCCACTTGCCTAAAGGGGTAAAAGAAGGAGAGTGACTTGATCTTAATTCCTCCATTTGGGGTAATGTCTTCCCAGGCACACACATAATCCGCTATTCGAGGGTCCTCGAATGTGATTGTTATGCAGTCCCCAGGAATGGTTTTTCTAGTGTTGCCCACCCACGGTACCCTAGCTACAGATCTAATTCTTCCACGCCAGGAGGATGGAATTGGGCGATTGGTCTGGAGCCAATGCTGGGCTTTATTTTTTAAAGACCAGACCGGTTCTGGAGTAAGGTCTGTTAATTCAGGAACTCCAGCCATGACCACCACATAGGGTGAGGCCTCAGGAGGGAACTCTGCTGGGAGTCTTGGAGGACCAGGATTCCTCGCAGTATTTCTCTTGGGCCTGTCCGCAGGTGTTTTTGGTGGTACGGGTGGAGGGGGTAAGGTTTTCGTTGTTGTTTTATTCGTATTTTTCCCTGGGGTTTTATTGGCTGAACTACTAGGTGCCATCGGGGTTGTGGCAGTAGTAGCAGCCGCTGTTGGAGAGATCAAAGTATTTAACTGTTGTGAGTTACTGGTGGAACTTTGGGCTGCTGCTGTTTTTGTTATTTTGGTCGAATTTGTAGGGTTTTTATTAATGGGCAAATTTGGAGTGGTTATTCGAAGGGTCTTTTGTTGTGGATTGGGCAAAGATGGATTGGCATTAAGTGCATTAGTATTAATTAGTTTTTTACTATTATTTCCGCCCGGTTTTTGAGGACATGGCGGAAGAGATGGCTGTTGATTTTTTAAAAATTTGGAAATTTGCGATTCTATAACTGCTAACCGGTGTTCTAGGGGTAGTAATGCATGTTTGACTACATTGGCTATGCTTGAGAGCGTTAGTTCCTGGGCCTCAACAACATTCAAATCCACTTGGACTTGTTTAGTGGAGTGAGGGTCCAGGACTATCGGGGAAGATGGTTCCTTCTCTACCTGATGGACTGATGCTGGAATCTCAATGTGTGACACCCTATCATCTTGGATTTGTGAGATAGTTGGTGGTATTATCAGATTTTCTGGTGTTGTGGGGTTTCTGGATACCCTTTTTTTGCTAATTGCTCCCTCCCTCCTGCCCCTTTCTGTTCTTTTTTCTGAAGAGGAGATTTGCACAGGTGTTGTTGGAAGCAGTTCTGGAGTTTTTTCTAGATCAAAGCTAAGTTGAGAGTCCGCTAGCTGAGATACTGACAGATCTACTGTATTTGGTAGGCTGCGTCTCTCTCTAGTCAGCGCCAACTCAGCGTTTGAGGCTCCTAATGCTGGAGATCTGGCTTCCGCCAAGATACCTAGTGAGGATCTTTTTGCGAATGCCAGATCTAGGGAGACCCTTTCTTCGATAATTGATATGCTTTCGTCTATAAGAGTGTTGGCCTTCGCTAAAAAGTCATCCATAGGGCCAAGCAATTTGCCCGCTGCGCTAGGGGCTTTGGTTTTGGTTTTGTTCCCTCTCGTAAGGACCATTACTGTTGCTATTGAGTTATGGATCTGGGGTAGTTTGTGAAATAATACAGTGGGGAAGGATCAGATAAAAATATAAATATCAGGGGGGTGGCCCAGTCCAGGCTCTACCAGCCTCTAACGGCCTAAAACGGCCCGGTCTTTGCCCGGGTCTTCGCCCCGGGCTGCGACCCGCGGCGCGACCCGCGGCGCGTTAGAGACTGGCTAGATATAGAAGAGGGAAGGAGGGCGTGGCCGCCGGGGGAAGAGGCGCCGGCTGCAAAGAGCGGTGGTTTCTGGGCCTCGCAGTCCCCCGGTAGGCTTTTCCTGGGCACAAGCAATGCACTGCAACCTGGGCGGGTCGCGCTGAGAGCGAGATGGAAGACTGCCGATTGCAGTAACGCTCCCACCAGCCGACCTCTGCCTCAGGGAATGCGGTTTAGGACTTGGACACAAAAGCAGTTCCTCAGTTCAAGGCGAATGAGCAGGTCAGTGAGCGGCACCCGCGCAGCGGGTGGCGCGAAAGGTTTTATAACAGCGTTCAATACAGTGGGCGTGGCCGCCGGGGGAAGAGGCGCCGGCTGCAAAGAGCGGTGGTTTCTGGGCCTCGCAGTCCCCCGGTAGGCTTTTCCTGGGCACAAGCAATGCACTGCAACCTGGGCGGGTCGCGCTGAGAGCGAGATGGAAGACTGCCGATTGCAGTAACGCTCCCACCAGCCGACCTCTGCCTCAGGGAATGCGGTTTCAGACTTGGACACAAAAGCAGTTCCTCAGTTCAAGGCGAATGAGCAGGTCAGTGAGCGGCACCCGCGCAGCGGGTGGCGCGAAAGGTTTTATAACAGCGTTCAATACAGTGGGCGTGGCCGCCGGGGGAAGAGGCGCCGGCTGCAAAGAGCGGTGGTTTCTGGGCCTCGCAGTCCCCCGGTAGGCTTTTCCTGGGCACAAGCAATGCACTGCAACCTGGGCGGGTCGCGCTGAGAGCGAGATGGAAGACTGCCGATTGCAGTAACGCTCCCACCAGCCGACCTCTGCCTCAGGGAATGCGGTTTAGGACTTGGACACAAAAGCAGTTCCTCAGTTCAAGGCGAATGAGCAGGTCAGTGAGCGGCACCCGCGCAGCGGGTGGCGCGAAAGGTTTTATAACAGCGTTCAATACAGTGGGCGTGGCCGCCGGGGGAAGAGGCGCCGGCTGCAAAGAGCGGTGGTTTCTGGGCCTCGCAGTCCCCCGGTAGGCTTTTCCTGGGCACAAGCAATGCACTGCAACCTGGGCGGGTCGCGCTGAGAGCGAGATGGAAGACTGCCGATTGCAGTAACGCTCCCACCAGCCGACCTCTGCCTCAGGGAATGCGGTTTCGGACTTGGACACAAAAGCAGTTCCTCAGTTCAAGGCGAATGAGCAGGTCAGTGAGCGGCACCCGCGCAGCGGGTGGCGCGAAAGGTTTTATAACAGCGTTCAATACAGTGGGCGTGGCCACCGGGGGAAGAGGCGCCGGCTGCAAAGAGCGGTGGTTTCTGGGCCTCGCAGTCCCCCGGTAGGCTTTTCCTGGGCACAAGCAATGCACTGCAACCTGGGCGGGTCGCGCTGAGAGCGAGATGGAAGACTGCCGATTGCAGTAACGCTCCCACCAGCCGACCTCTGCCTCAGGGAATGCGGTTTAGGACTTGGACACAAAAGCAGTTCCTCAGTTCAAGGCGAATGAGCAGGTCAGTGAGCGGCACCCGCGCAGCGGGTGGCGCGAAAGGTTTTATAACAGCGTTCAATACAGTGGGCGTGGCCGCCGGGGGAAGAGGCGCCGGCTGCAAAGAGCGGTGGTTTCTGGGCCTCGCAGTCCCCCGGTAGGCTTTTCCTGGGCACAAGCAATGCACTGCAACCTGGGCGGGTCGCGCTGAGAGCGAGATGGAAGACTGCCGATTGCAGTAACGCTCCCACCAGCCGACCTCTGCCTCAGGGAATGCGGTTTAGGACTTGGACACAAAAGCAGTTCCTCAGTTCAAGGCGAATGAGCAGGTCAGTGAGCGGCACCCGCGCAGTGGGTGGCGCGAAAGGTTTTATAACAGCGTTCAATACAGTGGGCGTGGCCGCCGGGGGAAGAGGCGCCGGCTGCAAAGAGCGGTGGTTTCTGGGCCTCGCAGTCCCCCGGTAGGCTTTTCCTGGGCACAAGCAATGCACTGCAACCTGGGCGGGTCGCGCTGAGAGCGAGATGGAAGACTGCCGATTGCAGTAACGCTCCCACCAACCGACCTCTGCCTCAGGGAATGCGGTTTAGGACTTGAACACAAAAGCAGTTCCTCAGTTCAAGGCGAATGAGCAGGTCAGTGAGCGGCACCCGCGCAGCGGGTGGCGCGAAAGGTTTTGTAACAGCGTTCAATACAGTGGGCGTGGCCGCCGGGGGAAGAGGCGCCGGCTGCAAAGAGCGGTGGTTTCTGGGCCTCGCAGTCCCCCGGTAGGCTTTTCCTGGGCACAAGCAATGCACTGCAACCTGGGCGGGTCGCGCTGAGAGCGAGATGGAAGACTGCCGATTGCAGTAACGCTCCCACCAGCCGACCTCTGCCTCAGGGAATGCGGTTTAGGACTTGGACACAAAAGCAGTTCCTCAGTTCAAGGCGAATGAGCAGGTCAGTGAGCGGCACCCTAATTATTATCACTACAAATTGCGATATTTGCACATTGTCTCAGTTACATGTTTTTTATATAAATGTATATATATTTTTATAAATTACAATATATTTATTTTTTTAATTATAAAATAAATTGTATTATTATTGTGATTTTAACAACGCATTTATGCTGTTATCATAACTATGCAACTATCATTATTTCTTATGGCACTGGCTTAGAGGAAAGACTGCTCTAGCCTAAGTTATGTAGTGTGTCTTTTTTGTTCATTGACACGTGGTTGTGAAAAAAATGCCCGGGAAAAACTATTTGTATTTAAGCCATTGTGAGTTTACTGACGAATGATCTGTGAACAAGGGCGGACGCCCGAAACGCGTAAGATCTGGTGGCTTGAACGCTAAATAAATTGTTTTAGCCCATGACGAACGTTGGAGTGGCGTGGTTTCTTTCCAACATTGCTGTGGCGGCGGCTGCGATAATTTGGTGAAAGAGCCTCACTTTGTGCATTCTACGTCGGAAGGAGGTTGCTTCCGAAGCCACTTCACTCCCCGCAAGATTGGCTGCAGCTGTTCAACCAAAACGTGCTGTTTTCTTCTAAGGAAATTATCAAGCTGCAGCCCCCGATCTGGCTCTGGATTTCACTTCGCCAAGCGTCTGCGGTAACGGACCTGCATGGTTGTCGTTCAACGCATAATCGACCACGGCGGTGAGTGGCAGTGAGCGAGCTAACGGAGGGGAGGAGTTCCTGGGCCTGGGCAGTCAGTGATCGGTAACTAACTGCGTTCGACACTAAACTGCATCAACTGTATTTGCGTAATTCCAAGGCACCGCAAAAATGTCAGCAGAGACTTTGAAAGACAGGGAGGCGGCGGCAGATATGCTTTATTCAAATCTCCCTACTATAACCAATAAACAAAAGGGAGTCAACAAAGCTATAACGAACACTATTGAAAACACAGATGAAGACAAAATCAGGGCGGCCATGAAACGCCTAGAGAAATGCATGCGGCAGGAGCTCACTAAATGGTGGGAACACAAATCGCTCACCAAGTATCTGGAGGAGGGACGGGTGCCCCGTGGCCTTCGCATCCTCCTGGCTCCGAGTTATGAAAATCCCAATCCGGAGATGTTAAAGGAATGGGGGCAAATCAACCTCGAATCCTCCAGCAAGTTGATACAACTACTTGTAAAATACGCCGTAATTGATAGAGACGCCATAATGAAGGAAATAGAATCTATTAATGAATTCCTTGGCACGTTTGAACCCAACGATCTAATTGAAAAACTACGTAAAGAGATCGATGAGCGTTTAAAACAACAAGAAGAAAAGATCAAAAATCGCAAAATCTACAAATTTGCCCGTGATAAGGAGGACTACGCTCAAGGGCGAATATTCACATTCGCCAAAAAATATGAAAATGCCAAAAAAACAAGATTAGCACAACAGGCATCCAAAAAGCCTGCTTCCTCCACTGAAACCCCAGCGGCGGCTTCCACCTCAGCGGGTACGGGCGCAACGTTGGAAAACAGCGACAATGAATCTCTCACAAGCAGCTCATCATGGGAGAATAGGAGCGATCAATCAATTGCAACGGAGACAGCGATTTTAAATCTTGTGGAAGAGGTTGATTTTTTACGCTCGGATCGGCTACAAACATTGAGACCCAGAAATCGGAAACAGCAGCCTCAGAACAAGGAAAAAGAGCAAGACGAAACAAACGCCGAAGAGAGCGCCGCAAAAAGCAAAAAATCTCCAAAAAAACAAAAGAGGCAGTACTGGCGAAAAAAGAAACAATGAATAACGCAATCATTAACTTATCCACCGTTGTATTAACTGAAGCAGAAAAACAGCTCCTGAGTTTGGGACTTACCTATTGTCCTGTGTCAGACTTCAGTTATAAAAAAACACGTGTGGACATCTTTCTTTACATTCGAAAATTAAAACTCATGAAATTTTTCAACATCAAAGAGGGCAATAAGAACAACCCTTCCAAACAGTCTGGAATTGTAGCAAGCACTCTCAATGTCCCGGCTGGAGACACTAGAGCCTTTCTAGCAATGCACCAACTGGCAATGAATGATGCACCGGCTGCTGATGAGATGGCAACCCAGGACGAGCTTCAAGCAGCACAAATATCACAGGTAGGAATGAATTTAAGTCCATTCAAACCTAAGTCTACCTTCATTCCAGTCATGCCTCGTGACTCAATAGACACATTTCACGATATGGTCATTGAGGACCTAAAACAACTTTACCATAAAGTGAAACACAAGAAAAGATACAGAAGCAATAAAGAACAAGCTTACACTACATTGGTCAAAAAGTTAAGTAAAGACCAGAGTATCATAGTGACCACGGCAGACAAAGGTGGCAATGTTGTGATCTGGCCACAGAAAGACTATCTCGCCGAAGCCATGCTACAATTAAATAATGGAACTTGCTATATGAAAGCCAATATGAAATCATATATTGAGTCAAAAGAGATCCTCAAAAAACTTCTGTTTAAATGGAAGAGGGAAAACATGCTTTCCAAACAGGAATTTGATTTCCTTAATGTTGAAAACCCAGTACTGCCCAAACTATATTTATTGCCCAAGGTGCATAAAATGGTGAGTCCTACCCCTGGGAGGCCAATTATTTCTGCTATCTCCAGTGTGGCCGAACATATTGGGGAATACATTGACTATTTCCTTCAAAATCTAGTGCAAGCATTGCCATCTTATATTAAGGATACTGGCCATTTCTTAAACAAGATCAAAAATGTTCCTTGGAGTTATGATCTATTATTGATCACCCTAGATATAGAATCACTCTATACTAGCATCAACCATCATGCTGGATTAAGAGCACTTGAACATTTTTTGGGAACCAGATCCATCAACTGCTACAAACACAATAAGATGTTGACAAAACTGACAAACTGGTGTTTGCATCATAATTATTTTATGTTTGGCAAGGAAATATACTTACAACAAAGAGGAGTGGCCATGGGTGCCTGCTTCTCCCCCAGCTACGCGTGTTTACACGTGGGCTGGTGGGAGGAGCAGGTACTCAATGTCACCTACAGTGACATTATGGTTAACAATGTATTGCACTGGATGCGTTTCATCGATGATGTTTTTGTAATTTGGAGGGGGACCAGATAAGTGCAGAAAATGTTATACAATCAATCAATGTCAATAATGAGAATCTGCATTTCACATCACATATTAACAAATTGGAGGCAGATTTTCTTGATGTTAAGATTTTTGTGAAAAATTCCAAGTTATGCACCAAACTGCACCGCAAAAGTACTGCTGGAAACAGCACACTTCATGCCAGCAGTTCTCACCCCCGTCACATCATTGATAATATCCCCTTTGGGGAGCTATTGAGACTTAAACGTATTTGCAGCACCGATGAGGACTATGAACTCTGTGCTGCTGAAGCCCTCAATAGATTCAGAGAGAGGGGATATAAGGAATCTGTTTTGAAGCAATCCGTTGCTAAAGCCAAGAGCAGACCCAGGGAGTCTCTTCTATCTAGCTCAGATTCTAGCTCTGAGGTAACCACAGAATCAAGTAGCAGTCCACCCAGATTGATTCTGACTTTCAATAGACAGGAACGCAAAATACGGTCTATCATTAACCAAAGATGGCCAGCCTTAAAAACTGATTTGGTGCTGGCCCCTAGAATAGCAGATAGACCTAACATTACTTATAGGAAAGGCTTGAGCATGAGAACCCAACTTAGCCGAGATTTTCCAGAATTGATCAAACAAGATAATTGGATGGCTAGGCCTGGCTTTACTCGTTGTTCTAGTTGTAGAGCATGTAAATTCGGGGTTAATACTACCAAATACTCCACACCCTTCAAACCCGATCTTGTGGAAATTAGGGGGAAACATAACTGCAAAACTGAATTTGCAGTTTATGTTCTGACATGTACCTGTGGCCTAAGGTATGTGGGCAGCATGTTCAAGAAATGCCCCACAGGTGAGTTTCAAACGCAATGTTCACTGGGCATTGTAGTCTGTGTCACATACTTAAATCCACAGATGGATGCACGATGAATTAAAACTGTCCATGAAAGCCCTGGATGGGCCTCGGCGACTCGTACACAGCCATAATCCTGTCAGCTACCGGTTCCCATGTGAGACTCCGAATATTCTGAGCCTCGGGACCCCCAGTGATAATGGGATGGTGCGCCTTTCGCGGCTGGGCTGCCGCGTTTAATATCCCTGCTCCAAGTTGCCCCTCGACAAAGGAGCACCCTCCGGTAGCTCGCACAACGGCGTTCACCAGGCAAGGCAGGAATTCGTCCTCCGATAGGATTCACAGTTCTTTAGCCGATCATTAAAAAGCCTGACGCGTTTCTGAGTTAAATACTCTTCATCAGAGGCTCGGCGAAAGTTCGTGCTGCGACACGCCCTATCGGAGGACGAATTCCTGCCTTGCCTGGTGAACGCCGTTGTGCGAGCTACCGGAGGGTGCTCCTTTGTCGAGGGGCAACTTGGAGCAGTGATATTAAACGCGGCAGCCCAGCCGCGAAAGGCGCACCATCCCATTATCACTGGGGGTCCCGAGGCTCAGAATATTCGAGTCTCACATGGGAACCGGTAGCTGACAGGATTATGGCTGTGTACGAGTCGCCGAGGCCCATCCAGGGCTTTCATGGACAGTTTTAATTCATCGTGCATCCATCTGTGGATTTAAGTATGTGACACAGACTACAATGCCCAGTGAACATTGCGTTTGAAACTCACCTGTGGGGCATTTCTTGAATATGGGCGTGTCACAGCACGAACTTTCGCCGAGCCTCTGATGAAGAGTATTTAACTCAGAAACGCGTCAGGCTTTTTAATGATCGGCTAAAGAACTGTGAATCCTATCGGAGGACGAATTCCTGCCTTGCCTGGTGAACGCCGTTGTGCGAGCTACCGGAGGGTGCTCCTTTGTCGAGGGGCAACTTGGAGCAGGGATATTAAACGCGGCAGCCCAGCCGCGAAAGGCGCACCATCCCATTATCACTGGGGGTCCCGAGGCTCAGAATATTCGAGTCTCACATGGGAACCGGTAGCTGACAGGATTATGGCTGTGAACGAGTCGCCGAGGCCCATCCAGGGCTTTCATGGACAGTTTTAATTCATCGTGCATCCATCTGTGGATTTAAGTATGTGACACAGACTACAATGCCCAGTGAACATTGCGTTTGAAACTCACCTGTGGGGCATTTCTTGAACATGGGCGTGTCGCAGCACGAACTTTCGCCGAGCCTCTGATGAAGAGTATTTAACTCAGAAACGCGTCAGGCTTTTTAATGATCGGCTAAAGAACTGTGAATCCTATCGGAGGACGAATTCCTGCCTTGCCTGGTGAACGCCGTTGTGCGAGCTACCGGAGGGTGCTCCTTTGTCGAGGGGCAACTTGGAGCAGGGATATATATATATATATATATATATATATATATATATATATATATATATATATAAGTATTGAAATAATGCATTGAAACACCAACTGTCACAAATCTTGAACTTGTAATCATGACAAGATTAAACAAAGTAATGATAAGCATTGAACATGGACGTGCAAGCATATATAATTCATCATATGTCTACTGCTTAATATCAACGGCATAACAGGGACATAACACAAAATTGGTGAGCTACCCCTTGTGTAATAAATAAAGTAACATAAATAAATGTTACTCGAGATCCGGAGTCGGGAGACTACATTGCTACTATCGTGTTGCTCATCGATCACGTGATCGTTTGTTTCTGAGGTCCCGCCCCCAATTAGGTAACCCGCATCGACAGGTTGACAAGCCAACAAGTTTCAAGCTATTAAAAGCTTCATAAAAACCTTCATCACCTCTCTGTACATTATATATTAATTAATTAAACACTAAAAAACACTAAAAGCTAAAAAATAAACCTAGGACCGGCTTCAGCAAGAGCTCCTGCAGTAGACCTCACTGTGAGGCAGTAGACCCCACTAGGAGGGTTTCGACAAAGGTGGATAGAACCCTGTGCCTCGTGTGCCTCGTTCTCAAAACTACCAACAATTCGATACAAAAAAGCAGTGCAATGAGATCAGGCAGAGTTAGGCAACTACCACTCAAAGCAAAATCCAACTCCAAGCCTAAGTCTCTAAACTGGAGCCAGCACCGTCATTACATCCAATCAAATCTCAGGAAATCAATCTAAAAGCTGATAATAAAAACAAAGAAGGCTTAGCTATAGAAACTATGGAAACTTCGATGTCAGCAACAACTCAAAACCTAACCTTGACTCAAACCCCAAATAAAAACTGCCATGTCAAGGACTCCGCCGCATCACCTTGTCTAATTACAGCTCTTCAGCAACCCCAGAGATCTCCAACACTGCCAAAGTCACCACAGTTATCTACACAAACCTTACCACCCCCAGTATTAAAGTCGCTACCAATGGACCTAAACAACCTCATAACCATTGAAGGAATGCCAGTGAAGAAAAAGATATGTTCCCATCAACCGAAGATATATACGAAGTTTTCCTTTTTGAAAGACCCTGGAACAGTTATTTTTTCTAAGACAGGGAACATCAAAAGTCTTCACACACCGCTACTACCAAGTGAATCTGATTGCAGTCGTACTAATAGCAACCTAGTAGATTCACCCCGGTAAGCGGGGGCCCTCAACTTTTCCAGCATTGAGGCAGCTGCTGCAGCACCTACATTAACATCGTCTGAAACAAGACGAGTGGCAGCACTCACTCACTTAGTAGGCCAAGAAGCTACCAATCACAACATTCCAGAAACAGTGTGTATTAGCAAAACTACCACCAAAGACTGGAGCCCATCAAAGATAGCTGAGCTCGTTGAAACAGTAACCCACCTACACTCGGCCAGTCAGGCTGAGTCTCATCCTAGGAAATCTAGCTCACGGCATTCTGGAAATCAAGACTCGTTAGTGAAAATTAAGGTTCAGATACAACAACGAGGAGGAAAGAGAAGATCTACTTTCTCCTCAACTACTTAGTAGTTCGCCAAATTTAACGAAGGTAACCCGAGACATACAGAAAGAACCACCAACAGTAACTGAAGAGCAGGAAAATAGAACGCAACTCCTCCAATCACCTAATACTCCTTCGACTCAAACTAAGATACTTCAAACAAACTCCAACAGCACCTGGGAACAACCAGCGACAAATAACAGCCCAGCAGTGCAAACGCCACTCCAACGCCGCATTTCACTTCTGTATAACAACTCCCAACCCACAAACAACTCCATAAACAATGGCATGTCTTCCATAGCAGCACAGGAATGGGAAAAACTAGTTGCTACTTATAACCTCAAATCCCCCGAAGGCAATTCACTTATTGACGCATCTCCGAGACTGGATAGGAGCAACAATATTGGAAAACTAGTCCCTGAATCCATATGGGTAACAATTTTAAACACTCTGCAAAACTCGGCCACAGCCCTAGAATTCCAATCTCATAAAATGGATTTGCAGCTTTCTGTCCTGCAGACAATGGCCGATTCTATTTCAGGAATTGACTGGAAAATCTCAGAACTAAACGGTCTCATAAGGAGGGGCCAAGATGCCGTCTCCGTGAGTCAAATTACTCCGCCACAATCACTACCCTCTGATCTGATCTTGGACAAATTGTCATCCTTACCATCTATGTTAGGGGACCTGATAAGCGACCTAAAATTAACAGTTTCACAAATCTCGATCCCACAAATGTCGGATTGAACTCCAGTACACTCAGCAGTACAAACAGCCCCAGTGACCGAGCAGCCGGCTAAACAGAGCTTAGTTACCACCTTACCCCCAGTTCAAATATCATTGTCTGGATCATTGGAAATTAAGCCTACGATCATTACTCTGACTACAGTTGAACTAACTTCAGCAAACATCCAGGCCTCGAACAGGACCTGCAGAAAGAAAAAAGGAAAGGAAGAAATCTGCTGTTAATGGACGCTAGACAATAACATAGAAGCACAATCGAACTCTTCTTTCTCCGCAGTGGACCGTGGTCGGAATCCCAAAGACAATGAACAATCATCACTCCAACACAAGGTACCAGATAGTCCTCCTTCGAATCTCCTGTACTTTGTAGAAAACTGACTACCAGTGCCACCCAGAAACCTGTAACGAGAGAAGCTAAACAGAAACTTCCACAACTTAAATCAACTCAATCAACACACAATACTCACAATGCTGACTTAAAATCATTTGAACATATTCCAACAACAGGAAGGGAGGATAATGCTATGGCCATCAACGCAGAGTCACCTCAGCACCCAATACAAAAGTCAAATAGTAACACAAGGGAACTGAGGACAGACAACCATCAAAGTGAGCAACCAAATTATTCAGACATAGTACGCGTAACTCGTTTCCCTCAGTCCATTCAACATGACTACGTGGGATCATTAACCAATCCAACAATACCCCAGCATCTGAATAGTCCGACATTAATCCTCTTCATTCCTGAATATACATCCAGAGGTAGGGATGACATACTGAACAGGGGAAATATATTAAGACTTTTGCACTCGGTTACAAGCCTAGTAAACATTAGTTCCAGTGACCTTATGCAAATAGAATTTCAGCCAAATACCGAGTCACATCGTCCAGATACAACAAAAGCAACCTGGAACTCCTTTGATATATCCAATAAAATCATGGAAGAAGAAGTAACGTTTCAACACTGGGGGATAGATTTGAAACTCGAAAAGCGACCTCGCTATCCAACACCCTTCTTACCTCTCATCAGGCCTTCAATACAAAAAAGTACCAACTCAGTACTAAAGGGAGCTAGGAGTAATTCCCCAAGGACGTACTCCCAAGACTGAAAAAGACTTACACCTGGACAAAACCAAAGCCACAGTAGCCATCCTCTGCCAGACACCCTCCTCAATTGGAAGTCAATCCAACGTACAATCAACACAACGACTGGCGCAAATTGACAAAGAGGGAAAGAATTTGTTAATCCCCCGGATAAGACCAGGGAATTCAGAATTTGCTGCTGGAACATCAATGGCCTAGCCAGTAAAAGCAATGATCCGGAGTTCCTACAATATCTAAATACATTTGACCCTCTACTGTTCAAAGAAACTTAGGAAGAAAAGGTATTTGAGCTGCAAGGATTCACTTCCTGTTGCATTCCGGCAAAAAAAAACTCCACCTTCGGACAAAGATCAGGAGGTCTGATGCTCTTTGCTTCAATAACAACAATAGGTGAAATCAAGGCAATAGACTCTCACATACCTCCCCCAAGTGAATACAGGGGGTAAAGATTTCACTTTGGCTACAGAAGCAGCCCCAAGAAGTAATAGTAATCAATACATACATCCATCCTAAACAGAAACAAAAAGCAGCCAAGGATTTGTTGAAAGCCCTGGAAAAAATAACTCTGATTTAATCATCTTAGCTGGGGACTTTACCATGTTCCTCATAGGCAAAGACCTAGACAACGACCTCATCCAAGAATTGAATGAAGCGTGGGGCGTGCCAACAGAAGGCTCGACAAAAAATAACAAATCAACAAAATACTCAATTACTTCGATACCTTGAACAACTTTACCTAAGGGCCCTGAATGGACGTTATGTTGAAGATGATCCACCAGTTGCTACCTTCCACTCCAATCAAAAATCCTTCCACCTTGATTACATGTTCATATCATTAAACATGTTTTGCTGGATAACAATGTTCAGAATAGGGACGAGTGACTTCAGCGACCACCTGCCTCGAGAGGCTATAATAAGAGTCAATTCGCAACTGGAAACCGAACCACACACAGGCCTTGACACTGAAGTTACGTCAAATCTAAGGCGGCTACGGTGTAACGCCGATAACATCAACTCCATAAGTTCTACAGCGAAAACTCTTTTCACTCAAATTGCCAGCACCTCAACTAACCTGTCTGAAGTCTGGCAAAACTACATTCAAACCATCAGTGAGAAATTGATAAAAACATCGCCGAATCACTCATGTCAAGGGAAGGGTATCTCAAGTAAAAATCAACTAACCACAGAAATGAAAACACAAAAACGGTTAATAAACCAAACATTGAGACAGATGAGGAAGGATCAAACAAACAATAGCCTGCAAATTGTTTTACAGAAAGCAAAAAAACAGCCAAAACGTATGAAATGGGATAAACAATAGCAAAGAAACGAAGACCTATGGGCAAAACTACTTTATGAAGGGAAGCAGAAAAATAGCTTTAAGTTCTGGCAAATGGTCAAAAGAATAAAGAATCCAGAACATCTAGGCCAAAACTCCCACATATGAGAGGAGGTATGGACAAAATACCTATTGAAGCTTGTCAATAATGAGGATACCACAGAGGACGCGGTAACAAATAAATCCTGCACAAAAGTCACAAGGTCTAAAACAGAAGGAGAAAATAACTGGTATATGGCCACAAGGACCCAAGAAATGTGTGAGCGTGGGGCTACGACCCCATCTAAAATCGACAAATCAGTGCCGGAAGCAAGTTACTCGAAGTCTGTCGAGTCCAGGCGAGAGACAACTGTCCTGGCATGGGTCAGTCATCAGTCCAATTTTTAAACATGGTAGCAAGAAGCACCCAAACAACTATCGGCTTATTGCCCTCTTAGATGTGGAGGCCAAATACTTTGCAGGTACCATCTTGGATTAGTTAACGTCGTGGGTATCCAAAAACTCCATCATCCCGATCAACCAAACGGGCTTCTGCAGAGGCCAAGGGACCACAACCAACATCATGGCACTGTCCTTGCTGATGGGAGCAGCAAAAGAGATTAAATCACCTTTCTATCTCTCATTTATTACTATACTGCTGCATTTGACCATGTGGACCGCAACAAACTCCGGGAGAAACTGGACAACTGGGGAATACTGAAAAGACCTCCTGGATGTGCTAATACTACTCCACTCAAATACCTGGATTAAAATCAAACTTGGAGCAGGCACACATCTCTCAAAGCCCATTAGGACAACAACATGGCTAAAACAGGGGTGTGTACTAGCACCTATCTTATTCAACCATTTCCTAGCCAACCAAATTGGGAACTTGACAAATGCCCTAATCATGCACCCAAACTAGGAACAATCACGCTCTCCAACCTGCTATACGTAGACGACTTGGTGCTGATAAGTCGGACTCCAACGGGTCTTCAGCATCTCTTGAACGTAGCACATACCTTTTCAGTAAAGAATGCTCTCCAAATAAACTTCAATAAGTCAAAGGTCATGGCTGTGAATTATAGGACAAAAAGGAGACTTTGTTGGCACCTGAACGAAGAAAAGCTGGATCTGGTAACCACTTACAAGAACCTGGGAGTCATTTTGGATTAAAAAAATACATCTGAAGCACAACTCGACTCTTTACGAGGGAAGGCAACTATGACCTACTTGGCTATAAAATCACTAAAGGCCAAACTTCCCGATCTCACACTTAGACCTCTCCTTCAAATCTTGCGTGCAAGATTACAGCCGACCCTTACATATGGTAGCGAATCGCTTCATGGGAAGGATGCCGCATTACTGGACATAGTCATAGCCAATTCATATAGGGCTATTTTCAACCTCACAAAATACGTCTCTCCTGCTCAGATCCGGCTAGAATTCGGCATCCTTAAACAAACAATAGAAAGGCGGTGTGCGTATGTAGCCAGCTGGCATAAGATTCGCACTGCAGAGACTGACTCCTTAAGTTCCAATGTATGGGAAGAGCTACTTCGGCACCATAAATCTTCGGCTAGATATTACTTACTTGAATCACTTCAAGTTTTAGGTTTGACCGACGTCTGGGAAGCTTCAATAGACCTCTTGAAAAAGTCGCAAAAAAATCAGCACGCATCATAGAGTGCATGGCTGGATAATGCTGGGTGATTATGGAGGAATACAACCACAATAATACCTCAATATTGGTATGAAAATAAAAATCAAAGAAAGGTTTCTAAAATTACGCCTTGGAGTAATTCCTAAACTCCCACACCTGCCACCCTGGGAGAGAAAAAACTCCTCACAGCAGTGTCGCCTGTGTAAAATCGGCAAGGAGGACATCGTCCATGCGATTTGCATTTGTCTCAAACTAAAGGACTTGAGGTACAACTTATTACTACCATTCTTCAAACTACATGGCGTTCGGACTTGCAGGCAAGCTGTTAAACTGTGCTTCAACCCCAACTACACCAAATTGAACTGCCAGGTTGTAAAGTTCTTTGACTTAACAGGAAAAAGACTTAAGAACTTGTGATGAATACTGTAAGGTTTTAAGGATAACCATGAACTGATCTTAACTAATTTTTTTATCTGATAACACTAAGTACAAATAAATTTCTTTCTTTTACATGTATTTATTGATGTTATTTATAATTTTGTAAAGATTTGAATTAATTAATCATGTACAAATAAACGATTACTTACTTACATATTCACTGAAAAACCATGGGTTTCAGACATGTTATAATTAGGAATTAGCATTTAAAAAACCTTAGAACTTCACTGAAAAAAACATAGGTTTAGGGGTGTTATAGTTAGCTGGACATTTCACTCGTACAAAAAGATTGAAATTCCGCCCTTATAGTTAGTTGTATTAACTATAACTTGTGTGCCCACAATCCACTGCTGATGATGTCACATATTACATCATTCATAACATGGCCAGTGACATCACTGATGACATCACTGATGTATTACTGAAGTATGAGTTACTATCTATATGAATAAATAAAGTGGTGTTTGAATAAGTGTGTGGGAGTAACTATAACACCCCTAAAACCTGTTTTTTTCAGTGAATATATATATATATATATATATATATATATATATATATATACATATATATATATATATATATATATATATATATATATATATATATATATACACATATATATATATTCACTGAAAAAAACATAGGTTATAGACCATATATAGTTAGGAATTAGCATTTACAAAACCTTGAAAATTCACTGAAAAAACCATAGGTTATAGACCATATATAGTTAGGGATTAGCATTTACAAAACCTTATTTTACTCGCATAAAACCATTGAAATTCGCATATATAGTTAGTTGCTCTAACTATATATCGCGCACCCGCAATCCACTGCTGATGATGTCACATATTACATCATTCATGACATGGTCAGTGACATCACTGATGACATCTCAAATGACATCACTGATGACATCACTGATGACAACTCAAATGACATCACAGACAACATCACTGAAGACATCAATCATGTGATAATACGATTAACCTCTTCAGACTCTAATATAACCTTAGATACACTCAGAGTAAACAGACACTCACAGACTGTCACTCATCCATGGAGTTACTCACACACCCAGTCAGTCATGCAAAGAATCAATCACACCTCCATTTCCTCAACTATACAGTTATACACACCTTACTTATTCGAACATATACTAACACATATTTACTCTTTTATACAATCCCTGATACAAGTTCACAATGATCCATACAGCCACTCACACTTTCACTGGCTCTTATGCACAGTAATTTATATATGTGAACTCTCACATGTACTGTGTTTTACATATGTACTTACTTTGACATGTAGCCCTGAGATATCCATTCACTCACCAATACACTCGTACACAGTCAACCACCCATACAGCTGTTTCCACATGCAGTTTTGAACCCATAGATCTAGTGAATCAACTGTTCACACATGTATGCACAGAGTCACACACCTCCCAGCCACCCCCACACACACGCTCACTCTCCCATACAAATACTTGGACAACCAATCAATAACCCACACAGTTACTCATATAGCTACTGATCAACACATGCAGCAGTTTATAGAACAACAGATATAATGATGCACAAATTAAGACAGTTTAGTCACTAACCCATGCACTCAGTGAGACACATTTAATCACTCTCTCATACAGTCAGTCATGCACCTACTAAATCCTTCATCCAGACACTTATACATCCACTCATTCTTCAATATGTAAGACATATTTTAACTTTACAGAAACAGACAGCCACTGGATGATGTCATCAGTGATGTCCCTGACCATGTCATAAATGATGTAATATGTGACATCATCAGCAGTGGATTGCGGGTGCGCGATATATAGTTAGCGCAACTAACTATATATGCGAATTTCAATGGTTTTATGCGAGTAAAATAAGGGTTTGTAAATGCTAATCCCTAACTATATATGGTCTATAACCTATGGTTTTTTCAGTGAACTTTCAAGGTTTTGTAAATGCTAATTCCTAACTATATATGGTCTATAACCTATGGTTTTTTCAGTGAATTTCAATGGTTTTTTAATAGCAAATATCAAATGCTGTCAAATGTCAAGTACATGATAGGTAAAAACATTTTCGTGTTTATGCACGCTGATGTGCTCTGAACGCTGCCCCCCCCCCTCTTTTCTCTTAGGAGTACTCTCTCTTTGCAGATAGTGAAGGGTAGTTAACGCAGGCCTTTGCCCCCGTTGTAATCCGTCGTGCCTGCTTCTCTCTCCATTTGATTGATTGTTATCCAAGCATTTAATGTTTTTGAATTGGTTCTCTTTGGTTCATTCTGTATTTACAAACAAGCACAGAGTCGCAATACTCTGTTTAGTCTTTGCAGATAGTGAAAAATCGTTTAAAAAAACAAAATGAATCGAGCAAAATCAGTAGGCCACTAATGGGATCTGTTTTTGACCTCGCTAAAATAGAAACATTAAGAACAACCCCTCATGAGAAATACGAAACTAGTGAGATGAACTTAGCTCCACACCATGATGGCTGCAAGACAGCTCGACTCCGCCGCCCACCCCACCCCACCCAAAATAACGACAAACCCTATGCAAATATTATAAATATATACAACACACCAGCAAAGTAACAGGGTAAAACGTTTTATTAAATAACTATATACATGGCAGCCTGCTGCAACATCGATCCAAATGCCTTTTGGTGACTCTTCCATTGTGAACATTGTCCCACAATCCGTTTGACCTGAAACGATTACACAAATAAAACATTTGTGAGTTTTAAATTTCCGGAGAAGTATAATTCACCAATAGTTTTCTCTGTAGATCTTTTTCCATTAACAATCCCAGTTCCATCACCCACCCAGGATATCACTACTGTTAGTTGTCATTGTTGCTTCTGTTTTAATAAAAAATGTTTTAAGGTGTTTACTGTTTTTGTTGCGATGTATATATTTATAAGTTATTAAAGTGTTATAATCCTACTAATTTTTTATCGATTATTGCTGTTTGAGATATTCCCTGTCTACAAACAGAGAAGAATAAAAATATTCTGTCTCCCTTTGCAGATAGTGAAGGATAGATAATGCAGACTTTTGTCCCCCGTTGTAATCCGTCATGCCTGTTTTTCTCCCCACTGATTGATTGATTGGCTGGACATTTATTGTTCAAGGAATAGTTCTTTCGAAGTACTCTCTGTTTGCAAATAACGTGGAATAGAAATATTCTGTCTAGTCTTTGCAAGTAGTGAAGGGTGGGTAATGCGGACCTTTGTCCCTCGTTGTAATCTGTCATGCCCATCTACTCCCCACTGATTGAGAAACTAGTTCCACCCGGACCATTTATTAGAGGTACATCATCTGACTCAACCGGAGAGAACCCCTAATAAAGAAGACATATGTAAAATACGAAGTAATCCCTGTATCCTGTTAAACAGAAACTTTAGCATGAAACACACTTGAAAAGGAAGGGAAAGAAATCGAACAAAATCAGTAGGCCTCTGATGAGTTTTTGACTTCGCTAGAAATAAGAAACATGAAAGTGGTGAAAGAAGCCAAGCTTGACGTTACGGCAGCCACGAGGTAGCTAGGCTCCGCCACCCCCCCACTGTTCCAAGCATGTCTGTCCCACCGCCCGCCACGCCCAATAACGGTAACATGAAATAAATACAAATCAGCAGATACCTACCCCCATTCCGGAAACTCCCGAAGTGCAACAGGTTCGCGGCTACGCCCATCCGGAAGACGAGGCCTTCGGCACGTGTAGGGCGAGTCCTGCTGGCAGCCGTCGGCCGGGGAGGTCATCCCGTAAGGTGGGCCAGGAGAGGAGCCGAGGCCGACGGGATTCTTCTTCTTTCTTCAATAATGGCTGCGACAACACGCGGGGGGGGATGTCTTGCACATGCCACCGACCCCCCCCCTCCCCTCGTATCTCCGGGCCAAGAAAGAAGCCGAGGCCGAGGGATTCTTCTTCTTTCTTGGATAATGGCTGCGACAACGGGGGGGATGTCTTGCACATGCCACCGACCCCCCCCCCTCGTATCTCCTGGTCTGGCCCCGGCTTGATATGAGCTCCCCGTTCGGGCCTGAAGCGGCGCCCTGCAGGCCACGGGGGGGGATGTCTTGCCTCTGCCTCCGACCCCCCCCCCCCTCATATCGCCTGGTCCGGACATCACGGATATCAACGCCAGGTGTCGGCGTGGGGTGCGCTGGGAGGGAGAGGCGGCGCGAACAAGCCTCTCCCACCCCCACAGGTGGGGGCCCCTCGGCTGCACCCCCAACGCTCCACTCACCCAACAAAAGGGTTCCTCCACTCTTATGATACAGCGACGCTCCACTCGCCCAACAAAAGGGTTCCTCCACTCTTGCGATGCAGCGACGCTCCACTCACCCAACAAAAGGGTTCCTCCACTCTTGCGATGCAGCGACGCTGCACTCACCCGACAAAAGGTCTCGTCCACTATTGCGAGGCAATGATGCTACGCTCACCCAGCGGGGGTCTCGTCCACTGTTGCGGTGCAATGGCGCTTCTGAGTTCAACTAGAAAATGAGTCCTGCGTCCAGAAACGTTCTCCTCAACTTTGAAGATTCTATAAGAGCCACGGGGGCCCCCGACCCCCGATGGGGAATGACTGCCATGATCACCCACTGTTGCGTGTTTATCTAGGTTCCTGATCGATACTGTGACCTTATGCCCCTATTCGGCTATAAATCCATTTATTCCCTATATTGGCATAACCGTTCAAGTGCGATTTTCAGAAAAGTCATCTCTGGCCTCACACGAACAGAGTCACATTCCAGCATAGCTCTCTGCCACTTCCTTTGCGACCAATTAGTGCAATGACAGAGCAGAAGTCACTATCTGATATTCCTAGATTAACACTCCGAGTTCTTCAACAAGATAAAAACTCAGCAAACCTGGAAATCCCCGCTTGCTGTGTTTTGATTAGTAATGGAACTCTAATGAGCAACTGATAACTATCACTTCCGAGTGACATCTTTAATTGATCTTATGTCCAACAAACTTGCGTCAAACCCGGCACCTATCAGGTATAAATATTACCAACGTTGCCTTAAGCAATGCGAGCTACTGTTGCTGATGCCAGCTGCCTGCAAGACCCCGTGTTGGTAAATCTAGCACTCTGTCGCTGCAGCCTGCTGTCCCTGTGGTGGTGAAGCTGCTGATACCATTATCGCTGCTAAAGCGCAATCTATGGTGCAGTACGCTTAGGAGCTGAACAGCCGTCCCTCTGCGAAAGACATCCAGCAGATTCCAGCTGCCCGCGGACGCTGTCCCCCCTCCTTCCTCGACGCGCTGAAGAGACCCGCTGCCTTTCTCCTGCAGAGAAATCCAGCTCCGGCGTTTCCGGTCTACCCTCGCGGGTGACTGGGATATCGAGAGTGACCCCGGAAGGAGATACCAATCCTCCATCATTCTATTCAGAGGTATGGTGTTGACTAAACCCTTAGACGAGAATTCTTGAAACAAACCTTGGCAAAACCAACTTAACTTAAAGCTACTTACTTACTCCCCTTCCACGTGTTAGGCTTAGGTCAGGCACACTGGGGTAGGCTTAGTTAGAAGCACCAGTTGAGTATGTTAGCCTAATGTATATATGACTGTATATATGTTTTATTACTTTTAAACCATTGTATGGCTAAGAAACCATATCAATGCTTTTACAGTTCTATTTCGCAATACTTATCTTACTGTACGTACTTTTTATAATAACAATTCTTGCAATTGTGGCAATACATTTCTCTTGTACGAGAAGAAAGACTGTTCAATAAATGTTAACCCTTTATTGACAAACGCCCGTCTTTCTATTCTCTACATCTCGTGAAAGTAAACTGCACTAGACTGACTGAGTGAAATACATGTCTATTGTTTCACACAACCCTAGAGATTGACTCTTGATCTGAGGAGCAAAGTTGTCATGTTGCACGGTTGTTGGAAAGCTGAATCCCTTCTTGTCTGTGCCAAGGAAGCTGATCACTTCCTATGCAGAGAAGAAAGTTTCCAGTGACCTCTGAGCTAGTTGGTAACACAACCCAATTAAGTTTAGCATAGTCAGTGGAGGCCTGGAATATCTGCAGTTCCACGTCGATACTACTGTTTATGTTATTCCAATGCGCAGGGCCTAGTGGGAAACTAGGAACTACACTACATGGCGCCCAACGTTTGGTAAGGCGATAAACTAACGCAAGACAGTTAGAGTAACTCAGTCGTGCATATTTCACAGACCCCTTTCTCCCGTAAATACTCCAATAGACGTCTGGAGTGGGTGAAAGGTTAAAATCCGCCCGACCTTAGTAGGAAGAGATTCCTATGTAAAGCTCTGGTTTATTCAACGTTGAAGATACAGTGTTCCAAAATATTGTGCACCTAATCTTTGTCTCCTTGGAGACCTACTCTGCAAACCTTGCATTTTTACAATGCCAGAAAATAACGGAACCACTGGGGGCGCAGCAGATGCGACTCAGCAAGGTCCCGAATACACAGACCCGGATGCTATAATCATCCCGGTCCACTTAAGAAGATCTATAACTTTAAAACTTATAGAAAACGGACTGACACCTCAAGGTGGTACAGTAATTTTCGTGATAGAGGCTCACGAGTATCGGCAGACAGAGGTATTCTATTCATGGATAAACTTTCCAGCGGTAAACGCTATAACAAAAGAGTTTCACTATTACAAAATAGAGAAACCTCCGGAAGAGTACGCTCCTTTCGAGGAGATTGAAATTCCACTTAAATTTCAAGAGCACCTGCTCTGGTTTAATGGCGCCCTAAAACACAATGATCACATTACCAGGCTCGGTCCACTAGGTAGACCAGGAGCCACGTGGCCGGTTCTAGCCAGCTACACAGCACATCCGGACATTGAAAAAATGTCAAAAGAAGATCTCTTAGTTAATATAGGAGAATTAACAAAAGCTTATAGAGAGTTAGTAAAATTATTTATTAAAAATAATTTAAACACTCCTAAAAAGAGCTGGGATGGAAATAAACAATCCACTCCCAAGGAAAAAGTTTTCCAGTCCAGAGGAAGGTCTCCTCGACGGAGGGAAAGAACTCCGACTCGAGAACGCCAGTCTCCCCAGAGGGAGCCCTCTGAGAAAAGATATAACCTTAGAAATAGGGATAATCTGAAAAAACCTGATAGATATCAAAGTATTGATACACGTCCCTCTCGATCTTTTCCACAGAATTCGGAAAGAAGAGGACGGTCAGACCCAGGAGAGCACACCAAGTCCAAAGACAAGGAACCTGCTCAGAGTAAAAAATCTCAATTTCAGAAAAAGAAGGTAGCCAGTATTAGAGTAATCAACCATGCCGAGAATACTGAGGACACAGTTGAAAAACGGGGAGTGGGCATTGACAATGTTGGACAGTGCAGCAGAAATCAGTATAGCGCGCAAGATCTTGATGAGTCATCTGGAGACAGTGGACACGAATGAATTCATTCAAGTTGAAACTGCCGACGCCAGACTTAGCGACCACCATAAAATATACGAAATAACATTGCGTATAGAGGGTGATAAGACTAGGAAAATTAAGGGTCTATTTTGGGATAAGCTCTCAAAAGGCTATGATATTCTGTTAGCTGAAAAAGATTGGCCCCCAGAGTTTGTCAGGGAGTGCCCTCGTGGCGAAGAAGTGATTATGCCTGCCTTCTCGAATCACATTCCGATTCACAAAAAATATACTTATGCAAGGAAATGGGCAGTAGCCCAGGCACCTGCATTATATAAAAATCATGTAGGATGGGATGAGGACTCACCTCCTCACAAAATCCAATTAAAAAGTGAACCAACTGCCTAACGGCAGTATCCCATAAAGCAAGAAGCTAAAAAACAAGTCAGGGAGATCTTAGATCAACTTGAATACCAGGGGGTGATTGAAACATGCACCTCTCAAATGAACAATCCTTTGTTTCCTGTCTCCAAGCCAGACAATTCATATCGTCTAGTTTTGGACTACAGACACCTTAATACATGTTGCAAAACTTTTGCAGTACAAAACTCGCATAGTGCATCCCTAATGAATAACATAGTTAGGAAAAAATATAAAACGACATTAGACATTTCTAATGGTTTCTTTTGTCAAAACATTGCACCAGAAAGCAGATATTTGACCGCTTTCTCTGCATTTGGGTCACAGAAAAAATTCTGTCGACTCCCACAGGGGTTCAAGAACAGCCCAGGACTATTCTCAGGTAGGGTAACAGAGTTACTACAAATCTATGATGATGAAGCATTGTCTTACGTAGATGATATTTATCTCACAGACGACGACTTGGATACTCACTTGAAAAGAGTGAACACCATTATACTTGGGTTCGCAGCAGAGGGTTACAAATTCAACTTTAAAAAGTCCCGAATTGCCCATCTGACAGTACTATTTTTAGGGTACGAATTATCAAGTGAAGGGAAAAGCCTAGCGGACAACTTCTTAGAGAAGTGCGCTGTACTCCAAGCTCCAAAAACGCTGAAGAATTTACAATCCATACTAGGTTTTCTGAATTTCGGAAGAACTTACATTCTAAATTACGCAGAGAGGGTTAAACCTCTCTACGAACTAATTAAACCTGATTTTAAACAAATCAATTGGACTCAAAAACACACAGAAATTTTGAGATCACTGCAAACAGACATGTTAACAAAAACAAAATTAGATACACGTGACAACACACGTGATCTTGTAATCCGAGTCATCCCAGGAAGATGCGGATTCACATACCTGACCTCTAATGAGGGAGAAAAGGTACCTATTTCAATTAAATCTCACTTGTACACACAAGCAGAAAAAGCATTCAGTCTCACAGAAAGAACTGTGAAAGCAGTGCAAATCGCATTAGCAAATGAACGAGAACTAGCACACGGCAAACGGATTAATATCCTTACAGCGGAATCCGCCTTCGAAGCGCTATTCAGCCCAGTAAACCTGCCAACAGTGTCACTGGATCCGAAATGGATACAGTGTGTAGATTCTCTAGGAGCGGAAGATGTGAAATACTATTTCGCCCCGCAATTTGAAGAACTGAATGATTTAGAATATGAAGAAGAATATCCTCTGCCAATCGAAGTTCTGCCTCTCCCACAATACGCCTGTATAATCTACACAGATAGTTTTGTACAGCATTTCAACGTATAGAGCAAATCCTACAATGCAGCGTGTGCGATCATTAAAGGTCGTTGGCTGTGCGGTAAATTCAGACCGAAAGTAACAAAAACTGAATCTGTAAGAAACTGTTCGGTTCAGAGAACTGAAATCAGATCTTTAAAGATGGCGCTCGAAAATGCAGAACGTGAATTCCCGACACTTATAGTGTGCGATTCTCATTTTTGCGTCAACTCTTACAACAATAAGCTGCAGAGTTGGATTGAAAATGACTACAAAGATGACACAGGTGCCACAATAAAGCATAAATTGCTCTGGAACGAGGTAGCTCTTTTATACAAAGAACTACAAAAGACTCACGTGATTCACGCACAGAGTCTTCGACGTGATGGCGTTCACGTTGCAGGGAATTCATTGGCTAATACAGCCGAAGCGGAAGCAACTAAACCGGCTTCCGTAGCCACAAAAAAGCGTACAGATAAATACATAGACGGGGAAACCATGCTGGCAGTAAAAACGACCGTAAAAGGCGACTGTGCAGCACTACCCGTAAACTATCCACTCAAATATGCATACATAATCGATGCAAACTCCGTTCCTTTTGCTCGAATCCCTGGAGTGGGGGACAGAGTAATTCCAAACAGGAGCAGGAGGGGCTTCCTCTTACTGGAAGCACACATGGGGTTGGGTCTGAGACACCAAACAATCAAGGTTTCTCTGAAAGAATTACAATCAGAGTACTGATGGCCAGGAATGAGTATAAGAATCAAGAGGGAGAGAGAGGACCAGAAAGCTAGTCCAGATCCCCGGTTTATATGTACGTAAATCAAAAAGAGACTAGCTAGAGATGGGGTTAGTCTGACATTAATGTTATTATTGTCATAGCGACTCAGTATCGTTTTGCCGATTGGCAGTGGCACCTGTTGGGTGTCTTTGGAAAGCCCTCACCCACCAACCTAGTTGGTGGCATGCTTCATCATCGGGCCCACCCAGTGACACCTAGCGTGTCCCGGGTGTGCTTCGACGCCTGATTACAGCGGAGCAGGTATGTCACTGTGTGTGCGGTGTAGGGTGTTCAGGTATGTGAAATTAAAACGGCTTGGCGGATGGTCCCTGGGGTGAGGATACTTTATTAAAAGGGCCTCCGTCAGCGGTTAAAAATAAGGCTGTGGGACGTTAGAGGCGGGTTACGACCTCCTACGTCCTATGAGTGTCAACATGTTTCAGCCAGTGCCTTATTACTAATCTGGCTTTCTTCAGGACAATAAAATATGTGTGGGTTAAAATAGGGGTTGTGTAGTGTAGTCTATGTGTCTACACGCCCTAAAGTGTATCTAACTGTGAGAGGGGGGATTCCCTTCTCAAGATCACGCTTTCAAGGCTTGCTTTTGCTCCAAGGTTATTGAAGTGGCAAGGGGTGGCCAGGATTTCTGGCCAGCACCAGCGTGGGACCTGTTGTGCCTCCTTCGCAGAACCGGTCCGTGACATACCTGCTCCGCTGTAATCAGGCGTCGAAGCACACCCGGGACACGCTAGGTGTCACTGGGTGGGCCCGATGATGAAGCATGCCACCAACTAGGTTGGTGGGTGAGGGCTTTCCAAAGACACCCAACAGGTGCCACTGCCAATCGGCAAAACGATACTGAGTCGCTATGACAATAATAACATTAATGTCAGACTAACCCCATCTCTAGCTAGTCTCTTTTTGATTTACGTACAGGAATGAGTATAGACATTCAATGTTTTGCTCAAAATTGTGAAAACTGCAACAGAGATCGCAGTAATGAACAGGCCAGTGTAGTTTCAGGATCCCTTCTAGACAGCATAAGGCGGTCTATCTGCGCAATCAAAGAAGAGAAGCGCGTCCCAGTGTACACCATTAAGACAAAAAGCACTTAAAAAATGAGGCCTCCAGCGCTCGGCTGACGCTAGAACGGTTATAAAAGATTTGCGAGTCTTTATCGGCACATACGCAATTACCACGTTCCATTCTGCCAGGGTCCTGCTTTCAGCTCTCAAGCTTATAAGGAGGCCATGGCTAGCATGGGAATTGGGTTGCGGTATTCTTGTCCGTCGCACCCCGAAGGGAACAGTGTGGTAGAAAGAAAAAACCGTGACATAAAGCAATCTATAACAGCGAAGGTATTAGGTTCAGGCGCTGGGTGGGTCAAACATTTAATACATGTCCAGACTAGTCTTAACAACATACAAAATACACAAGAGAGCAGACAAGGTCTGGAAGACGGTGTATAGCTGTGTTGGCGAATGTGCAGCAATGGGTGCATGCGTGAACGTATGTTGTTGGAAACATAGGCTGGAAAAAATCCCATCAGACCACCCTTTATGGTGGATTTCGCGTCATGTGGGATGTTTTGCTGATCATTCCATATCACAACTGACCAAATAGTGCCGCTGTAGAAATGGATGTCAGTAATCTAGCCATGATGTCCATTGTGAAGTCGTGTGCTAAAGTGCAGTGCTAAAATAACAGTGATAGATTTAAAATTGACTACACAGGCGCTGTACAACATTCAAAACGCAAACTATGTGTCAGATATTAAAAACACGCCGAGTAGTATGACTACCCCATGGCACTGTGCAGGACGGTCGACATGTTTCAGCCTCACGGGCATTGCCCCGGCTTTCTTCAGGACCATAGAAAAAAACGCTACTGCAACTATGAATAATTGTGTTGGGTGACAAGGACAAATGATGTACTAGAAAAGTTACATATCTACCAGGAACCATCACAAAGAATGCCCACTGGAAGGAGAGAAGAACATCTTCTTCCTGGAAAAAATGTTTACAAAACACTATATTACACACAAGTAACCACATGTATACACAGACATAATACCAACAAAACTCACACCTGCCTGAATGAAATTTGCATTCAGCAATATGAACAAGCATAATAGCTTAAACAACATGAAGCATTTCTTCACGATGCTACTCACCCAGCTTTGTGTGGGTGAAGGCCTCACCTCACCCGGCGACCGCTCGGGAGTATGAGGCCCCGCTCTATGGTGTAGAAAAAGGAACACTATAAGCACACAACTCTATAGCGTCCAAGCCAATTGCTCTACACACCAACCCAACAGACGTGTGATGGTCACCCAACTGTTCAGCCCGGGGTCCCAACCCACACCCAGACACTAAGAAAACATAACGCTATGGTGTAAAGCATATAACCTCTGAATGGTTTGTTGATAACTCTCAGGCACCTACAAAAACCACAGTGTGTCCTAATAGATAGGGTTCCTAATGATTAACCCAGGGATTGTCCATAGTAGGGAGCTGTTAAAAAAATATTAAGCCATAATGTCCTTAATGGAGGGCTTAGGGGGCCGTCCAAAACTCTTAGGCTCGAGTTTGCTAAGTTCAATTGTTCATAATAGGGGGCTATTCAAAAATTATTAAGCCGTAATGTCCTTAATGGAGGGCTTAGGGGGCCGTCCAAGACTCTTAGGCTCGAGTTTGCTAAGCTATATTGCATAAGAGGGGGGCTGACTGATAGCGAAGGCATCAGCAGGAGACTCACCTGTCCGTCGGTGCCCCCAATCTTGGCTCGAGCGGAAGTGGAGGTATTGGTCAGAACCGCCCTTGGGTGTTATATAACCGCCGGAAACCAAATTGGTGAGGCAGAAAAGGGAGGGCGTTAGAATTCTGCTAACTGAGGGCAAACGCGCGAGAGAGTAGCGCGAGAAAAAAGAGACACTGCTCTGTAGCACATGCGCAGTAACCAATATGCCTTGAAGATGACATGTGGACAAGCGCGCTCAATGAGAGCGCGAGAGACACTGCTCTGTAGCACATGCGCAGTAGCCGATTTACCGATAGATGACATACAATTTGTCATCACATTTGTCATTAAACACCTAACTAGGGGAAAGTTTCGGATTATATCTATGCCAATTAGCGTGGATAAAAAAACGGGCTTTTTGTAACAGATATGCTCAATTACGCGCACATCATGATTAATGCGCGTGGCTAGTGGGGAGACGCTGTGTGTGTGTCATGCGCTCAGTGAAATAGACTATATCTCACTGGAAAGGGGCATGATAAGCTCGCAAGCTTTAGTCTCCCAATTTGGAAACCCCCATAGGCGGCAAGGGCTCAAAAACTCGCCTACAATTATCGTATAGAGTGTAAAGTGAGCAATTAATGAGCATTTACATTAAAAAGCACGCCTAAACTTGGTTTATGGCGAAGAGTAGTTCTAATTGTCCATTAAACATATGTATACCCGGGGACGATCTGACTCAAGTACCTCAACTATAATGCTTGTCTGCAAGAGAGTGTGTCTCAAAAGAAAATAATTCCTGCATAGAGAGACACTCTGTGATGGAGTGTGTTATCTAAAGTTGCTATACGCTGGAGCGTAATGAGACCCTTGTAAGGGATCAGTATGATCACGATTTAGGGAGTTATTTGTTATCGCCAAGTGTCAAGGAAAGTGGGTATAGGACTGGGTGGACAGAGGGGATTCCCACACAATTATGTTAGGTGAGCTTAGCGGGTGCAACAGAAAGTGCGTTGCAACCAATTTAGAAGACCCGCAACCAAAAGGTTGCTCTTGAAACTAGAAAACAAAACATGTATGTGGAGGGTCAAGGGGAATATTTAATGACCTCTCTGCTCGCTCCCCTACTCTAAGATACAAAATACACAAGAGAGCAGACAAGGTCTGGAAGACGGTGTATAGCTGTGTTGGCGAATGTGCAGCAATGGGTGCATGCGTGAACGTATGTTGTTGGCATTGCCCCGGCTTTCTTCAGGACCATAGAAAAAAACGCTACTGCAACTATGAATAATTGTGTTGGGTGACAAGGACAAATGATGTACTAGAAAAGTTACATATCTACATCATTTGTCCTTGTCACCCAACACAATTATTCATAGTTGCAGTAGCGTTTTTTTCTATGGTCCTGAAGAAAGCCGGGGCAATGCCCGTGAGGCTGAAACATGTCGACCGTCCTGCACAGCGCCATGGGGTAGTCATACTACTCGGCGTGTTTTTAATATCTGACACATAGTTTGCGTTTTGAATGTTGTACAGCGCCTGTGTAGTCAATTTTAAATCTATCACTGTTATTTTAGCACTGCACTTTAGCACACAACTTCACAATGGACATCATGGCTAGATTACTGACATCCATTTCTACAGCGGCACTATTTGGTCAGTTGTGATATGGAATGATCAGCAAAACATCCCACATGACGCGAAATCCACCATAAAGGGTGGTCTGATGGGATTTTTTCCAGCCTATGTTTCCAACAACATACGTTCACGCATGCACCCATTGCTGCACATTCGCCAACACAGCTATACACCGTCTTCCAGACCTTGTCTGCTCTCTTGTGTATTTTGTATCTTAGAGTAGGGGAGCGAGCAGAGAGGTCATTAAATATTCCCCTTGACCCTCCACATACATGTTTTGTTTTCTAGTCTTAACAACATGCCAAGAAATTCTCTAAAAGGTTTCAGCCCATACGAACTATTGTTCGGAATTAGAATGCGAGTTCAGGACCTCGATAGTCAGATGTCAGTGGTACAAGAAGAAACAACGCACTTTGATGTAAAGGATCGTTTGGCTGTTTTACAGGAACTGAATGAAACAAGAAAATCATTAAGCAACATAAAGTTAAAGCAACAGCCAAGTACCACTGACGAGGCACCACCAGCAACAGCCCCAGCAAGGCCTGTCTGGATTCCAAAGATTGGGGATCTAGTCAGAGAAAAGATCGCGGTGAAGAAGGAATTTGGGCCTTCTTACAGAAAAGCAGTACCTGTCTTGGCAGTCACCGGAACAAGATCAGTTGTGCTACCGCCCCTTGCTGGTAAAAAGGAGAACAGAGTCGTGTCTATCGATCTGGTAAAACCACAAGCATGTGGCCTATAATCAACAGTAGGCCCAGTGGACTCCCAAGAAACAACAGAATACCCAAACTTGCAACAATCCAAGAGGTTCAAACTGAAAGACTCATCACATTCGATCAGCCTGCAGTGCACAATGAAGGACTATGCAATAATGCCATGGAACTCGTGCCTCTTGAAACAGTTCGTCAAGAAACAACACCAGTCTACAATGATGTGGCATCAGAAAGTGCTACCGAGAGACAGATTGAAAGAACAATCCCATCAATTGACAGAACTGCCTCTGGTTATTTCATCAACTTCGACAACTTCTCTGAAGATTTAAACGACCCCGAAGTGATGCCAGAAACAAAAAAGTATTCTAAAGAAAATACAACAGGACTCCTTCAACAAATCAAAGAACTATATCTGGATTCACCGTTGATTGAGCATTGGATTATCTCAGGGGTATTCATACTCCTACTATGCCTAATTTTAGTTTTAATTTTAGGAAAGTTTATTACAATTGAATGGACACAGCAAGTCAGAACATCAACCTAGTCCTGAAACCACACAGATCATCCCACGTGAAGAAAAGAGAACTGTCAACAGTAAAGGTCACAGCAATTCCAATACCTGGTGGGGTAGTATGGGAGAAAACAGACTATGAGATCTATGGTCCGGTCGAAATCCTGAAGTATCCTCATCAACTAAAGGTTTCCTTAAGTGACTTTGTGGCGCCTAGTACATTCTCTGATGATTGGGACTTTAACAGTATTAATGACATGATGTCTGATTTAGTAATGTCAGCTAGATTCACAGATCATGATTATTTACAAGGTTCATCTAGTTATGAGCAGTTATTCTGTTACACCCACTATGGGGATCATTACTTGCATAAATCTGCACAGCCTAGAAATGTTTTTATGTATAATCAATGGGAACATTGTTCTACACCACCTAAAAGCAGTTCTAAAGCATTTTTTGAGAAATTCAAATACTTCTCAGGGTTTAACACCAGTGATGCAGAAATGTTTTATTACAAACTGTTAGATAAAACAGGAATGAAAACAATGCTGACAAATTCTAAATTGATATATTCAGAAGCATTTTATGACAAAATGATGACATTTGGTTTTGATTATTGGAAGAATAATATTGAAACGAAAACAATTTGGGGTACAAAAGATTGGCAGGTGCAAGGCATTGAAGCACTATTTAGAACCTGCATGATACCAGAACAAATGTTATTTTTAAATGACACAATACACCAAACATCTTGTCTTGGCCTAGCTAAGATCAAAGACCTTAAAACACCGTCTATACCAAAGCCAATACCTGAAAATGCAACCACAGATATTGAGTTAGACGTGTCACAAATTTTACATTTCAACAGAACAAATCCTGATTGGAAAAAGTGGTTAATCTGGCCTACAGACACAAATAGCTGTCAAGATAGATTCCTGAATAAAACACAGGGGTTAAAAATGACCAGATTAGACTCAAGATATTCCCAGAGACAACATCCAGGGATTATAACAACATACAGTGTAGGGAAACTCTGCCTTGAATGGCTAACTTCGTCCACACTGGCTGAAATTAAGCAACACTTGTCTTTGCTAAAAGATGGTGCTGATTTGCGCGACTTCATTCTTGGACCACGCAAACAGCGTCAAAAGCGTTTCATAGCGACCAGTATCTATGCTGCTTACAACGAGGCTTGGAAAGTAAAGCAAATTGAAACTGCTGAAAAAATACGAGAAATTGATCGTATTCATTTGGAGAAATCACTTTCTGTAGTAGACAATGGGTTAATGACTCTGTCTTCCAGAATATATTCATTGGACAATATTGTATCCTCTGCCTTTGATGTGATAGACAGAGATTTGCTAATGTTACAACATGGCCAGTCTCAATTACGCTCTATTATAGAACTAGGCTGGACGCTGCAAAATCTTCGTTCAGGCTATGTGCCTTGGCGTTTAATCAACACAACGTCATTATTTTCCAGTTTTAACCTTACTGATAAACAGATCAGTTTGGCACAGAAAGGAGCAGACTATACAATCCTGAGCATCGAAAAACTCGAGAGATTACCATTGACAATGTCAGAGAGTCCTGTCATTGAATGGATAATACACGGAATTATCACAATTCAGATAACAACTTTCCGATTTAAAAAGTGCCTTGAGTACATACCTGCTAGCCAGTATGAACAATTGGGTAAAGGATATATAAAATCTGAATGGAAATTACCATACACTCATACTTGCTATAGTGACAGTGACAAAAATGTATTTCTTAGTGGTGAGAACTGTAAACATTCACTAAGCGGTATACTTTTGTGTCAGGGTATTAATTTACACGGAGCATGTGATGGAAATTCAAACAACCTTTCATGCCACCAGCTAGTCACACCTGCAACTCAGATAGAGCCCTTCTTTATGCAACTCGCGAACGGGAGTTACATTCTTAGAACGGATCACAGATGTTGTGGCCTCGTGCCAGGGAAAAGTTATCTAGTAGAAGTAACATCCATGGTCAAATGCTGTATGCAAGCATTGTTTCCGAGTGGGCCTGCAGACACAGTGACTCCCATCTGGCCTCGTCTGAATCTCTATTCTATACGAATTGATACATTAAGCAAAATGAAATCTGTACTTTTACAGACAACAGTGCCTATAACGTCATCAAAAGAGACGTATGATCTTCTAGTTGCAAGGACAGCTACTGAAGTTCATGACCTTTTATCAACAAATTGCCCCATGCATTTCGTAGAAATGTTCAGCCAACTCCTTAACATGTCTAGTGGAACAAGCATCCCAGGCATATTTAAGACAGTCTTTATGGGACTGCTAACACCCTTCCAGGCAATTTTGGGAATCTTTCCTAATTTTGTGCACTCCATTTTTGGCGGCATACCATTATTTTTGGGACTCGTCGCAGGGATTCTATTTTTGACCCTCCTGCTTCGTTATGGCAAGCCTCGGCTCAGACATAGCTCCCATGGGAATGGAAGAGACAATCCTAGCAATGCGCTACCGGGACAGGATAACTAACGTCCTTGGATTGGCCAGGCTGAGAGATCTAAACATGACCTGGTTCCTTTCATTCAGACCGATATGGCAAAATTGCATTTTACCTGTGCTACGGTGTATGCTTTGCGGCGATGAATGCGTGTTGGACATCTGTCTTTCACTTCCATCAGCAGTACCAATGGACGTCGATACTTTGCTCAGTCTAATAACGGCCACGCATTGTGTTGTCCCCAGCGGCTACCCATCCTGATGACGGCATTCGTGGAGACTCCTGTGCTACAACCAAGTGGTAACAGTGGAGCGAGTGACAAAAGCAACATCATCCAGGTACAACGTTCTGTGAGCATTGCTGGTCCCGACTATGATGACAGCAATCATTCTCACACCTGCCAAGTTACAGCGCTATCTAATTTGGTTGAACTATCACCTGATTTTGTAGACCAATTCTTTGAGAGCCTGTCTGATACGATGTTCTCACCCGTACAGAAACAATAACTTTTAGAAGCTTTTCCGACACACAGCGTTCCCATGAACTCTGAATTCGGCCTTCAGTTTTGATCAACAAAAACTGCCAAGAGCTTTGGAAATCTATTTTTCCCCGTTCAAGCAATAATTCTTTGAATTGGACAATTTTTTCTAATATTGACCCTTTTTTGGCACGAACAATTCTTTGCTTAACGTAAAAACTATTCTTAGAGAACAGAAGCTTCACACTTCTATTTCTAAACACATCTAGAGACATAACAACATTACACCAGCCTCTAGCACATGTTATTACAATGCATTTTTATGTGATGATTTATCTCGCCTTTCTTCTGTCAGAGATACTTCATGTGTAATTCTTTATGCATAATCGTTCAATGATTTCATATGCAATAATTTTTTGAATGATTTCTATGCTTCATACAACGTACAGTACCTAAATTTCATGTATTTCAAGTACGCCTATTTCGAATGCATTTATGTATTTTGGGGTGGGCAATGTTACACATGCATCTAATTGCTTTAGTTTTAGTAATTTGATGGACATGAAAATGTGGAGTGGGTGTTGCGTGTTTATCTAGGTTCCTGATCGATACTGTGACCTTATGCCCCTATTCGGCTATAAATCCATTTATTCCCTATATTGGCATAACCGTTCAAGTGCGATTTTCAGAAAAGTCATCTCTGGCCTCACACGAACAGAGTCACATTCCAGCATAGCTCTCTGCCACTTCCTTTGCGACCAATTAGTGCAATGACAGAGCAGAAGTCACTATCTGATATTCCTAGATTAACACTCCGAGTTCTTCAACAAGATAAAAACTCAGCAAACCTGGAAATCCCCGCTTGCTGTGTTTTGATTAGTAATGGAACTCTAATGAGCAACTGATAACTATCACTTCCGAGTGACATCTTTAATTGACGTCTTATGTCCAACAAACTTGCGTCAAACCCGGCACCTGTCAGGTATAAATATTACCAACGTTGCCTTAAGCAATGCGAGCTACTGTTGCTGATGCCAGCTGCCTGCAAGACCCCGTGTTGGTAAATCTAGCACTCTGTCGCTGCAGCCTGCTGTCCCTGTGGTGGTGAAGCTGCTGATACCATTATCGCTGCTAAAGCGCGAACTATGGTGCAGTACGCTTAGGAGCTGAACAGCCGTCCCTCTGCGAAAGACATCCAGCAGATTCCAGCTGCCCGCGGACGCTGTCCCCCCTCCTTCCTCGACGCGCTGAAGAGACCCGCTGCCTTTCTCCTGCAGAGAAATCCAGCTCCGGCGTTTCCGGTCTACCCTCGCGGGTGACTGGGATATCGAGAGTGACCCCTGAAGGAGATACCAATCCTCCATCATTCTATTCAGAGGTATGGTGTTGACTAAACCCTTAGACGAGAATTCTTGAAACAAACCTTGGCAAAACCAACTTAACTTAAAGCTACTTACTTACTCCCCTTCCACGTGTTAGGCTTAGGTCAGGCACACTGGGGTAGGCTTAGTTAGAAGCACCAGTTGAGTATGTTAGCCTAATGTATATATGACAGTATATATGTTTTATTACTTTTAAACCATTGTATGGCTAAGAAACCATATCAATGCTTTTACAGTTCTATTTCGCAATACTTATCTTACTGTACGTACTTTTTATAATAACAATTCTTGCAATTGTGGCAATACATTTCTCTTGTACGAGAAGAAGGACTGTTCAATAAATGTTAACCCTTTATTGACAAACGCCCGTCTCTCTATTCTCTACATCTCGTGAAAGTAAACTGCACTAGACTGACTGAGTGAAATGCATGTCTATTGTTTCACACGACCCTAGAGATTGACTCTTGATCTGAGGAGCAAAGTTGTCATGTTGCACGGTTGTTGGAAAGCTGAATCCCTTCTTGTCTGTGCCAAGGAAGCTGATCACTTCCTATGCAGAGAAGAAAGTTTCCAGTGACCTCTGAGCTAGTTGGTAACACAACCCAATTAAGTTTAGCATAGTCAGTGGAGGCCTGGAATATCTGCAGTTCCACGTCGATACTACTGTTTATGTTATTCCAATGCGCAGGGCCTAGTGGGAAACTAGGAACTACACTACACCACGGAATGACCACGACGTAGCCGCGGGACGTCGGCGCGCTCATACCGGCGCCGGCCTCAGTCTTGAAATGACCAAAATCCTGCAAGACTACCAACTTGATCAATTCCGGTGGGACACAAGTATGACCCGGTAGGAGAGATTTTTGCCTCCCACCCCTCTTTGACTGATGGTTCATGTCGCCAGTCCCCTCTACTACCTTTCAACGAAAACTTTTGGACTGCCGAAAGAGGTCCCGGTCCAACCACGAGTTGGTGGAGACATTTTGACTATACTTGGACCTTCCTGACCTCACCCAAAATGGCGCCGGTACAAATGAAACTCTCAACTCCTTATTGTGCCCCGATTGCTCAGCCTTGATATCATGAGATATGTATGCAGTTTTTAGCACATGAATTGATATGGGATAAGACTGATTATATGTTCGGACAATGAATTGATCTGGGATGGGTATTGATTATACGTTCGAACAATAAATTGACATGGGACTTGTACTGAGTACACATTCGGACAATGAATTGATATTAAGTTCTAATGCATCATTGATTACTGTATTTATTGAAGGTTAGAATTGTCGACACTTTTGGTACTTGCTCACAATGAATTATCGATATGATTTTGTTGCACTTGTCGTACTTTTTACTGATTATATGTTCGGACAATGAATTGATCCGGGATGGGTATTGATTATACGTTCGAACAATGAATTGACATGGGACAGGTACTGATTACACGTTCGGACAATGAATTGATATTAAGTTCTAATGCATCATTGATTACTGTATTTATTGAAGTAATACTCATCTCTCCGCATGAAATTAATTTTCCACATGCTACACAAGTCAATCTCATCTGCCCAAAGTTCTTTTGCAGATTTGAGACCGTTTCCCTTGCCTCTGACTCACTTATTGCTAAGTCATTGGTGGATGTTTTTGCCGGTCGGGGGTTATCCACCAAATCTCGAAGTTGTGCTTTAGAATAATTAAAAGGGTGCCACCTCTCCATGTGCCGATGCATGGTATGATTACCATAGCTATATTTTTTTTCGGTCCCTCTCGAGAGTTTTTTTTTTACAGCTGACGCAGGTAACGAACATGGCATTAACTTTCTTTTCATAAGAAGGAAAAGTAAAAAATTGCCAGATAAAATTCACTTTCACATGGGACGTTCTTGGCATTTCTTTCAGAAACTTTTACATCACTGTGTCATTTCTTTGTCTATCCTGGTTAAAGCAATGTCATGTAAATAGTTATTTAAAAAGTTTTTTTTAACGTGTTTACTTTATTGGAGCGTTGTATATATTTATAAGTTATTAAAGTTTTATAATCCTACTACTTTGTTGGAGTGCTATATATTTTTAATGTGACACTTACAGCCTGATTCATGTAGCTAAAAGCGCTCGCAAAATGGCCAGATTCTGAGAATCTGGCCCTTTGCGAGTGCGATTTTTGCATTTGGTATTCATGATCCCAAATGCAAAAATCGCTATTAAAGAATTAGCAAACATGCGAGGATTAGCATTTAAGGAATCTCTATTAGAGATTCCTTAAATGCTATTCATGACACATTACAAAATTGCGATTTTGCAAATTTGGGCCGCTATTTACCGAGAGGTCAGACCTCTCGGTAAATAGCAAAAACTTAGAAAAATGCTTTTAAAAGCATTTTTCTAAGTTGCATGTTACACACACACATGTCCTTTGGACATGTGTGTGCGCAACACCTGTTTCAATTTGCATTTAAGGGGTGCTACAGGGTGTCCTTTGGACACCCCTGGCACCCTTTAAATCGCTATCTTATTTGCGAGTAGCAAATTGCTAATCGCAAATAAGGAATACTCCCCATGCATTCCTATGGGCCTTTTGGCCCATAGGAATGCATGGGGAGTTATTCCTTATTTGCGATTAGCAATTAGCTAATCGCAAATAAGGAATCAGTGGGAATCGCAATTAATATTGCGATTCCTACATGATTACCGTTTTGCGAGTCTCAAATAGCGATTCCTTATGATTCGCTATTTGAGCCTCGTAAAAACGGCCCGATCATGAATCAGGCTGATAATTGTAAAAACTTTGATGTACAAAAAGGCATCCCTGGAATCTTCCGCTTCAGGCTCGGACCCACACACCCTCACAGTGAGAATCCCCTCCCCAATCACAATACAGGATGGTTATCAGATAGTAGGAACGCGTGTGGTGTGACGGATCTCATCGGGTGGGGGCCTTGATCTACTGTAACTTCTTTGAAGAGGGGTGATTCTTTACAGCTGGGGCCATAAACTACATCTGCAGGGCTAGGTGATAGCCTGGGACGGGCCTGGACAATCGGACACAGAGGAAGAGGAGTGTCAGAGGGTGCGGTAGTGAATAGGGTGAAAGGCAGGTGTCGGGCGGGCACAGGGTGTGATTCTCAGAGAAGAACAGCGCAGATGGGAGGAGGTTTCTAGCCCATGCATGAGAGAGAGAGCGGGGGTGACCAGTGCGTGGGGGAGATGCTTGTGAGGGTGGGGAGCCATGCTGAGGATCGGCGGCGTGCAGACAGTGGGTCTGGTCAAGGCATCTAAAATGGCTGCTGTGCTCGACAAAAGTGTGGCATTGCAAAAAAGGCAAGATGGCGCAGACAATGTTTATCAATAATGATTTATTTATAACAATTATTTTTAACAAAATATTTACTCGCAGTGACAAAATGGCGGTCAACACTTCCTGATTTCCATTGAATCGAACGTTAACAGACGTCACGCAGCAAAAAAAATAAAACGCTCACGCACAGCCGCTGGAAGACATGTATCAACATATATGAGCCTCCTCAGCCACCCTCAGAAAACATAAGGGGTCAGGATACGTCTCCCATACCCCCTTATACCCTGTAATTTAATTAAACCGAAACACAAAATGGCGAATTCCCGTTTCGCTACCAGTTTGCGGCCCGGTTCGCGAACCGGGAAGCGCTTCTACCGTGAAAAATCAATTTTTTTTTATTTTCCCCACGGGACCCTTTAATAACCCCAACATCATTCCTATGGGGTCAAGAGGGGTCTACCTTGCCCCCTTTCATTAAATTCCCCCTTCGTTTTTCACCTCTTCTTGTCTCTCGATCCTACCGAGAGACAAGATGGCGGCCGCACCGGACTGTTTAGAATGTTGACAGACACCGGAGAGCCAATCAGCATCGCTTCGCAAAGCTCCGTGACGCGAAAAGTACGCGATCTGGAGCGCTATCTGGGACGCTGTCACAGATATATAAATTTTTTAAAACGTTAATTTCTCAAAATACACTGGAGCACATATATTGAGACCCAGCAAAGGCACATCGGGCTAACAGTCCCTACAATTTTGCCAAGTTTCGTGCAAATCCATTCAGCCGTTCGAGCTAAAAGTGAGGCCAAACGCCCTATGGAAATTAACATGGGAAAAACGCGTTTTTGGACCCCCCTTTTTTCTCGGCCCCCCCAAATTTTCAAGGGCTGCACAGGAACAAAATGTGCCATTTTCCTGAAAATTTCAGCCAATTCTGTCCACAAACGCCAAAGTTATTAGACATAGAATTTTCAAAAGTCCCATAGGAAAAAAATCCTAACTATATATACCTACTGGCTGTCGCCAGTAGGTAATATATATATATATATATATATATATATATATATATATATATATATATATATATATATATATATAATCGAAAATAGTCAGTCCTGAACTTCCAGGGAGCTGGCGACAAGAGACAAAAAGACCAAACGAATCCCAAATTGAGGCAATAAAAGGGTTGATTTATTCCAACAGAAACAGCAGCGCAGCGGACAGACACGTTTTGGGCGGATGCCCTTGATCACAGTAAGGTATTACCAATAATGCCTTCTTTTTAAATGCATCTGTGCAAACCATGTGATAAATGAACAGTGAAGAAATACTATATAGTAGGCCTTAATGCAGACTTGGTTTGTTTACATTAGGGTATAGTGCCAATTCCACAAATTCCAAAAAATATATAAATGAAATTTGTGACCATTACTGAATAAATTCTTAAACAATTCATTTTTTCCCGCATAAATGCAAAAGAGAAAGGTTGGAGTCATTCAAACATGATTAATACAGTACCAGTATAAAGTGCAATTATTGAGGCATAATGCCCATGTGCAAATCAACGCATAATTGTGCAAATGTCGCAATTGTAAACATTGTAAATATTATAAATAATTACACAGGTATATAGATCATGTTAAAAGTAATCATATAAATACTTAAAACCACTAAATAAGTTAATCTAAAAACTATCCGTTTGGAAATACAAATCTTATACAATGTAAACATGACAATTGTGCAATTTATGCAAATATTTACAGTACTGATAAGAATAAAACCATACCGTTTGAGGGAACAACAAGTTAAAAAACTTTTCACTAGTGGTATGGGGACATCGAACATAGATGGCAACCCCTCTGCTATCTAAATAATAGGCTTACTATAGACAAAAACATGGATAAAAAGATAAGTGCTCATCACAAACCTATGATATGGTGTATGTTACTAAAGTAGTGGGATTTAATAATCCATGAATACATCTAAAAAAGAAAAGTCAAGTAAATAATGGGTGACAGAAAAGCCAACTAAAAAAAGATATTTCAAGTGGCAAAGAAATTTTTAAAAGATCAGTACTTCTAGTTTAGGTATAAGAGGGCGGCCTCAATTTGATACAGTTGCAGATTAATGTCAATTCATGTAAAACGGCAGGCAAAATTATCATCACTAAAAGGGAAAGAACCTTATAAGAAATGATAAAGGTCTTCCGTGGTGTTCAATCCGTTCGGTGCCTTAGTGTCCAGTTCTAGAATCATTCTGGATTCTAATTGCCGAAGCATTTTATCTCTATGATGTTATATATATATATATATATATATATATATATATATATATATATATATATATATATATATTTATATATATATATCTATATATATATATATATATTACCTACTGGCGGTCGCCAGTAGGTAGTTATAGTTAGGATTTTTTTCAATGTTAAATCTCAAAATTCTATTTGTATTAACTTTGGCGCCGGTTGATGAATCTGACTGAAAATTTCCTCAAAATGGCCTCGCGGAGCTCCGGTCCTTCCCTGAAAGTTTGGGGGGATTCGTCAAGCGGGGTTGAAGATAAAAGGGGGGTCCCAAAACGCGTTTTCCCCATGTTAATTTCCATAGGGCGGTCGATTTCACTTTTAGCCCGAACGGCTGAATGGATTTCCACCAAACTTGGCAAAATTGTAGGGACTGATAGCCCGATGTGCCTTTGCTATGTCACAAGATATGTGCTCCAGTGGATTTTGAGTAATTTAGGTTCAAAAAAATATATATATCTATGGCAGCACCCCGGTACGCGCACCGGGAAGCGCACCGGGCGCGACACGCGAAGTGCGCACGGAAAGCTGATTGGCTCTCGGGTGTCTGTAAACATTCTAAACAGTCCGGAGCGGCCACCATCTTGTGTCTCGGAAAAATCGAGACACAAGAGGTGGCAAAAACAAAGGGGGGAATTGAGCATAAAGGGGCATGGTAGACCCCCCCTGACCCCTTACGTTTGATATGGGGGCCATTAAAGTGCCCGCGGGGTCTCAAAAAAAAATGTTTTTTTTTCGATTTTCACGGGGGGAGCGCCTGGTACGCGCACCGGGAAACGCACCGGGGAGCGTACTATGGGAAAAAAAGAATCACTTTTAAAAATTGCATGTTTATTAATTGTTCTTTTTGTTGTTTTTTTTTATTTACGTACAAACATGTAGGTATCAATGCAGAGTCTATAATTTAACATACATAGTTTCCTTTGTAGATATCTTGCATGTTGTTACAGAAGTTATTGTGGTATATGGAATTCATAACATAGTCTGTCAGGAAAGCTGAAACAACATTGAGGCAGGAGATGATAAAGAAATGTTAAATACACATTGGAGATAATATATTGGGAGAAAGGAAGTAACTATGAGCAAACTTTCTATGTAACACAATAAAGTTGCACAGTATATTATAAGTCTCACTTTATATTTTAAACATTTTTGATCTACTTGATGAATTACATATAAAAATGAATAATGGCTCGAACAATTTTTGATTATTAAATATAAATTTATTCTTCTGATTCTTTTTCATAATTTAATAAAACTTCTAATAAAATGTTGTCTGGAATCTCTTCATTTACATTCTCTGTTTCCATTGATTGCACACATTCAAGTAATTCAAGGTCCAGAGACTCATCCATAAAGTCAATATTATCATTTTCTGCATTTTTTCCATCCTGGTTGTTGTTCAAAACAATTTCAAAAGATATATTCTTTTCTCCTTCCATTTTGTTGCTGTAAATTGCATAAAAAATAATTATATCAGTAGAGATAGGGCACTGTTGAGTTTAAGTTCAGACATGTAGTTTGGATTTTTTAACAGTGAAGTTATCTTTGGGCAGTGTATGGTATCAGGCTGGAATTTGAAATATAACAAAGAGTATGTGATGAAGCCGAAGTAAATTTATAATAATACAAGGGAAGCCTAACTCAATCCATAACTATAACAGAGAAGCCTATTTCAATCTATAACTATTACAGAGGGATAGTATATAACTAACAGAATATTTTTTGTCAAATTAACTTAAAGTGCACAACATACTTCACTTTCCAAAATAACAACTTACCTTTGAGAAAGCAGTTGAAGTTGTCAGTGTTATTTCTTTTCAAATGTACTTCAGGAAGCAGTAGTTAAAATGGCTGTGTTTCCTTCTCTTTTTTTTTATTTATTCATGTACATAACCAATCAAATGTCAGGAAATAATCGTAGAAAATGTTTTTGGATTTCAGTTTGAAAATCGTTCTGGTGTCAAGTGCTATGCTAATGTAGTGGTTAATGTTGTTTTTTTTCTTAAAACTTTACAAGAACAGATTGTTGAAAATCGGGATCAAAGATTGTGTGGTTTATTGAATTCTGTGTTTGAGAAATGTAGCAGTGATAGAGCAAAAATAGAAAGTGTAACAGAAATTCGAAATATTTTAGATATGTGTTCTGGTCAAGATAAATTTTCACAGAACATTCAGCAGGATTGTCAGGAATTTTTAATGTATATGTTTGGTGTTTTGGAAGATGAAGGTGTAGATATAAATAATCTTTTCAGCCTTTCTTATCAATGGCAGCATGACTGCCACAATTGTAGTTCATCAAGTACTACTAGAATAGACACTGAAAGATTTATATATTTGACTTTACCTGACTGTAAATCAGTGTCATTTAAAAATCTAGTTAAAGCAGCAGATCATAATATGGTGTGTACTCAATGTAACTATCCAATGGTATCCACATTATGTATACAAAGTTATGGGCAGTATATCATTTTAGTTTTCCAACGATGTAGACCTGATGGAACTAAATTGACAACTTCTATCAAAAATGTTGTGGCTTCTCAGTTATCAATTTCAGGAAGAACCTTTACAACTGAAGCTATTATTTATCATGACGGTTCTTCGACAACCTCAGGACATTATACATGCTACTTAAAATGTGAAAAAGCATGGAGTTACTGCAATGATTCTCATTTAACTTATGAACAACGTTTGCCTTATGACTCTATAAATTCTTATCTAGTGTTTTTAAAACCAAAGTTTTAGTAAAGGGAATTGGCCTTTGAAGATGGGAATAGATAATAAAAGTTAGTTAGTTAGTTAGTTAAACTAATGTTTTAAATTATTTATCTCATATAGGTACTTTAAGTGGATCTCAAAGTAAAAAATACTGATAAATCTGACACAAATTGGCCGTGAGGAAAGTGTAAGGTATGATGTTCTTAGATCTTTTTTCATAGGAAGTCGATGAAATGGAAGTTATGGAGCACAGCAGAATTCTTTTCCACCAAAAGGACCTTCACTATCTTCTATTTGGCCTCACGGAAAAGTAAGTGAATCAAAGATTAGTGTACATATATGAGATGTATGTTTGAATGGGTTTTTTTTAAACACAATCTTTTAGATTGTGTTTTTTTTCCCGCTATTATATGATGAAGACTTTGAACTCACTAATTTAGGTGAAATTCAATATATTCTGAGAACAGCAAAAATAAATAATGTAACATATTGTAGAAGTTATTGTATAGTTTGCATTGTGTAATTTATATTGTATTCACATTGTCTCACACTCATTTTCCTTTTTCACCCTTATTTACCTCTCTTTACTCATTTACACTGCTTTTTTTAACTTTGTTTCATCGCTGTTCCTTTACTGCACTTCATTTACAACTTCTCATTCCAATTTGAACTGTCTGCATTTCCTCTCTTCCTTCCACCACTTTTTATCTTTTTCACATTCTCTCAGTACCACTGCTTTAGTTTTCTTCCCCTCTCTTTCTTTCTTTTTCTCCATTTTTTTTCTTTCTCACTCATTGTACTGTAGTTTACTTAGTCCTTCCCTTTGTTTTTCTGTGTACTTATTCTCTAACTCCTGTTTCATCTATCGTTCTATATTAACCTCATTCCCTTCATCACTTCACTCTGTGACTCCCCTTCACTCACTCTCAGTCATCTTCTATTCCTCTTTTTTATTAATAGTTCCTCATTCAGACTCCTCTCCTTTTCACTCATTTTCCTTTTACTTTCTTATCTTTCCTGATTTCGTTTTGGTATCTCACATTCTTTTAGTTTCTTACTTACCTTCAGTAATTTCTCCTTCTTTTTCCTTCTTTTTTCTCTTTCTACATTACTTTATTTCTGTTTTTGTATCCTTCACTATTGCTTTATTTCTTAGTAAATTTTTTTAGATTTTTAAACCTCTTGAAATGTTTCTTCTATTTTAATATATATTTTTAACTAATTATAACATGTTTTTTCTTTTGTCTTTCATAGATACAAGTTTTCATTAATTATATGGTAAGTGTGTTTACAAAATGTACTTTCTTATCACCCTTTGCTTTAACCTCACTACTTTTCTCTCACTCTACCTCACCCCTGTTTCCTTACTTTGCTTCCCACACTTATTCTTATCCTCCATGTTTACTTCCTACCACATTCAACTTCTTTCAGTGCCCCTGCTTATCCACACTCCTTCACTTTCCTTTTTTTACTGGTTCACTTAGTCCCTTTGTGACACTCCTTCCTTTACTCTCTCTCTTCTTTCTCTCTGTCACGCCCCATGTCTTACCATTATTCACTTATATCCACCCTCTTTCACTCCTCTTAACTTACACTCATTGCTATTTTCTTTCCCTCCGTCACTACTGTTTTTTTCCTCTGGTTCCGTCACTATCTGTCATTCCCCATACTTAAGTCTCCTTCCTTTTACTTTCATCACCGATTCACATTTTCCCAAAACCTCTGCATTAGTCTTCTTCCTCTTTCTTCTCTTCTTTCGCTCCCATATTCATTTTCTTTTTGTCAGTTACTTCCTCTTACACCTTTTCTCTGTCTTACTATCTTTTACACAGTCCTACTGTGTTCCTCCCTCTAGCTCTCTTTGTCTTAACACCACTCTCTCTGTCCCCATTCCTCATGCTCACTCTTTCATTATTTTTTTTCTTTTTTTTTTGTTGGTGCGCTGACGGGACGCGCACCGGTACGCGCACCGGGGCGTTCACCGGTACGCGCACCGGGAGAGTACCAAAGTCAAATATAAAGAAAAGAAAATACTATTTTAAAACAAAAATATTATCTTAATATACAATATAGGGTTCATTTTTAGACAAACATACCTTTCTCACTTAAAGACATGATTATATATTATAGGTATGAAGCCCTATAAAAAGTTAAAAATTAGCAGTTAAAAAACCTATGAAATTCACAGAAAAAACCATAGGTTTCACACCAGTTATAGTTAGGAATTAGCATTTAAAAAACCTATGAAATTCACTGAAAAAATCAGAAGTTTCACACCAGTTATAGTTAGGAATTAGCATTTAAAAAAACCTATTAAATTCACTGAAAAAACCAGATGTTTCACACCAGTTATAGTTAGCTGGAAATTTTACTGACATAAAACCATTGAAATTCCCACGTTATAGTTAGTTGGACTCACTATAACTTGCGCGCCTGCAATGCACTGCTGATGACGTCACATATTACATCACTCATGACATGGTCAGTGACATCACTCATGACATCACTGATGACACCATCCTTGTGACAGAGTGACAGACCTCCTTTCACTGTAATGTAACCCTTGAAACACATATTCAAAAATAGAATTAACATTTTTTTTAAAATGGAGATAACCATATCAGTTACAACAACCAATTCAGTAATTCCACCATCTATATACACATCTACTCATTCACAAACAGTTCAATATACTCACTCACACATATACTCACTCATCATATGTAGTGATACACCTATATATCCTGTTACACACCGACAGTCATCCAAAAGTTACTCACACACATACTCACACATGCAAATAAACTATTGAACATCCATTTATTTCCATATAGAGCTATACACACACTACCACCTTACTTCTATTGAAATTTAAAGATATTTATTCTCTTAAACAATCCCTTATAGAAACACATACTTATTTAAACAGGAACTCTTACAATCTCTTACTCTCACATATACTCACTTATATACATCAATATTCATATATACTAGATTAAAACATATGTAGTTACTGATAAAGACACTAGTAAGACAGTCATTCACTCACTAACATACACATATACACACTCATACACCCATACAGTCCTGCACAAATGCTGTCTTCAAAACACATACAGAGAGTCAGTCAATTATGCATCTATGTGCTAACTAACACCCCCACCAAACCATACACACACTCATACTGATACTAAAAAAAAATCTAATAACCCATATACACACACATGTAGCTACTCACCAACCCATCCAGTCACTTATACACAAAGTGAAACACAGATACAAACATTTAAATATTTAAACAATACTCGCTAATATATGTATTCAGTAAGATACACTTAATAAGTCAGTTAACCAATCAATTAAAAAAAAACATACATTAAGACTTTTATTTAAACATGTAGTCTTCCATCGACCTTTACATATACATATATAAAACATATTTATTTTTGAGAAAGACACACATTCACTGGATGGTGTCATCAGTGATGTCATGAGTGATGTCACTGACCATGTCATGAGTGATGTAATATATGACGTCATCAGCAGTGCATTGCAGGCGCGCAACTAACTAGTCCAACTAACTATAACATGGGAATTTCAATGGTTTTATGTCAGTAAAATGTCCAGCTAACTATAACTGGTGTGAAACCTCTGGTTTTTTTCAGTGAATTTAATAGGTTTTTTAAATGCTAATTCCTAACTATAACTGGTGTGAAACCTCTGTTTTTTTCAGTGAATATATATATATATATATATATATATATATATATATCTTTATTTATATATATATATATATATATATATATATATATCTCAATGGCGCAGCTCTCCTCCCTTCCGTGTCGGGCTGAGGCTCATTCTCGAGCGGGCGCCGCTGCTGACAAAGATCCACAGGAATCTCCTTGCTTCAAAGAAGACGATCGAGCCACACCAACCAGGAACTTCAAAGATTATTTATTTTGCGGGCCAATAGACGCGTTTCGAGCACACAGGCTCTTGGTCACACCAAGAGCATGTGTGCTCGAAACGCGTCTTTTTGCCCGCAAAATAAATAATCTTTGAAGTACCTGGTTGGTGTGGCTCGATCGTCTTCTTTGAAGCAAGGAGATTCCTGTGGATATATATATATATGATGTTACCTCGCTGTATACATCAATTTGACACTGCGATGGTATAAAAGCGGTTGAACATTACCTTAACCAATGCCCCATTGAGTGTGTACAACACAACAAGATGATTGTTGCGATGTTGAAAATATGTTTGGAACAGAACTTTTTTATTTTCAATAATCAAATATACCAGCAACTAAGAGGGGTGGCTATGGGGGCCTGCTTCTCCCCCAGCTTCGCTTGTCTACATATGGGGCTGTGGGAGGAGCGGGTCCTCATGGACCAACACAAAGAGACTATGTGTAACAAGGTAATGCTTTACTTAAGGTATATTGATGATCTGTTCATGATCTGGAGGGGGTCGCTTGAAGAGGCAACAGAATTTGTGAGAGAACTTAATACAAACAACTTAAACCTTCAATTCACATCACATATCGATAAAGAAAAAGTCACTTTCTTGGATGTGGAGGTTTATATCAGGGACAACACTCTGCAAACTAAATTGCACAGGAAACTGACTGCTGGTAATACAGTCCTACATGCCAGCAGCCAGCACCCTCAACACCTAATCTGTAGCATCCCCTATGGGGAGATGCTAAGATTACGGAGAATCTGCAGCTCCGACTTGGAATGTGATCTGGCCCAACAAGCCAGCAAAGCCAGGTTCTTGAAGAGGGGATATAGCAGTACTCTAATAGATGGAGCGATTAGACGTACTAAAAATACAACAAGGGCGGAAGCCCTAGTGCCCAAGGTCAGACCTATTGCAGAGAAATCTAGCAATGAGCTAATCCAATCAAGAGCCATTGTTACTTACAGTAACCAACATTCCCAGATTAGAAAAATTCTGAATAAAAACTGGAATCTGGTCAAGGGTGACCCAGTCATAGGCAACCTGGTACCGGACAAACCCAGCCTCACTTCCGTAGATCCCCCAGCCTAGCCAGTGCACTAGTCAGTAACACACTAGAACCCACTAAATCCTGGATGGATCACATTACGGGTTTCAAGAAGTGCCTAACGTGTAAAGCCTGTCGCCACGGGATTAACAAGACTCAGGTCTCACGCCCTTTCTCAGAAAAGCCCTTTGTGATTAACAAAAGACTCACTTGTAAGACAAAATACGTTGTTTATGTCTTGCAATGCCCTTGTGGCCTACAATATGTGGGCAGTACACGCCCACCCGCCCACAAGCGCATTCTACAACACCTCAGGGCAATTTCTGGAAAGGACCAAGCCTACCCGGTGGCTAGGCACTTCGAAACAGTACATAATAGTGACCCCAGTGGCCTTCAGTACTTCCTTGTTGACTCAGTCCTGCCTCTGAAAAGAGGGGGAAATCGGGACGCTAAATTGCGCCTGCTGGAAACCAGGTTTATTCTTGAGTTCAACACGAAGAACCCTGGAGGTTTGAACGCTAGCGAGGACTTATACACCTGTCTCTAGTAGTTGTTGTTAACCTGCTGATAGTCACTTTGCACTTTAAAGTACATTAATTTTTTTTATCTGATTAATGGTGGGTTTTTTGAAACAGCTCCCCCTAAAAGGATCTCGTTCTTTGACTCTGCTACCTGCTGTTAACTATAGTATGTTTTTAATATTGGCACCAGCACCTTTCACTTTACAACAATTTTTGATCTGCAGGAACCTTAAAAGGATAATTTAATAGTGCGTTACTATATTGGATTTATGAGTATGTGCAGTGTTAGGCTATGCCCACTTGGGCGTGATTTTTGTAACAGTGTAACTAACATATTATTCTAGTACTGAATGAAAATGATAAATTTGGGTTCATATAGCCATACCAATGTGCATATGAAGAAGGGATGTCTATTCAGACCGAGATGTGTATATATATGAAGTAGAAGTGAGAAAAAGTTTTAAACCATGTGTATATATATGAATTTATTTATTTATATGCAAGTTTTAGGATCAATACATGCTTCATATATGTATTTATATGCCTTAGAACCCGCAGGGCACTATGCCCTTTATCCTTCGCTATCCTAGTGGAGTATGTTTTCACTGTTTACTAAAATGTGACACGCACAGCTGTACTCAATTAAGCACTAGCACTTTAAATTCCCTTGTTTGTGTCCATGGCACCTATGTGATCAAGCCTCTCTCGAGGTGAAACGCGTCATGGTGGATTGCAGGCTGTAACTTTTCGGCACAGAATAAATGCACTGAAGAAACTGCACCTACTTTGTGGTCTCGCTCTTTTCGTTGTTCTGCAGGGAAGCAGAAGCCAAAACGACGACTTTTGGAAAATATATATATATATATATATATTTTCGCTTCCAAGGTTGCCCTGTGATGGGAAGCACTCTGAAAACTGTTCTTTAGCAAATCCTTTATTTGGTACAGGAGGAGCAGGAATATCGAATGCTTTAGCAGTTCCGTTGCGTCCCAAAGTCTGGCGCGTTTCGAATCATTTCGAGCTTCTTCCTCAGAGGCACGGACGCGCTGAAAACAAGTGCGTTCTGTGGACCGGCGTGTGAATGCTGAATGACTCGCCCTGGATGGGCCCCTCCCCTCACTTCAATCAAAGGATTCAGGGTCGTAGATGTGCCCAAAACCCGGTCCGGATGGGCCGATTGTCGTGTAGGGAGAGAAGCATGCTTGGTCATGAAGTCCACACTGATTTGGATCAGTTCCGCTTAATGTACTGCTGCCCTTTTCAAGCCCTCTGATGGGCCTCGATATTTGTGCGCCTCCAATTATCCACAACAGTTATCCCAAAAGGAGGTCTGGTATATGTCAAGCCTCCTGGTCCCCACTCAAGGGGTGGTGCTTCCCGACGGCTGGACCTGCCGCCTAAAATTTTCGCTTCCAAGGTTGCCCTGTGATGGGAAGCACTCTGAAAACTGTTCTTTAGCAAATCCTTTATTTGGTACAGGAGGAGCAGGAATATCGAATGCTTTAGCAGTTCCGTTGCATCCCAAAGCCTGACGCGTTTCGAAGCATTTCGAGCTTCTTCCTCAGAGGCACGGACGCGCTGAAAACAAGTGCGTTCTGTGGACTGGCGTGTGAATGCTGAATGACTCGCCCTGGATGGGCCCCTCCCCTCACTTCAATCAAAGGATTCAGGGTCGTAGATGTGCCCAAAACCCGGTCCGGATGGGCCGATTGTCGTGTAGGGAGAGAAGCATGCTGGGTCATGAAGTCCACACTGATTTGGATCAGTTCCGCTTAATGTACTGCTGCCCTTTTCAAGCCCTCTGATGGGCCTCGATATTTGTGCGCCTCCAATTATCCACAACAGTTATCCCAAAAGGAGGTCCGGTATATGTCAAGCCTCCTGGTCCCCACTCAAGGGGTGGTGCTTCCCGACGGCTGGACCTGCCGCCTAAAATTTTCGCTTCCAAGGTTGCCCTGTGATGGGAAGCACTCTGAAAACTGTTCTTTAGCAAATCCTTTATTTGGTACAGGAGGAGCAGGAATATCGAATGCTTTAGCAGTTCCGTTGCGTCCCAAAGCCTGACGCGTTTCGAAGCATTTCGAGCTTCTTCCTCAGAGGCACGAATGCGCTGAAAACAAGTGCGTTCTGTGGACCGGCGTGTGAATGCTGAATGACTCGCCCTGGATGGGCCCCTCCCCTCACTTCAATCAAAGGATTCAGGGTCATAGATGTGCCCAAAACCCGGTCCGGATGGGCCGATTGTCGTGTAGGGAGAGAAGCATGCTGGGTCATGAAGTCCACACTGATTTGGATCAGTTCCGCTTAATGTACTGCTGCCCTTTTCAAGCCCTCTGATGGGCCTCGATATTTGTGCGCCTCCAATTATCCACAACAGTTATCCCAACAGTTTCAGCGCGTCCGTGCCTCTGAGGAAGAAGCTCGAAATGCTTCGAAACGCGTCAGGCTTTGGGACGCAACGGAACTGCTAAAGCATTCGATTGTCTATTCACTGTTGCTGCTGGCGTAAATAAATCTTGCCACCTTACCCGGAGTGCTTGAATCCTTTTTCGGAAAGTGGAAAGTGATTATTGAGCTTTTATATATATCTATATATCTATATATATGTATATATATATAGATATATATAGATATATATAGATATATCTATATATATCTATATATATATAGCATTTTATGTCTCCATCTGGTTGCTAGTGAATGTGTGTATTATCATGAATTTTTTAAGTTTATGGTTTTATACTATTTATTGGCACTCATTTGCACAGATGTAATTTGCACTAACAAAGGTGCGCTTACCCAGCTGCTATGCACGGCTCACTTTATTCTTGGAAAATAACTGTTAGCAAATGTTTCATAAAATGAAGTTATAATCTCATATGTATCGCTGTTTCTTTTCCCCGATTAGGGTTCCCGGCTGGGATTCCCCAATGTTTAATTATATTTAAGCACTTTATTCACTTATTGCACTTTTTCTAGCACAATAGCACTTTATAATAGTATAGTTACTATTTTGCATGATCTATATACATGTGACAAAATAGCCAAAAGATATAATATTACTGATTAGATACAGACATATTTGGGATGTAAACAATAACGTATTAAGGAGTTATAAGATGACTTTTTCATTGCCATGTATTGTTATGCTTTTAATAATGATCATGATATTTATAGTTTTAGATATTAACTGGGCAATGATAATAATGTATTGTCTTGTTTATCCTAAAAATATTCTTTTTGCAATGTTATTGTATTTGTACAGATATTATCTACATTGCGATTACCATCATAGGAAAGTCGACTAAGATTAAGTCTATTTTCTATGCCATCGGCTATTATTCCTGGTCACATGACACTCGGTAAAAAGTGCTCTGATTGGTGGTTCACAATTTAAATGTTATGCACTCACAAACACTTTCATCTGGTGAGCAAGGCGACAGGATCGCCGAAACGCGTCAGATCGTGGAACCCCTGATTCACTGAAAATCAAATAAAAAAACTCTGCTGCACTCATAAGCTCCAAATGGACCCAGGCAGAGATGCACCCGCAAGTGCACTAAGTGGGAAGAAGACAAAGGATCTATGACTGTGCAGTACGCCAAGGTCCATTGAGGACCTTTAATTGGATACAGCGTGATTATAAGTACATCCATCCAGCATTGTAAACTAAAAGACACACACCACTTAGTCCATAAGACTGTGCATTTTACTCATCTGAGCTCCCGCCCTGCCGTAGCAAAGACTGCTTTGCCTTCGTTGAATCGTGAGCAGGAAACGCTCTCGCTTCAACGAAGCAAAGCAGAATTGCTTTTGTGTAGAGGGAGCTGCATTTTAGCAGCTCCCCTTGCCCAAAATCAATGCTGGCTCCCGCAGGAGGCGAGGAGCCAGCAGGGACTGTGGGGGCATTGGGGCTCCTCCCATGGTCCCCATCAAAGAGGCCAGGCCCCAGGGGATAGGGTCCCCAGGGCCAAAAGTGGCCTCAGCAAGGGGGCCACGTGGGACCCCTCCTTAAAAATAATTAAAAAATTAGTATGTGGCCATGCTCCAGAGCCAATCAACATGATAGGTGTAATTTACTACAATCAGTTGCCACCATCCATAGTAGTGAAACAGAGCTGGTTCCAGCTATACATACAGTTCCGGTCAGCGATAATAGCAATTCACAATGTAGATTCATTATTACGTACAGCAAACAATCGCATGATGTATTTGATCTCCAATACCCGTAAGTCACTATCTCTGTTTCCACCCTTGCGAGACGGAGGTATACAGTCAATGGCAAAGTACTGAAGAAGAGTGTTGTCACTGGCATGTTTGGCTTCAAAGTGCCGTGCAACTGGGTATGTTTGATCCTTGTTATTAATAGCCCGAAGGTGTTGCAGGATCCTCATGTGCACGGGTAACTTAGTACTGTCAATGTAGCGCAATGCGCAAGGGCATTCCAACACGTAAACAATGTATTCAGTTTTACATGTAATGAGTCCTGCGTCCAGAAACGTTCTCCTCAACTTTGAAGATTCTATAAGAGCCACGGGGGCCCCCGACCCCCGATGGGGAATGACTGCCATGATCACCCACGGAATGACCACGACGTAGCGGGACGTCGGCGCGCTCATACCGGCGCCGGCCTCAGTCTTGAAATTACCAAAATCCTGCAAGACTACCAACTTGATCAATTCCGGTGGGACACAAGTATGACCCGGTAGGAGAGATTTTTGCCTCCCACCCCTCTTTGACTGATGGTTCATGTCGCCAGTCCCCTCTACTACCCTTCAACGAAAACTTTTGGACTGCCGAAAGAGGTCCCGGTCCAACCACGAGTTGGTGGAGACATTTTGACTATACTTGGACCTTCCTGACCTCACCCAAAATGGCGCCGGTACAAATGAAACTCTCAACTCCTTATTGTGCCCCGATTGCTCAGCCTTGATATCATGAGATATGTATGCAGTTTTTAGCACATGAATTGATATGGGATAAGACTGATTATATGTTCGGACAATGAATTGATCCAGGATGGGTATTGATTATACGTTCGAACAATAAATTGACATGGGACTTGTACTGATTACACATTCGGACAATGAATTGATATTAAGTTCTAATGCATCATTGATTACTGTATTTATTGAAGGTTAGAATTGTCGACACTTTTGGTACTTGCTCACAATGAATTATCGATATGATTTTGTTGCACTTGTCGCACTTTTTACTGATTATATGTTCGGACAATGAATTGATCCGGGATGGGTATTGATTATACGTTCGAACAATGAATTGACATGGGACAGGTACTGATTACACGTTCGGACAATGAATTGATATTAAGTTCTAATGCATCATTGATTACTGTATTTATTGAAGTAATACTCATCTCTCCGCATGAAATTAATTTTCCACATGCTACACAAGTCAATCTCATCTGCCCAAAGTTCTTTTGCAGATTTGAGACCGTTTCCCTTGCCTCTGACTCACTTATTGCTAAGTCATTGGTGGATGTTTTTGCCGGTCGGGGGTTATCCACCAAATCTCGAAGTTGTGCTTTAGAATAATTAAAAGGGTGCCACCTCTCCATGTGCCGATGCATGGTATGATTACCATAGCTATATTTTTTTTCGGTCCCTCTCGAGAGTTTTTTTTTTACAGCTGACGCAGGTAACGAACATATTTACAACAAGGGGTGGTGAGGGACAGAGTCTCTGAATTAAGCAGAAAGCTCTCACCCAGTCAAGAGATCAGGGCTAGATCCAACACCGTTTTTTAGCTCACTGCACCATCCCAGTTTCAGAACCTGGCTGTATGCAAATTAGTCTGTTCCTGTCCCAGTGCATGATGGGAACAGGGCAAACCAAACTACAAAAGCCAATTCTTACACTGGGAAGGAAACAAGCTCCCGGGGACCGGTTTCTGGCATTACAGCCGTCTTCGGCCCGGTTTGCTTGAATCCTGATGGTGCAATGAGCAAGGGTCTCACATCTGAGAATACCCTTCCACGCTTAGGGTGGACAAAAATATTTACAACAAGGGGTGGTGAGGGACAGAGTCTCTGAATTAAGCAGAAAGCTCTCACCCAGTCAAGAGATCAGGGCTAGATCCAACACCGTTTTTTAGCTCACTGCACCATCCCAGTTTCAGAACCTGGCTGTATGCAAATTAGTCTGTTCCTGTCCCAGTGCATGATGGGAACAGGGCAAACCAAACTACAAAAGCCAATTCTTACACTGGGAAGGAAACAAGCTCCCGGGGACCGGTTTCTGGCATTACAGCCGTCTTCGGCCCGGTTTGCTTGAATCCTGATGGTGCAATGAGCAAGGGTCTCACATCTGAGAATACCCTTCCACGCTTAGGGTGGACAAAAATATTTACAACAAGGGGTGGTGAGGGACAGAGTCTCTGAATTAAGCAGAAAGCTCTCACCCAGTCAAGAGATCAGGGCTAGATCCAACACCGTTTTTTAGCTCACTGCACCATCCCAGTTTCAGAACCTGGCTGTATGCAAATTAGTCTGTTCCTGTCCCAGTGCATGATGGGAACAGGGCAAACCAAACTACAAAAGCCAATTCTTACACTGGGAAGGAAACAAGCTCCCGGGGACCGGTTTCTGGCATTACAGCCGTCTTCGGCCCGGTTTGCTTGAATCCTGATGGTGCAATGAGCAAGGGTCTCACATCTGAGAATACCCTTCCACGCTTAGGGTGGACAAAAATATTTACAACAAGGGGTGGTGAGGGACAGAGTCTCTGAATTAAGCAGAAAGCTCTCACCCAGTCAAGAGATCAGGGCTAGATCCAACACCGTTTTTTAGCTCACTGCACCATCCCAGTTTCAGAACCTGGCTGTATGCAAATTAGTCTGTTCCTGTCCCAGTGCATGATGGGAACAGGGCAAACCAAACTACAAAAGCCAATTCTTACACTGGGAAGGAAACAAGCTCCCGGGGACCGGTTTCTGGCATTACAGCCGTCTTCGGCCCGGTTTGCTTGAATCCTGATGGTGCAATGAGCAAGGGTCTCACATCTGAGAATACCCTTCCACGCTTAGGGTGGACAAAAATATTTACAACAAGGGGTGGTGAGGGACAGAGTCTCTGAATTAAGCAGAAAGCTCTCACCCAGTCAAGAGATCAGGGCTAGATCCAACACCGTTTTTTAGCTCACTGCACCATCCCAGTTTCAGAACCTGGCTGTATGCAAATTAGTCTGTTCCTGTCCCAGTGCATGATGGGAACAGGGCAAACCAAACTACAAAAGCCAATTCTTACACTGGGAAGGAAACAAGCTCCCGGGGACCGGTTTCTGGCATTACAGCCGTCTTCGGCCCGGTTTGCTTGAATCCTGATGGTGCAATGAGCAAGGGTCTCACATCTGAGAATACCCTTCCACGCTTAGGGTGGACAAAAATATTTACAACAAGGGGTGGTGAGGGACAGAGTCTCTGAATTAAGCAGAAAGCTCTCACCCAGTCAAGAGATCAGGGCTAGATCCAACACCGTTTTTTAGCTCACTGCACCATCCCAGTTTCAGAACCTGGCTGTATGCAAATTAGTCTGTTCCTGTCCCAGTGCATGATGGGAACAGGGCAAACCAAACTACAAAAGCCAATTCTTACACTGGGAAGGAAACAAGCTCCCGGGGACCGGTTTCTGGCATTACAGCCGTCTTCGGCCCGGTTTGCTTGAATCCTGATGGTGCAATGAGCAAGGGTCTCACATCTGAGAATACCCTTCCACGCTTAGGGTGGACAAAAATATTTACAACAAGGGGTGGTGAGGGACAGAGTCTCTGAATTAAGCAGAAAGCTCTCACCCAGTCAAGAGATCAGGGCTAGATCCAACACCGTTTTTTAGCTCACTGCACCATCCCAGTTTCACAACCTGGCTGTATGCAAATTAGTCTGTTCCTGTCCCAGTGCATGATGGGAACAGGGCAAACCAAACTACAAAAGCCAATTCTTACACTGGGAAGGAAACAAGCTCCCGGGGACCGGTTTCTGGCATTACAGCCGTCTTCGGCCCGGTTTGCTTGAATCCTGATGGTGCAATGAGCAAGGGTCTCACATCTGAGAATACCCTTCCACGCTTAGGGTGGACAAAAATATTTACAACAAGGGGTGGTGAGGGACAGAGTCTCTGAATTAAGCAGAAAGCTCTCACCCAGTCAAGAGATCAGGGCTAGATCCAACACCGTTTTTTAGCTCACTGCACCATCCCAGTTTCAGAACCTGGCTGTATGCAAATTAGTCTGTTCCTGTCCCAGTGCATGATGGGAACAGGGCAAACCAAACTACAAAAGCCAATTCTTACACTGGGAAGGAAACAAGCTCCCGGGGACCGGTTTCTGGCATTACAGCCGTCTTCGGCCCGGTTTGCTTGAATCCTGATGGTGCAATGAGCAAGGGTCTCACATCTGAGAATACCCTTCCACGCTTAGGGTGGACAAAAATATTTACAACAAGGGGTGGTGAGGGACAGAGTCTCTGAATTAAGCAGAAAGCTCTCACCCAGTCAAGAGATCAGGGCTAGATCCAACACCGTTTTTTAGCTCACTGCACCATCCCAGTTTCAGAACCTGGCTGTATGCAAATTAGTCTGTTCCTGTCCCAGTGCATGATGGGAACAGGGCAAACCAAACTACAAAAGCCAATTCTTACACTGGGAAGGAAACAAGCTCCCGGGGACCGGTTTCTGGCATTACAGCCGTCTTCGGCCCGGTTTGCTTGAATCCTGATGGTGCAATGAGCAAGGGTCTCACATCTGAGAATACCCTTCCACGCTTAGGGTGGACAAAAATATTTACAACAAGGGGTGGTGAGGGACAGAGTCTCTGAATTAAGCAGAAAGCTCTCACCCAGTCAAGAGATCAGGGCTAGATCCAACACCGTTTTTTAGCTCACTGCACCATCCCAGTTTCAGAACCTGGCTGTATGCAAATTAGTCTGTTCCTGTCCCAGTGCATGATGGGAACAGGGCAAACCAAACTACAAAAGCCAATTCTTACACTGGGAAGGAAACAAGCTCCCGGGGACCGGTTTCTGGCATTACAGCCGTCTTCGGCCCGGTTTGCTTGAATCCTGATGGTGCAATGAGCAAGGGTCTCACATCTGAGAATACCCTTCCACGCTTAGGGTGGACAAAAATATTTACAACAAGGGGTGGTGAGGGACAGAGTCTCTGAATTAAGCAGAAAGCTCTCACCCAGTCAAGAGATCAGGGCTAGATCCAACACCGTTTTTTAGCTCACTGCACCATCCCAGTTTCAGAACCTGGCTGTATGCAAATTAGTCTGTTCCTGTCCCAGTGCATGATGGGAACAGGGCAAACCAAACTACAAAAGCCAATTCTTACACTGGGAAGGAAACAAGCTCCCGGGGACCGGTTTCTGGCATTACAGCCGTCTTCGGCCCGGTTTGCTTGATTCCTGATGGTGCAATGAGCAAGGGTCTCACATCTGAGAATACCCTCCCACGCTTAGGGTGGACAAAAATATTTACAACAAGGGGTGGTGAGGGACAGAGTCTCTGAATTAAGCAGAAAGCTCTCACCCAGTCAAGAGATCAGGGCTAGATCCAACACCGTTTTTTAGCTCACTGCACCATCCCAGTTTCAGAACCTGGCTGTATGCAAATTAGTCTGTTCCTGTCCCAGTGCATGATGGGAACAGGGCAAACCAAACTACAAAAGCCAATTCTTACACTGGGAAGGAAACAAGCTCCCGGGGACCGGTTTCTGGCATTACAGCCGTCTTCGGCCCGGTTTGCTTGAATCCTGATGGTGCAATGAGCAAGGGTCTCACATCTGAGAATACCCTTCCACGCTTAGGGTGGACAAAAATATTTACAACAAGGGGTGGTGAGGGACAGAGTCTCTGAATTAAGCAGAAAGCTCTCACCCAGTCAAGAGATCAGAGCTAGATCCAACACCGTTTTTTAGCTCACTGCACCATCCCAGTTTCAGAACCTGGCTGTATGCAAATTAGTCTGTTCCTGTCCCAGTGCATGATGGGAACAGGGCAAACCAAACTACAAAAGCCAATTCTTACACTGAGAAGGAAACAAGCTCCCGGGGACCGGTTTCTGGCATTACAGCCGTCTTCGGCCCGGTTTGCTTGAATCCTGATGGTGCAATGAGCAAGGGTCTCACATCTGAGAATACCCTTCCACGCTTAGGGTGGACAAAAATATTTACAAGGGGTGGTGAGGGACAGAGTCTCTGAATTAAGCAGAAAGCTCTCACCCAGTCAAGAGATCAGGGCTAGATCCAACACCGTTTTTTAGCTCACTGCACCATCCCAGTTTCAGAACCTGGCTGTATGCAAATTAGTCTGTTCCTGTCCCAGTGCATGATGGGAACAGGGCAAACCAAACTACAAAAGCCAATTCTTACACTGGGAAGGAAACAAGCTCCCGGGGACCGGTTTCTGGCATTACAGCCGTCTTCGGCCCGGTTTGCTTGAATCCTGATGGTGCAATGAGCAAGGGTCTCACATCTGAGAATACCCTTCCACGCTTAGGGTGGACAAAAATATTTACAACAAGGGGTGGTGAGGGACAGAGTCTCTGAATTAAGCAGAAAGCTCTCACCCAGTCAAGAGATCAGGGCTAGATCCAACACCGTTTTTTAGCTCACTGCACCATCCCAGTTTCAGAACCTGGCTGTATGCAAATTAGTCTGTTCCTGTCCCAGTGCATGATGGGAACAGGGCAAACCAAACTACAAAAGCCAATTCTTACACTGGGAAGGAAACAAGCTCCCGGGGACCGGTTTCTGGCATTACAGCCGTCTTCGGCCCGGTTTGCTTGAATCCTGATGGTGCAATGAGCAAGGGTCTCACATCTGAGAATACCCTTCCACGCTTAGGGTGGACAAAAATATTTACAACAAGGGGTGGTGAGGGACAGAGTCTCTGAATTAAGCAGAAAGCTCTCACCCAGTCAAGAGATCAGGGCTAGATCCAACACCGTTTTTTAGCTCACTGCACCATCCCAGTTTCAGAACCTGGCTGTATGCAAATTAGTCTGTTCCTGTCCCAGTGCATGATGGGAACAGGGCAAACCAAACTACAAAAGCCAATTCTTACACTGGGAAGGAAACAAGCTCCCGGGGACCGGTTTCTGGCATTACAGCCGTCTTCGGCCCGGTTTGCTTGAATCCTGATGGTGCAATGAGCAAGGGTCTCACATCTGAGAATACCCTTCCACGCTTAGGGTGGACAAAAATATTTACAACAAGGGGTGGTGAGGGACAGAGTCTCTGAATTAAGCAGAAAGCTCTCACCCAGTCAAGAGATCAGAGCTAGATCCAACACCGTTTTTTAGCTCACTGCACCATCCCAGTTTCAGAACCTGGCTGTATGCAAATTAGTCTGTTCCTGTCCCAGTGCATGATGGGAACAGGGCAAACCAAACTACAAAAGCCAATTCTTACACTGAGAAGGAAACAAGCTCCCGGGGACCGGTTTCTGGCATTACAGCCGTCTTCGGCCCGGTTTGCTTGAATCCTGATGGTGCAATGAGCAAGGGTCTCACATCTGAGAATACCCTTCCACGCTTAGGGTGGACAAAAATATTTACAAGGGGTGGTGAGGGACAGAGTCTCTGAATTAAGCAGAAAGCTCTCACCCAGTCAAGAGATCAGGGCTAGATCCAACACCGTTTTTTAGCTCACTGCACCATCCCAGTTTCAGAACCTGGCTGTATGCAAATTAGTCTGTTCCTGTCCCAGTGCATGATGGGAACAGGGCAAACCAAACTACAAAAGCCAATTCTTACACTGGGAAGGAAACAAGCTCCCGGGGACCGGTTTCTGGCATTACAGCCGTCTTCGGCCCGGTTTGCTTGAATCCTGATGGTGCAATGAGCAAGGGTCTCACATCTGAGAATACCCTTCCACGCTTAGGGTGGACAAAAATATTTACAACAAGGGGTGGTGAGGGACAGAGTCTCTGAATTAAGCAGAAAGCTCTCACCCAGTCAAGAGATCAGGGCTAGATCCAACACCGTTTTTTAGCTCACTGCACCATCCCAGTTTCAGAACCTGGCTGTATGCAAATTAGTCTGTTCCTGTCCCAGTGCATGATGGGAACAGGGCAAACCAAACTACAAAAGCCAATTCTTACACTGGGAAGGAAACAAGCTCCCGGGGACCGGTTTCTGGCATTACAGCCGTCTTCGGCCCGGTTTGCTTGAATCCTGATGGTGCAATGAGCAAGGGTCTCACATCTGAGAATACCCTTCCACGCTTAGGGTGGACAAAAATATTTACAACAAGGGGTGGTGAGGGACAGAGTCTCTGAATTAAGCAGAAAGCTCTCACCCAGTCAAGAGATCAGGGCTAGATCCAACACCGTTTTTTAGCTCACTGCACCATCCCAGTTTCAGAACCTGGCTGTATGCAAATTAGTCTGTTCCTGTCCCAGTGCATGATGGGAACAGGGCAAACCAAACTACAAAAGCCAATTCTTACACTGGGAAGGAAACAAGCTCCCGGGGACCGGTTTCTGGCATTACAGCCGTCTTCGGCCCGGTTTGCTTGAATCCTGATGGTGCAATGAGCAAGGGTCTCACATCTGAGAATACCCTTCCACGCTTAGGGTGGACAAAAATATTTACAACAAGGGGTGGTGAGGGACAGAGTCTCTGAATTAAGCAGAAAGCTCTCACCCAGTCAAGAGATCAGGGCTAGATCCAACACCGTTTTTTAGCTCACTGCACCATCCCAGTTTCAGAACCTGGCTGTATGCAAATTAGTCTGTTCCTGTCCCAGTGCATGATGGGAACAGGGCAAACCAAACTACAAAAGCCAATTCTTACACTGGGAAGGAAACAAGCTCCCGGGGACCGGTTTCTGGCATTACAGCCGTCTTCGGCCCGGTTTGCTTGAATCCTGATGGTGCAATGAGCAAGGGTCTCACATCTGAGAATACCCTTCCACGCTTAGGGTGGACAAAAATATTTACAACAAGGGGTGGTGAGGGACAGAGTCTCTGAATTAAGCAGAAAGCTCTCACCCAGTCAAGAGATCAGGGCTAGATCCAACACCGTTTTTTAGCTCACTGCACCATCCCAGTTTCAGAACCTGGCTGTATGCAAATTAGTCTGTTCCTGTCCCAGTGCATGATGGGAACAGGGCAAACCAAACTACAAAAGCCAATTCTTACACTGGGAAGGAAACAAGCTCCCGGGGACCGGTTTCTGGCATTACAGCCGTCTTCGGCCCGGTTTGCTTGAATCCTGATGGTGCAATGAGCAAGGGTCTCACATCTGAGAATACCCTTCCACACTTAGGGTGGACAAAAATATTTACAACAAGGGGTGGTGAGGGACAGAGTCTCTGAATTAAGCAGAAAGCTCTCACCCAGTCAAGAGATCAGGGCTAGATCCAACACCGTTTTTTAGCTCACTGCACCATCCCAGTTTCAGAACCTGGCTGTATGCAAATTAGTCTGTTCCTGTCCCAGTGCATGATGGGAACAGGGCAAACCAAACTACAAAAGCCAATTCTTACACTGGGAAGGAAACAAGCTCCCGGGGACCGGTTTCTGGCATTACAGCCGTCTTCGGCCCGGTTTGCTTGAATCCTGATGGTGCAATGAGCAAGGGTCTCACATCTGAGAATACCCTTCCACGCTTAGGGTGGACAAAAATATTTACAACAAGGGGTGGTGAGGGACAGAGTCTCTGAATTAAGCAGAAAGCTCTCACCCAGTCAAGAGATCAGGGCTAGATCCAACACCGTTTTTTAGCTCACTGCACCATCCCAGTTTCAGAACCTGGCTGTATGCAAATTAGTCTGTTCCTGTCCCAGTGCATGATGGGAACAGGGCAAACCAAACTACAAAAGCCAATTCTTACACTGGGAAGGAAACAAGCTCCCGGGGACCGGTTTCTGGCATTACAGCCGTCTTCGGCCCGGTTTGCTTGAATCCTGATGGTGCAATGAGCAAGGGTCTCACATCTGAGAATACCCTTCCACGCTTAGGGTGGACAAAAATATTTACAACAAGGGGTGGTGAGGGACAGAGTCTCTGAATTAAGCAGAAAGCTCTCACCCAGTCAAGAGATCAGGGCTAGATCCAACACCGTTTTTTAGCTCACTGCACCATCCCAGTTTCAGAACCTGGCTGTATGCAAATTAGTCTGTTCCTGTCCCAGTGCATGATGGGAACAGGGCAAACCAAACTACAAAAGCCAATTCTTACACTGGGAAGGAAACAAGCTCCCGGGGACCGGTTTCTGGCATTACAGCCGTCTTCGGCCCGGTTTGCTTGAATCCTGATGGTGCAATGAGCAAGGGTCTCACATCTGAGAATACCCTTCCACGCTTAGGGTGGACAAAAATATTTACAACAAGGGGTGGTGAGGGACAGAGTCTCTGAATTAAGCAGAAAGCTCTCACCCAGTCAAGAGATCAGGGCTAGATCCAACACCGTTTTTTAGCTCACTGCACCATCCCAGTTTCAGAACCTGGCTGTATGCAAATTAGTCTGTTCCTGTCCCAGTGCATGATGGGAACAGGGCAAACCAAACTACAAAAGCCAATTCTTACACTGGGAAGGAAACAAGCTCCCGGGGACCGGTTTCTGGCATTACAGCCGTCTTCGGCCCGGTTTGCTTGAATCCTGATGGTGCAATGAGCAAGGGTCTCACATCTGAGAATACCCTTCCACGCTTAGGGTGGACAAAAATATTTACAACAAGGGGTGGTGAGGGACAGAGTCTCTGAATTAAGCAGAAAGCTCTCACCCAGTCAAGAGATCAGGGCTAGATCCAACACCGTTTTTTAGCTCACTGCACCATCCCAGTTTCAGAACCTGGCTGTATGCAAATTAGTCTGTTCCTGTCCCAGTGCATGATGGGAACAGGGCAAACCAAACTACAAAAGCCAATTCTTACACTGGGAAGGAAACAAGCTCCCGGGGACCGGTTTCTGGCATTAACTTTCTTTTCATAAGAAGGAAAAGAAAAAAATTGCCAGATAAAATTCACTTTCACATGGAACGTTCTTGGCATTTCTTTCAGAAACTTTTACATCACTGTGTCATTTCTTTGTCTATCCTGGTTAAAGCAATGTCATGTAAATAGTTATTTAAAAAGTTTTTTTTTAACGTGTTTACTTTATTGGAGCGTTGTATATATTTATAAGTTATTAAAGTTTTATAATCCTACTACTTTGTTGGAGTGCTATATATTTTTAATGTGACACATAATTGTAAAAACTTTGATGTACAAAAAGGCATCCCTGGAATCTTCCGCTTCAGGCTCGGACCCACACACCCTCACAGTGAGAATCCCCTCGGAACGCGTGTGGTGTGACGGATCTCATTGGGTGAGGGCCTTGATCTACTGTAACTTCTTTGAAGAGGGGTGATTCTTTACAGCTGGGGCCATAAACTACATCTGCAGGGCTAGGTGATAGCCTGGGACGGGCCTGGACAATCGGACACAGAGGAAGAGGAGTGTCAGAGGGTGCGGTAGTGAATAGGGTGAAAGGCAGGTGTCGGGCGGGCACAGGGTGTGATTCTCAGAGAAGAACAGCGCAGATGGGAGGAGGTTTCTAGCCCATGCATGAGAGAGAGAGCGGGGGTGACCAGTGCGTGGGGGAGATGCTTGTGAGGGTGGGGAGCCATGCTGAGGATCGGCGGTGTGCAGACAGTGGGTCTGGTCAAGGCATCTAAAATGGCTGCTGTGCTCGACAAAAGTGTGGCATTGCAAAAAAGGCAAGATGGCGCAGACAATGTTTATCAATAATGATTTATTTATAACAATTATTTTTAACAAAATATTTACTCGCAGTGACAAAATGGCGGTCAACACTTCCTGATTTCCATTGAATCGAACGTTAACAGACGTCACGCAGCAAAAAAAATAAAACGCTCACGCACAGCCGCTGGAAGACATGTATCAACATATATGAGCCTCCTCAGCCACCCTCAGAAAACATAAGGGGTCAGGATACATCTCCCATACCCCCTTATACCCTGTAATTTAATTAAACCGAAACACAAAATGGCGAATTCCCGTTTTGCTACCAGTTTGCGGCCCGGTTCGCGAACCGGGAAGCGCTTCTACCGTGAAAAATCTATTTTTTTTTATTTTCCCCACGGGACCCTTTAATAACCCCAACATTATTCCTATGGGGTCAAGAGGGGTCTACCTTGCCCCCTTTCATTAAATTCCCCCTTCGTTTTTCACCTCTTCTTGTCTCTCGATCCTACCGAGAGACAAGATGGCGGCCGCACCGGACTGTTTAGAATGTTGACAGACACCGGAGAGCCAATCAGCATCGCTTCGCAAAGCTCCGTGACGCGAAAAGTACGCGATCTGGAGCGCTATCTGGGACGCTGTCACAGATATATAAATTTTTTAAAACGTTAATTTCTCAAAATACACTGGAGCACATATATTGAGACCCAGCAAAGGCACATCGGGCTAACAGTCCCTACAATTTTGCCAAGTTTCGTGCAAATCCATTCAGCCGTTCGAGCTAAAAGTGAGGCCGAACGCCCTATGGAAATTAACATGGGAAAAACGCATTTTGGGACCCCCCTTTTTTCTCGGCCCCCCCTTGACGAAACCCCCCTAAATTTTCAAGGGCTGCACAGAAACAAAATGTGCCATTTTCCTGAAAATGTCAGCCAATTCCGTCCACAAACGCCAAAGTTATTAGACATAGAATTTTCAAAAGTCCCATAGGAAAAAAATCCTAACTATATATACCTACTGTCGCCTACTGTCGCCAGTAGGTAATATATATATATATATATCTATATATATATATATATATATATATATATATATATATATATATATATATAGATATAGATATATATATATATATATATAAATATGTCTATCTATATATATATATATATATATATATATATATATATATATATATATATATATATATATATATATATATATATATCATCGAAAATAGTCAGTCCTGAACTTCCAGGGAGCTGGCGACAAGAGACAAAAAGACCAAACGAATCCCAAATTGAGGCAATAAAAGGGTTGATTTATTCCAACAGAAACAGCAGCGCAGCGGACAGACACGTTTTGGGCGGATGCCCTTGATCACAGTAAGGTATTACCAATAATGCCTTCTTTTTAAATGCATCTGTGCAAACCATGTGATAAATGAACAGTGAAGAAATACTATATAGTAGGCCTTAATGCAGACTTGGTTTGTTTACATTAGGGTATAGTGCCAATTCCACAAATTCCAAAAAATATATAAATGAAATTTGTGACCATTACTGAATAAATTCTTAAACAATTCATTTTTTACCGCATAAATGCAAAAGAGAAAGGTTGGAGTCATTCAAACATGATTAATACAGTACCAGTATAAAGTGCAATTATTGAGGCATAATGCCCATGTGCAAATCAACGCATAATTGTGCAAATGTCGCAATTGTAAACATTGTAAATATTATAAATAATTACACAGGTATATAGATCATGTTAAAAGTAATCATATAAATACTTAAAACCACTAAATAAGTTAATCTAAAAACTATCCGTTTGGAAATACAAATCTTATACAATGTAAACATGACAATTGTGCAATTTATGCAAATAATTACAGTACTGATAAGAATAAAAACATAGCGTTTGAGGGAACAACAAGTTAAAAAACTTTTCACTAGTGGTATGGGGACATCGAACATAGATGGCAACCCCTCTGCTATCTAAATAATAGGCTTACTATAGACAAAAACATGAATAAAAAAGATAAGTGCTCATCACAACCCTATGATATGGTGTATGTTACTAAAGTAGTGGGATTTAATAATCCATGACTACATCTAAAAAAGAAAAGTCAAGTAAATAATGGGTGACAGAAAAGCCAACCAAAAAAAGATATTTGAAGTGGCAAAGAAATTTTTAAAAGATCAGTACTTCTAGTTTAGGTATAAGAGGGCGGCCTCAATTTGATACAGTTGCAGATTAATGTCAATTCATGTAAAACGGCAGGCAAAATTATCATCACTAAAAGGGAAAGAACCTTATAAGAAATTATAAAGGTCTTCTGTGGTGTTCAATCCGTTCGGTGCCTTAGTGTCCAGTTCTAGAATCATTCTGGATTCTAATTGCCGAAGCATTTTATCTCTATCCCCTCCGTGGCTTAGGGAATGATGTTATATATATATATATATATATATATATATATATATATATATATATATATATATATATATATATATATATATATATATATATATATATATATATATATATATAGATATATATATTACCTACTGGCGGTCGCCAGTAGGTAGTTATAGTTAGGATTTTTTTCAATGTTAAATCTTAAAATTCTATTTGTATTAACTTTGGCGCCGGTTGACGAATCTGACTGAAAATGTCCTCAAAATGGCCTCGCGGAGCTCCGGTCCTTCCCTGAAAGTTTGGGGGGGATTCGTCAAGCGGGGTCCAAGATAAAAGGGGGGTCCCAAAACGCGTTTTCCCCATGTTAATTTCCATAGGGCGGTCGATTTCACTTTTAGCCCGAACGGCTGAATGGATTTCCACCAAACTTGGCAAAATTGTAGGGACTGATAGCCCGATGTGCCTTTGCTATGTCACAAGATATGTGCTCCAGTGGATTTTGAGTAATTTAGGTTCGAAAAAATATATATATCTATGGCAGCGCCCCGGTACGCGCACCGGGAAGCGCACCGGGCACGACACGCGAAGTGCGCACGGAAAGCTGATTGGCTCTCGGGTGTCTGTAAACATTCTAAACAGTCCGGAGCGGCCACCATCTTGTGTCTCGGAAAAATCGAGACAAAAGAGGTGGCAAAAACAAAGGAGGGAATTGAGCATAAGGGGGCATGGTAGACCCCCCCTGACCCCTTACGTTTGATATGGGGCCATTAAGATTTTCACGGGGGGAGCGCCCGGTACGCGCACCGGGAAACGCACCGGGGAGCGTACTATGGGAAAAAAAGAATCACTTTTAAAAATTGCATGTTTATTAATTGTTCTTTTTGTTGTTTTTTTTTATTTACGTACAAACATGTAGGTATCAATGCAGAGTCTATAATTTAACATACATAGTTTCCTTTGTAGATATCTTGCATGTTGTTACAGAAGTTATTGTGGTATATGGAATTCATAACATAGTCTGTCAGGAAAGCTGAAACAACATTGAGGCAGGAGATGATAAAGAAATGTTAAATACACATTGGAGATAATATATTGGGAGAAAGGAAGTAACTATGAGCAAACTTTCCATGTAACACAATAAAGTTGCACAGTATATTATAAGTCTCACTTTATATTTTAAACATTTTTGATCTACTTGATGAATTACATATAAAAATGAATAATGGCTCGAACTATTTTTGATTATTAAATATAAATTTATTCTTCTGATTCTTTTTCATAATTTAAGAAAACTTCTAATAAAATGTTGTCTGGAATCTCTTCATTTACATTCTGTGTTTCCATTGATTGCACACATTCAAGTAATCCAAGGTCCAGAGACTCATCCATAAAGTCAAATTATCATTTTCTGCATTTTTTCCATCCTGGTTGTTGTTCAAAACAATTTCAAAAGATATATTCTTTTCTCCTTCCATTTTGTTGCTGTAAATTGCATAAAATATAATTATATCAGTAGAGATAGGGCACTGTTGAGTTTAAGTTCAGACATGTAGTTTGGATTTTTTAACAGTGAAGTTATCTTTGGGCAGTGTATGGTATCAGGCTGGAATTTGAAATATAACAAAGAGTATGTGATGAAGCCGAAGTAAATTTATAATAATACAAGGGAAGCCTAACTCAATCCATAACTATAACAGAGAAGCCTATTTCAATCTATAACTATTACAGAGGGATAGTATATAACTAACAGAATATTTTTTGTCAAATTAACTTAAAGTGCACAACATACTTCACTTTCCAAAATAACAACTTACCTTTGAGAAAGCAGTTGAAGTTGTCAGTGTTATTTCTTTTCAAATGTACTTCAGGAAGCAGTAGTCAAAATGGCTGTGTTTCCTTCTCTTTTTTTTTATTTATTCATGTACATAACCAATCAAATGTCAGGAAATAATCGTAGAAAATGTTTTTGGATTTCAGTTTGAAAATAGTTCTGGTGTCAAGTGCTATGCTAATGTAGTGGTTAATGTTGTTTTTTTTCTTAAAACTTTACAAGAACAGATTGTTGAAAATCGGGATCAAAGATTGTGTGGTTTATTGAATTCTGTGTTTGAGAAATGTAGCAGTGATAGAGCAAAAATAGAAAGTGTAACAGAAATTCGAAATATTTTAGATATGTGTTCTGGTCAAGATAAATTTTCACAGAACATTCAGCAGGATTGTCAGGAATTTTTAATGTATATGTTTGGTGTTTTGGAAGATGAAGGTGTAGATATAAATAATCTTTTCAGCCTTTCTTATCAATGGCAGCATGACTGCCACACTTGTAGTTCATCAAGTACTACTAGAATAGACACTGAAAGATTTATATATTTGACTTTACCTGACTGTAAATCAGTGTCATTTAAAAATCTAGTTAAAGCAGCAGCTCATAATATGGTGTGTACTCAATGTAACTATCCAATGGTATCCACATTATGTATACAAAGTTATGGGCAGTATATCATTTTAGTTTTCCAACGATGTAGACCTGATGGAACTAAATTGACAACTTCTATCAAAAATGTTGTGGCTTCTCAGTTATCAATTTCAGGAAGAACCTTTACAACTGAAGCTATTATTTATCATGACGGTTCTTCGACAACCTCAGGACATTATACATGCTACTTAAAATGTGAAAAAGGATGGAGTTACTGCAATGATTCTCATTTAACTTATGAACAACGTTTGCCTTATGACTCTATAAATTCTTATCTAGTGTTTTTAAAACCAAAGTTTTAGTAAAGGGAATTGGCCTTTGAAGATGGGAATAGATAATAAAAGTTAGTTAGTTAGTTAGTTAAACTAATGTTTTAAATTATTTATCTCATATAGGTACTTTAAGTGGATCTCAAAGTAAAAAATACTGATAAATCTGACACAAATTGGCCGTGAGGAAAGTGTAAGGTATGATGTTCTTAGATCTTTTTTCATAGGAAGTCGATGAAATGGAAGTTATAGAGCACAGCAGAATTTTTTTCCACCAAAAGGACCTTCACTATCTTCTATTTGGCCTCACGGAAAAGTAAGTGAATCAAAGATTAGTGTACATATATGAGATGTATGTTTGAATGGGTTTTTTTAAACACAATCTTTTAGATTGTGGTTTTTTTTTCCCCGCTGTTATATGATGAAGACTTTGAACTCACTAATTTAAGTGAAATTCAATATATTCTGAGAACAGCAAAAATAAATAATGTAACATATTGTAAAAGTTATTGTATAGTTTGCATTGTGTAATTTATATTGTATTCACATTGTCTCACACTCATTTTCCTTTTTCACCCTTATTTACCTCTCTTTACTCATTTACACAGCTTTTTTTAACTTTGTTTCATCGCTGTTCCTTTACTGCACTTCATTTACAACTTCTCAATCCAATTTGAACTGTCTGCATTTCCTCTCTTCCTTCCACCACTTTTTATCTTTTTCACATTCTCTCAGTACCACTGCTTTAGTTTTCTTCCCCTCTCTTTCTTTCTTTTTCTCCATTTTTTTTCTTTCTCACTCATTGTACTGTAGTTTACTTAGTCCTTCCCTTTGTTTTTCTGTGTACTTATTCTCTAACTCCTGTTTCATCTATCGTTCTATATTAACCTCATTCCCTTCATCCCTTCACTCTGTGACTCCCCTTCACTCACTCTCAGTCATCTTCTATTCCTCTTTTTTATTAATAGTTCCTCATTCAGACTCCTCTCCTTTTCACTCATTTTCCTTTTACTTTCTTATCTTTCCTGATTTCGTTTTGGTATCTCACATTCTTTTAGTTTCTTACTTACCTTCAGTAATTTCTCCTTCTTTTTCCTTCTTTTTTCTCTTTCTACATTACTTTATTTCTGTTTTTGTATCCTTCACTATTGCTTTATTTCTTAGTAAACTTTTTTAGATTTTTAAACCTCTTGAAATGTTTCTTCTATTTTAATATATATTTTTAACTAATTATAACGTGTTTTTTCTTTTGTCTTTCATAGATACAAGTTTTCATTAATTATATGGTAAGTGTGTTTACAAAATGTACTTTCTTATCACCCTTTGCTTTAACCTCACTACTTTTCTCTCACTCTACCTCACCCCTGTTTCCTTACTTTGCTTCCCACACTTATTCTTATCCTCCATGTTTACTTCCTACCACATTCAAATTCTTTCAGTGCCCCTGCTTATCCACACTCCTTCACTTTCCTTTTTTTACTGGTTCACTTAGTCCCTTTGTGACACTCCTTCCTTTACTCTCTCTCTTCTTTCTCTCTGTCACGCCCCATGTCTTACCCTTATTCACTTATATCCACCCTCTTTCACTCCTCTTAACTTACACTCATTGCTATTTTCTTTCCCTCCGTCACTACTGTTTTTTTTCTCTGGTTCCATCACTATCTGTCATTCCCCATACTTAAGTCTCCTTCCTTTTACTTTCATCACCCATTCACATTTTCCCAAAACCTCTGCATTAGTCTTCTTCCTCTTTCTTCTCTTCTTTTGCTCCCATATTCATTTTCTTTTTGTCAGTTACTTCCTCTTACACCTTTTCTCTGTCTTACTATCTTTTACACAGTCCTACTGTGTTCCTCCCTCTAGCTCTCTTTGTCTTAACACCACTCTCTCTGTCCCCATTACTCATGCTCACTCTTTCATTATTTTTTTTCTTTTTTTTTTGTTGGTGCGCTGACGGGACGCGCACCGGTACGCGCACCGGGGCGTTCACCGGTACGCGCACCGGGAGAGTACCAAAGTCAAATATAAAAAAAAGAAAACACTATTTTAAAACAAAAATATTATCTTAATATACAATATAGGGTTCATTTTTAGAAAAACATACCTTTCTCACTTAAAGACATGATTATATATTATAGGTATGAAGCCCTATAAAAAGTTAAAAATTAGCAGTTAAAAAACCTATGAAATTCACAGAAAAAACCATAGGTTTCACACCAGTTATAGTTAGGAATTAGCATTTAAAAAACCTATGAAATTCACTGAAAAAACCAGAGGTTTCACACCAGTTATAGTTAGGAATTAGCATTTAAAAAACCTATTAAATTCACTGAAAAAACCAGAGGTTTCACACCAGTTATAGTTAGCTGGAAATTTTACTGACATAAAACCATTGAAATTCCCACGTTATAGTTAGTTGGACTCACTATAACTTGCGCGCCTGCAATGCACTGCTGATGACGTCACATATTACATCACTCATGACATGGTCAGTGACATCACTCATAACATCACTGATGACACCATCCTTGTGACAGAGTGACAGACCTCCTTTCACTGTAATGTAACCCTTGAAACACATATTCAAAAATAGAATTAACATTTTTTTTAAAATGGAGATAACCATATCAGTTACAACAACCAATTCAGTAATTCCACCATCTATATACACATCTACTCATTCACAAACAGTTCAATATACTCACTCACACATATACTCACTCATCATATGTAGTGATACACCTATATATCCTGTTACACACCGACAGTCATCCAAAAGTTACTCACACACATACTCACACATGCAAATAAACTATTGAACATCCATTTATTTCCATATAGAGCTATACACACACTACCACCTTACTTCTATTGAAATTTAAAGATATTTATTCTCTTAAACAATCCCTTATAGAAACACATACTTATTTAAACAGGAACTCTTACAATCTCTTACTCTCACATATACTCACTTATATACATCAATATTCATATATACTAGATTAAAACATATGTAGTTACTGATAAAGACACTAGTAAGACAGTCATTCACTCACTAACATACACATATACACACTCATACACCCATACAGTCCTGCACAAATGCTGTCTTCAAAACACATACAGAGAGTCAGTCAATTATGCATCTATGTGCTAACTAACACCCCCACCAAACCATACACACACTCATACTGATACTAAATCTAATAACCCATATACACACACATGTAGCTACTCACCAACCCATCCAGTCACTTATACACAAAGTGAAACACAGATACAAACATTTAAATATTTAAACAATACTCGCTAATATATGTATTCAGTAAGAATCACTTAATAAGTCAGTTAACCAATCAATTAAAAAAAAACATACATTAAGACTTTAAACATGTAGTCTTCCATCGACCTTTACATATACATATATAAAACATATTTATTTTTGAGAAAGACACACATTCACTGGATGGTGTCATCAGTGATGTCATGAGTGATGTCACTGACCATGTCATGAGTGATGTAATATATGACGTCATCAGCAGTGCATTGCAGGCGCGCAAGTTATAGTGAGTCCAACTAACTATAACATGGGAATTTCAATGGTTTTATGTCAGTAAAATGTCCAGCTAACTATAACTGGTGTGAAACCTCTGGTTTTTTTCAGTGAATTTAATAGGTTTTTTAAATGCTAATTCCTAACTATAACTGGTGTGAAACCTCTGTTTTTTTCAGTGAATATATATATATATATATATATATATATATATATATATATATATATATATATATATATATATATATCTTTATATATATATATATATATCTCAATGGCGCAGCTCTCCTCCCTTCCGTTTCGGGCTGAGGCTCATTCTCGAGCGGGCGCCGCTGCTGACAAAGATCCACAGGAATCTCCTTGCTTCAAAGAAGACGACCGAGCCACACCAACCAGGTACTTCAAAGATTATTTATTTTGCGGGCCAATAGACGCGTTTCGAGCACACAGGCTCTTGGTCACACCAAGAGCATGTGTGCTCGAAACGCGTCTTTTTGCCCGCAAAATAAATAATCTTTGAAGTACCTGGTTGGTGTGGCTCGATCGTCTTCTTTGAAGCAAGGAGATTCCTGTGGATATATATATATATATGATGTTACCTCGCTGTATACATCAATTCGACACTGCGATGGTATAAAAGCGGTTGAACATTACCTTAACCAACGCCCCATTGAGTGTGTACAACACAACAAGATGATTGTTGCGATGTTGAAAATATGTTTGGAACAGAACTTTTTTATTTTCAATAATCAAATATACCAGCAACTAAGAGGGGTGGCTATGGGGGCCTGCTTCTCCCCCAGCTTCGCTTGTCTACATATGGGGCTGTGGGAGGAGCGGGTCCTCATGGACCAACACAAAGAGACTATGTGTAACAAGGTAATGCTTTACTTAAGGTATATTGATGGTCTGTTCATGATCTGGAGGGGGTCGCTTGAAGAGGCAACAGAATTTGTGAGAGAACTTAACACAAACAACTTAAACCTTCAATTCACATCACATATCGATAAAGAAAAAGTCACTTTCTTGGATGTGGAGGTTTATATCAGGGACAACACTCTGCAAACTAAATTGCACAGGAAACTGACTGCTGGTAATACAGTCCTACATGCCAGCAGCCAGCACCCCCAACACCTAATCCGTAGCATCCCCTATGGGGAGATGCTAAGATTACGGAGAATCTGTAGCTCCGACTTGGAATGTGATCTGGCCCAACAAGCCAGCAAAGCCAGGTTCTTGAAGAGGGGATATAGCAGTACTCTAATAGATGGAGCGATTAGACGTACTAAAAATACAACAAGGGCGGAAGCCCTAGTGCCCAAGGTCAGACCTATTGCAGAGAAATCTAGCAATGAGCTAATCCAATCAAGAGCCATTGTTACTTACAGTAACCAACATTCCCAGATTAGAAAAATTCTGAATAAAAACTGGAATCTGGTCAAGGGTGACCCAGTCATAGGCAACCTGGTACCGGACAAACCCAGCCTCACTTTCCGTAGATCCCCCAGCCTAGCCAGTGCACTAGTCAGTAACACACTAGAACCCACTAAATCCTGGATGGATCACATTACGGGTTTCAAGAAGTGCCTAACGTGTAAAGCCTGTCGCCACGGGATTAACAAGACTCAGGTCTCACGCCCTTTCTCAGAAAAGCCCTTTGTGATTAACAAAAGACTCACTTGTAAGACAAAATACGTTGTTTATGTCTTGCAATGCCCTTGTGGCCTACAATATGTGGGCAGTACACGCCCACCCGCCCACAAGCGCATTCTACAACACCTCAGGGCAATTTCTGGAAAGGACCAAGCCTACCCGGTGGCTAGGCACTTCGAAACAGTACATAATAGTGACCCCAGTGGCCTTCAGTACTTCCTTGTTGACTCAGTCCTGCCTCTGAAAAGAGGGGGAAATCGGGACGCTAAATTGCGCCTGCTGGAAACCAGGTTTATTCTTGAGTTCAACACAAAGAACCCTGGAGGTTTGAACGCTAGTGAGGACTTATACACCTGTCTCTAGTAGTTGTTGTTAACCTGCTGATAGTCACTTTGCACTTTAAAGTACATTAATTTTTTTTATCTGATTAATGGTGGGTTTTTTGAAACAGCTCCCCCTAAAAGGATCTCGTTCTTTGACTCTGCTACCTGCTGTTAACTGTAGTATGTTTTTAATATTGGCACCAGCACCTTTCACTTTACAACAATTTTTGATCTGCAGTAACCTTAAAAGGATAATTTAATAGTGTGTTACTATATTGGATTTATGAGTATGTGCAGTGTTAGGCTATGCCTACTTGGGCGTGATTTTTGTAACAGTGTAACTAACATATTATTCTAGTACTGAATGAAAATGATAAATTTGGGTTCATATAGCCATACCAATGTGCATATGAAGAAGGGATGTCTATTCAGACCGAGATGTGTATATATATGAAGTAGAAGTGAGAAAAAGTTTTAAACCATGTGTATATATATGAATTTATTTATTTATATGCAAGTTTTAGGATTAATACATGCTTCATATATGTATTTATATGCCTTGGAACCCGCAGGGCACTATGCCCTTTATCCTTCGCTAGCCTAGTGGAGTCTGTTTTCACTGTTTACTAAAATGTGACACGCACAGCTGTACTCAATTAAGCACTAGCACTTTAAATTCCCTTGTTTGTGTCCATGGCACCTATGTGATCAAGCCTCTCTCGAGGTGAAACGCGTCATGGTGGATTGCAGGCTGTAACTTTTCGGCACAGAATAAATGCACTGAAGAAACTGCACCTACTTTGTGGTCTCGCTCTTTTCGTTGTTCTACAGGGAAGCAGAAGCCAAAATGACGACTTTTGGAAAATATATATATATATATATATATTTTCGCTTCCAAGGTTGCCCTGTGATGGGAAGCACTCTGAAAACTGTTCTTTAGCAAATCCTTTATTTGGTACAGGAGGAGCAGGAATATCGAATGCTTTAGCAGTTCTGTTGCGTCCCAAAGTCTGACGCGTTACGAAGCATTTCGAGCTTCTTCCTCAGAGGCACGGACGCGCTGAAAACAAGTGCGTTCTGTGGACCGGCGTGTGAATGCTGAATGACTCGCCCTGGATGGGCCCCTCCCCTCACTTCAATCAAAGGATTCAGGGTCGTAGATGTGCCCAAAACCCGGTCCGGATGGGCCGATTGTCGTGTAGGGAGAGAAGCATGCTGGGTCATGAAGTCCACACTGATTTGGATCAGTTCCGCTTAATGTACTGCTGCCCTTTTCAAGCCCTCTGATGGGCCTCGATATTTGTGCGCCTCCAATTATCCACAACAGTTATCCCAAAAGGAGGTCCGGTATATGTCAAGCCTCCTGGTCCCCACTCAAGGGGAGGTGCTTCCCGACGGCTGGACCTGCCGCCTAAAATTTTCGCTTCCAAGGTTGCCCTGTGATGGGAAGCACTCTGAAAACTGTTCTTTAGCAAATCCTTTATTTGGTACAGGAGGAGCAGGAATATCGAATGCTTTAGCAGTTCCGTTGCGTCCCAAAGCCTGACGCGTTTCGAAGCATTTCGAGCTTCTTCCTCAGAGGCACGGACGCGCTGAAAACAAGTGCGTTCTGTGGACCGGCGTGTGAATGCTGAATGACTCGCCCTGGATGGGCCCCTCCCCTCACTTCAATCAAAGGATTCAGGGTCGTAGATGTGCCCAAAACCCGGTCCGGATGGGCCGATTGTCGTGTAGGGAGAGAAGCATGCTGGGTCATGAAGTCCACACTGATTTGGATCAGTTCCGCTTAATGTACTGCTGCCCTTTTCAAGCCCTCTGATGGGCCTCGATATTTGTGCGCCTCCAATTATCCACAACAGTTATCCCAAAAGGAGGTCCGGTATATGTCAAGCCTCCTGGTCCCCACTCAAGGGGTGGTGCTTCCCGACGGCTGGACCTGCCGCCTAAAATTTTCGCTTCCAAGGTTGCCCTGTGATGGGAAGCACTCTGAAAACTGTTCTTTAACAAATCCTTTATTTGGTACAGGAGGAGCAGGAATATCGAATGCTTTAGCAGTTCCGTTGCGTCCCAAAGCCTGACGCGTTTCGAAGCATTTCGAGCTTCTTCCTCAGAGGCACGGATGCGCTGAAAACAAGTGCGTTCTGTGGACCGGCGTGTGAATGCTGAATGACTCGCCCTGGATGGGCCCCTCCCCTCACTTCAATCAAAGGATTCAGGGTCATAGATGTGCCCAAAACCCGGTCCGGATGGGCCGATTGTCGTGTAGGGAGAGAAGCATGCTGGGTCATGAAGTCCACACTGATTTGGATCAGTTCCGCTTAATGTACTGCTGCCCTTTTCAAGCCCTCTGATGGGCCTCGATATTTGTGCGCCTCCAATTATCCACAACAGTTATCCCAACAGTTTCAGCGCGTCCGTGCCTCTGAGGAAGAAGCTCGAAATGCTTCGAAACGCGTCAGGCTTTGGGACGCAACGGAACTGCTAAAGCATTCGATTATCTATTCACTGTTGCTGCTGGCGTAAATAAATCTTGCCACCTTACCCGGAGTGCTTGAATCCTTTTTCGGAAAGTGGAAAGTGATTATTGAGCTTTTATATATATCTATATATATATATATGTATATATATCTATATATATGGATATATATAGATATATATAGATATGTCTATATATATCTATATATATATAGCATTTTATGTCTCCATCTGGTTGCTAGTGAATGTGTGTATTATCATGAATTTTTTAAGTTTATGGTTTTATACTATTTATTGGCACTCATTTGCACAGATGTAATTTGCACTAACAAAGGTGCGCTTACCCAGCTGCTATGCACGGCTCACTTTATTCTTGGAAAATAACTGTTAGCAAATGTTTCATAAAATGAAGTTATAATCTCATATGTATCGCTGTTTCTTTTCCCCGATTAGGGTTCCCGGCTGGGATTCCCCAATGTTTAATTATATTTAAGCACTTTATTCACTTATTGCACTTTTTCTAGCACAATAGCACTTTATAATAGTATAGTTACTATTTTACATGATCTATATACATGTGACAAAATAGCCAAAAGATATAATATTACTGATTAGATACAGACATATTTGGGATGTAAACAATAACGTATTAAGCAGTTATAAGATGACTTTTTCATTGCCATGTATTGTTATGCTTTTAATAATGATCATGATATTTATAGTTTTAGATATTAACTGGGCAATGATAATAATGTATTGTCTTGTTTATCCTAAAAATATTCTTTTTGCAATGTTATTGTATTTGTACAGATATTATCTACATTGCGATTACCATCATAGGAAAGTCGACTAAGATTAAGTCTATTTTCTATGCCATCGGCTATTATTCCTGGTCACATGACACTCGGTAAAAAGTGCTCTGATTGGTGGTTCACAATTTAAATGTTATGCACTCACAAACACTTTCATCTGGTGAGCAAGGCGACAGGTTCGCCGAAACGCGTCAGATCGTGGAACCCCTGATTCACTGAAAATCAAATAAAAAAACTCTGCTGCACTCATAAGCTCCAAATGGACCCAGGCAGAGATGCACCCGCAAGCGCACTAAGTGGGAAGGAGACAAAGGATCTATGACTGTGCAGTACGCCAAGGTCCATTGAGGACCTTTAATTGGATACAGCGTGATTATAAGTACATCCATCCAGCATTGTAAACTAAAAGACACACACCACTTAGTCCATAAGACTGTGCATTTTACTCATCTGAGCTCCCGCCCTGCCGTAGCAAAGACTGCTTTGCCTTCGTTGAATCGTGAGCAGGAAACGCTCTCGCTTCAACGAAGCAAAGCAGAATTGCTTTTGTGTAGAGGGAGCTGCATTTTAGCAGCTCCCCTTGCCCAAAATCAATGCTGGCTCCCGCAGGAGGCGAGGAGCCAGCAGGAACTGTGGGGGCATTGGGGCTCCTCCCATGGTCCCCATCAAAGAGGCCAGGCCCCAGGGGATAGGGTCCCCAGGGCCAAAAGTGGCCTCAGCAAGGGGGCCACGTGGGACCCCTCCTTAAAAATAATTAAAAAATTAGTATGTGGCCATGCTCCAGAGCCAATCAACATGATAGGTGTAATTTACTACAATCAGTTGCCACCATCCATAGTAGTGACACAGAGCTGGTTCCAGCTATACATACAGTTCCGGTCAGCGATAATAGCAATTCACAATGTAGATTCATTACTACGTACAGCAAACAATCGCATGCCATAAGAAAAATCATTAATGCACAGTGGCCCATTGTTTTAACTGATGGGGTTCTTAAGGGAGTCTTGCCCATAAAACCCAGTATCACTTATCAAAAAGCATATTCTATGCGATCGGATCTGGTAAAAAACAGTCCAGAATTTCACAATAAATATGTATGGTTCTCCACAAAGAAGGTTTTTTTTATATGTAGTAGTTGCAGAGCCTGCAATTTTGGTGCGAATACTAATTCCTACTAAAATGCTAATGTTCATGGTCACGTGACACTCGGTAAAAATTGCTATGATTGGTGGTTCACAATTTAAATGTTATGCACTCACAAACACTTTCATCTGGTGAGCAAGGCGACAGGATCGCCGAAACGCGTCAGATCGTGGCACCCCTGATTCACTGAAAATCAAATAAAAAAACTCTGCTGCACTCATTACCGGATTCTGGTGTCCTTTCTTCTCCTGGAGAGTGCTGGCTTGTGTGGTGCGCTGCGGGAGCGTCAACGTATATATATATATATATATATATATATATATATATATATTACCCAAGATGTCTCCTCCAACAGAAAGAAACAGGCAGCACACGAGGCTTGTGAAGCATCCACCTTTAATTTTTTCATCAGACCATGGGCATGACGCGTTTCGGGGGTTTTTCCATTTTCAAATGCCCCCCTGGTCGAGTTGTGTCTCTTGCTTGCAGTTCCAGAGTAAAGTTCAATTGTCCGTCCCACCCTCTAAAGTAGTGTGGGTTGCCTGACAAACACGGCATGGAGTCGCCTCTGCCTTGGGTAGTAAACTGCATTTCCCAGCATGCAGCATTCTATGCATGCCGGCGGCGATACCAATTACCGGCTCAATTTCTTTGTTGGGTCAGCAGCCGGTGTGCCATGTCGTCTGGCAGGAGCTGTGGCTATTGTGGGTTCAGGTGATGACCTCCACACTCCTCTCCCCCTTCCTCGCACTTCAGACTGTCCTGGACAAGGAAACGCCAATGAAGTAGGGGCGTGGCTCCATGCAGGTATGGACTGTATTCACAGCATTATCCAGTGCAGGCTTGATGCGGGGTAGTCCGAGGGTCTACCTTTTTGCGACCCCCGTTGGACACTTGCGGGGGGTGCACGCCTTGCGTGTGGTTCAGCACGAATGCCAAACGCTTGCAACACGCTAAATGTTACCCAAGATGTCTCCTCCAACAGAAAGAAACGGGCAGCACACGAGGCTTGTGAGTGAAGCATCCACCTTTAATTTTTTCATCAGACCATGGGCATGACGCGTTTCGGGGGTTTTTCCTTTTTCAAATGCCCCCCTGGTCGAGTTGTGTCTCTTGCTTGCAGTTCCAGAGTAAAGTTCAATTGTCCGTCCCATATATATATATATATATATTCACTGAAAAAACCATAGGTTTCACACCAGTTATAGTTAGCTGGAAATTTTACTGACATAAAAGCATTGAAATTCCCACGTTATAGTTACTGACCATGTCATGAGTGATGTAATATGTGACGTCATCAGCAGTGCATTGCAGGTGCGCAAGTTATTGTGAGTCCAACTAACTATAACGTGGGAATTTCAATGGTTTTATGTCAGTAAAATTTCCAGCTAACTATAACTGGTGTGAAACCTATGGTTTTTTTCAGTGAATTTAATAGGTTTTTTTCATGCTAATTCCTAACTATAACTGGTGTAAAACCTATGGTTTTTTCAGTGAATTTCAAAGGTTTTTTAAATGCTAATTCCTAACTATAACTGGTGTGAAACCTTTGGTTTTTTCAGTGAATTTCATAGGTTTTTTAATAGCACATTTCTATATCTATGAAATGTAATATTTTCTATAATGAATCCTATAATGTATATTTATGTAATACTATTTTTTATGTATATTGTTCATTGTTTTTTTTGTGCTTTTTTTGCCCTGGAGCGCTCCCGGTGCGCGTCCCGGTGAGCGCACCGGAAAGCAGTCTTGCGCGCGCCCCAGGGCGCGTACCGGTGAGTGTCCCGTTAGCGCTTTTTCCGCGAACGAAAACATCATCGTGACGTATCGCGTAGCCGCGTCCGCGTGATACGCATGGCGTAAACGCACCCGGAAGCACTCGAGCACATACGATCGCGCAACGTAAGCATCCGACGCGCTTACGTGCGCGCCCCTGGGCGCGCCCGGGGTGCGTAGCGTAAGCGCGTCGGGTCATGTGACCTAAAAATAACACTTTTTATTGGTGCAGGACAGTTTTGGTTTCCAAATGATGAAAGCCCTGGTCATGTGACCTGAAATTAACACTTTTCATTGGTTCAGGACAGTTTTTTTTTCCTAATGATGAAAGCCCCCCACCTTTTTTCCTCATTCTCACTTTGTACTTTGAATGAAGAAGACCTGTTGAAAGACCTCTCTGTACTTTTTTGGACTGAAAAATGGCTTCAGTAGCAGCAGCATCTCAGCCACCACCACCACCAAGAGGACCACCACAACACCACACTGGTGGAGATGAAAAAGAGGAAGAGGAGGAGGAGGAAGAGGAGGGAGAGGAAGACATTCCTGCCAGAAGACAATACCCCAAATAGGCCAAAGCCACACATTGTATGGGAGTTTTTTCCATCCCAAGTGGCCAAAAAAGGTGAATGCGCCAAAGGTGACTTGCCTAATCTGTAACATGGAACTTTCAAGGGGGAACCCTAACAAAAAATACTCATTTGGCAATAACACCATGATTCGCCACATGCAGCGCAAGCATCCCAACAACTATGCTGCGGCAGAGGTGAGAGAACTGGCCAGTAACCCTCCCCAATCTTCACCCAGCACCTCAAAAAGAAAGCAACCCACTCCATCGGGACCAGAGACAAGAGAGATGGTCCCAAACATTCAACCCCAGTTTGGGAAATACAAGATCACTTGTATTTTTTGTGGGAAAACCATCACCTATGGCGAGCAAAGCATAAAGCTCATCAACTGTGCTGGTGACAACCACAAATGCCCCAAAAATCCATAATTTTTTCCTGGTTTTTTTTGCTCCAGTTGAGCCGTTTTCAATTCCTTGTTTTTGTTTCTCCCCATACAAATAACAAAAAAAATATAAAACAGTTCATAAAAGCCAAAAAAAGTACAAAATGTTCAATAAACATTAAAAAATATATAAAACAACAAAAAGAAGAAAAAAACAGTTCTTTTCAGAACTACCTCCAATTTATAAAAAAAGGCAACATTTTTAAAAACACTCTGTCATTCTTTTTCCCCCATGGTACGCTCCCCGGTTCGCTCTCGCCGCGCAAATCGAAAAAAAAAAAATGTTGCCCCACGGGCCCTTTTATGGCCCCCACATCAAACCTAGGGGGTCAGGGGGGGTCTATCCTGCCCCCTTTTGGTCATTCCCCTCTTTGTTTTTGCCACCTCTTGTGTCTCGATCCTACCGAGACACACGATGTCGGCCGCTCCGGACTGTTTGGAATGTTTACAGACACCCGAGAGCCAATCAGCTTTCCGCGCGCGAACTCGCGTAGCGCGCTGGTTCGCGCCCCTGTGCGCGTACTGGGGCGCACTTATAGATATATATATTTTTTTGAACCTAAATTACTCAAAATCCACTGGAGCACATATCTTGAGACATAGCAAAGGCACATCGGGCTACCAGTCCCTACAATTTTGCCAAGTTTCGTGGAAATCCATTCAGCCGTTCGGGCTAAAAGTGAGGTTGACCGCCCTATGGAAATTAACATGGGGAAAAAACATTTTGGGACCCCCCTTTTTTCTCGGCCCCCGCTTGACGAATCCCCCCAAACTTTCAGGCAAGAACCGGAGCGCCGCGAGGCAAATTTGAGAAAATTTTCAGGCAGATTCCTCAACCGGCGCCAAAGTTATTCCCAATAGAATGTTGCGATTTCCCTATTGAAAATAATCCTAACTATAACTACCTACTGGCGACCGCCAGTAGGTAATATATATATATATAATATATATAAGCTCCAAATGGCCCCAGGCAGAGATGCACCCGCAAGCGCACTAAGTGGGAAGGAGACAAAGGATCTATGACTGTGCAGTACGCCAAGGTGCATTGAGGACCTTTAATTGGATACAGCGTGATTATAAGTATATCCATCCAGCAATGTAAACTAAAAGACACACACTACTTAGTCCATAAGACTGTGCATTTTACTCATCTGAGCTCCAGCCCTGCCGTAGCAAAGACTACTTTGCCTTCGTTGAGCAGGAAACGGTCTCGCTTCAACGAAGCAAAGCAGAAATGCTTTTGCGTAGAGGGAGCTGCATTTTAGCAGCTCCCCTTGCCCAAAATCAATGCCGGCTCCGGCAGGAGGCGAGGAGCCAGCTGGGACAGTGGGGGCATTGGGGCTCCTCCCATGGTCCCCATCAAAGAGGCCAGGCCCCAGGGGATAGGGTCCCCAGGACCAAAAGTGGCCTCAGCAAGGGGGCCACATGGGCCCCCTCCTTAAAAATAATTTAAAAAATAAGTATATGGCCATGCTCCGGAGGATGGGGTTCCCAGGTCCAAAATCAGCATTGGGAGGGGGGCCCGGAGCACCCTTTTCATTTTTAAAAAAGAAAACAAAAAGGAAATAACATGCTCAGGCCCTGGGGATTTGGTCCCCAGGGCCCAAAAATAATACAGGGAAGGAGGGCCACACAGCCCCCCTTTCTTATTTTATTTGCGGTTTTTGTAGAGCGCAACACTCATCCCAGGGGATATCACGGCGCTTATAACAAGCAGAAACTACTGATGACTGATACTGAAAGTTTAGAAATTGGGGTAGAGGTGGGTTTTCAGCTTTTTTTGGAACAGGAGATAATTTGTGGTATGTCTTAAGTCGATAGGAAGCTCATTCCCCCTCTTTGCTGCCAAGTAAGAAAAGGAACGGCCACCTGTTCTAACTTTACAAATACGTTTAGTCCTAACCAATGCCGATTGAAGTGAACGTAAGTTCCTAGTGGGGACATAAAATTCGATCTTCTCTTGAAGAATAGTGGGACCAGTCTTATGCAGAGCCCTATGGGCATGGCTGAGCAATTTAAAGGCAGCCCCCTGGCGCATCGTAAGACAATGAAGTTTCTTCAAACATTCCGATGCCGAGTCTAGCTTGCCTTTGTTGCAAATAAGTTTGGCCGCTGAATTCTGCAGTACCTGTAGGCGAGAGAACAAATGTTCATTCATCCCTACAAACAGCGCAGTGCCATAGTCCAAACGACTAACCAATAGGGCATGTGTGACCGAACGTCTGCAGTCCAGAGGTATCCAGGGAAATAACCTAGCGAGAAGTTTTAGGATGGCAAAACCCTTGCCACAGAGGGATCGCACATGATCCTTCATGGACAAGGCGTCATCCATGATGATCCCCGGGTTCCTAGCATGTTGTTTTGGAGTGGGGGCCAAACCCAATGAGGGTGGCCACCAAGAGGCATCCCACACCCGTTTGGCGCCACCAAACAGAAGAATCTCAGATTTTCCTGCATTCAACTTTAGGCAGTGTGAATGCATCCACTGGGCCATTTCTGAGAGGCAGTCATGTAACTTGGTTTTAGTGATATCAGGCTTCTCATCCAAGGCCACCATCAGCTGCGTGTCATCCGCAAGAGAGCAGATGCCAATGCCCCACTTCCTTCCAATGTCGGCGAAAGATGACATATAGACATTGAAAAGGGTGGGGCTCAGTGAGGCACCCTGGGGGACCCCGCAGCCGATGGAGTTAGGCCTGGAATGGAACTGACCCATATGTACTGCCTGAGTGCGGCTGCTCAAGAAAGAGTGCAGCCAGCTCAATGCAGTGGATTGAACTCCTTTGCGCCGAAGTATGTAGAACAGGCAATTGTGGGATACTGTGTCAAACGCTGCTGACAGGTCAAGCAGTATCAGTGCCACTGCCCCACCTAGATCGGTAGAGGATCTGACACTGTCCGACACTGCCAGCAACGTTGCCTTGGTGCTGTTGTTAGCTCTGAAACCCCTCTGGGAGGGATCCAGGAGGAGGTTGGTTTCCAGGTACCTTGTCAGTTGTACATTGACCAATTTCTCCAGAACTTTGGAGAGATAGGTAAGCTGGGAGATGGGTCTATAGTTCTCTGGGTTGAGAATGTCAGAACCGCTTTCTTCAAGTGGGGGATCACCGAAGCATGCTTCCAAGCATCAGGGAAAATGGCAGTTCTTAGTGATTTATTAAAGAGTTGTGTGATCAAGGGACAGAGTGCGGATGCAATCTTTGAGAACACAAAATGGGGGGAGGTGTCCAAGGGGGAACCGGATTTGACTGTGTTCATGGCTGCTAGGACCTCGTCCACTGAAAGAGGTTCAAAGCCAGTTAAAAGGGGTGTAGTTCCCGAGTCTGGCGGGATTGTTGATGCTTCTGTTATGATCACAGTATTGGGGGGTTTATCTGTGTTACTGTGAGCATGTTGGGGGGATGAAAGTAGAGTAGATTTTCTTAATTTTCCCAGCAAAGAAGGTGCTAATACGGTCACAGGCCTCAACAGAGGGGATGAGTGTTTGAGAGATGCTAGATGGTTTGCTAAGCTCCTTCACTATTTTGAACAGTTCCTTAGCTGAGTTACTGTTTTCTTGGATGCGCTGGGTAAAATAATCTTTCTTTGCATTTTTTATGGCAAGGGTATACAGTTTCCGATTAAGGACATAATTTAGTCTGGCTACACTGTCCTTGGACTGTCTCCAAAGATGTTCACGTTTTTGACATTCCCTTTTAAGATTTTTTAAATGGGGGGTATACCATTTCTCCGTTATAGCTTTTTTCCTAGATTCCCGCATCGGGGCTAGTTTGTTTAATATTTGGAGTATTCCAGTGTCTAGTAAGGTGACATCAGTACACTCCCTCCCTGCACCACTGTGCAAACGCGCTCCTGGTGTGTTCTAAGTTTGAAGATTACGGCCCCTTCATTCCTGAGGGTCCCTAGGGTCAACTATCCCACCAGGTTTGTTTATGTTTATGTTTATGTATTTATTTTTATATAGCGCATATATCACCGTTCGGTCTCAGGGCGCTTGCGGGGAGCTGGACTAAAGGTTGAGCGACAGGGGGATTTTATCGGATTTAAAAGAGCCAAGTTTTAAGATTTTTGCGAAACGTTTTGTGGTTAGGGTCAGTTCTGATAAACAGTGGCAAGGTGTTCCAAATGGTGGGGCCTATTTTAGAAAAGCTTCTACCCCATTCCTGACTGTCCTGAACGTTGGGACTTTTAGAAGATGTTTATTTGATGAATGTAGAGTCCTCCCGGACAGTAACCCTGGAGCTTTCTCTGAAGGTACTTAGGTCCCTGTCCATTTATAGACATATGCACCAGGCAGCATATTTTAAATTTGATGCGTTTTCTTATTGGGAGCCAGTGGAGAGTCCTAAGGCACGGGGCTGATGGGGTGCGGGGTGGGAGGTCAAGAATCAACCTCGCTGCAGAGTTTTGCAGGGTCTGAAGTTTAGTTAGAGAACCTTCCTTCACATCAGCCAATAGTGCGTTGCCATAATCAAGGCGACTGATTATAAGGCCCTTAATAAGGGGTTTCCGAGAGGCAAGTGGAATCCACTTGAAGATTTTTCTTAGGCTTCTCATTAGCCCAATGCTAGTGTGAACCACATTATTTATGTTTTGGGTCAAGGCCAGTTTGCCATCGATGATAACTCCCAAATTCCTAACTGAGTTTTTTGGGGCTGGGCAAGGGCCTAAAGACGGTGGCCACCATTCGTCCGTCCAGATTTTATTGGCCATACCAAATAACAAAATTTCTGTTTTCCCAGCATTTAACATTAAATAGTTGGTAGTCATCCATTCTTGGATGGAGATCATACACTGTTGGAATCTCACTTTGGCATCTAAGTGGTTGGGGCCTAGGGTTATCAGAATATGGGTATCATTGGCGTAAGATACCGTATCAAAGCCATAGGCTTTGATTACCTTGGCTAAAGGTGATAACTATACATTAAATAAAGGTGGGCTTAAGATTGAACCCTGCGGAACACCTTTGTCATTTTCCACATAAGACGAAGGTACCTCCAATAAGCCCCACACAGTGAGATTGCTGAAATGTGGCCCGAGACCATGCCCCTTTTTACACAACTCTGCAAACGCGCCTCTTGGCAACTTCGCAATCCGGCTGTTGATGGGTAACTTCCTCTCCAATTACCTCCACTAAGTCCTACGCAGTGGGATTGCTAGGCGGTCTTCGGAGGCCACTCCCCCCCTTTTTCCAAAACTATGCAAACGTGCCTCCTGGCACAGTACTGGCAGTACTGGGGGATGTTGTCCACTTTACTCCAGAGGGACTTTGGGGGCTAAGAAGCCCTCCCGGTATCTCCTGTAAGTCATACACAGCGGAATTCCTTTCTGCACCACTCTGAAAATGCTACCAGTTAAAGAAGCATTTGTAATGTAGTAGGTCTCACACTTGCAAGAGTTAGAGCTATTAGCATTGTAAATGTAAAATATTTTTACTAATGTATCTGGGTTTAGAGTGGATGTATGTTGTGGTAGTGGAATTATGTGGTATGTTGTGCAGTGAAATATAAGAATAGAAAATATGTGGTATTTAGTGTATAGGAATTATGTGGAGTGGAATTATTTGTTTTGGAGAGTAATAGTGTGGTATTGTAGTCTGTGTTGTGGAGTGGTAACCTCAGGTTTAGTCTTCCTTGTTTCCAAAGAAGTTAAACTATAAACTCAATGAGACACAAAAAAGAAAGAACCACTGAGGAGCACTCTTGGACCTAGTCGGAGGTATGAGCAGTGCCACTGGAATTATGTGACTGTTCGGCTGCACTCATTTTCACATAATTAAACATTTTCTGCATTTGCCAAATAATCCATCATCTGCGACCTAATCTGTAGATTTGAACAAAAAAAGCCTTGTTTCTAGCTCAAACGGCTCAAATAATCCCAAAAATGCAGCGTCACTTGTTACAGTGTTTGGGAAGGACCTTTGCAAAGCTGGAATGGTCATGTGTTACTTATTGCTAAATGTGGGTGTTAAATTAGTACTAATGGTGCACAAACCTCTCTTCTTTCTGCACAATTCTTCCTCTTTCTGCACCTGTGTCTTCTTTATGCACTTCACCTTGCCTCTTTCTACACTTATCTTGCCTCTTTCAGCACCTCTGTTGCTTTTTTCTGCAGATCTCTTGCCACTTTCTGTATCTCTCTTGCTTCTTTCTGCACCTCTCTTGCCTCTTTCTGCACCTCTCTTGCTTCTTTCTGTACCTCACTTGCTTCTTTCTGCTTCTCTTTTGCCTATTGGTGAATTTCTCTTGCCTGTTTCTGCACTCCCCATGCCTCTTTCTCTTGCCTCTTTCTGCACCTCACGTGCCACTTTCTGCTCGTTTGCTTTTTTCTAAACCTCACTCTCTTCTTGCTGCACCTGTTCCCTCTTTCCACACCTCATTTGGTTCTTTCTGCATATCTACCCCCTCTTTCTGGATCTCTATGGCCTCTTTCTGCAACTCTGTTTCTTTCCTATGCACTTCTATTGCCTTTTCTGCACCCTTCTTGTCTCTTTCAGCACCTCTGTTGGTTCTTTCTGCATTTTACTTCCTTCTTTCTGCACCCCGCTTGCCTCTTTCTATACCCCTCTTACTTCTTTGCGTACCTCTCCTACCTCTTTTTGCACCCCTCTTGCCTCTTTCTGGGCCTATGTTGGTTATTTATGCACTACCCTTGCTTCTTTCTGCACCTCTTTTGCACATTTCTGCATCCCTCCTCCCTCTTTCTGCACCTCTCTTGCCTCTTTCTGCACCTGTGTTGCTTCTTCCTGCACCTCTCTTGCTTCTTTCTGCATCCAACTTGCCTCTTTCTGCTCCCCTACTCCCTTTTTTGGCTACTATCTTGCCTCTTTCTGCACCCCTCCTCCATCTTTCTACACCTCTCCTACCTCTGTCTGCACACCTGTTTCCTCTCTCTACACCACTTTTGCCTCCTTCTGCACCTCTGTTGATTCTTTCTGCACTTCTCTTGCCTTTTTCTTCACCCTCTAGCCTCTTATTCTGCAACCCTGTTGCTTCTTTCTGCACTTCTCATACTTCCATCTGTAGCTCTTTTGCTTCTTTCTGCACCTATCTTGCCTCTTTTTGCACCCTTTTTCCCTCTTTCTATACCTCTCTTGCCTCTTTCTGTACATCTGTTGCTTCTTTCTGCACTTCTTTTACATCCTTCTGTACCTCTGTTGCTTCTTTTTGCATCTCTGTTGCTTCTTTTTGCACCCCCTTGCTTCTTTCTGCACTTCTCTTGCTTCTTTCCGCACCCCTCTTGCCTCTTTCTGGACCTATGTTGGTTCTTTATGCTCTACTCTTGCTTTTTTCTGAACCTCTTTTGCAAATTTCTGCATCCCTCCTCCCTCTTTCTGCATTTCTCTTGCCTCTTTCTGTACCTCTGTTGCTCATTTCTTTACTTTTTTTGCCTCTTTCTGCACCTGTGTTGATTCTTTCTGCACCCCTTGCTTCTTTCTGCACTTCCCTTGCTACTTTCTGGACCTCTCTTATATATTTATGCACCCTTCTTCCCTTTTTTGCATCCCTCTTGCCTTTTTCTGCAGTTCTCTTGCCCTTTTCTACAACTCTCTTGCCTCTTTCTGAATTCCACTTGCCTCTTTCTGCACTTCTCTTACTTCTTTCTACATCTCTGTTTCTTCTTTCAGCAATTCTCTTGTTTGTTTCTGCCCCTCTCTTGTGTCTTTCTGTACCTGTGTTGCCTCTTCTGTACCTCACTTGCTTCTTTCTGCACTCCTCTTGCTTCTTTCTGCGTATCTCTTCTCTCTTTCTGCAGATCTTGTGTCCCTTTCTGCACCTCTCTTGCCACTTTCTGCACCTCTCTTGCCTCTTTCTGTACCTCGCTTGCATTTTTATGCACCTTACTTGCCTCTTTCTGCAGTTCTCTTGCTTCTTTCTAAACCTCTTTTGCCACTTTCTGCTCCTCTCTTGCATCTTTGTGCATTTCTCTTGCCTGTTTCTGCACTTCCCTTGCCTCTTTCGGTACCTCTCTTGCCTCTTTTTGCACCTCACTTGCTTCTTTCTGCACCTCACTCTCTTCCTTCTGCACCCCTCTTGCCTCTTTTACACTTGTCTTGCCAATTTCTGTCCTTCCCGAACCTCTTCCCATATCCCTCTTCCCTCTTTCTGCACCTCAAGTGCCTCTTACTGCATTTCTCTTGCCTCTTACTACACTTATCTTGTCTCTTTATATACCTCTCTTGCCTCTTACTGCACCTACCTTGCCACTTGCTGCTTGTTTGCTTCTTTCTAAACCTCACCCTCTTCTTGCTGCACCCTTCTTGTCTCTTTCAGCACCTCTTTTGCTCCCTTCTGCATTTATTTTCCTTCTTTCTGCACCCCTCTTCTATATCCCTCTTACTTCTCTGTGCACCTCGCCTACCTCTTTCCATACCCTCTTTCTGGACCTTTGTTGGTTCTTTCTGCGCTACTCTTGCTTCTTTCTGCACCTCTTTTGCAAATTTCTGAATCCATCTTGCTTCTTTCTGCTCCCCTGCTCCCTCTTTCCGCACCTTTCCAGCCTGTTTCTGCACCTCTCTTGCCTCTTTCAGCACCTCTGTTGCTTCTTTCTGCACTTCTCTCGCTTCTTTCTGCACCATTCTTGCCTCTTTCTGTACTCCTCTTGCCTCTTTGTGCACCTCTCTTTCCTCTTTCTGCACCTCTCTTGCCGTTGTCTGCAGTTCTCTTGCCTCTTTCTGCACCTCTTTTGTTTTTTTCTATACTTCTCTTGCCTCTTTCTGCACCCCTCTTGCCTCTTTATGCATCTCTGTTGGTTCGTTCTGCACTGTTCTTGCTTCTTCCTACACCTCTGTTGTAAATGTATGCATGCCTCTTGCATCTTTCGGTACCCCTCGTCTGTCTTTCTGCACCTCTCTTGCCTTTTCCTGCACACCTGTTCCCTCTTTCTGCACCTTTTTTGCTTCTTTCTGCACCTCTCTTGCTTCTTTCCATACCTCTCTGGTAAATGTATGCATCCCTCTTGCCTCTTTCAGCACCCCTCGTCTGTCTGTCTGCACCTCTCTTGCCTTGTCCTGCACACCTGTTCCCTTATTCACCATCCCTTTTGCCTGTTGCTGCAACTTTCTTGCCTCTTTCTGCAGTTCGTTTGCTTCTTTCTGTACCTCTCTTGCTTCTTTCTGCACCCAACTTGGCTCTTTTTTCACCCCTCCTACCTCTTTCTGCACCACTCTTGCCTCTTTCTGTACCTCTGTTGCTTCTTTGTATACTTCTTTAGCCTCTCTCTATAACTCTCTTCTTTCTACACTTCTCTTGCTACTTTCTGCACCTCTCTTGCTTCTTTATGCACCCTTCTTCCCATTTTTTATCCCTCTTTCCTCTTTCTGCAGTTCTATTGCCATGTTCTGCACCTATCTTTCTTCTTTCTGCACCTTGCTTCTGTCTGTGTTTCTTTTGCTTCTTTCAGTAATTCTCTTGCCTCTTTCTGCACTTCTCTTGATTGTTTCTGTACCTTTCATGCGTCTTTTTGTACCTTTCTAGCGTCTTTCTCTACCTCTAATACCTCTTTCTACAATTCACCTGCTTATTTCTGTACCCCTCTTGTCATTCTGCACCCCTTCCCCTTCTTTCTGCACCTTTCCTGCCTGTTTCTGTACCTCGCTTGCTTCTTCCTTTACCTCTGTTGCTTCTTCCTACACTTATCTTCCTTCTGAATGCACCCCTCTTGCCTCTTTCTGTATCCCTCTTGCCTCTTTGTGCACCTCTCCTACCTCTTTCTGCACCTGTTTGCCTTTTTGTACCTCTTTTGGTTCTTTCTGCACTGCTCTTCCTTCTTTCTGCACCTCTCTTGCACATTTCTCCATCCCTCATGCCTCTTTTTGTACACCTCTTTCCCAATTCTCCACCTCTTGCTCCTTTCTGCACCTCTGATGCTTCTTTCTGCACTGCTCTCTTGCTTCTTTCTGCACCCCTCTTACCTCTTTCTGTAGGCCTTTGCTTCTTTGTGAATCTCTCCTTCCTCTTTCTGCACCTCTATTGCCTTTTTCTGCTGTTCTCTTGCCTCGTTCTGCACCTCTGTTGCTTCTTTCTGTGCAAATCTTGCTACTATCAATACCTCTCTTGCCTCTTTCTGCACCTCTGTTGGTTCATTCTGCACTGCTCTTGCTTCTTTCTGCCCTTCTGTTGCAAATGTAAGCATCTCTCTTGCCTTTTTCAGCACCCCTCGTCTGTCTTTCGGCACCTCTCCTGCCCCTCTTGCTTCTTTCTGCACTTATATTGCTGCTTTCTGTACCTCTCTTGCTTCTTTCTCCACCCATCTTGCCTCTTTATGCACCCTTCATCCCTCTTTCTGCACCTCTCTTGTCTTTATGCACCTCTTTTGACTCCTTCTGTACCTCTGTTGCTTCTTTCTGCACCTCTGTTGCTTCTTTCTCCAGCTCTCTTGCTTCTCCATGTACTTCTCTTGCTTCTTTCTGCACTTCTCTTGCTACTTTATGTACCCTTTTTCCCTTTTCTGCACCTCTCTTGCCTCTTTCTATACCTCACTTGCCTCTTTCTGCACTTCTCTTGCTTCTTGCTATATCTCTATTGCTTCTTTCAGCAATTCTCTTGAATCTTTCTATACTTCTCTTGTTTATTTCTGCCCCTCTTGTGTCTTTCCGTACCTCTGTTGCCTCTTTCTGCACCTCATGGGCTTCATTCTGCACCCCTCTTGCTTCTTTCTGAAGATCTCTTGTCTCTTTCTGCACCTCTCTTGCCTCTTTCCGCACCTCTCTTGCCTTTTTCCACACCTTACTTGCCTCTTTCTGCACTTCTCTTGCTTCTTTCTAAACCTTTCTTGCCTCTTTCTGCACCTCTTTTGTTTATTTCTGTACTTCTCTTGCCTCTTTCTTCATCTATGATGCTTCTTTCTGCAACTTCTCTTGCTTCTTTCTACAGCCCACTTACCTCTTTCTGTAGGCCTTTGCCTCTTTGTGCACCTCCCCTGCCTCTTTCTGCACCTCTATTGCCTTTTTCTGCTGTTCTCTGGCCTCGTTCTGCACCTCTGTTGCTTCTTTCTGCACTTATCCTGCCTCTATCTATACCTCTCTTGCCTCTTTCTGCACCTCGGTTGGTTCATTCTGCACTGCTCTTGCTTCTTTCTGCACCTCTTTTGCAAATGTAAGCATCTCTCTTGCCTCTTGCAGCATCCCTCGTCTGTCTTTCGGCACCTCTCTTGCCTCTGTCTGCACACATGTTCACTCTTCCTACACCCCTTTTGCCTGATTCTGCAACTCTTGTGCCTCTTTATGCAGTTCTTTTGCACTTCTCTTGCTTATTTCTGCACCCATCTTGTTTCTTTTTGCATCCCTCCTTCCCCTTTCTGCACCTCTATTGCCTTTTGCCTATTTCTGCAGTTCTGTTGCCTCCTTCTGCACCTCTGTTGCTTATTTCTGCATTTCTCATCCTTTTATCTGTACCTCTCTTGCACATTTCTGCATCCCTCATGCCTCTTTCTGGACGCCTCTTCCTTAATTCTCCACCTCTTGCTTCTTTCTGCACTTCTCTTGCTTCTTTTTGTACCTCTCTTTCTTCTTTCTCCACCCATTTTGCCTCTTTATGCACCCTTTCTCCCTCTTTCTGCACCTCTCTTGCCTCTTTTTTGTACCTCTGTAACGTCTTTCTGTACTTCTTTTGACTCCTTCTGTACCTCTGATGCTTCTTTCCGTACCTCTCTTGCTTCTTTCTCCACCTCTCTTGCTTCTCTCTGCACTTATCTTGCTTCTTTCTCCACCTCTTGTTTCTTTATGCACCCTTTTCCCTTTTTGCATCACTCTTGCCTCTTTCTGCAGTTCTCTTGCTATTTTCTGCACCTCTCTTGTCTCTTTCTATAACTCACTTGCCTCTTTTTGCACTTCTTTTGCTTCTTGCTACATCTCTGTTGCTTCATTCAGCAATTCTCTTGCCTCTTTCTGCACTTCTCATGTTTCTTTTTACCCCTCTCTTGTGTCTTTCTGCACCTCTGTTGCCTCTTTCTGCCCCTCTCTCGCTTCATTCTGCACCCCTCTTGCTTCTTTCTGCAGATCTCTTCTCTCTTTCTGCACCTCTCTTGCCTCTTTCTGCACCTCTTTTGCCTTTTTCTGTACATTACTTGCCTCTTTCTGCACTTCTCTTGCTTCTTTCTAAACCTCTCCTGCCTCTTTCTGGACCTCTTTTGTTTATTTCTGTACTTCTTCCGCCTTTTTCTGTACCCCTCTTCCCTCTTTCTTCATCTATGATGCTTCTTTCTGCAACTTTTCTTGCTGCTTTCTGCACCCCTCTTACCTCTTTCTGTAGGCCTTTGCCTCTTCGTGCACCTCTCGTTCCTCTTTCTGCACCTCTGTTGGTTCATTCTGCACTGCTCTTGCTTCTTTCTGCACCTCTGTTGCAAATGTGAGCATCTCTCTTGCCTCTTGCAGCACCCCTCATCTGTCTTTCGGCACCTCTCTTGCCCCTGTTGCTTCTATCTGCACTTCTCTTGCTTCTTTCTGTACCTCTCTTGCTTCTTTCTCCACCATCTTGCCTCTTTATGTACCCATCCTCCCTCTTTCTGCACATATCTTGCCTCTTCTTTGTACCTCTGTTACTTCTGTCTGCACTTCTTTTGACTCCTTCTGTACCTCTGTTGCTTCTTTCTCTACCTCTCTTGCTTCTCTCTGCACTTCTCTTGCTTCTTCACTTCTCTTGCTTCTTTCTGCACCTCTTGCTTCTTTATGCACCATTTTTCCCTTGTTTGCATCACTCTTGCCTCTTTCTGTAGTTCTCTTGGTTCATTCTGCATTTGCTTCTTTCTACACCTCTGTTGCAAATGTAAGCATCTCTCTTGCCTCTTGCAGCACCCCTCATCTGTCTTTCGGCACCTCTCTTGCCTCTGTTGCCTCTTTCTGCACCTCACTTGCTTTATTCTGCACCCCTCTTGCTTCGTTCTGCAGATCTATTGTCCCTTTCTGCACCTCTCTTGCCGCTTTCTGCACCTCTCTTGCCTTTTACCGCACCTTACTTGCCTCTTTCTGCACTTCTCTTGCTTCTTTCTAAACCTCTCTTGCCTCTTTCTTCATCTCTGTTGGTTCTTTCTGCACTGCTCTTGCTTCTTTCTACACCTCTGTTGCAAATGTATGCATCCCTCTTGCCTCTTTCAGCACCCAGCCTCTGTCTTTCTGTACTTCTCTTGCTTCCTTCTGCACCCTTCTTGCCTCTTTGTGTACCCTTCTTGCCTCTTTGTGCACCTCTCCTTCCTCTATCTGCACCTCTCTTGCCCTTGTCTGCAGTTCTCTTGCCTCTTCCTGCACCCCTCTTGCCTCTTTCTGCATCTCTGTTGGTTCTTTCTGCACTGGTCTTGCTTCTTTCTATACCTCTGTTGTAAATGTATGCATCACTCTTGCCTCTTTCAGTACCCATCGTCTGTCTGTCTACACCTCTCTTGCCTTTTCCTGCACACCTGTTCTCTCTTTCTGCATCCCTTTTGCCTGTTTCTGCAACTCTTGCCTGTTTCTGCAGTTATTTTGCTTCCTTCTGCACCTCTGTTTCTTCTTTCTGTACTTCTCTTGCCTCTTTATGCACCCCTGTTGCTTCTATCTGCACTTCTGTTGCTTCTTTCTATACCTCTCGTGCTTCTTTCTGCACCCGGCTTGCCTCTTTTTGCACCCCTCCTCCATCTTTATGCACCTCTGTTGCCTCTTTCTGTACCTCTGTTGCTTCTTTCTATACTTCTTTAGCCTCTCTCTGCAACTCTCTTGCTTATTTCTATCATTCTCTTGCTTCTTTCTGCACATCTCTTGCTTCTTTATGCACCCTTCTTCCCTTTTTTGCATCCCTCTTTCCTCTTTCTGCAGTTCTCTTGCCATTTTCTGTACCTATCTTTCCTCTTTCTGAACCTCACTTGCTTCTGGCTGTGCTTCTGTTGCTTCTTTCAGCAATTCTCTTGCCTCTTTCTGCATTTCCCTTGATTGTTTCTGTACCTTTCTTGCTTCTTTCTGTACCTCTAATGCCTCTTTCTGCACCTCACTTGCTTCTTTATGTACCCCTCTTGTCATTCTGCACCCTTCCCCTTCTTTTTGTACCTCTCTTACCTCTTTCTGTACCCCTGCTATCGCTTTCTGTGCCTTTCCTTCCTGTTTCTGCACCTCGCTTGCTTCTTTCTGTACCTCTGTTGCTTCTTCCTGCACTTCTCTTCCTTTTTTCTGTACCTCTCTTGCACATTTCTGCATCCCTCATGCCTCTTTCTGGACCCCTCTTCCCTAATTCTCCACCTCTTGCTTCTTTCTGCACTGCTCTTGCTTCTTTCTGCACATCTCTTGCATATTTCTGTATCCCTCTTACCTCTTTCTGCACCCTGATCCCTCTTTCTGTACCTTTCTTTCCTGTTTCTGCACCTCTCTTGCCACTTTCAGCCCCTCTGTTGCTTCTTTGTGTACCACTCTTGCATCTTGAAGCAGCTCTGATGTTTCTTGCTACACATCTATTGCTTCTTTCTGTACCCCTCTTGCCTCTTTCTGTAGGCCTTTGCCTATTTGTGCACCTTTCCCTCCTCTTTCTTGCACCTCTATTGCCTTTTTGTGCTGTTCTCTTGCCTCTTTCTGCACCTCTGTTGCTTCTTTCTGCACTTCTCTAGCCTCTATCTGTACCTCTCTTGCCTCTTTCTGCACCTCTGTTGTGTTGATTAATTCTGCACTGCTCTTGCTCCTTTCCCCAGGTCTGTTGCAAATGTATGCATCTCTCTTGCCTCTTTCAGCACCCCTCTTCCATCTTTCTGCACCTCTCTTGCCTCGTCTACACATATGTTCACTCTTTCTACACCCCTTTTGCCTGCTTCTGCAACTCTTGTGCCTCTTTCTGCAGTTCTTTTGCTCTTCCCTTGCTTCTTTCTGCTCCCATCTTGCCACTATGTGCATCCCTTCTTCTCCTTTCTGCACCTCTCTTGCCTCTTTCTGTACCTCTGTTGCACCTTTCTGCAACTCTTTTGCCTTTTTCTGCAGTTCGTTTGCCTCGTTCTGCACCCCTGTTGCTTCTTTCTGCTCTTCTCTTGCCTTTTTATGCACCTCTCTTGCCTCTTTATGTACCTCTGTTGTACCTTTCTGCAACTCTTTTACCTTTTTCTGCAATTTGTTTGCCTCCTTCTGCACCCCTGTTGCTTCTTCCTGCACTTCACTTCCTTTTTTCTGTACCTCTCCTGCACATTTCTGCATCCCTCATGCCTCTTTCTGGACCCCTCTTCCCTAATGCCCCACCTCTTGCTTCTTTCTGCACTTCTCTTGCTTCTTTCTGTACCTCTCTTGCTTCTTTCTCCACCCATTTTGCCTCTTTATGCACCCTTCTTCCCTCTTTCTGCACCTCTCTTGCCTCTTTTTTGAACCTCTGTTACATCTTTCTGCACTTCTTTTGGCTCTTTCTGCACTGCTCTTGCTTCTGTCTGCACTTCTCTTGCATATTTCGGTATCCCTCTTACCTCTTTCTGAACCTCTGATCCCTCTTTCTGTACCTTTCTTTCCTGTTTCTTCACCTCTCTTGCCACTTTCAGCCCCTCTGTTGCTTCTTTCTGCACCACTCTTGCATCTTGTAGCAGCTCTGATGCTTCTTTCTACACATCTATTGCTTCTTTCTGCACCCCCCTTGCCTCTTTCTGTAGGCTTTTGCCTCTTTGTGCACCTCTCCCCCTCTTTCTTGCACCTCTATTGCCTTTTTGTGCTGTTCTCTTGCCTTTTTCTGCACCCCTGTTGCTTCTTTCTGCTCTTCTCTTGCCTTTTTTGTGCACCCCTCTAGCCTCTTTCTGCACCCCTGTTGCTTCTTTCTGCACTTCACTTGCCTCTATCTGTACCTCTCTTGCCTCTTTCTGCACCCTTGTTGTGTTGGTTCATTCTGCACTGCTCTTGCTTCTTTCTGCATGTCTGTTGCAAATGTATGCATCTCTCTTGCATCTTTCAGCACCCCTCTTCCATCTTTCTGCACCTCTCTTGCCTCTGTCTACACACCTCTTCACCTTTCTGCACCTCTCTTGCCTCTTTCTGTACCTCTGTTGCACCTTTCTGAAACTCTTTTGCCTTTTTCTGTAGTTCGTTTGCCTCCTTCTGCTCCCCTGTTGCTTCTTTCTGCTCTTCTCTTGCCTTTTTTGTGCACCCCTCTAGCCTCTTTCTGCACCCCTGTTGCTTCTTTCTGCACTTCTCTTGCTTCTTTCTGTACCTCTCGTGCTTCTTTCTGCACCCATCTTGCCCCTTTTTGTACCCTTCCCCCCTCTTTCTGCACCTTTTTTGCTTCTTTCTCTAACTCTTTTGCTTCTCTCTGCACTTCTCTTGCTTCTTTATGCACTGCTCTTGCTTCTTTCTACACCTCTCTGGTAAATGTATGCATCCCTCATGCCTCTTTCAGCACCCCTTGTCTGTCTGTCTGCACCTCTCTTGCCTTGTCCTGCACACCTGTTCCCTTTTTCTGCATCCCTTTTGCCTGTTTCTGCAACTCTCTTGCCTCTTTCTGCAGTTCTTTGGCTTCCTTTTGTACCTCTGTTGCTTCTTTCTGTACTTCTCTTGCCTCTTTCTGCACCCCTGTTGCTTCGTTCTGTACTTCTTTTGCCTCTTTCTGTACCTCTCTTGCTTCTTTCTGTATCCGACTTGCCTCTTTTTACATCCCTCCTCCCTCTTTCTGCACCTCTCTTGCCTCTTTCTGTACCTCTGTTGCTTCTTTCTATACCTCTTTAGCATCTCTCTGCAACTTTCTTGCTTCTTTCTACACTTCTCTTGCTTCTTTCTGCACCTCTCTTGCTTCTTTATTCACCCTTCTTCCCTTTTTTGCATCCCTCTTTCCTCTTTCTGCATTTCTCTTACTGTTTTCTTCACCTATCTTTCCTCTTTCTGCACCTCACTTGCTTCTGTCTGTGCTTCTTTTGCTTCTTTCTCTACCTCTCTTGCTTCTCTCTGCACTTATCTTGCTTCTTTCTACAATGCTCTTGCTTCTTTCTATACCTCTCTTGTAAACGTATGCATCCCTCTTGTCTCTTTTAGCAACCCTTGTCTGTCTGTCTGCACCTCTATTGACTTTTAATGCACACCTGTTCCCTTTTTCTGCATCCCTTTAGCCTGTTTCTGCAACTCTCTTGCCTCTGTCTGTAGTTCTTTTGCACCTCTGTTGCTTCTTTCTGCACTTCTCTTGCCTCTTTCTGCACCCCTGTTGCTTCTTTCTGTACTTCTCTTGCTTCTTTCTGTACCTCTCTTGCTTCTTTCTGCACCCAACTTGCCTCTTTTTGCATCCCTCCTCCCTCTTTCTGCACCTCTCTTGCCTCTTTCCGTACCTCAGTTGCTTCTTTCTATACTTTTTTAGGATCTCGCTGCAACTCTCTTGCTTCTTTCTACACTTCTCTTGCTTCTTTCTGCACCCCTCTTGCTTCTTTATGCACCCTTCTTCCCTTTTTTGCATCCCTCTATTTCTTCTTTCTACATTTCTCTTGCCATTTTCTGCACATATCCTTCCTCTTTGTGCACCTCACTTGCTTCTGTCTGGGCTTCTTTTGCTCTTTCTACACCTCTGTTGCCTCTTTCAGCAATTTTCTAGCCTCTTTCTGCACTTCTCTTGCTTGTTTCTGTACCTTTATTGCATCTTTCTGTACCTTTAATGCCTCTTTCTGCACCTCACTTGCTTCTTTCTGTACCCCTCTTGTCATTCTGCACCCCTTCCCCTTCTTTCTGTACCTCTGTTGCCTCTTTCTGTATCCCTGCTCCCTCTTTCTGTACCTTTACTGCATGTTACTGCCACCCGCTTCCCTCTTTCTGTACCTGCTGCTTCTTCCTGCAACTCTCTTCCTTCTGTATGTACCCCTCTTGCCTCTTTCTATACCCCTCTTGACTCTTTTTGCACCTCTCCTACCTCTTTCTGCATCTGTCTTGCCTTTTTTTGTACCTCTATAGGTTCTTTCTGCACTGCTCTTCCTTCTTTCTGCACATCACTTGCACATTTCTGCATCCCTCATGCCTCTTTCTGTACCCTTCTTCCCAAATTCTCCACCTCTTGCTTCTTTCTGCCCTTCTCTTGCTTTTTTCTGCACTGTTCTTGCTTCTTTCTGCATGTCTCTTGCATATTTCTGTATCCCACTTACCTCTTTCTGCACCCCTGATCCCTCTTTCTATACCTTTCTTTCCTGTTTCTGTACCTCTTTTGCCTCTTTCAGTACCTCTGTTTCTTCTTTCTGCACTTCTCTTGCCTCTTTCTGCACTCCTCTTGTATCTTTAAGCACCTCTGATGCTTCTTTTCACACATCTCTTGCTTCTTTATGTACCTCTCCTGCCTCTTTCTATAGGCCTTTGCCTCTTTGTGCACCTCTCCTGCCTCTTTCCTGTTCCTCTATTGCTTTTTTCTGCTGTTCTCTTGCCTCTTTCTGTACCTCTGTTGCTTCTTTCTGTACTGCTCTTACCTCTATCTGTAGTGGTAGACCTCAGCAAGACCTACCAGTGCTAGGCGTTCGCCCTTCTCTGCACACAAGTCCTCAGACCAGAAAATAGAATTGGCATGTAAGCTGAAATAGTAAAAAGATATTTTATTAACCTCATGAGGTGGAACTACATTCACACAACACCCTTCGGTAGTGTATGAAGTAGTACAAGGAATAGAAGAACTGTGGGTCTTTTATACCCACACAGGAGCTCAAAAGAAGGTGGTACAAGCACACATAGGAGAGTTACATACATAGATGGTCATACAGAGAATGCACAGTCAACAAAGAAGGGGGAGCAATTAGTTGCTGACCGGTAAATGCAACCTGACATTTACAGACTAGAGCAGGTGCATAGGCAGCTACAGACTCTTGAGCACTACTGAGCATGTGCAGAGTAGCAGGGGCTAAGTATAGCCAGTTCTTGAGCACCTCACAAGGGCAAGCAACAGTGAAGAGGGAAAAAAGCACATGGCGAGCACATGACCAGTAAGATGGCTGCCGGAAGCAAGAGGGCTTCAGCTAAACGCTAACAGCGATCTCTGCCAAATTTCCACAGACGACCCTTTAAGCGTTAGCTGAAGACATCTATAATCTAAAAGAGTCTAGGTATATATCATGTATGTTTCTATGGAAGAGAAGTGGTCCACTGGAAATACCAAGTCTATATCGGTTTTCACGTTACATGTATTAAGAAGAACACACTCAAAAAACTCTGGACCGCTTGAGTTTTGTAACAAATGAGTCTTTGTAGGGGGTGATGAGTGTGTTTGGCCAAGTTTGTTGGTGTCCTTAGGCTGAATCCTAATTCTTGTAATCAACGTCAGGAGTCCATATGATGTGAAAAAATTGCTTTTATTAAATAAGATTAAAACATGAACAGCCGACACAGGGGGCGAAACACGTGTCGGCTGTTCATGTTTTAATCTTATTTAATAAAAGCAATTTTTTCACATCATATAGACTCCTGACGTTGATTACAAGAATTAGGATTCAGCCTAAGGACACCAACAAACTTGGCCAAACACACTCATCACCCCCTACAAAGACTCAATATATCATGTATGTCAATTCTCATCATTTCATCAATCTCTTTATCTAGTACACGCGGGGCATTCATTTGCTTAACATCATGTCTGGTAGGTGTACAAGCGGTGATACAGATGGAGCAAACAATTGGACCACATTGTATACATAGGCAGCATGTCAGTAGAATTGCAAGTAATATACACAGCACTGTCAATAGTTTCCAGCCCCAGGTAGATATCAATGTCCAAAACCAGCTGGCCAAAGTCCAGGTGCCAGTATCAGGGTGAATCTCAGCCGCAATTTTGTGTTGCTTGGATATTGCATCAAAAACTGAAGGGGCCGGAGGAAACGATATATTAATCCAGAGGTTGCATTAAGAAATGGAGGAGGGTGTGGGGGCCTTGGCGCAAGTATCGGGACATGCGGGGTGGGATGAAAGGGATTGTTATTACTAGCCCTTTATAACTACAGATTCTGTCCGCGATGGCACAATGAAATGTGGTTATTCTGTAAGCCATTGGAACACTGCAGTGTTTTGTACGAGACCTTGAGCAATGTTAATAAAAAGATGTTTTAAAAAAACAAAAAAAAACTGAAGGGGCATGATCTGGAATGTACACGCAACAACTACTTCCGATGATGTCACATGAACCACCTCAATCAGCCAAAACCACGTCCAGGACTATACAGTTTTGGAGCTCCACAATCCTCGCAATCTGTAGTTCCTCTGTGATGTTTCCAAGTGCCATAGCTGTCTGGTTGGTTACAGCTTCTACGACACGAGTCAAACATCTGATTTTCATACTGTTCAAAGCAGCACCAACAAAGAAAAAAAGCCCCAAATTAAAATCAACATACTACTGCAGTGCGGTGTAAGTCTGATCCACCTCATCATTACTTATTGTTCTTTTGTATCTGTACTTGGAAAAGCCATTAAACAGTCGATAGTCATTGTGATATGATACAGATGCCAGAAATACAGGTGGCAATAAAAAGGACACATAGACTCCAGACCATACAACAGGTAGATGGTAGTATCCCTTATTTCCACAGATAAAATACGTGGTGTGTGAAGACGTGAAACTACTGTTGTTGGTGCCAGCAATGTTTAAAACCAAGGTACATTTGCTTCTTTCCACTGGAATTTTCCCCACACTACTCACACATAAATCTGCTTGGGCTCTAGTGACAGCTATAACAGGAGGCCCATTGCCCTTTGCAGTTCTCGTATTTGGGTAAACATAATGTGCAGAAGCATTTCCTTGTCGGTACTCCTCCATCTCCCATATAGACCCTGCAGCTTGCAGATTACCTTCTTCATCTGGATAACATGCTTTATTAAGATAGTAGTTCAATCTCCCTACACCCATATTAGTAATATTAGCCACTTGAGAAGCCAATAACAGTGCAAACCAGGCTTGACAAGAACCGTTATGGGAGAAGGGAAGAGGAATGAAATGTGTTCCTCCCTTTTTCTGATGAGCTGGCATCATTCCGCACACCCAACAGTCCGTAATGTTCGTAGCATTGTGCGTGTGGTGCAACATCTGGATGAACGTGTTGTTCAGATAAGACTGTCTCCGCTTTTGCTTATGATAAGGGAGAGTAAAATAGTGGTGTTCAATGGGTGCTGGAGTAGTGGCAATCAGTATTTGTCGGGCAGAAGCCACTTCCTCTGCAACCCAAGTTATCACTGCCATTGCGACCACAGTGACAATTCATCCAACAATGCACATTATCTTCTTATCACAGATCCTCGCGCAGTTGATGTTTTCTCCACAGGCATATTCATCTCTTTGTTGAAGTAATAAAACCGTTGGAGCTCTAAAGTCCAGAGCAGCCGTTGGTTTCTTCACTGAGGGTTTATGACAGGTGTCACTACACAAAAGATCCCCCTCCCTCTTCAGCTCAGTTTCTTACTAACAAAGGGCGGTTGCTCAACTAGTCTTTTTCAGCAATGAAGTTTCTTTCCGGGGCCCCAGTTGATATCGGGATACACCAGGAATCGTATGGTCTGGGAAGACTTCCTCAGGTTCTTCAGGGGATATGGTTTGGCCTCTCTCTGTGTCCAGGATGTGTTGATGGTCGATCAGGGCGTAAGTTCCACCAGGGTAGACAGCAGTCTTTTACAATGGGTAGAATGTACACAGTTCCTCGTGTTCATCACTCGGACCGCAGTTCTTGTCGCTAAGAGGACTTGCTCTGGGCCACACCACCTAGGCTACAAGCTGCTTGACCTCTGGAAGGATCAGACCATGACATGTTTGCCGAGTGGTGGTCCATGGCCTTCATCCTCAGACCTGTCAGGAAGAGCTTCTCAAACCTGTTGATGAATAGAAATCAAACTGTCAGTCAACTGTGATAGGTGGTCACTCATCAAGACACATGGTACATCATGTATGGGTGTGGCTTAGGAATTTACCAAATATTCATAGGCCTTCCAAATACTAACTCATATGGTGTAAAGCCAGATTGTGAATGTGGCAATGGACAACAATGCCAAGTGTAGTACATCAAGCCATTTCAAAGATGTAGAAGCCTGGATTTTAGCTAGCTTCAGCTTGAGAGTTGCATTGTATCGCTCCACTAGCCCTGCTGATTGTGGATGGAAGGCAGCATGAAATTTATGCTTAATCCCTAATCCTTTCAGGATATACTCGACAACTTTCCTAATACAATGGGGTCCGTTATCACTCCACAAAAGTTTGCAAACAAATCTGGGGAAGAATTCCTTTAGAAGCACCTTTGCTGGAGTAAGAGTTGTATTATCTTTCATAGGGTACGCCTCTATCCAGTTAGTGGAGGCACATTCCACTACTAGGACATTTTTTAGATTATTACAGTGTTCAAGCTGGATGTAATCCATTTGCAAAACTTCAAAAGGTGCAGTTGGTGCAGCAAACCCTCCTGTAGGTGTTTGTGTCCCTTTTCCAGGATTGTACTGAAGACAAATCAAGCAGGACTGCGCTATCTTTTTAGCTGTGCTGGCAATTTCTGGGTGCTGTCAAAGATGCAATTCCTGTAAGGAGTTGTCCCCATGCGCACAGCATATGAGATACCAACAACTGATATAATGAAGTAGATCCAAACTTAAAGAAGTTTCAAGTGTTTAATTCATAATTTCCAATGTTCAATGATCTTTTTTTCTGGCATTATGGTTGATTATATCGGGCAAGTTGATGCCCTTCGTCACCGCATGGACCTGATTCACGGGATACCACTATTGAACACTACACCCGAACTCTCATGTGGCGTTCATTCACCAGCCCCAGAAATTATCCCCTGACTAAGGGCATCAAGTTGCCCGAAATGCATTGGGATTGATGAGAAAAACATGAATGGAATGTTTGATATGACATAATCAACCTTAATATGAAAAAGTATTATCCCGGTGCACTCAATGTTTTTAGAGTTTTCAACAAAGTTAATTCAATTCTTTTGGTTGTATATTTCAGCCCACGTGTATACTTCTTCGAGCTTGTAATCCAAGGTGTCGCGTCGATATTTGCGGATTTTTCTTTCGTTTACTTCTTTTGCGTAGCGATCTAATTTCTGATTAACATCTTCCAAAGTTTTTTCCAAATCTGGAATTTTGTTTAGCTCTTATTTTACTGTTTTTATTTCGTCTTCAAGTTCTACCAATACTTTTGAGAGTTCTTCCACAATCAATAAAATGAGATCCAAAGAACATTTATTTAATATCTGATACCATTTCTCAAGAAATTTTTTACTGTTTTTGCATAGCATTGGCTTAAGGGCTATTCTGAGTCCCCGGGGAATCCTTTGATTTTTGTGGTAATGTATCAGTGTGGTCGCATGCAACCGTTGGTTTATTTCCTTCTTACTGATGTATTCAAATTGTCTGAGTATTTGAGCAGTGGTCGTTTTTTGAGGAGTGATGCATCTGGTCTCCTGTATGAGCCCATATATTTCTTGGGCGGCTTCATCCGTAAAGACTAAAGTCTCTGCTCTATTAGCGGTTGAAAGTGCGATATCATCCATTTGCATATTCGTGTGTATCGTTTAGGTGATCCAGGGATTGGGTAGACTAAACTGATTGAATATGAAAAAGTATTATCCCGGTGCACTCAATGTTTTTAGAGTTTTCAACAAAGTTAATTCAATTCATAGGAAGGTGCTCTAGTCGTCACACGTAGTCTGAACGTGCCTTGAAACATAAAAGAGTGTTGAGGGTAGAACACACTATCCTCGAGGCTGAGCACTAATTAAACAAAGAAAACAAGTTTCTACTCCAAGTTCATCGGTTTTATTGATTCAAATTATTTTTCCAAATTTTTCAGTTCATGCGTTGCATATGTTTAAACGGAAGTTTCTGACCAACATAATTCATTCTTATGAAGTCATGTTATATTTTTCAAATGATTCAATCCACCCAATGCATTTCGGGTCCATACCAACATGACCCTTCGTCAGGGGTCTGAAAATAAAGCGCAAACAGGACCAAATTAGTCACTCCCTCATTGTAAAAACAACACAATACATTGCACTTGTATCACTATACAATGCAAAAAGAGAATTCAAAGTAAACAACTCCATTGACAGTAGAATAACGATAACTCACAAGTTTTTACCAAAGTTAACCATCAACTACATTGAACTGTTACTAGCGGATCTCGAAAGCACATTTATGACGCTTAAATCAAAAAACATTCTCACTTACGAGTAACAGGACGCGGCTGCGTCTTCGCGGATTTGGATTCAATTTCCGCGTGTGTAAACGAAAGTTCTAATAGCCAGATTTTGATCACATGATCGGGATCGCGGCCAATGGCAGCGCGGATCACTGGTCATGTGACAAGAGTATCTCGGCTTACCGAACAATCAACATAGAGTGATCCTAGAGTTGAATCTCAAACTTTATGCGTATCAACGGACAAATGACAATATATATAATGCTAGCGGATAACATAGGATAATGCTGAAACAGACAAACAATTCAAACATTAAAATTCTGGGTGAATGGGGGGGGGGGATCAGACAATGTCGAAAGTCAATGCTCAAGCTTGATGAGTTCATAAGAAGCATGCATGTTCAATCCTATCATTTAGCCCTGTGGGCTGGGTTGAATTCAATTTTTTTATCCAGTGAAATTCTGCCCTTAGTCTCTGGTTCAGTCTGAATCAAATGCCAATGTTTGTTAATGATGTGTTTGATTTTGTGAGAATCCAAGTGTCATGAATGTGCTTTCGAGATCCGCTAGTAACAGTTCAATGTAGTTGATGGTTAACTTTGGTAAAAACTTGTGAGTTATCGTCATTCTACTTTCAATGGAGTTGTTTACTTTGAATTCTCTTTTTGCATCGTATAGTGATACAAGTGCAATCTATTGTGTTGTTTTTACAATGAGGGAGTGACTAATTTGGTCCTGTTTGCGCTTATTTTTCAGACCCCTGACGAAGGGTCATGTTGGTATGGACCCGAAATGCATTGGGTGGATTGAATCATTTGAAAAATATAACATGACTTCATAAGAATGAATTATGTTGGTCAGAAACTTCAGTTTAAACATATGCAACGCATGAACTGAAAAATTTGGAAAAATAATTTGAATCAATAAAACCGATGAACTTGGAGTAGAAACTTGTTTTCTTTGTTTAGTGAGTGCTCAGCCTCGAGGATAGTGGGTTCTACCCTCAACACTCTTTTATGTTTCAAGGCACGTTCAGACTACGTGTGACGACTAGAGCACCTTCCTATGAATTGAATTAACTTTGTTGAAAACTCTAAAAACATTGAGTGCACCGGGATAATACTTTTTCATATTCAATCAGTTTAGTCTACCCAATCCCTGGAGCACCTAAACGATACACACGAATATGCAAATGGATGATATCGCACTTTCAACCGCTAATAGAGCAGAGACTTTAGTCTTTACGGATGAAGCCGCCCAAGAAATATATGGGCTCATACAGGAGACCAGATGCATCACTCCTCAAAAAACGACCACTGCTCAAATACTCAGACAATTTGAATACATCAGTAAGAAGGAAATAAACCAACGGTTGCATGCGACCACACTGATACATTACCACAAAAATCAAAGGATTCCCCGGGGACTCAGAATAGCCCTTAAGCCAATGCTATGCAAAAACAGTAAAAAAATTCTTGAGAAATGGTATCAGATATTAAATAAATGTTCTTTGGATCTCATTTTATTGATTGTGGAAGAACTCTCAAAAGTATTGGTAGAACTTGAAGACGAAATAAAAACAGTAAAAGAAGAGCTAAACAAAATTCCAGATTTGGAAAAAACTTTGGAAGATGTTAATCAGAAATTAGATCGCTACGCAAAAGAAGTAAACGAAAGAAAAATCCGCAAATATCGACACGACACCTTGGATTACAAGCTCGAAGAAGTATACACGTGGGCTGAAATATACAACCAAAAGAAATGGCAATCTCAACCACAAAAAAAGTCCGGTACGGCATTGTCACAAGAAAGCGTTGTTTCAGATTCTGATTTTTCACAAAATCGACCACCAATCAGTACAGTAGCTAAACAAACAGTCAAATCTTCTACCAGTTCAACTAATGCTCAACAGCAGTCTTTTTTAGATATAAGCCCGGCAGCAAACGCTCCTCCAACGACAAGCCATGTACCAGAAGGTCAAAAAGAAAAAGAAACAGAAGAGGAAGTGGCCAGAAGGACACGGAGTCAAGTACAGAAAGTGACTTAGTGATTAACATTTCATCGAAACAGTTAACCAAAATGCAAACATTAGTGTTGAACAAAGGAACTACGTTTGTACCTACATATAGATCAAATGCAGCTGAAACAGAAATAGCACTTTTTAAATTTTTTGGGAATTTGAAACTGCGGTATTTTTTCAAGGACATTCAACAAACTCAGGTATCGGAACTATGGGATGATGAGTTTAAACCGCCCAGTGCATTTTGTGCTCCCACAACTCACAAAACCATAGAAGCATTTGAAAGAGCTGTAATGTCCGAAACACACAAACTTGCTTTCGCTAAACCAAAGAGAAATATTTTGACCACCAAAGAATGGAACACATTGAAGAATCTGATTCAAGACGAAAGTCTTGTCTTTCAAAAAGCCGATAAGGGCGGAGCCCTGATAGTAATGGATATGGAATTTTATCAAACGAGTGTTGACAATCATGTTCACAATCAAGAAATTTATTTACCACTCGCAGGAGATCCAACACAAGAATACCAGAAAGTGTTACAACAGATCTTGGAACATGCACTCACCATGAAATGGATTAGTCAAAAAACCTACGCATTTTTTCAATTGAAACACCCTAGAAGGCCGCAACTATACATGTTGCCTAAGATTCATAAGGACCCTGTGAAACCACCCTTTAGACCCATCGTCTCGGCCTGTGGATCAATCTCGGAACCATTAGGGAAATTTGTAGACAAATTTTTGCAACCCCTAGTTCAATGCAGTCAGACATACATCAAGGACACAACGGCATTCTTAAACATGCTCAATCAAGTACAACTGAACCATGAAGAATCATATCTGTTATGCACCATAGATGTGGTCGCATTATACACTTCTATCCCACACAAAGAAGGCATTGAAGCGCTCGAATGGAGCTTGCTCCACAGCAATCTAGAAGAGTATCAACAAATCTTGATTTAGCAATTAATGCAATTTGCTTTATATCACAGCTATTTTGAGTGGAAGGGCCAATTTTTCAACCAATCGAATGGAACCTCTATGGGTTTTGGGGGAGCTCCCTCCTATGCAAACATCTTCATGCAAAAATTTGAGGAAGACTTCATCCTGAGCGATCAAACCTGGACAGATGGCTTGATCATGTTCAAGCGTTTCATCGACGATATCTTCTTGATTTGGCGTGGATCCAAAGAACTACTTGAGTCTAACATCATCAAACTCAACACCCACAATGAAAGGATCAAGTTCACTCACAACATCTCAAATGAAACCATAGCATTTTTGGATGTTCAAATTATCTTAAACAACAATGTCATCAGCACCAAAGTTTTTCACAAATCCACAGACAGAAATGCCAGTCTTTTATTTCAAAGCTTTCATCCAGAAGCTTTAAAGAAACATTTGCCTACCTCGCAATATATCAGATTGAAAAGAATCAATTCCAATGAACACGGCGCAAAGATTTCAATACAAAAACAAACAGAAAGGTACAAGTTGAGAGGTTACCCCGTGGACATCTTGGAAAAAGCTTTAACCAAAGTTGAGAAAATGAAGAGAAGTGATTTATTGGTTCCTAAGACAAAACAACAACAACAAAAAACCATTTGCGTTTTGAAATATTCTTCGGATTCTCACAAAATCAAACACATCATTAACAAACATTGGCATTTGATTCAGACTGAACCTGATCTCAACAACTTGTTCGAAAACAAAATCACATTTGCCTTTCAAAGGTCCAAAAATCTTAAAGAATTATTGAATACTCCGACCAAGCCCAAAATAGCTTGGAAAGGAATGTCCAAATGTCTCAATTGCATCCATTGCAATAATGTAATAACCGGAAAGACAATTACGCACCCCACGAAAGGTTTTCCAATTGATTTACATCATTCCAGCACATGTGATACCGCCAACTGCATCTATTTAATCAAATGCCCATGTGGCAAAATCTATATTGGTCAAACTGAGCGTAAGATCAAGGTCCGTATCACGGAGCACAAGAGCAATATCAGATTAAGCAATATGAAATCCACTCTGGCAAGCCATTGGAAAGACATGGGGCATCAAATTTCTCAATTGAAATTCATGGTGATCGAGACTATCCAACAACGCCCAGACATGGATCCCGTGAAACAGAGACTAAGGGCAGAATTTCACTGGATAAAAAATTGATTTCAACCCAGCCCACAGGGCTAAATGATAGGATTGAACATGCATGCTTCTTATGAACTCATCAAGCTTGAGCATTGACTTTCGACATTGTCTGATCCCCCCCCAATCACCCAGAATTGTAATGTTTGAATTGTTTGTCTGTTTCAGCATTATCCTATGTTATCCGCTAGCATTATATATATTGGCATTTGTACGTTGATACGCATAAATTTTGAGATTCAACTCTAGGATCACTCTATGTTGATTGTTCGGTAAGCCGAGATACTCTTGTCACATGACCAGTGATCTGCGCTGCCATTGGCCGCGGTCCCGATCATGTGATCAAAATCTGGCTATTAGAACTTTCGTTTACATACGCGGAAATTGAATCCAAATTTGCGAAGACGCAGCCGCGTCCTGTTACTCGTAAGTGAGAATGTTTTTTGATTTAAGCGTCATAAATGTGCTTTCGAGATCCGCTAGTAACAGTTCAATGTAGTTGATGGTTAACTTTGGTAAAAACTTGTGAGTTATCGTCATTCTACTGTCAATGGAGTTGTTTACTTTGAATTCTCTTTTTGCATCGTATAGTGATACAAGTGCAATGTAGTGTGTTGTTTTTACAATGAGGGAGTGACTAATTTGGTCCTGTTTGCGCTTTATTTTCAGACCCCTGACGAAGGGTCATGTTGGTATGGACCCGAAATGCATTGGGTGGATTGAATCATTTGAAAAATATAACATGACTTCATAAGAATGAATTATGTTGGTCAGAAACTTCCGTTTAAACATATGCAACGCATGAACTGAAAAATTTGGAAAAATAATTTGAATCAATAAAACCGATGAACTTGGAGTAGAAACTTGTTTTCTTTGTTTAATGAGTGCTCAGCCTCGAGGATAGTGGGTTCTACCCTCAATACTCTTTTATAATCAACCTTAATGCCAGAAAAAAAGATAATTGAACATTGGAAATTATGAATTAAACACTTGAAACTTCTTTAAGTTTGGATCTACTTCATTATACCAGTTGTTGGTATCTCATATGCTGTGCGCAGGGGGACAACTCCTAACAGGAATTGCATCTTTGAAAGTATCTAACACTTCTAGGTCCAGAAAGCGAAGCCCCAGCAGCACGCAACAACTTTTCACCCGGTCACCTTAAGCTCCTGTGGTGCGTGTCTTTCATCGTATCATTTCTGGGTGCTCCCAAACTTGCGTAAGCAATTTCGTTATCGAGAAGGCTCCAACATGGGCCGGCCCATGTGCCATATGAATCATAGGTTGTAAATAGGCTGTGGGTAGTCTCCACTTGGTTATGTCTTTATTTTTCCAACAGCCCTCATCATCAAATGTTCTCTCCTTAGACCATTGCTCAAGCTCTTCTGCAGAAGCAGATCTCTGCATGTCTAGCACTTCCTGCCTAACATCATGCCAACGTTCAGCCTGTGACTTCACTAAGTACATAGATGTGGTGCTTCGCTGCATTGCAATTTCATAGGCTGTGTGATCTGCGAAGGCTTTGCCTTGTCCTATTTTATCGGTCACTTTCTTGTGTGTGCTACATTTAACAATCGCTATTTTCTTTGGGTATGTCAAGGCAGTCAGAAGATTGGGTATCAATTCTCCATGCATGATTTGCATCCCATGGGATGTAAGGAAGCCTCTTTCCTTCCAAAGTAACCCAAAATCGTGAGCCACTCCAAAAGCATTGCGGCTATCAGTATAGACGTTCACAGACAAATTGGTACTAAGTTCACACGCTCTTGTCAAAGCTATTAGCTCAGCTGCATGAGCTGACTTCTGTGGAATCCGAGCTGTCTCAACTACCGTCTGAAGTGTTGTGATTGCATATGCAGCTGATGTTGTGCCATCTGGTAACTTCAAACAGGACCCATCAACCCACAGTTCTTCATCAACATTTGAGAGGGGCGTATCTTGCAAGTCGACACAACCCTTTGTCTGTTCCTCAGAAAGGAAAATACAATCATGAGGCTCTTGTGACTGGGACTGAGTTGCTGGATTTGGAAACAAAGTAGCTGGATTCAGGGTTGAACATATTTTCAAGGTGATATGAGGGGCCACGAGTGTCAATTCGTAACCTGTCAACCTAGCCCTAGTTAAATGCTGTGTTTTAGTTTGGTTCAAAAGGGCATCAACTGCATGGGGTACTAACACCAACAGTCTATGTGACAAGACTATCCCTTCCACCGTGTATCAGTACTAAAACTGAAAGCGCACAACCATCCCTCTCGTGTACATAGAGTGTGAAAGCTTTTGTGTAGTCTGGGGTGCCTAATACTGGTGCAGAACAGAGAGCTTGTTGCAACTGTTAAAAAGCATTCTGGCATTCAGTCGCCCATGGAAGGGGCATGGGAGTGTCTTTTGTGTGAAGAGCCAACAAAGGGTTAACAATATGTGAGAAGCCTAAAATCCATTGCTTACAAAAAGAAGTAAGACCAATGAATGCACGAACATCTTTCAGAGTACGGGGCACTAGTGTGTCTAAAATAGCTTGAATGTGGTCTGGTGTAAGTGCACGTCCCTCCTTAGATAGGAGGTGACCTAAATAGGTAACCTTCTGTCTACAATACTGTAATTTGTTCTGTGAAACTTTGTGATGGTGTGATTCAAGAAATTAAAGCAATGACAGTATTCCTTTCGAACACTGTTCAGGCGTGTCAGCTACCAACAAGATGTCATCAACATATTGTATGAGAGCCACCCTAGTCGGCACAGAGAAAGAATCAAGCTGTTGTTTCAACGCTTGGCTGTAAATACTAGGACTCTCTGTATACCAGTTGGGAACTTTACAGAATCTAAAGGATCGGTTATTCAAAGTAAAGCCGAACAAATATCGGCTGTCAGGATGAATAGGGATGGAAAAGAAAGCATTCTTCAAATCAATTACAGTGACTGTGATAGCAGTTGGAAGAACCAAGGTAAGGAGTGTTGTGATGTCAGAGACTACCGGATATTGAGGCACCACAATCTTGTTAACTTCTCGTAAATCAATGATAAACCTGTAGATTTTAGTATCAGTGTCTTTCTTCAGAATAGGAAGGATAGGGCTATTGCAAATATTGGAAGGGACTTCTTCTAAAACCCCCACTTCAATTAGATCATGAACAATGCGTACAAGTGCTTCTTAACCTTCTCGAGTAATTTTGTATTGAGGCAATCGAGGCAAAGAAGCTCCCTCCTTTATATGAATATGCACTGGTGGAATAACCATTTGTCCCACATCAATGTCTGAAGTAGCCCACAAAGTACTAGGGACTGAAGCCGGAGCAATATCCTCTCTAATGAGACAGGACTTCTCAGTCACCGGATAGTGATCATTCAAAATAACATGCACACCTTCTGGGGAATAATATATTGTAGTCCTAAAATACTTGAGCATATCAAGACCCCCAATATTGTCCAGTATATTAGGGGAAAGTAAAAACGGACATGGAGCAGTAAATTTATCAACATGGAATGCAAGTGGTTGTGACAGTGGGCTAAGGGAAGGTGTCCGATCAAAACTTATTAATGTAATGGTTAAGCCAGACAGGGGAGCCCTTGGAACCAAATGTTTAAACAAGGCGCTAGGAGTAGCTCCAGTATCAACCAGAAACTGATCAGTAGAACCCAAAACATGTGCTTGAACATATGGACCCTTCTGATCTACTAGGACTTTAACTGATTCCTTACCCCATCCTAGGCATTCATATGCATAAGCAGAGTCCTTCAAATCCGAATTCAAATAATCAGATATTTGATATTGGTTACACCTATCAAATGTCTTCGAAGAATTCGGATGATGCCCAACAGTCTCAAATCTAGCACAATCATCCATACCTCCCCTTTGTCCTGAATTCCCCATTCGGCTTCTCATGTGTCCCCGACCACGCTGATACTGCTGAGTACGCAAACGAGGACATTCAAAAAGCCAATGTCCAGTATCCCTGCAGTAAGCGCACTGATCAGAAGACAAAGTAGCTTGGGAAAAAGAGGGTGTGCCTGGGCGATACATTGAATGTCCGCCTCTACCACCACTTCCATAAGATGGGCCATAAACCTGAGCAATCAAAGCCTTTGTTTTCAACTCCTTAGTATTTTTATCCTCATTGGACTTAGCTTCCAATTCCTGACGTTCATAATACTCAGCTATTGTCAAAAGAGAGGCTGGAGAAGACGTAGTCCATGATCTTTCGCTGGCCTTTAGGCGACTAGTTATTCCTGGTAACATGTTCGCGACAAATTTATCGACAAACAGATGTCTGCCCATGTCATCTGTCAATGACTGGCCACTAAAGTCGTGGAATGCCTCCTCAAAACTTGTAAAGAAGTCAGAGACCGATTCATCTGCCTTTTGCTTGCAGGATGCTAACACAGTCCAATCTATCTTTTTAGGAGGAATGAGAGTTTTCAATTTAACTAGTATAGCTTTTGGAAGGTCTAAAATTTCTTGTGGTTTCTGTGAGGGTTCCCTTTCCACATCGATCCTTTCTAGGTCCTTCCAAACAGCCCTAAAAGTTATATTATCATCGATTTTACGAATAGATCTCCACATATCAGGGGGTAAAATAAGCCCAGAAAACATCTCAATATCAGATAAAGTCATGGTGCAAGAACTAATGGCACCTTCAACTTCTTCATAAAAAGCGGCTGGATTTTTGCACGGGTCAGGCAAAGCATCTTTAAGAGCCATAACATCTGCTGTACTCCATGGAGTGTAGACCCAATTATAAATAAAATAACCCTTTGCATCAGTGGAATTTTTATTATCATCTTGTTGTATAGCATTTTAGAATCCATGCGTAATTTACTGATTATATAGGTATAATTCACATTGACCTTATATAGGCATAGAAATCATACCCATATTTAGACATAACCCATCCAGTCCAAATACAGGCATGGCTACTTCCACTTGTTCCAAAAAGCCACAACGATTTCTTGGAAAACTCGGCTTCAGCAGTCAGGGACATGCCCTTCCTTGAATATTGATTTGTCCTAGAAATCATGGAGTTTTCAAAGAACTACCATTCCCTTGGGGTTCTTTGATGACGTTATTATGTCCGACTTTTATGTCAAACTAGGCACCTTCAAGGTATAAATATGCCTACACTTGCCCTAGCAAACACACGGTGGTTCGGAGCAGTTCGACTATCTACGTGCCCGACACAGCTCACTACAGCAAGTGCCGAAGGAAGCCGACCCTCCAGCTGACGCACTGATCAAGAGGCTGCATTTCTCCCGGCAAGAATCCAGCTCCAGTGTTTTCAAGCTCCCCTCGTGGGGTGTTGGGAAATCGAGACCGAGACAGCGATACCAGACCTCTATTATTCTAAAACCAAGGTACAGAGCTGATTAGACCCAAGAGAAATCTTGGTTAGATTCTTGGCAAAGAAAAACTAAACTTGCTACACCTCACTTACTTCTTCCCACCTACTAGAATTATGTTAGGTACATTGGGGTAGGCGTATTTTAAAAACACCAGTTTTGTACTTTTTAGCTGTTGTTTTTATGTAGATATTTATCTATGATCTAGAAATCATACAATGCTTTTACAGTATTATTTTATAATACTCTTCTTACTGTACGCATTATACTTTGCAACCAGTATTACGATTGTAGCAGTTCACTTTACTAGCATGAGAAAGAAGACTGTTCAATAAACCCTTTTATTGAAAACGCCCGTCTCTCTATTTCTCTGCACCTCTGATGAAACGAAGCATGCACGATTGACTGAGTAAAATATCTATCTATTTTTTCCACGACTCTGAAGATCAGTTTTATTCTTGGGGAAACAAAGTTGTTATGTTTATGCGGCTGTCAGAAACTAATCCCTTCTTGTGTATTCAAGAAAGTTTCTAGTGACCTCTGAGCTAGCTGGCACTCACAATTAAGTCTAATATATTTGATAGAGACCTAGTCGACCTAAGTTTACGTCAAATCTATAGGATATATTATTCCAATGCGCAGAGCCTATTGGGAATATAGGAACTACACTACATGGCACCCAACGTTTGGTAAGGCACTAATTTAATGCTAGATACTAGAGTAACTCAGTCTTGCTTTTCACAGAGACCCCCTTTTTGCGTAAAATACTCCAATAGACATCTGGAGTGGGTAAAAGGATAAAATATCCGCCATAACTGAGGAGGAAAATCCTATATATCAGTTTTTGGTTTGTTCAACGTTGAAGGATACAGTGTTCCAAAATATTGTGCACCTTATCTTTGTTTCCTTGAAACTTGCTCTGCAAACTTTCATTTAACTATGTCGATTGATGACAATACCGCAACTGGTGGAGCTGCAGCAACTGCAAACCAACCGGGTTTAAACATTACAGGTTTCCAAGAAACTGACCCGGATGCTATAATCATCCTAGAAAACTTATCGAAAACCATCACTATAAAGCTTATAATAAATGGCCTATCACCAAGAGGTGGTAGGGTAATTTTTTCATAGAGGCACACAAATATCATCAGACAGAGGAATTCTATTCATGCATAGTCTTCCCTGAAGCAAATACAGTATTGCATGTGTTCACTTCTACAAAGTAGAGGATAATCCAACGGAATACGTTTCTTTCGAGGACATTGAAATTCCACTAACTTACCAAGAGCATCAGCTCTGGTTTAAAGGCGCCCTACAACATCAAAATCAGATTACCAGGCTCGATCCGCTAGGTAGACCATGAGCAACATAGCCGGTACTAACCAGCTATACACCACATCCTGACATTGAAGAAATGTCAAGTGAACAACTATATGTTCAACTAAAACAACTAATAAAAATACATAGACAATTGGTTCAATATCTCATGCGGACTCTAACAGTTCAACCTCCTATAAGGATTCCACAACAGACCCCCCCACCAGGGGAACACACATAAAATTACACCACAGACTATACAATCAGACATTGGTAAATTACCTGCAAAAAGGCAATAAATTCCATTCTGGATAGCTAAAAAAAATTACTCAAATCGAGGCAGTATTTCCTGACAGTACACCTCATGAGAAACACAGAATTTTAACAATCTGTTTACCAATGGGGATCGCACTCACCTGGAGGACTGTGGCACTTTGGGTACAGTCTTTGCTGCCTTCTACACAAAAACACATGGTGTTCCATCTATGGCGGTGATACCAGACGTCCTGAAACATATTCAAAATGAATACGGGGCAGAGCCTGCTTTAAATCTGGGTATGAAATTACTGAAAGATTTCAAACAGGTCTCAGCTATAATATTAGCTAATATTAATGGGGAAGCAGCATCCATGGCGATCCGCCAAAAAATAAGAGATATTGATATAACTGTGCAACCATATGAACTGGCCAGAATAATTGAAACATCCTATGAAGAACTAGGTAGAGATAGTTTGGGTGGAAACCAGTAAAACCCCAACTAACAGAAAATCCTGAAAAGGTCTTTATTCAAAACACTCTCACTACTACTAAAAAGAAGTGGGAAAATACTAAACAAACTTCTAATGAGAAGCGTTCTCAGTCATGAGGAAGGTCTCTTCAAAAGGAGCCCTCTAAAAAGAGGTATAACCTCTGGAATAGGGATAATTTGAGAAAACCTGATAGATATCAAGATACTGATACACGTTCCTCTCGTACTTTTCAGACATCCTCACAGAAATCGTAAAGAAGAGGACGGTCAGAACACAAGGAATAACGCGTTAAGTCCAAAGACGATCAACAGGTTCAAAAAATAAGAAAACCCAATTCACCAAAAAGAAGGTAGCAGGTCTAAAAATCAGACATGCTGAGGATCTTGAGGACACAACTCAAGAATGGGGAGTGTGCCCAGACAATGCTGGACAGCGCAGCAGAAGTCACCATAGCTCGCAAGATCTTGAAGGATCATCTGGAGACAGTGGACTTGAATATGTACATTCAAGTTGAAACACCTGATACCAGGGTTAGTGTACCCCATAAGTTATATGAAGTAACACTCCGGAAAGAAGGGGACATGACTAGTAAAATAAGAGCACTCTTTTGGGAAAAGCTCTCTAAGGCTTATGACATACTTCTAGCTGAAAAAGACTCACCACCAAAATTTGTCAGGGGGTGCCCACACGGCAAAGACATCATTTTGCCAGCCTTCTCCAATAATATTCCAATTCACTTAAAATACACCTATGCCAGAAAATCGCCTGTAGTCCAGGCTCCAGCATTACATAAAAATCATGTGGGATGGGATGAGTATTCCCCTCGTCACAAAATCCAGTTAAAATCACAACCAACTGCACAGAGGCAGTATCCGGTTAAGCAAGAAGCTAAAAAATAGGCTAGGGAGATAATAGATCAACTTGAATACCAAGGGGTGATTGAAACATGCACCTCGTCAATTAACAATCCTTTGTTTCCTGTTTCCAAACCAGACAATACATATCGTCTAGTTTTGGAAATTTAAACTCTTGTTGCAAAACTTTTGCAGTGCAAAATGCACACAGTACAGCACTAATGAATAACATTGTGCCTATAAATTATAAAACCACATTAGATATTTCTAACGGTTTCTTCTGTCAAAACATTGCACCTGAAAGCAGGAACTTGACCGCTTTCTCAATTATGGGGACACACCGTCACTTCTGTTGTCTCCCGCAGGGATTCAAGAATAGCCCAGGGTTATTTGCAGCCAGAGTAACAGAGTTACTACAAACGCATGATGATGATGCATTATCTTATGTTGATGCCATCTATCTAACAGACGATGACTTGGACAGGCACTTGAACAGAGTGAATACCATTATACTTGGATTCGCCTCTGAAGGGTACAAATTCAACTTTAACCTCATCAGCGCGGCGCAAATTTGTGCGCTGTGCTGAACGTTCTATTGGGCTTATGGACTCATGACGGAACGGTTCCGTCATGAGCACAGGCCAACCGACGCTTATGACGGAACCGTTCCGTCATGAGCATCGAAGGGGTTAAGAAATCAAGAATTGGCCACCTCAACGTCCTTTTTCTGGGATACGAGTTATCAAGTGAAGGCAAAAGCCTGGCAGCCAACTTTTTAGAAAAGCGTGCGCTGCTTCAACCTCCAATGACACTGAAAAACTTACAGTCAATTCTAGGTTTCCTGAATTTTGGAAGAACATACATTCTAAACTACGCAGGAAGGGTTAAACCTTTTTTACGAATTAATCAAAACTGATTTCAAAACAACTAATCGGACTCAAAAACACACAGAACATGTTAGCAACATCACATTTACAGACACGCGTAAACATACGCAATCTTGTAATCAGAATAATCCCAGGAAGATGCGGATTCACGTAATTAACTTTTAATGAAGGTGAACAAGTACCAATTGCTTACAAATCAAACTTGTACACACAAGCTGAAATGAAATTCACTTCAACAGAAAAAATTCTGACAGCGGTTCACACTGCAGTAGCAAAAGAGAGAGCTCTCGCACAGGGTAAACGCATAATGGTCGTTACTCTTGTACTTGCCTTAGAAGTAGTGACAAAAGCAAGCATTCCACATACAAAGGCTTAACATCTGAGATGGATACAATGGGTTAACTCTCTTGCTGCAACAGACGTTGAATACATTTTTGACCCTTATTTAAAAACACAAGAATTTCTACAATACGAACAAGAATGTCCTCTTCCAACTGAGATTTTGCCTCTGGAACAGTACGAATGTATAATTTATACAGACGGATCAGCATAGCCCGCAATTTGGGGTAAACAAGATTATAGTGCTGCATGCGCAATTGTGAAAGGTCGCTGGCGCAATGGTAAATTCCGACCTATTGTCACAAAAACACAATCTCTTGGAGACCGTACAGCTCAAAAGGGGGGTTAGGGCCTAGCTGCAAAGCCAAACGCCACGCAACTAGTAGTTATACTTTGAATTAAATACTTTAGCATTTGTTAGGCTAAATTATGGCACTGTTTTTGTGTACTGTGCTATCTATCGTACTGTTCTAATTCTCCGCTCAGGTCACTCAAGGTTTCAATTTCTTTTTTGTCATATGCTGCTACTGCCACTGTGTACAAACACTACTACCACCATAACGATGCCATTTCATGCGCCCAGGATTGCCAACCTTCATCGCCATTTGCCATGCAGCCAGCCCTGTGTCTAGCCCTATTCTCAAATACAAATCACAGGTAAGATAAGCGTTTGGGGGGAGGAAGAATAATGGAGTAGGAGGAGAGAGGATAGACTGACGGTAGTACTAGTAAAGTAGTAGGACAATTGAATTCACTAACTCTGTGAGTGGTACTTACTTTTGTAAACATTAGGGTGATTACTTAGACAATTTGAATCAAGCAGCCAGTTAAGTTTCAGGAAAACAAACGTACAGTTACCCCCCGCATCCCCCGCAAAACAGTAAAAATGCATATGCTATATTTAAGTTGAAAGTAAATAATTATTTTTATCCCTAATAAAAATAAACTATCCCGCAAGACCCGACCCACCCCCCTCCCTAACACAAAAGAATGTCCATGAAATAAAAAGTCCCCAAAGTCCAAAAAACCCAACTCCCAATTCCCACCCCCCCAAAAGTCTTTAAAAAAAGGGGCAAGGGACAGTCTCTCCTCCTCTACTGCCGCTGGCGGTGTCCTTTGGCCAGGTGGTCCTGTTGCTCCCTGTGGAGGTTCTTCTTGAGCAGGGTTTTCACTCTCTCCATCTCCTGCTCAAGGTTGGACACCCTGAGGGTTAGGCGGTTAATGCGTGCCTTGCACCTGCTCTGGGGGGCAGCTGTTTTTTTGGCTGCTTGGTGGTGGCGGGTGGCTGCGGTACCACGGCTCCGTACCACTGGAGGCTTGCGCTGACTGGCTGACCCAGGGTGCGCGGAGGAGGATGCAGCTGTCGTGGTGGATGTTGTTGTGGACAGCAACTGCATGTCCTCCTCCTACAGGGCCACCACCCGCCGATATTCAGCGACAATCACCTCCAGCTTTCTTTGCCGGGCCCGTTTAGCCAGCTCCTTTCATGTTGGTTTGAAAGGAGCATCTATATGAAGAAAGAAAAACATACTGTAACCAATGCTCTTTAAGATTAACACAAAATAATTCAGCTGAAAGTTGTGTCACAGTAGCACTAGCAACTTGCAAGCACAGTACATAACATTTGTGGCCTGTATCTATCTAACCTCCCGCTTCATCGGCCTCTTCTCTAACATTAGTGGGAGTTTCAGGAATTCTACTAGCACTATATGGACTCACTACATTAGACTCAGACAGTACACCAGTCTTCTTCTTCTCAACATAGTCAAATTTAGAAGAGGCCATTGGTTACTGGTCAACTCCCGCCGCTAATGCTTTTTCTCATGCGAAGTCAAGGGTGAATGTCTTCTACCTGGTTGACAAAAACTTACATCTAAATTTGTAAATCTTCTTAACAGTAAAGTGTACTTGTGCTGTACAACATATACAGCCATGCAGAGAGCACACTCTGCAGTCTGCAATCTTAAAAAGTAAGGAATATAATAGCTTACCACTGCCCGCCACTACTGTAGCATCCCCCACAGCAGTTCCTGATGGCTGTTCCACCGCCTCCGCCACAGGAGTGCCCACCTCCGCGCTGGCCCCGGCAATGGTGGATGGTTGTGCCGATGTTCCGCCTAGAAAATACATTTCATATTCTTAGATGCCATATACACCACTCCCTACTTTTTCTAGGAATGACAATTTTTTACTAGTACTACATAAACAAATGTAATAATTTGTGACTCTCTAGTCTCGAAACTACAAATTTCCCTTTGTTCAGGGAAGGCTTTTTTAATTTATGCTTAGCCGTAACATGTCTTGCTACACTTTTTGGCACAACTGATGAATGCTTGCTTTTTAACACGCACCATTTTTCTCATAACAGACAGAAGCTTCCCTTCTAAGAACAAGAGCAAGATCAGATCATCATCACTGGGAGTCAGCAACGATTCATCCCCACAAAGAAGACTTGAAGTTCCAACCAGATGAGGGCTCTCCCACAATTAATGTGTGAAATCAGCCACTTTTCAGTTTTAAATCCTTCATCATTTATCTTATATGATGAAGTTGATTTTAATAAATGTTTTTACTTTTAATAACACTTTAAAACTTATATACACTCTGTGGTTTTTGGTCATGAGTGAGTGAGCGAAAGGGTTTGCAATTTGCAAGCATGAGTCCATGGCTCAGAGAGGTCGGGACTCTGGGTCTGTCCTGGGTTGTATAATCATTGGGGATCAATCATCGCTGCATTCGGGAGCTAAATTAATGACTCTGACACACTAGCTAGTCAGTAAGGAGATTGGGGGTTCAACTTTTGTTATGACTGAGGTATGTGGAAAGTCTAACTGCGCCTATTATAATTCATAACCAATGCCCGATTTCTTGTCCATAGTTCTGTTTGTGCACAATAGTCTCAGCAACAGTAGTAGTATGGATTGTCCTCCTATCCAATCAAAAAGTAAACTAGTATCTTATTCTTGGTGGCCATTGACATTTTATTGTTGGGAATTGTCAAAGCATAAACATTTAGAAGACTTCAATAGACAGTAAGGACAAACCAGAGGACTGCACTCAGTGCATAGAGCTATTGCTGAATAGAATAGGAGTTTTGTTTAACACCTTTTGCCAACTGTGCAAGCTTAGTTAGCTACACAGACAGACTAATAATAATCTAGTAGTACCACAGGGAGTCATACTAGAGGCAGCATAAGAATTTAAAAACAGTCTACAAAAAGATCAAAGACGATTTAGTAAAAAATAGTATGAGGAACGTTTGGAAAAAATACAGGTGCTGTAAAAGATAGAAAAGTATAATTATTAATATTAACAGGAAAACTTACTGGGGCCAGCAGAGGAGTACAGGATATCCAGTTTGATCTTAGCCAACTTAAGTGGATTACTGGGATAATTATAACCAAATAGTGGAACTGGCCAAAAAAAGACTTTCCTTTTTCCCTCCCCCTTTCTTCACTCACTTGTATATAATCACGTTTGAATGTCACTATTTCACTATTATATGTCACATTATATTCACCCAATTGTATAATGCACCGTTTTTTTAGAAAGAGTATCTGTAAATTGTGAATAAGCTTTGATTGAATAATTCTTTTGTACAAACAGGGTATTTATTTATGGATGAATAATAATTCATAGATTAAAAACTGATGGTTACCCTGAACGCTTTTGGTTTTGGATTTGCATTGTGAGTAAGCTCCTTTCTTGGAGGGTTGTCTTAAGTAACCTTATGACTAATTGAACTGTGAAAAGATTTAATTCAGATATTGAAGTATTCAGGTTGCATACCTGACAGAACCACTGTTTATACTAAATTATATTGCCCAGGTTCTGAGGGATACTGGGTCACCCCCTGGTGATTTATATTATAAAGTGCCTCTGTTGTGTTGGTTCATTCTGCACAGCTCTTGCTTCTTTCTGCACGTCTGTTGCAAATGTATTCATCTCTCTTGCCTCTTTCAGGACCCCTCTTCCATCTTTCTGCACCTCTCTTGCCTCTGTCTACACATCTGTTCACTCTTTCTACACCCCTTTTGCCAGCTTCTGCAACTCATGTGCCTCCTTCTGTAGGTCTTTTGCTTTCCTCTTGCTTCTTTCTGCACCCATCTTGCCTATTTTGGCATGCCTTCTCTGCCTTTCTGCACCTCTCTTGCGACTTTCTGTACCTCTATTACTCCTTTCTGCAACTCTTTTCCCTATTTCTGCAGTTCTTTTGCCTACTTCTGCACCTCTGTTGCTTTTTTCTGCACTTCTCTTGCCTTTTTTTGCACCCCTCTAGCCTCCTTGCGCACCCCTGTTGCTTCTTTCTGCACTTCTCTTGCTTCTTTCTGTACCTCTCTTGCTTCTTTCTGCACCCTTCTTGGCATTTTATTGCACCCTTCCTCCCTCTTTCTGCACCTCTCTAGCCTCTTTCTGGACCTCTGTTGCTTCTTTCTGCACTTATTTTGACTCCTTCTGACCCTCTCTTGCTTCTTTCAGCACCTCTGTTGCTTCTTCCCCACCTCTCTTGCTTCTCTCTGCACTTCTCTTGCTTCTTTATATACCTCTCTTACTTCTTTATGCACCCTTTTTCCCTTTTTTGCATTCCTCTTGGCTCTTAATGCACTGCAGTTCTATTGCCATTTTTCGCGCCTCTCTTGCCTCTTTCTATACCTCACTTGCTTCTTTTTGAACTTCTCTTGCTTCTTGCTATGTCTCTGTTGCTTCTTTCAGCAATTCTCTTGCCTCTTTCTGTACTTCTCTTGTTTGTTTCTGCCCCTCTCGTGGGTCTTCTGCACCTCTGTTGCCTCTTTCTGCACCTCACTTGCTTCATTCTGCATCCCTCTTGCTTCTTTCTGTATATGTCTTCTCTTACTGCACCTCTCTCACCTCTTTCTGTACCTCTCTTGACTTTTTCTGCACCTTACTTGCCTCTTTCTGCACTTCTCTTGCTTCTTTCTAAACCTCTCTTGCCTCTTTATGCACCTCTTTTGTTTATTTCTGCACTTCTCTTCCCTCTTTCTGCACCCACCCAGCCTCTTTCTGCATCTCTGTTGGTTATTTCTGCAGAGTTCTTACTTCTTTCTACACCTTTGTTGCAGATTTATGCATCCCTCTTGCCTCTTTCAACACCCCTTGTCTGTCTTTCTGCACCTCTCTTGCCTCTTCCTGCATACCAGTTCCCTCTCCCTGCATACCAGTTCCCTCTCCCTGCACACCAGTTCCCTCTTTCTGTACCCGTTTTGCCTGTTTCTGCAACTCTCTTGCCTCTTTCTGCAGTTCTTTTGCTTCCTTCTGCACCTCTGTTACTTCTATCTGCACCCGACTTGCTTCTTTTTGCACCCCTCCTCCCTCTTTCTGCACCTCTATTGCTTCTTTCTGTACCTTTGTTGCTACAATCTACACTTCTTATGCCTCTCTGCAACTCTCTTACTTCTCTATGCACCTTTCTTATCCTTTTTGCACCCCTCTTTCCGCTTTCTGCAGTTCTTTTGCCATTTTCTGCACCTACCTTTAATTTTTCTGCACCTCACTTGCCTGTGTGCGCTCCTTTTGCTTCTTTCTACACCTCCGTTGCTTCTTTCAGCAATTCTCTTGCCTCTTTCTGCACTTCTCTGGCTTGTTTCTGTAACTCTCTTGCATCTTTCTGTACCTATAATGCCTCTTTCTGTACCTCACTCGCTTTTTTCTATACCCTTCTTGTCTTTCTGCAACCCTTCCCCCTCTTTCTGCATTTCTCTTGCCTCTTTCTGTATACCTGATCCCACTTTCTGTACCTTCCTGCCTGTTTCTGCACCTCTCTTGCCTCTTTCTGTATACCTGATCCCACTTTCTGTACCTTCCTGCCTGTTTCTGCACCTCTCTTGCCTCTTTCTGTACCTCTGTTCACTCTTTCTACACCCCGTTTGCCTGCTTCTGCAACTCATGTGCCTCCTTCTGCAGTTCTTTTGCTCTTCTCTTGCTTTTTTCTGCACCGATCTTGCCTATTTTTGCATCCCTTCTCCCTCTTTCTGCACCTCTCTTGGCTCTTTCTATACCTTTGTTGCTCCTTTCTGCAACTCTTTTGCCTCTTTCTGTAGTTCTTTGCCTCCTTCTGCACCTCTGTTGCTTCTTTCTGCACTTTTCTTGCCATTTTCTGCACCCCTCTAGCCTCCTTGTGCACCCCTGTTGCTTCTTTCTGCACCTCTCTTGCTTCTTTCTGCACCCATCTTGCCTCTTTTTTGCACCTTTCCTCCCTCTTTCTGCACCTCTCTAGCCTCTTTCTGTACCTCTGTTGCTTCTTTCTGCACTTCTTTTGACTCCTTCTGTACCTCTCTTGCTTCTTTCTGCACCTCTGTTGCTACTTTCTCCACCTCTGTGGCTTCTCTTTGCACTTCTCTTACTTCGTTCTATACCTCTCTTGCTTCTGTACGCACCCTTTTTCCCTGTTTTGCATTCCTCTTGCCTCTTTCTGCACTGCAGTTCTCTTGCCATGTTCCGCACCTCTATTGCTTCTTTCTGCACCCCTTTTGTTTATTTCTACACTTCTCTTACCTCTTTCTGCACCCTTCTTACCTCTTTCTAGATCTCGGTTGGTTCTTTCTGCACTGCTCTTACTTCTTTCTACACCTTTGTTACAGATTTATGCATCCCTCTTGCCTCTTTCAACACCCCTTGTCTGCCTTTCTGCACCTTTCTTGCACACCAGTTCCCTCTTCCTGCACACCAGTTCCCTCTTTCTGTGCCCCTTTTGCCTGTTTCTGCAACTCTCTTGCCTCTTTCTGCACTTATTTTGCTTCCTTCTGCACCTCTGTTGCTTCTTTCTGCACCACCTTGCTTCTTTTTGCACCCCTCCTCCCTCTTTCTGCACCTCCATTGCCTCTTTCTCTACCTTTGTTGCTACTTTCTACACTTCTTTTGCCTCTCTGCACCTCTCTTGCTTTTTTATACACTTCTCTTGCTTCTTTATGCAGCTTTCTTCCCTTTTTTGCATCCCTCTTTCCTCTTTCTGTAGTTCTGTTGCCATTTTCTGCACCTATCTTTCATCTTTCTGCATCTCACTTGCCTGAGTGCGCTCATTTTTCTTCTTTCTACACCTCAGTTGCATCTTTCAGCAATTCTCTTGCCTCTTTCTGCACTTCTCTGGCTTGTTTCTGAACCTCCCTTGCATCTTTCTGTACCTCTAATGCCTTTTTTCTGTACCTCACTCGCTTCTTTCTATACCCTTCCCCCTCTATCTGCACTTCTCTTGCCTTTTTCTGTACCTCTATTGCTTCTTCCTGCTCTTCTCTTCCTTCTGTATGCACCCCTCTTGCCTTTTTCTAAATCCCTCTTGCCTCTTTGTGCACCTCTCCTACCTTTTTCTCCACCCATCTTGCCTCTTTTTGCACCTCTGTTGGTTCTTTCTGCTCTGCTCTTGCTTCTTTCTGCACATTTCTGCATCCCTCATGCCTCTTTCTGCACCCCTCTTCCCCAATTCTCCACCTCTCTTGCTTTTTTCTGTACTTCTCTTGCTTCTTTCTTCACTGCTCTTGCTTCTTTCTGGAAGTCTCTTGCATATTTCTTACCTCTTTCTGCACCCCTGATCCCTCTTTTTATACCTTTCTTGCCTGTTTCTGCACCTCTCTTGCCTCTTTCAGCACCTCTGTTGCTTCTTTCTGAACTTTTCCTGCCCCTTTATGCACCCCTCTTGCATCTTTAAGCACCTCTGAGGCTTCTTTCTGTACCCCTCTTCCCTCTTTCTGTACCCCTTTTGCCTCTCTTTGGACCTCTCCTGCCTCTTTCTACACTTTTCCTGCCTTTTTTCTGTACTTCTCTTGCCTCTTTCTGCACTTTATTTTGCTTCTTTCTGCCTCTTTCTGTTCCCCACTTGCCTCTTTCTGCACCTCTGTTGGTTCTTTCTGCACCGCTCTTGCTTATTTTTGCACATCTGTTGCAAATATCTGCATTTTTTTTGCAGAGTTTTACATAGCGCGAACTAGAACCTAACCGAATCGGGTATCAGAGCGCTTTACATAGCACCAGTTACGTTACATGAGGACACACATTCATTTTAGGCACAGGGAGATTATGTGATTTACCCAGAAACACAGGAGGTTTTTGGTGTCGTTATCAAAACTCAAACCCAGCTCCCCATGTCCGAAGTCGAGCGCCCTAGCCGTTAGGCCAACTCCTCTCCTCTCCTCTACCCCTCTTCCTTCTTTCTCCACCTCTTTTGCCTCTGTCTGCCCACATGTTCCTTCTTTCTGCACTCCTTTTGCCTGTTTCTGCAACTCTCTTTCTTCATTCTGCAGTTCTCTTGCCTCCTACACCTCACTTGCGTCTTTCTGCACTTCTCTTGCTTCTTTCTGAACCCCTCTTGCCTCTTTCTGTAGGCCTTTGCCTCTTTGACCTCCTCTCCTTCCTCTTTCTTGCACCTCTATTGCATTTTTGTGCTGTTCTCCTGCCTCTTTCTGCACCTCTGTAGCTTCTTTCTGCACTTCTCTTGCCTCTATCTGTACCTCTTTTGCCAATTTCTGCACCTCTGTTGTGTTGGTTCATTCTGCACTGCTCTTGCTTCTTTCTATACCTTTGTTGCAAATGTATGCATCCCTCTTGCCTCTTTCAACACCCCTCATCTGTCTTTCTGCACCTCTCTTGCCTCTTCCTGCACACCAGTTCCCTCTTCCTGCACACCAGTTCCCTCTTTCTGTACCCCTTTTGTCTGTTTCTGTAACTCTCTTGCCTCTTTCTGCAGTTCTTTTGCTTCCTTCTGCACCTCTGCTGCTTCTTTCTGCACCCAACTTGCCTCTTTTTGCACCCCTCCTCCCTCTTACTGTAACTCTCTTGCCTCTTTCTGTACCTTTATTGCTACTTTCTACACTTCTTTTGCCTCTCTACTGTTGTAGATGATTCTAGGACTCTACTAAATATTCCTGATTTCATGCCCTTATGTGGGTATAGCAAATCATATCCTTATATAGGCACAAGAATCATACCCATATTAAGACATAGCTAATGCAGTCCAAATACGGCAAGGCTACTCCCATAGACTCCTAGAAAGCTCAACGCGTTCTTAAACAAACCTAGCCTCCAGCAGCCCGGGAATTCCCCCTGCTTCTGTATTGATTTGTCCTAGAACTCCTGGAATCCTGAAACAACTGCGAGTTCTTAGTGACGTCTTATGTCCAACCTTACGTCAAACTCGGCACCATCCAGGTATAAATATACCAGCAGCTGCCTTAAGCAACAAACGGTGGTTTGGAGCAGATCGGCTATCTACTTGCCCGACGCCCTGCTGATACGAGTGCCGAAGGAAGCCGACCCTCCCTGCTGACGCACTGAGAGAGACGCTGTCTTTTCTCCTGCCGAGAAATCCAGCTCCAGTGTTTCCCTGTCACCCTTGCGGGTTGCTGGGAGATCGAGTCCTGAGAAAGAGATACAAGACCTCCTTCATTCTATAACCAAGGTACGGAGCTGATTAGACCCTTAGAGAATTCTTGATTCGGATTCTTGGCAAAAACTATAACTCATCTACTCCTTCCCTGTACTAGGCTTAGGTTAGGTACACTGGGGTAGGCGTATCTTAGAAACACCAGTTGAGTACGTTTAGTCATTATTTTATCATTGTATGTATTTTATCCATTTTAAGTATCTTATGGCTTAGAAACTATATAAATGCTTTTACAGTATTATTTAATAATACTCATTTTACTGTAAGCACTTTACTTTATGACAAGTATTGCAATTGTGGCAATTCACTTCTCTTGCATGAGAAAGAAGACGGCTCAATAAATAACGCCCGTCTCTCTATTTCTCTGCACTTCTGGTGAAACGAAGTATGCACGATTAACTGAGTGAAATAGCTATCTATTGTTTCCGCGACTCTGGAGATATACTCCTTATTCTGGGGGAGCAAAGTTGTCATGTTTAGGCGGTTGTCAGAAACTAATCCCTTCTTGTCTATTCAGGAAAGTTAGCACCTTCTTGTTTACTCGAGAAAGTTTCTAGTGACCTCTGAGCTAGTTGGCATTTCATAATTAAGTCTAACATATTCAATAGAAACCTAGTCGACCACAGTCCTATGTCTACACTGTCGTTTATGTTATTCCAATGAGCAGAGCCTATTGGGAATATAGGAACTACACTACACTACAACTCTCTTGCTTCTTTCTACACTACTCTTGCTACTTTATGTACCTTTCTTCCCTTTTTTGCATCCCTCTTTCCTCTTTCTGCAGTTCTCTTGCCATTTTCTGCACCTATCTTTCCTCTTTCTGCCCCTCACTTGCCTGTCTGTGCTCCTTTTGCTTCTTTCTACACCTCCATTGCTTCTTTCAGCAATTGTCTTGCCTCTTTCTGCACTTCTCTTGCTTGTTTCTGTACCTCTCTTGCATCTTTCTGTACCTCAAATGCCTCTTTCTGTACCTCACTCGCTTCTTTCTACACCCTTCTTGTCTTTCTGCACCTCTTCCTCCTCTTTCTGCACCTCTCTTGCCTCTTTCTATACACCTTTTCCCTCTCCTTTTCCCTCTTTCTGTACCTTTCCTGCCTGTTGCCTCCCTCTCTTGCTTCTTTCTGTACCTCTGTTGCTTCTTCCTGCCCTTCTCTACCTTCTGTATGCACCACTCTTACCTTTTTCTATGTCCCTCTTGCCTCTTTGTGCACCTCTCCTACCTGTTTCTCCACCCGTCTTGCCTCTTTTTGCACATCTGTTGGTTCTTTCTGTACTGCTCTTGCTTATTTCTGCACTTCTCTTGTACATTTCTGCATCCCTAATGCCTCTTTCAGCACCCCTCTTCTCCAATTCTCCACCTCACTTGCTTCTTTCTGCACTGCTCTTGTTTCTTTCTGTATCTCTCTTGCATATTTCTGTATCCCTCTTACCTCTTTCTGTACCGTTCGTGCCTGTTTCTTCACCTTGTTTGCCTCTTTCAGCACCTCTGTTGCTTTTTCCTGTACTTCTCTTGCCTCTTTCTGCACCGTCATGCATCTTTAAGCACCTCTTATGCTTCTTTTTGCACTTCTTATGCTTCTTTCTGTACCCCTCTTCCCTCTTTCTGTACCCCTTGGGCCTCTTTGTGCACCTCTCCTGGCTCTTTCTACACTTCTCTTGCCTTTTTCTGCAATTCTCTTGCCTCTTTCTATACTTTTTTTGCTTCTTTCTGCACTTTTCCTGCCTCTTTCTGTTCCCCTCTTGCCTCTTTATGCACCTTTGCTGGTTCTTTCTGCACCACTCTTGCTTCTTTTTCCACATCTGTTGCAAACTTGTGCAGCCCGCTTGCCTCTTTCTGTACCCCTCTTCCCTCTTTCTGCACTTCTTTTCCCTCTGTCTGCCTACCTGTTTCTGCAACTCTCTTTCTTCTTTCTGCAGTTTTCTTGCATCCTACACCTCACTTGTGTCGTTCTGCACTTCTCTTGCATCTTTCTGCACCCCTCTTGCCTCTTTCTGTAGGACTTTACCTCCTTGTGTACCTCTCATTCCTCTTTCTTGCACCACTATTGTTTTTTTGTGCTGTTCTCTTGACTCTTTCTGCACTTCTGTTGCTTCTTATGTACTTCTCTTGCCTCTAGCTGTACCTCAGTTGCCTCTTTCTGCATCTCTGTTGAGTTGGTTCATTCTGCACTGCTCTTGCTTCTTTCTGCATGTCTGTTACAAATGTATGCATCTCTCTTGCCTCTTCCAGCACCCCTCTTCTGGCTTTCTGCACCTCTCTTGCCTCTGTCTGCACATCCGTTCACTCTTTCTATACCCCTTTTGCCTGCTTCTGCAACTCTTGTGCCTCTTTCTGCAGTTCTTTTACTCTTCTATTGCTTCCTTCTGTATACATCTTGCCGCTTTGTGCATCCCTCCTCCCCCTTTCTGCATCTCTCTTGCCTCTTTCAGCACCCCTCTTCCATCTTTCTGTACCTCTCTTACCTCTGACTGCACATCTGTCCACTCCTCATATACCCATTTTGCCTGCTTCTGCAACTCTTGTGAACTCTTTCTACAGTTCTTTTGCCTCCTTCTGCACCTCTGTTGCTTCTTCTGCACTTCTCTTGCCTTTTTCTGCACCCTCTAGCCTCTTTCTGCACCCCTGTTGCTTCTTTGTTCCTCTTTTGCTTCTTGCTGCACCCATCTTGCCTCTTTTTGTACCCTTCCTTGCTCTTTCTGCACCTATCTTGCCTCTTTTAGTACCTCTGTTGCTTCTTTCTGCACTTCTTTTGACTCCTTCTGTACCTCTCTTTCTTCTTTCTTCAACTCTGTTGCTTCTTTCTCCACCTCTCTTGCTTCTCTCTGCACTTCTCTTACTTCCTTCGGTACCTCTCTTATGTACCCTTGTCTTTTTCTCGAGTTCTCTTGCTATTTTTTGTGCCTATCTTTCCTCTTTCTGTACACTTGCATGTCTGCGCTCCTTTTGCTTCTTTCTACACCTCCGTTTCTTCTTTCGGAAATTCTCTTCCCTCTTTCTGTATTGCTCCTGCTTGTTTCTGTACCTCTCTTGCATCTTTCTGTACCTCTAATGTCTCTTTCTGCACCTCACTCGGTTCTTTCTATACCCTTCTTGTCTTTTTGCACCACTTTCCCCTCTTTCTGCACCTCTCTTGCCTATCTGTGTACCTGTTCCCTCTTTTTATACATTCCCTGTCTGTTTCTGTACCTCTCTTGCCTCTTTGTGCACCTCTCCTACCTATTTCTCCATCCATATTGCCTATTTTTGCACCTCTGTTGGTTCTTTCTGCACTGCTCTTGCTTCTTTTTTCATCTCTCTTGCACATTACTGCATCCCTCATGCCTCTTTCTGCACCCCTCTTCCCCAATTCTCCTCCTCTCTTGTTTCTTTCTGCACTTATCTTGCTTCTTTCTGCATCTAATTTGCATATTTCTGTACACATCTTACCTCTTTCTGCACCCCTGATCCCTCTTTCTGTACATTTCTTGCCTGTTTCTGCATATTTCTTGCCTCTTTCAGCCCCTCTGTTGCTTCTTTCTGCACTTCTCTTGCCTCTTTCTTCACCCTCTTGCATCTTTAAGCACCACTTATGCTTCTTTTTGCACTTCTTATGCATCTTTCTGTATCTATCTTCCCTCTGTCTGCACCTCTCTTGCCTCTTTCACAACTCTCTTGCCTTTTTCTGCAGTTCTCTTGCCTCTTTCTGCACTTTTTTTTATTCTTTCTGTACTTTTCCTGCCTCGTTCTGGTCCCCTCTGCACCTCTGTTGGTTATTTCTGTACTGCTCTTGCTTCTTTTTGCACATCTGTTGCAAATTTCTACATCCCTCTTGCCTCCTTCTCTAACCCTCTTCCCTCTTTTCTGCACCTCTTTTCCCTCTGTCTGCCCACCTGTTCCTTCTTTCTGCACCCCTTTTACCTGTTTCTGCAACTCTCTTTCTTCTTTCTGCAGTTCTCTTGCCTCCTACACCTCACTTGCGTCTTTCTGGACCCTTTTTCCTTTTCTCTGAACATCTCTTGCCTATTTCTGCACCTCTCTTGCCTCATTCTGCATATTTTTTGTTTCTTCCTGCACTGCTCTTGTTTCTTTTTGCACCCCTGATGTCTCTTTCTGCACTCACCTTCCCTCTTTCTGTACCTCTCTTGCTTCTTTCTGTACCCTTCTTCCCTTTTTTGCATCCCTTTTGCCTCTTTCTGCTGTTCTCTTGCCATTTTCTGGAACTAACTTGCCTCTTCCTGTATCTCACTTGCATCTTTCTGTACTTCTCTTGCTTCTTTCCACTCCTCTGTTGCTACTTTCAGCAATTCTCTTGCCTCTTCCTGCACTTATATTGCTTGTTTAGATGCCTCTCTTGCATCTTTCTGCACTTCTGTTGCCTTTTTCTGCACCTCACTTGCTTCTTTCTGCATCCCTCTTCTGCACCCTTCACGCTTCTTTCAGCACCTCTGTTGCTTATTTCTGCACTTCGCTTTCTTCTTTCTCCACCCTCCTGCCTCTTTCTGTACCTCTCTTGCCAATGTGTGCATCTCTCCTACCTCTTTCTGCACACCTCTTGCCTCTTTTTGCTCCTTTGTTGGTTCTTTCTACACTGCTCTTGCTTCTTTCTGCACCTCACTTGCTTCTTTCAGCATCCCTCTTGCCTCTTATTGTACCCTCTTTTCTCTTTCTGCACCTCTCTTGCCTTTTTCTGCACCCCTGATCCCTCTTTCTACATATTTCCTGCCTTTTTCTGCACCTCAATTGCGTCTTTCTGTACCTCTGTTGCTTCTGTCTATACTTCTCTCGCTCTTTCTGCACCCTTTGTACCTATTTCAACACTTCTGTTGCTTGTTTCTGCACCCCTCCTGCCTCTTTCTGTACCTGTCTTGCCTCTTTCTGCACCTCGACTACCTTTTTCTGCACACCTCTTGCATGTTTTTGCACCTCTCTTGGTTCTTTCTGGACTGCTCTTGCTTCTTTCTGCACCCCTGTTCCCTCTTTATGCACCTTTACTGCCTGTTTCTGCACTTCTCGGTATCTCTGTTGCTTCTTTTTGCACTTCTCTTGCCTCTTTCTGCACCCTTCGTGCTTCTTGCAGCACCTCTGTTGCTTCTTTCTGCACTTGTCTTCCTTCTTTCTGCACCCTCCTGCCTATTTCTGTACCTCTATTGACAATGTGTGCGTCTCTCCTACCTCTTTCTGCACCCCTCTTGTCTGTTTTTGCTCCTCTGTTGGTTCTTTCTGCACTGCTCTTGCTTCTTTCTGCATCTCACTTGCCTCTTGCTGCACCTCTCTTGCTTCTTTCTACACCTGTTGCTTCTTTCAGCAATTCTGTTGCTTCTTTCTGCACTTTTCTTCCTTCTTTCTGTACCCCTCCTGCCTCTTTCTGTACCTCTCTTGCCAATGTGTGCATCTCTCCTACCACTTTCTGCACCCCTCTTACCTCTTTTTGCGGCTCTGTTAGTTCTTTCTGCACCTCTTTTTCAAATTTCTGCATCCATCATGCCTCTTTCTGCCCCCTCTTCCCTATTTCTCCACCTCTCTTGCTTCTTTCTGCACTGCTCTTGCTTCTTTCTGCATCTCTGACTTAGAGGTAGTTTTAATTCCTTATGTACTAGGGGCTTACAGGGGAGGTCAAGCCAGTCACAGGGATGCCACAACCTATAACCTAGTGTACGAAGGTGTTTTCACTGTAGCACTGGCTCCTGGCCTGGTTAGTCAGAGTCCGTTACCACCAGTATCAGTCAGCAAAAAGTTGGTGGCACAGGATGCCTTTGCAACAAGGCCTCTTTCTGCACCTCTGTTGGTTCTTTCTGCATATCTCTTGCTTCTTTCTTCATCTTTCTGGACTTCTGTTGCCTCTGTCTGCATGTCTCTTGCTTATTTCTGTGCATTTCTTCCTCTTTCTGCACATGTCCTACCTCTGTAGGCATAGTTAGAAATTAGCATTTAAAAAACCTTTGAAATTCACTGAAAAAAAACATAAGTTGCAGGGACGTTATAGTTAGTTGGACATTTCACTCATACAAAACCAGAGAAATTCATCTGCTATAGTTAGTTGAGCTAACTATAACTCACGCCCCAGCAATGCACTGCTAATGTTGTCACATATTACATTATTCATGAGATGGTCAGTGACATCACTGATGACATCATCCATGTGATAATCTGGTGCACCTCCTCACATCCTAATATATCCTTTTGATACAGACACTCTAAAATACAGACTACCATTTTTGAAACCATAGACACACCAATACCAGATACTACATACCCACTCACTAATTCAAGGACTGCACACACATTCACTCATTCACCCATACAGTCACTCAAACATGCAGTTACTCATCAATACAGCACTATCATTTGCACTCATACACCTATATACTCACACACCACACTCATCCATAGAGTTACTCACACACCTAGTCAGTCATGCAAACAATCAATCACACTCCCATTTACTCACCTATGCAGTTATACACACACCACCTCAGTTATTCATACAGATACTAACACATAATTACTCTCTTATACAATCACTGATACAAGCAAACACTCATCCATACAGCCACTTTTACAATCACTCACCCTCACATATAGTCATTTATATACTCCAACACTCACATATGCTGCATTTCACATATGCAGTTACTCACGCATGTACCAATGAGACATCCATTCACTCACCAACACACCCATACATACACTCATCCACCCATACAGCCCTTCACAGATGCACTCTTGCACATAGTTCTCTCCTCTCCAGATATTTTTTGTACCAATTACCAAAAATGATATAGAGGGAAACTATAGTTGCCTATTTGTTCTGTTTTACTGAAAATATAAGGTCAAGCCCTCTACATCAAGCACTTTCAAAGCATAATACGTTACGACACCAGGCCTTCAATTGTAAGCGCATACATTTTTTCGTTTCAACTCACAAATGCCTAAGGTGACCATTTCAGCTCTCTGTGACTTCATACGTCATCACTCGACCAGGTGCGTCAAGTGCTTATTATCCCAATTACCCGGCAGTTTCCTTCATAAACCAACAAGATGCAGCCACTGAACCATCTTCGGGGTCCACGGAAGGCAACTGGCAGGTTTATCGTGGGTGTGTCTCTTTGATGAAGTAAGCGGTTTTGGGGGCCCATTTTAAAATTAATACAATTCTGTAGCCATTGCGCATTTCACTCAGTTTTCTCTAATCCCTACAGTGTTTGACTATAGGTCACCGCCTCCACCGGGACCTGTAGTGAAGTTCCTATATTCCCAATATGCTCTGCGCATTGGAATAATATATCGTATAGGGTAGACGTAGGACTGAGGTCTACTAGGTCTCTATCGAATACATTAGACTTAATTGTGAGTGCCAGCTAGCTCAGAGGTCACTACAATCTTTCTCGAATTCACAAGAAGGGATTAGTTTCTGACAACCACATAAACATGACAACTTTGTTTCCCCAAGATAAAACTGATCATCAGAGTCGTGGGAACAATAGATAGATATTTTACTCAGTCAATCGTGCATGCTTCGTTTCACCAGAGGTGCAGAGAAAAAGATAGACGTGCGTATTCAATAAAAAGGTTTTATTGAACAGTCTTCTTTCTCAAGCATAAGAAATGAACTGCTACAATCGTAAAACTGGTTGTAAAATATAATGCATACAGTAATGTAAATGTAAATGTAAATGTGTGTGTCTTGTAAAGCGCACTGCTACCCGGAGGCGTCCTGGCGCTATAGACTGCTGGGGAACCCGTCCTGGCTTTCCCTGTGAGATGTTCCCTCCTTGGTATCTCCAAGGTGAAACCAGGCATCCCCGGCATTTGTGGGGGGCCGTTGTGAAGATGAGGCAAGCTAATGCCCAGAGTTGCCGAGTGTGATCCCTGGTTAGAGTAGGCACCGAGGCGAGAAATATCGAGTCCGCTGACCCTGGTTCACAACCCTGCCGCGTCGGGGATTGAACCCTGGTCCCCGGCCGTTCTCTGCTTCCGGGTCTGCCGCCTCTAACCAGTGAGCCACACCACTCCACAGTATAAAGAAAAGAATAAAATAATACTGTAAGAGCATTGTATGGTTCCAAAACCATAGATAAATACATACATAAATAATAGAGGCTAAAAGTACTCAACTTCTGCTTCTAAAATACGACTACCCCGATGTACCTAACCTAAGTACGAGGGAAGAAGTAAGTGAGGTGTAGCATAAATGTAGTATTCTTTTGCCAAGAATCTGTTCAAGATTTCTCTTAGGGCCTAATCAGCTCCGTACCTAAGTTTGGAATGAAGAAGGTCAGGCTCAGGACTCGATTTCCCAGCAACCCGCAAGGGTAGCTTGGAAACACCGGAGCTGGATTTATTGGCAGGAGAAAAGACAGCGTCTCTCTCAGTGCTTCTGTTGGAGGGTCGGCTTCCTTCGGCACTTGTAGCAGGATGCGTCGGACAAGTAGATAGTCGAACTGCTCCAAACCACTGTGTGTTTGCTAAGGCAAGTGTGGGCATATTTATACCTTGAAGTTGCCGAGTTTGACGTAAAGGTGGATATAATAACGTCATTAAAGACTCTCAGTTCTTTGAAAACTCCATGAGTTCCTGGTTAAGTCAGTTCTCAAGAGAGGGAAAGTCCCTAGCTGCTGAAGCCGAGTTTTCCAAGAAATCGCTGTAGATTTTCGGAACTAGTAGAAGTAGCCCTGCCGTATTTGGACTGCATGAGCTATGACTAAATATGGTTATGATTCTAATGCCTATATAAGGACATAGTGATTTATACCTATATAAGGGTATGAATTGGGAAATTTACAATAGTGTCCTAAAATGGTTCACAACACCCACTCCACGTTATCATGTTCATCTAAGATTCAGTACTAAACATAAAAGCTAGAGCATGTGTTTTTACAATCCCACCCTAAAAATACATGAAATGTATAAAAAAAATGGTCGTACACAAAATGAGCATTTGTACGGTATGCATCTAAGGGCAATGTTTTCATCGTAAGCATATGATATGATATTAGCAATGCTAACCAAATGAATCACGAAATTTACATTTATGAAATGGCTCTAGATACAGAAAAAAGGTTGAGACCATCCCATAGCAGAATATACAAGCTAGTTCGATTTGTCCATTAGGTCAATATTGTTTCTAGGAAGTAGTCAAAGAATTCTTGTTCTCTAAGAATAGTTCTACTTTAAGCAGATTGCTTTGTGCCAAAGTTCAGTCTGTTTTGAAAAAAAGTCAAATCAAACTGTAGTGAAATAGAGTTCCAAACTTGAAAGCTTTTGTTTTGAAAAAAGTGAAGGCCGAATTTCAGAGTTCGAAAGAACGCTTTGTGCTAATTTAAAAAGTTATTCTCGGTGTCAGGAGAAAACATTAAGTCATCCAGGCTGGCAAAGAAATTGTCTACCACAGTAGATGAAAGTTCAACTACTTCATTGAGAAGGTCAATTGTACACAGATGTAAAGCATCGCCGTCAGCGTCAGCCGCATTAGCAATGTTCATAGCCGATGGTACCTGTGTGCCTGTTGGTCCGCGAATCTCACCTCCAGTTGGATTTGCCGGTGAGATCTAAATGAATGCTGTCATCAGTATTGGTAGCCATTAGGGGCAACACAACACATGAGTCGTTACCGGACCCAGCAATGCGTCAACATCCGTTGGCATAGCCGATGGTAGTGTTAGACAGATATCTAACACGCATTCCTCTCCACAAAGCAGGCATCGTAGAACAGGTAAGATGCAATCTTGCCAGATTGGTCTGAATGACAGGAACAATGTGGTATTCAGATCTCTCAAACGAGCCAAGCCAAGGATCTGTATTATTCTGTTACAATACTTCATGGCCTGGAGCGCATTCTCCATGCTGACTTGGGTATCGCTGGTGGCCGGATTTGCCATAACGAAGCAGGAGGAATAAAAATAGTATCCCTGTTACGAGTCCCAAAATGAGAGGCAGGCCGCCGAACACAGAGTGTACGAAGTTAGGAAAAATGCCCAGGACTGCTTCAAAAGGTGCTAAGTCCCGAAAAAATCATGTTAAAGGTACGACCTAACATTTCTGCGAAATGTATAGGTCAGTTTGTTGATAATTATGCATGCATCTCTGCAGAGGACCTTGCAACTTGCAGATAATACGTCTCTCTGGACGAGGTCAGTGGCACAGTTTTTTGCAAAAGAATGGCTTTCATTCTGCTTAAAGTATCAATTTGTATAGAAGAGATGTTCAGTGAAGGCCATAGTGGCGACTTCCCGTCTGTCTTGGTTTTAGGAAACAATACTTGCATACAAGTGACCCTGGCTGACACACTAACGAGATAGCCTATTCCTGGGTATCATTCCACAACAGCTGTGATCATTTAACATAATGTAGCTACCATTGGAAAGCTGCCTAAAAATTGGATCTATCACCGCTGTGGGCGAACCTTGCAGGTGGCAAGAAAGGTTATTGGAAGAACCCTTGCGGACTCCATGTAAATTAATACCTTGACATAACAGTGTACCGCTTAGTGAGTTTTTACAATTTTTACCCCTAAGAAATACCTCCTTTCCCCCACTCCAACATTTGTGTCTATATGGTAAATACCAGGTCCACTTAATGTATTCTTTACCCAACCTTTCATACAGGCCTGCTGGTACGTGTTTTAACCCCTTCGGTGCTCATGACGAGCTCAGCTCATCATGAGCTCGTCGTTACCGCCCCTTCCTGCAAGGGGCGGTATTAGCACTGTTCTTGATCCCTGGATTGCTAGTACAGGTACTGGTTTTCTGTAAGAAGGCCCAAATTCCTTCTTGTCCGCTATTTTCTCCCTGACCAGATTCCCAATCTTTGGAATCCAGACAGGTCTTGCTGGGACAGGTGGTTCTTCTTCAGTGGTCATTGGCTTTTCACTGGTGTTGCTTAGACGTCTTCTTGTAAGTCCTGTAAAACAGCCAAACGATCTTTGATATCAAATGGTTTTGTTCCACCACTGAAGTGTGACGATCGAGATCTTCAACCAACATTCTAGTACCAAAAAGGATTTCATATGGAGTGATTCCACCCAGAGAATTTCTTGGCAGGTTATTAGGACTATGTTGGACATTTATTAGATGTTTGACCAACCCATCACACGAACCTAATACCCTAGCTGTTATAGATTGCTTTATGTCATGGTTTTTTCTCTCCACAACCGAATTTCCCTCAGGATGGAATGGACTTGAAAATCGCAATGCAACGCCCAAGCTTGCCATGGCCTTATTGTAAGCACTAGAGCTAAAAGCAGGACCCTGGTCAGAATGTAGCGAGCCGATTGTGTATGTGCCGATAAAGACTCGCAAATCTTTTTTAACAGTTCGGGCGTCAACCGAGCGCTGAGACCACATCCAAATGAATCTTGCCCTAGTATTTGTGGGACCGCTTTTGTCCATTGGGACGTATGAGCGTGGATAGTCTAATGCTATCTAGCAAAAGTGTCTGTACTGGGCTGGCTACACTGTAGTCAGGAATCTGGTTGTGTTCAAAGCTGTGGTATATGTAACAGTCATCGCAATTAACTCCAAATTTGTATACATGAGCTTTCATCCCTGGCCACCAGTACATCTCTTCTAATTCTAATAGAGATTTAGAGATCCCTTATACCAAAAGTAGTAAGTGCATTCTGTGAATACCAAAAGTAGTAAGTTCATTCTGTGAATACCAAAAGTAGTAAGTGCAATCTGTGAATACCAAAACAGTAGTAAGTTTAGGATTGAGTCTTAAGTTCATTCTGTGAATCGGGCCCATAGTTTGCATCAATTATGAATGTATATTTGAGTTGATAATTTAGAGGTAACCCGGCTCCGCTGCCTTAAATCACTCAATCACTGCATTTCTAAAGCGCGCTACATACCTGTGAGGGTCTCAAGGCACTGGGGTGGGGAGATTGGGGGCGCTGCTACTGATCAAAGAGCCAGGTCTTGAGAAGTCTTCTGAAGGCCAGCAGGTCCTGCGTCTGTCGTAGGCTGGTAGGGAGAGCATTCCAGGTCTTGGCGGCGAGGTAGGAGGCTCGTGGCATTGACAGCGAGCATGGTTTCACCATCTATTGTTGTTTTCAAACGATTGATTGTAGCTACGGAAGCCGTTTGCACAGCTGCCATCGCGGCTTCATCAGCCAATAAATTCCCTTCAACATGAACGCCTTCATGCTGATGACTCAGTGTATGGATCACATGAGTCTTTTGTAGTTCTTTCTGCAAAAGAACTAGTTGTTCCCAAAGCATTTTTTGCTTGATTGTGCCACCTTTTGCGTCTTTAAAACCATTTTGAACCCAGTTCTGCATATATTCATTGTAAGACTGATGCTGTAATACGAATCGCACACTATGAGTGTGGGGAATTCGCGTTCGGTATTTTCAAGCGCCATCTTGACAGCCTGTAGTTCAGCTCGCTGAGCTGTGCAGTCTCTTAGAGATTGAGTTTTTGTGACTATGGGTCGGTATTTACCATCGCGCCAGCAACCTTTAACACTCACGCACGCTGCACTATAAGCTTGTTTACCCCCAATTGTGGGCTGTGCTGATCCGTCTGTATAGATCATACAGCCGTAATGTTCTAGAGGTAGAATTTCAGTAGGCAGAGGACATTCTTGTTTGTATTGGAGAAATTGTTGTGTTTTCAAGTAAGGGTCAAAAACGTATTCAACATCTGTTGCAGCAAGATTATTAACCCATTGTATCCATTCTGGATGTAGAGCTTTAGCATTTGGAATTCTTGCTTTTGTCACTGCCTGTAGGGCAGGTACAGGTGTAACGACTTTAATGAATTTACCCTGTGCGAGGACTCTCTCCTTTGCTACCGCAGTTTGAACCGCTGTCAGAATTTTTTCTGTTGGAGTGAATTTTATTTCAGCTTGTGTGTACAAGTGTGACTTGTAAGCTATTGGTACCTTTTCACCTTCATTAAAGGTTAGGTATGTGAATCAGCATCTCCCTGGGATGATTCCGATTACGAGGTTGCATACATTATCGCGTGTTCGTAAGTGTGTTCTTGCCAACATGACTGTTTGTACTAAACGCAAAATTTCTGTGTGTTTTTGAGTCCAATTAGTAGGTTTGAAATCAGGTTTGATTAGTTCGTAGAGAGGTTTAACTCTTTCTGCGTAATTCAGAATGTAAGTTTTTCCGAAGTTTAGGAATCCTAGAATTGACTGTAAGGTTTTTCAGCATTTTTGGAGGTTGGAGCAGTGCACATTTTTCTAAAAGGTTGGCTACTAGGCTTTTGCCTTCACTTGAAAGTTTGTATCCCAAGAATAGGACGTTGAGGTGGGCGATTCTTGATTTTTTAAAGTTGAATTTACACCCTTCAGTGGCGAATCCAAGTACTATGGTGTTCACCCTGTTCAAGTGACTGTCCAAATCATCATGTGTAAAATAGACGTCATCGACATAAGATAATGCCTTATCATCATACGTTTGTAGTAACTCTGTTACTCTGGCTGAAAATAACCCTGGACTATTCTTGAATCCTTGGGAGAGACGGCAAAATTGATGCTGTGTCCCGATTATTGAGAAAGCGGTCAAATACCTGCTTTCCGGTGCGATATTTTGACAGAAGAAACCGTTTGAAATGTCCAATGTCGTTTTGTATTTTTTGAGAACAATGTTATTCATCAGTGCTGCACTGTGTGCATTTTGTACTGCAAAGGTTTTGCAACAAGAGTTTAAATGTCTGTAATCCAAAACTAGAGGATATGATTCGTCTGGTTTGGAGACAGGAAACAAAGGATTGTTTACGGACGAGGTGCATGTTTCAATCACCCGCTGGTATTCAAGTTGATCTAAGATCTCTCTGACTTGTTTTTTAGCTTCCTGCTTTACTGGGTACTGCCTCTGAGCAGTAGTTTGATTTTTTAACTGGATTTTATGGTGAGGAGAGTCCTCATCCCATCCCACATGATTTTTATATAATGCTGGAGCCTGGGCCACTGCCCATTTTCTGGCATAGGTGTATTTTATATGAATAGGAAAATGGTTTGAGAAGGCTGGCATAATGATGTTCTCGCCATGTGGGCTCTCCTTGACAAATTCAGGTGGCCAGTCTTTTTCAGCCAGAAGGATGTCATAATCCTTAGATAGTTTTTCCCAAAAGAGTGCTTTTACTTTTCTAGTTATGTCCCCCTCTATCCAGAGTGTTACTTCATAAAACTTATGGGGTACACTAACCCTGGTGTCTGCAGTTTCAACCTGAATGCAATCATTCAGATCCACTGTCTCCAGATGATCTTTCAGGATTCTGCGAGCTATGGTGACCTCTGCTGCGCTGTCCAGCATTGTTTGGGCCCACTCCCCGTTCTTGGGTTGTGTCCTCAAGATCCTCAGCATGTCTGATTTTAATACTTGCTACCTTCTTTTTAGAGAATTGAGTTTTCTTATTTTTTTGGAACGTGTTAATCGTCTTTGGACTTCACTCGTTCTTCTTTGTGTTCTGATTGTCATCTTCTTTCGGATTTCTGCGAGTAAGTCTGAAAGGTACGAGAGGATCCTGTGTCAGTATCTTGATATCTATCAGGTTTTCTTAGATTATCCCTATTTCTAAGGTTATACCTCTTTTCAGAGTGCTCCTTTTGAGGAGTTCTACCTCTGGACTGAGAGCGCTCCTCTTTAGGAAGTGATTGTCTACTATTTTCCCATTTCTTTTTAGGAGTAGTTAGATTGTTTTTGATAAAAACTTTTTCAAGATTTTCTGTTAGTTCTGGCTTTACAAACTATCTCTTCCTAGTTCTTCATAGGATTTTTCCATAATTCTGTCAAGTTCATATGGTTGCTCAGTAATATCGAGTTCTTTTAATTTTTGGCGGATTGCCACGGATGCTGCTTCACCTTTAATGTTAGCTAATAAAATAGCTGAGACTTGTTTGAAATCTTTCAGTAATTTCATACCAAGATTCAAGGCTGGTTCTGGACCGTATTCATTTTGAATCAGTCTCAGAACGTCTGGTAATACCGCCATAGACGGGACACCATGTGTTTTTGTGTAAATTGAAGCAAAGACTGTACCCCAATTGTCACAGTCCTCCACGTGTGGTGCAATCCCCATTGGTAAACAGATTGTTAGAATCATTTGTTTCTCATGAGGTGTACTATCGGGAAATACTGCCTCTCTTTGAGTAATTTTCTGGGCTAACCAGAATGGAATTAGTTCCCTTTTTGCGGGCAACTTACCGATGACTGACTGTATAGTCTGTGGTGTGATTTTTTTTGTGTTCCCCTGATGAGGGGTGTGCTGTGGAATTCTCATAGCAGGTTGGACTGTTAAAGTCCGCATGACAATATTGTACCAATTGTCTACGCATTTTAATTCATTGTTTTAGCTGAGCTAACAGTTCTACATCTGACATTCTCTCAATATCAGGATGTGGTGTATAGCTGGCTAGTACCGGCCATGTTGCTCCTGGTCTACCTAGTGGACCAAGCCTGGTAATGTGATTTTGATGTTGTAGGGCACCTTTAAACCAGAGCGGATGCTCTTGGTAAGTTAGTGGAATTTCAATGTCCTCGAAAGGAACGTATTCTGCTGGATGTTCCTCTATCTTATAGAATTGGAACATGTTTTGTTGGATTTGCTTGTGGAAAGACAATCCATGAATAGAATACCTCTGTCTGCCGATATTCATGTGCCTCTATCGCAAATATG